>NC_069706.1:8325000-8950000 GCF_023699985.2 Odocoileus virginianus | reverse complement strand
TTTTTTATGAAATATCCAGAATCAGCAAATCCATAGACAGAAAGCAGATTAATGGTTGCTGGGGGCTGAGTGGAGGGAGGAATGTGGAGTGTCTCCTTCATGGATACAAGGTTTCCTTTCAAGGAGAGGAAGTGTTCTGGAACTAGACAGTGGTGATGGATGTACAACCTTGTGGATGTACTAAATGTCATTAGTAGTACATTTTAAAATGATGTGCATTTTATCACAGTTTAAAAAATACCTCCCCAGAAGTTACTTTTTAATTACAAAGGAAAAGTGCACAATGGAGAAATCTGGTGACCCTGAACCCCTTAATCAAAGTTAGCATCACCAATAATGGACAGCCTAACATCCTATGCCTCCTGGTGGAACACACCAAGGTCACAAGAGTCCGTAATATTCTTGCCAAAAGAACACACCCTGAATCTAATCATTAGGAAGCATTTAAAAATAGAGACTTTCATGTACTGATGAACCTACTTGCAGGGAAGTAATGGAGACACAGATGTAAAGAACAGGCTTATGGACATGGGCGGTGGGTGCAGGGGAAGGAGTGGGTGGCGTATGGATAAAGTAACACGGAAACATGTATGTTACCCTATGTAAAGTAGATAGCCAATGGGAATTTGCTCTGTGACTCAGGAAACTCAAACCGGGGCTCTCTAACAACCTAGAGGGGTGGGATGGGGAGAGAGGTGGTAGGGAGGTTCTAGAGGGAGGGGACATGGGTATCAGTTCATTCAGTTCAGTTGCTCAGTCGTATCCGACTCTTTGCGACCCCGTGGACTGCAGCACGCCAGGATTTCCTGTCCATCACCAACTCCCGGAGCTTACTCAAACTCACGTCCATTGAGTTGGTGATGCCATCCAATCATCTCATCCTCTGTCATCCCCTTCTCCTCCCGCCTTCAATCTTTCCCAGCATCAGAGTCTTTTCCAATGAGTCATTTCTTCCCATCAGGTGGCCGAAGTATTGGAGTTTCAGTTTCAGCATCAGTCCTTCCAATGAATATTCAGGACTGATTTCCTTTAGGATGGATTGGTTGGATCTCCTTGCAGTCCAAGGGACTCTCAAGAGTCTTCTCCAACACCACAGGTCAAAAGCATCAGTTCTTCGGTGCTCAGCTTTCTTTATAGTCCAACTCTCACACCCATACATGACTACTGGAAAAACCATAGCTTTGACTAGATGGACCTTTGTCGGCAGAGTAATGTCTCTGCTTTTTAATATGCTGTCTAGTTTGGTCATAGTTTTTCTTCCAAGGAGTAAGCATCTTTTCATTTCATGGCTGCAGTCACCATCTGCAGTGATTTTGGAGCCCTAGAAAATCAAGCCTGTCACTATTTCCATGGATTCCCCATCTATTTGCCATGAAATGCTATGACTGATTGATGTTGATGTTTAGCAGAAACTAGCATAATATTTTAGAGCAATTATCCTTCAGTTAAAAATAAATAAATTTAATTATAGTAAATAAATATGCTGCAAGGATATATTATACAGCACAGGGAATACAGCCAGTATTTTGTAATAACTTTAAATGGACTATAATCTCTAAAAATATCATATCACTGTGTTGCATACTTGAAACTCAAATAATATTGTGAATCAACTGTACTTCAATTTTAAAAGGAAATATATTTAAATTCTTGTTTAAGTTTCAATGTATTCTATGCCTCTAGAAAAAAAGAAAAAAGACTTTCTACAAAATAAATGGTCAGTACTCTACTTAATCAGTGCTAGGAAGGCCAAGAAAGGCTGCTACTGCTGCTGCTGCTAAGTCGCATCAGTCGTGTCTGACTCTGTGCGACCCCATAGACGGCAGCCCACCAGGCTCCTCTGTCCCTGAAATTCTCCAGGCAAGAACACTGGAGTGGGTTGCCATTTCCTTCTCCAGTGCATGAAAGTGAAAAGTGAAAGTGAAGTCTCTCAGTCCAACTCTTCAGAACCCCATGGACTGTAGCCTACCAGGCTCCTCCGTCCATGGGATTTTCCAGGCAAGAGTACTGGAGTGGATTGCTATTGCCTTCTCCCAAGAAAGTCTGAGGAACCATAAAGAGATAAGACCAAAAAATGCAACGAATTATCTTGGATTTGCCCTGGACCAAAAAAATAGCTAAGGCCATTACTGAGATTATTGGAGAAATTTGAATATGGACTGTAGATGAGATAAAAGTACTGTATAATGTAAAGTTGGGGGGATTATCATGCTGTGTTATGTACAGCGATGGCCTTGTTTTCTCAGAGAGGCACCCTGAAATATTTAGACATAAAGTATGTCATAGACAGAGTGAGTGAGTGAGAGGCGCCCAGTCGTGTCCAACACTTGGTGATCCCATGGACTGTAGCCTGCCAGGCTCCTCTGCCCATGGGATTCCCAGACAAGAATACTGGAGTGGGTTGTCATTTCCTTCTCCAGGGGATCCTCCCAATGTAGGGATCGAACACAGGCCACAGATCTCCTTCATTGCAGGCAGATTCTTTACCATCTGAGCCACCAGGGAAGCCTACTATTAAGAGACGTTTCTAAGTATAAAGACAGGTCCACTTAAAAAGTATCAGCAGATACATGCTTGACTTTATCTTATAATCTATAGACAGTACATTAGAGTATGTGATGAAGCCGTACATCTTTTCCAAAGTAATACCCAAGATAGAAGTAGCAATAAATTTATAAATGACAGTCATCAATCAGATGAAATAATTTAGATGAAACTTATCTCTCTCAAAGAGATGGCATAGGCAACCTACTCTCAAATGGTTCAGAACACAATGTGTGTTTGGGGGGATGGGGTATTTGGAGGGAGAGAAAGAGAGGGTTAAAAAAATAAAATCAACCCACTGAAAAATGGTGCTATAATATCATAAAATAGTGAAAACAAGGTCTGATTTGGACTGTGTTTTTCAAAGTGAAACTAAAAATTAATTTTATGTTCTACAAAATTTTAGTAATGATAACTGGTCACAAATGATTGGAGTGAAAGAAGAATGAATCATGTATTGATCTGGAGGGTTGGTAGCATTCACTCGTTCACCTGGATTAGTTGATGTGACATTTTTACTTGACATTTTCGTTTTGTTTGACCAACATGATGGTCTGTTTTTTTACAAATATTCAAAGACTTCATCAGTTTTCCCAAGTGTTACTTTTTGTCCTTTGATATTCAAAGCATTCTTTTGAATACTTAATTTCTTTGCTTTCTTATTTGGATCTTTTCGATACAAAGATGTGTGCCCAGGAACGGGCTTGCTGGATCACCTGGCAACTCTAGGTTTTTAAGGAACCTCCATACTGTTTCCCATAGTGACTGCACCAACTTCCTTTGGCATTAATTTTATAAATAGGTCTTTAGGAAATATTTCCCTAGTTGATCACTTTTGCTTTGTTATGCAGCAAGGCAGCAGGGACTGTGATAATGCATACTCATACAGTGAGCTTACTCTGGTGCTGTGAAGTCCCCACGGCATTGCTTGGTGGGTGGGGGATCTGAAACAGTATTTTAGCACACTCATAGAGGCTCCTTCCTGCCCTGGTGCCCGCAATGTGCTGCTTTGAAGACTGCAGTGCTCTTCTGAATTAGCGATTGTAATTGATCCTCACTCTGCCTCCTCCACGAGGAATATCTGGCCTCTGGATGCAAAAGAGAGCAGCTCCTCATGCCAGACTTTGTCCAGTGAAGTCTCCAGGCAAAGGAAAGATGGGAAGCGCTGTTTAAGCTTTTCTAAAATCACATGAAAGTTTAATTTTTCACTTTCCTAGTGCTTTATCACTGACAAATTTGAATTTCCTTCACCCTGTTTAGCACATCTCCTCTGGGCTTTAAACGCTGCTCTGAGCCCCACGGTGCCCCCTGAAAATGTTGGTGCTTCTGGCCTTCATCATCATCTTCCACATCACGTCCACAGCCTTGCTCTTCGTCGCCACCATTGACAATGTAAGTTCCCTTTCCTTCTGACCTTCCCAGAACCCCTGGATCCTTGAGTCAATAGAAGCAGGGTTGAGAACTCCCACAAGGTGATTATAATTTGGGTTTATCCTGCCTACCAAGGGTTTCCCTGGTGGCTCAGCTGGTAAAGAATCAGCCTGCAATATGGGACACGTGGGTTCAATCCCTGGGTTGGGAAGATCCCCCGGAGAAGGGAAAGGCTACCCACTCCAGTATTCTGGCCTGGAGAATTCCATGGACTATAAAAGTCAGCCACAACTGAGCGACTTTTCACTTTGCACCCTACCAAGGCACACCTATCTCCTCAGCCCCAGGCCTGAGGACTCTTGACTGAAGTGTGGGAGTTTGAAGCATCCCATATATAAGTCTGGATGGGCAGGGACGTTGGTCCACTCACCCCTGAGTCCCCCTCAGATGCCTTAGCTGTAGGAAGCCCTTTGTAGATGTGGCTTAAATTCAGCTCTCCTCAGGTCATTTTCTCAACTTTAGCACTGTTGTCATTTTGGGACACCAAGAAGATCAAACCAGTCAATCCTAAATGAAATCAACTCTGAATATTCATTGGAAGGGCTGATGCTGAAGCTGAAACCTCAACACTTTGTCCACCTGATGCAAAGAGCCGACTCAGTGGAAAAGACCCTGTTGCTGGAAAGATTGAAGGCAAAAGAAGAAGGGGAAGGTAGAGGACGAAATGGTTAGACAACATCACCAACCCAATGGACATGATTTTGAGCAAGCTCCAGGAGACAGCGAAGGGCAGGAGAGCCTGGCGTGCTGCAGTCCAAGGGGTTGAGAAGAGTCGGACATGACTTAGTGACTGAACAATTTTCTTTGTTGTGGGTGCTTTGCACATCATAGGGTGTTTAGCAGCATCTCTGGTCTCCAGCAGCACTCCTGCTCCTAGTTGTGACACCCCAAAATATCTTCAGACATTGCCAAATGTCCCCTGGGAGGCAGAGTCACCCTTGCTTGAGGACCATTGCCCTAGATCCCTCAGGTGACCCATCCCAGGTAACCTTTGCCCCTCTTGCCTCTGACAGCTCCTTAACCAACAGGATTCTTGTTGCAAGCCCACCTGACCATGCCCTTCCCGGCAGAGTGGAACACTCCCCACTCTGACTATGTACCCATGAAAGATTTAATTTTTTTCTTTGAGTATCCATATGGCAGGGGTGCATTTGATAAATAACAGATTGGCACAGATTAACATCCCCCCTGGCAGAAAAATGAAGTTTTTAACCAGATGTTCCCTTTGGCCCACATCCTGATCCAAAGGCCTGGCTTCAGTCCTGACGGCTTCAGACTGTGGACACATTTAGAGTCAGAAACTCTGCTCAGGAAGCCAGAAAGGGCACTATACAAGTGGCCTCCAGGTCAGTCTGCATATAATCATATAATTGACTCCTGTCAATTCATCATCAAAATAATAATAGCAACATGGACCAGGATAAGACCTGTCACTTAGAGGCTGCATACTCTGGAGCTCCTACGCTCAGCCCTTTGATCATCTCATGTGATTGTCACCTCAAGTCTACGAGATTCGTCCTCTCCCGGCACTATTTTATGATGAGGGACCTGGGCCTTAGGGCAGTTAAGGCGCCTGCTGGAATTTTTAGGTCAGGAAATGGCGGAGCTGGGATTTGAAGCATTCCAGAGACCTCTGGTTCTAGATGCCCTAAGGGAGATGAATGATTGGGTTTGGGTTGGGGCTCCTGGGGTTCTCAGAAGAGCTGTCATGAGTGGCCAGGGCAGGGACCACCTTGTTGAAGCCTTGGGAACCTACCATTATCCAAAAGGCCCACTCTATGTGAACCGAATGGTTTTGAACATGCTTTTATTTATTTATTTTTCATTTATTTTTATTAGTTGGAGGCTAATTACTTTACAGTATTGTAGTGGTTTTTGTCATACATTGACATGAATCAGCCATGGAGTTACATGTATTCTCCATCCCGATCCCCCCTCCCACCTCCCTCTCCACCCGATCCCTCTGGGTCTTCCCAGTGCACCAGGCCCGAGCACTTGTCTCATGCATCCAGGGTGATCTGTTTAACCCTAGATAATATACATGTTTCGATGCTGTTCTCTCGAAACATCCCACCCTTGCCTTCTCCCATAGAGTCCAAAATTCTGTTCTGTACATCTGTGTCTCCTTTTCTGTTTTGCATATAGGGTTATCATTACCATCTTTCTAAATTCCATATATATGCGTTAGTATACTGTATTGGTCTTTATCTTTCTGGCTTACTTCACTCTATATAATGGGCTCCAGTTTCATCCATCTCATTAGAACTGATTCAAATGAATTCTTTTTAATGGCTGAGTAATATTCCATGGTGTATATGTATCACAGCTTCCTTATCCATTCGTCTGCTGATGGGCATCTAGGTTGCTTCCATGTCCTGGCAATTATAAACAGTGCTGCGATGAACATTGGGGTGCACGTGTCTCTTTCAGATCTGATTTCCTCAGTGTGTGTGCCCAGAAGTGGGATTGCTGGGTCATATGGCAGTTCTAATTCCAGTATTTTAAAGAAATCTCCACACTATTCTCCATAGCGGCTGTACTAGTTTGCATTCCCACCAACAGTTGAACATGCTTTTAGAATCTTTTTCTGTTTCTTGTATCTAGCCCTTGGGATCCTGAAAAGGTCCCAGACAGAGTGAAAGGGATACATGGACGTTAGGGGCAGAAAAGCCATCAGCCACAGCACCAGCTTATCCTATGGGTGTTTCTGTTACCATGGGCCTTACTGAGAAGACACAGGTGGGCATTTTTACCAGTCGATGAGTCACTCGATCTTTATTATGTGTTAGAAATTACACTTGGCAGTGTCAGAGGGGCCCGTAGTGAGAGCTCACTACGTGAGCTGGGTGATTGGCCTGGGTGATTGGTGGTGGGTTGGGGAGATTCCAGTCTTCGGGTGTATGGAAAGCAGAAGGAAGGTCATGCATGTGTGCTAAGTTGCTTCGGTCGTGTCTGACTCTGTGACCCCGTGGATTGTAGCCCGCCAGGCTCCTCTGTCCATGGGGATTCTCCAGGCAAGAATACCAGAGTGGGTTGCCATGCCCTCCTCCAGGGGATCTTCCCGACCCAGGGATCGAACCCACATCCCTTATGTCTCCTGCATTGGCAGGTCGATCCTTTACCACTAGTACCACCTGGGAAGCCCAGAAGACAGGTTATCTGGGCGCAAAGGGGAACAGGAACACAGAGAGACACAGAAGCACTCGGACCGAAGTCAGGAGAATCTTGTTTGATCATTTCATTCATAACAGGCTTCCCCCCGAGATATTATCCTTTCTGTCCTCCCCTCCAGCTTACCCCCTGCAGTTCCGGGGGAATTCACCACCATCTGCTCTTATCATCACCAGCTGAGCCTCGCCTCCTCACCCAAGTCCTGGGAGAGTCCCTGTCAGCACCCCAGCAGCATGGGCATCACCTGGGAGCCTGTTAGAAACAGACATTCCCACCCCAAACCTCTTTTTCTCTTAATTTTTAAATTTAATTTAGTTTTAACAATTTTTTAACATTTATTTTTTTGGCCACGTGCATGCATGTTCAGTCACTTCAGTCGTGTCTGACTCTTTGCAACCCCACAGACTGTAGCCTGCCAGGTCCCTCTGTCCATGGGACTTCCCAGGCAAGAATACTAGAGTGGATAAACATTTCCTTCTCCAGGGGATCTTCCTGACTCAGGGATCGAACCTGTGTTTCCTGCATTGTTTACCTGGATTCTTTACCACTGAGACACCAGGGAAGCCCTAGAGGCCTTTGTTTTCATAATGAACAAACACCCTTTCCCTGTGTTTTCCTGTCGTGTTCCAGGCCTGGTGGGTAGGAGAGGAGTTTTTTGCAGACATCTGGAGAGTGTGTGTCAACAACACGAACTGTACGGAACTCAGTGACTCTGTTCAAGGTGAGTGTGAAGCTGATGGGAGAGCATTGAGTGAAAAAAGACCCCTCGGGAGAAGGGCTTCCCTGTGGTCTGACCCCTCACCCCTCCTTCGGTCTCAGCCTGTGCAGAGGGGCCTGGCTGCTGCCCAGGGCAGGGGGAGCAGGGTCAGCATAAGCTGAGGACGGGAAGCAGGGGGAGCCAGAGCCTAGAGAGCACCAACCTCAGTACACTGGGCCCCACCGAGCAGAGCTTCCCTCCCTCACCCCTTCTCAGCTCCAGCCCTCATCTAGAATCTTCTCCCTACTCCTCTAAATAGCTCAGAGACATCTGTGTCACTTCCCCGCATCTCCGCAGCCTGATGGGCAGAAACTCAAGAGCTGGCTCCTTTAAGAGCTGTGTGACCTTCCCTGGGGCAGGTAACCTGAGCGCTGCTCAGACTCTCAGTAACAGCGGCTGTCAATGCAGGTGACAGCAGCAACTGTGCTGCGCTGCCTCGGAACACGAGCTACAGTAGAAAGATAGTGAAGTGAAAGCTGCTCGGTCGTGTCCAGCCCTTTGCAACTCATGGACTGCAGCCCACCAGGCTCCTCTGTCCATGGGATTCTCCAGGCAAGGATACTGGAGCAGGTAGCCATTCCCATCTCCAGCGGATCTTCCTAGCCCAGGGATCAAACCTGGGTTTCCTGCCTTGCATGCGGATTCTTTACCAACTGAGCCATTCTGGAGGCCTCAGAAAAATAAAGGGTTTTGTAATATAGAAAATCGCATCTAAAAACATGTCAAGCCTTCTCCTTCACCGTGGAGTGAATGGTTCAGTTTTCTGTTGCAGAACTGATAAAAGAGATGCTTTGGCTGATAAAACACTGGACAGCCAGTTAAATTTGATATCTCAGATAAACAATGAAAAATTTAGTATAATTTAGTACCAAATATTACATGGGACACACACTAAAATTGTCCTAATATTCAGACTTAACGAGCATCCTGCTTTTATGTTTATTTTTTTCCTAGAATCCCATTTAAGGACAAAGGGACCTTGCTCACTGGGGTGTAAAGTCTTAGCATTCCATCATCAACAATGGCGATATTCATAATAAAAGCAAAACTACCAAAAGGAGGCATCATTTACTGAAGGCTTACTGGGAGGTGCTGGGCTAAGTCCTTCACATAAGTGGTCTCCTGGCCCTGTTTCAAGATGGGGAAACTGAGGCACACAGCAGAAACCCACGGTCACAACGTCAGGAGTGAGTGATGGA
This sequence comes from Odocoileus virginianus, assembly GCF_023699985.2. Classification (NCBI taxonomy): domain Eukaryota; kingdom Metazoa; phylum Chordata; class Mammalia; order Artiodactyla; family Cervidae; genus Odocoileus; species Odocoileus virginianus. The sequence goes on along the minus strand of NC_069706.1, from coordinate 8,940,898 downwards.
GTTAGGATTCCAGTCTAGACATGACCAGCTTAGAAGCCTGCCTTCTAAGCCACATGACGCCATCCACACTGCCTCCCCTCTGGGTCTGCTTCTCTGCCATTCTAAGCCATGACCCTGGAAACAGCCACTTTTCCCTGTTGGAGCCTCATCGTTGCCAGGGTGTGTGGTCAGCTGGCGACACTGGCGGTGCTCTGAAGCAACGTTTCCAAGCTTCTGTCATTTGTGTACCACTTCCCCATGTGCAGTTATTACCTTTTATTTTTTTAATTAAGAAATATTTTTTTGACCACGCAGCATAGCTTGTGGGATCTTAGTTCCCCAAGCAGGGATCAAACCCAGGCCACCTGCAGTGGAAATGCAGAGTCCTAACTGCTGGACCACCAGGGAATTCCCTTATTTTTCTTTAGAATAACAGGTTGTCAAACCACCAGCCAGATTCAGTTCAATAAGCTAAGAGTGGTTTTTTATATTTTTAGTACATTGTTAAAAACCAAAACAAGAAAAAATCCAAATAAAACAAGACAATGAACAAGGGACTATATAGCCACAAAACCTGAAATATTTACTGTCTAGCTTTTAGAGAAAAAGCATCCTGACACCTGCTTTAAAACAGTTCATTTTTTTCTACATGTGCATGCATGCTTAGTTGTGTCTGACTCTTTGCAACCCCAAGGACTATAGCCCACCAGGCTCCTCTGTCTATGGGATTCTCCAAGCAAGAATACTGGAGTGGGTTGCCATTTTTTTCCCTCCAGGGCATCTTCCCGATGCAGGAATCAAACCCACATCTCCTGCATTGACAGGTTCTTTACCACTGAGCCACCGGGAAGCCCAAAGAGTGGATTAAGTACTTAAAAATCATGCTTCCCTTCAGTCAGTTTCCAGCAAAACTGAAGAAAAAAAAAAGATCTGTCCTTAAGTTTTCCTTTGCCGCTTTGGGCACTGTGCCCCTCACCAGCTGCATCCTGGTGGTAACAGCCAGCCCTTATACAGGACTCCCTTTCTGCCAGCACTGCCTGGAATCCTTGGTATCCCTGCTGGCTCAGTGGTAAAGAACCCACCTGCCAATGCAGGAGATGTGGGTTTGATCCCTGGATCAGGAAGATCCCCTGGAGAAAAAAACAGTGGCAATCCACTCCAGTATTCTTGCTTGGAGAATCCCATGGACAGAGGGCTACAGTCAGTGGGGTTGCAAAGAGTCAGACACAACTGAACATACACGAGCATGCACTCACTACCTGGAATCCTCACATAGCTGCAAGCATTCCACCTTCCCCTGTTGATGAAGGGAGCTCTTACTCTCCGCATGTTACAGGTGAGGAAACTGAGACCCACACAGGTGACTCCAGTGCATTCCAGTGACCTCTTCACAGCCTCAGCTGTGTCTTTCCTACATGCAGTGCCCTCCACCCGAGACCAACTCCTTTGTCCCCTAAAACTTCCCGGTGCCAAGCCCCAAACTTTCATGCCCTGCTCACTAAGGCTAATCTGAAAAGACCCTCACTTTTCCTTTTCCTGAATAACAATCACAAGGCTCACACTCATATTTAGAGGGTATTTTGTATCGACAGGGCACTTTCAGAAGGTCCCTCAGCCCCATGAGCCCCATATGTCTAAGAATTTCTTTGGAGGTCTTCATAAGGTGCAGGACCCCCAAACCCCACCCAACCCATCCCATCCCAACCTCTTGATCCAGAATCTTTCAGGATCTGAGAGTTTGTACTTAAAAAAAAACCGACATTGAGCCAGGCGTCTGGGGGCAATACCCAGACCAGGAGGACTGCAGAGTGGGTGGTTCTCACACCATCTTCCAGATAAGGACATTGGGGCTCATCTGGTGAATTGCACAAGTGGACACAGTGGGTCTCGGGATGACTCACTGGCTGCACGTGTGCTCATCCTGTGCCAGTGGAATCCTCATGACCTCTTGGCTCCCACCATCCCTGCTCTGGAGCTGTCGCCGTGCTCCCCAGGGGCCCAGGTGGTCTGTGGTCCTTAGTCGCGTACTCTTGCCCCTCCCCACAGACTTCTCCACGGTGCAGGCGGTCCAGGCCACCATGATCCTGTCCACCATCCTCTCCTGCATCGCCTTTCTGATCTTCGTGCTCCAACTCTTCCGACTTAAGCAGGGCGAGAGGTTTGTTTTAACCTCCATCATCCAGCTCATGGCTTGTAAGTGAAATGACGGGCTTCCCAGAGTAAACACTCCCTTCCCAGCCAACCATGAGTATTCTGGTGGGAGGAGCGTGGCAGGTGAGGAATTGGAAAGGAGGGCTCAGCAGCTGGGATTTTTGTGCACTTCAGAGTTTGGATTTAGTTAGAGGGTCAGGAAAGGCATCCTAAAAATGTGAAGCCTGAGCTAGGATCTGTAGGGTAAGTAGGAGGTGCTGTCTTGGTAGAGAGGAGAGAGGCATACCTCTCTCCCCAAGGAAAATCTGGGTACTTAGCCTCATTGTACCACTAATATCTGTGAACGCTGATGGTTCAGTAGGGATGTTTTCAGCTGTGATTAAGAGAGAAATCCAATTAGCAGTGACTTCAGACACAAAAACTTTACGTTTTTAATATCACAAATAGCTTGAAGGTGGAAGGTGCCGGAGTTGGTTTGGCAGCTCAGCAGCAGCACCAGGAACCCTCCATTCTTTCCATCCTTCCATGCCGTCATCTTCAGAGTGTCAGTGATGGCTTCCTCATGGCCCCAAAAGGGCTGCTGTAGCTCTTGACATTCATCCTGACCTAAGAGTTTCTAAAGCAGTAAGCAAGGGAAAATACAGCATCAAAAAATGCTTTCTCCTCTCTCATCTCCCTCTTTTCAGGGTGTAATAACTTTTACTGTAGAATTTTCTGTGGCCAGAACTGGAACATATAAAACCATAAACTATATCAAGTAAACAGGACAGGATGAGTAGTTGCAATAGAGACCGTATGTGTCCCTGCAAAGCACACTACTTCCTGCCTGGCTGACCCATGGCCTGGAGCAGTTATGAGCCCCTGGGTTGGGTAGCTGGCTGTCTAAACAACACCGGATTCAGCCAGCAAGAATGGGCAGCTGAATGGCTAGAGGGCAATCAATATTCTGCCACAAAATGCTAGTTGTAATCTTTCCAAGAGACTAAAATAAATGCCTACTAATAATAAAACCTGAAATTTGTCTTCAGCTCTGACCACAGTCCCCTCGGGTCCCCGGTGCACGCTGTGGTCTGTGATTTATTTGGGCCCTGGCTTTCTTCCAACAGGCCTGTGTGTCATGATCGCAGCTTCCATTTACACAGATCGGCGCAAAGATATTCACGAGAACAACAGAGAACTGTATGCCCAGACGTCGGGCGGCAGCTTCGGCTACTCCTTCATCCTGGCCTGGGTGGCCTTTGCGTTCACCTTCATCAGCGGCCTCATGTATCTGATACTGAGGAAGCGCAAGTAGGGCCCAGGAGCTGGGTGGCTTTCGCCGCGGTTCAGAATCCACGTTCAGATAACCGTTTTGTATATAATCAGTTTTTTTGTGTGTGTGGTTTTTCTAGCAAACACATTGTTTCCTTTAAAAGCCAAAGGAGGAGTTTTTACATTCTTGAGATCAGAGACTAGACTATGAAGGCTGGAATTCAGACCTCCCGCCCATCCGAAAGCCTCAACATGACAAAGCCAAAAATCTTGCAATGCTCAAATCCAAAAGTGTTCAGCAGGATCTTTCCTAACCACGGGGATGTAATGGGATGGACAAGAGGCCGAGAAAGCCAGGTCTTGGGGGCATCTTCCCCTAGGTTTGGGCTACACTGAGCCCCCCTCCGTCACCTCAGCTTCTCTGTACTGAATCTGTGTGTTTAGTGGTGGAAGGTGGGGAGTGGGGTCCGGGTAGGGGAGAAAACCTCCTTGGATGCCTAGCCAAGTTCCACATGAGAGACGGGTATAAACCCCCCGGTGTTCTGTCTACATCCAGACCAGAGCCCCAATCCTCCTGTCATGGACTAGCTTCAGAAAGTGCCACCCACATTTGCTGACAGTGTACCTGCTTGCCTTCAGGAAGGTGAGCTTTAATCTGGGGGTCTGATTTAGGCACACACGTGATCCCCTGGGCACCTTGTAAAATGCAGGCTCTCTGGGTCCCTCCCTAGACCTACAGAATCAGAGTTTTCGGGGATGGGGCCTGGGAACCTGCATTTGTAACAAGCTCCTTGGTGATGCTCAGGTGCCTTAAAATTGAGGACCGTGGCGGTCCCAGGGCCAGGTGAGCAGAACCGCCTCATACATGTTAAAGATCTCATCGCGTGGAGATGGGGAGGTGGGTCTAGACTGCACTGAAAGCCCAAACCTTGGCCTCCAGCACTGGCTCATCCTTCACTGCCCCTTCCACAGCTGCTCACATCTGGACCACCCAAAGTCCAGTCCCAGGGCTTGCATCCTGACAGCCAAACACCCCAGAGTGGGGTGCGGGGAGGATACAGCTTCCTCCCTACCCTAACTCAGAAGGCCTCTCCCTTCTCCTCCTGCTCTGCCTTCTCAGGCTGCCTGACCTCTATGACGCCTCACTTCTGGAGTCATAGAGGACTGTTCGCCATTCATTCATCCGTCCACATAAGTGATGGAGTGTTTGTGCCAGGCACAGGGGAAACCATGTCCAGACAGCCTGTCTCCTCGTGGGGCTCATTGTCTAACGGAGGAGACAGATTAAAAACCGATTAGGGAAACGAATTACAAACAGCGGTGAAGGTTGCCGAGAACACAACCAAGGATTCAGAAGAGAGGTCCATGTGATGGGCGGGGCCCGCACTGAGCCTGCCTGGGTTTAAAAGCTCCGGGAGGATTTAGATCAGCCTGAATATCGCTCCACTCAGCCGAGGCAGGTGGCGCGGACGGAGCCGCGCAGGCTGCCTGGCACCCGGAGAACGCTTCCTTCCCTGGAGGGGCCCAGGGTCCTGACCGAGGATGAAGCCCCGGGAGGTCCCTAGATTGCCGTGGTTCTCACACTTCAGTGGGTGCACATGCCTCTCGTGGGACGCTGCCTGCCAGGGTCCCGGTAAGTGCAGCCGGGGACTCCGAGGCTGCACGGAGGAGTAGGGCTCTGGGAGGATCCTCAGCGCTGGGAGGTGGGGGGCAGCACGGGGACCCCAGGACGTGACTATGGGAGAAGCCCTTTGCCCCTCACTCCCTGTTCCCTCCCGTGTTGAGAGCCTGCTGCTGGGAGGTGTGCCTGGGACCCGTCTGCGCATGTCAGCATTGGTGCCGTGTAAATGACCTCCTGCTAAATGAAGCGTCAGCCCACTTCCTGTGGAGCTGGGGAAATGTCTGGTTTAAGTCATCCAGGGTCTCCATGGATACCTCTTTCATGCAGGATCAGGTTTTCTCTCCATCTACCCGTTCACTGCATTCAGTTTCAGCAGAATACTAAATGCTGTGTTCCAAGCACTGTGCAAGGCTCTGAAAACATAGGCCTATCCAGACATCCTGCCTGAGACAGGGCTCCCCTCCCTGCAGAGAGGCCACTAGCACAGTGCAGCGGGGCATGGGGCCGGATGATCACTTCCTGCCTCTGGAAAACTCTCATTAGCCCTGTTTGGGGTAGGAGTGCAGGTTACACTGTTGGGCTTGGCGGGACGCTACACACACCTTGTGGAGGAAGGTAGGTGTAAGTGCCCCCAAGATTTCTGCTCGGGTGTCTTGTCTGTAACTCCCTGATAGCCACAGTGGAAACAAGCAGAACCCCTTAGAATCAGAATTCAGAAAGCTTCATCCCCAAGCAATGAATGGATTTCCTTTTCCAAAAGGCTCTAGGAGTGGGATCTGAAATGACTCATGGATTTCCCTGGCTGGTCTCTCCACTATTCCGGTATAGCATTCAGCGCCCACATCCATCTGTGATGCCAAGGTTTTGTGAAGCAACAGAGCATCCTTTCCCCCCACGATGTGATGTGCCCTGGGGAGGTGGAAAAGCAGTGATGGCATGAGCAAGACACTACCCAACCTTCTTACCCATCGGTAGGTTCGGCCCTTGGTGCTCATGATCAGTTACTCAAGGACAACAACAGAGACAATGAGCTAAGACATCCAAGAGGCAAATATTAGGACCAAATGTATTACTGATGGCAACTTCATTTGAGGGAACTGTAGTTTGCATATTTTAGGACATTTTTATAAAGTACTGTAATTCATTGAGGGGCTATGAATGAAGACAGACTAACTCATTTTTGTTACTCGCATTAAAATTACTTTGGGTCTCTGTTCAAATAAGTTTGGAGAATGCTTCGTTTGTTGCTCTGCGTGAATGTATATACTCATACCTGAATATAGGAAAATTGGAGACATTTCCCCCCCACCCAGCCCCACGTTTTCTGCAATGGGTTGTGTGCCTCTGCGCATCCCTAATCCACAGGATGAAGCCCTAGGATGCTCTGTATTCACTGGTGATGAAGAAACCTAACCCCCCAGGCCTGTATGTAAGCACACTAAATGCAGTAGCTTGAATAGATGCTGTAGCCTCATTTAAAATCTGTCTGGATGGGAATTACTAAACTCGCTAATTTGAAAGATTACTTACAATACAGCAAGTTGGACAGTTTTGTATATTGGCGGGGTGGGGGAGTGCAGTGGTGATGGGGAGACGCTAGGGAAAGGTGTAGAGGTTAAGTTGGAATCTTGATTTGGGGACAAATGTGACTTTAAGAGTAGTTAGATACTTTCTACTTAATGTGCCTTTAAAGTAGTCCATTTTCTATGTTTTGTATAATCTGAAATTGTACATTGAAAAATAAAGTTTAAAACCAGATTACCCAGAGCAGTAGACTCCAGTGTTCCCAACGCTGCCAACATCTAGAGGAAGAAGCTGCCATGTTGAGTGGCAGGGTCCTAATGGGTGGCTTGTACAGACAGCTGGGAGGGGCTGAAAGTTGGTCATAGGAGGATTTCTCAGTCTATCTGCTGCTTTCATGGGCCAGCTTTCTGGATGAGTGACCGACAGTGACAGAGGAGCCTGCCCACACCTCAAAGGGCCCCACGCTTGGTTAATGATCGGCTAGCACCATCTTAAAATTCTTAATGATATTTGGACAAACAACCCCACGTTTTCCTTTTACGATGGTCTCCACAAGTTATGTAGCCAGTCCTGTTCTTCAGTTTGTATTTAAAAGACTTCTGCTTTAAAGGGTTGAGTGATGATGAAAAGAAGACTATCATAAAGGCACACTCTTCCCCTCCCCCCAAAAAAAAGAAAGAAAAATTAAAGCAGAGCTTTCACTTTTCCCTAAGGAATGCCAAAAGTAGTCCAAAGTTATTCATTCATGAAGTGAACCATACCCCTTGCCAGGAGGTACACACCCTGAAGTCACAACCACTCCAGGGTCACTTGGTGATGTGTTGATATCCATTAGGCCCAGTGTGGCTCCTTAGAGCCCAGCAACCTGTGACTTAGAGTTGTCGTGGGCTCCCAAAGGCACCCAGTGTGGAATAGGGAGAAAGGAACAGGAGGTCTACAATAAATGATCCGGTTTGGAAAATGGATGAGCAGGATAAGCATCAGTGCCCAGTGGTCCATGCATGGTTTCCCTGCCGGTTACCAGTTCCAAGAACTCCCTTCCATGGTGGGAGTAAGACCAGCAGTTTGTCAGTGCAGGATTTGTTTGGTTCTGCTCAGCGTGATGATCTCTCTGGTCCACAGTCCTCCAAAGCCATATCTCAGGTGGGCTTGGGGAGGAGGCCCTTTCCTCCTTCTTGTGGGTACAAAGGGTCTCAGTGGTACCTGGGGGTTGAAGGCTCTCAGTTCCTCTGACCACGGAAGGCTAAGCCAGTCAGAGCTCTCATGTGGATTGTTTTAAACAACAAACATTTATTATCACACACATGTTGACAGTCAGGGATCCAGTAGCAGCATAGTAGGGTGGTTTTGCTTTATGGTCTTAATGAATGAGATGGACTTCATCTTTGGACCTGAGAATTCCCACCTCTCAGTCTTATGCTTCAGTCTCTTCAAGCCTTCAGTCCAAGATGTGTCCCCAGGCTGATCCTTTGATGAAGAATGCTGCAGGGTCTGACATATCTTCCTATCACCCCATATATCTTCTGCCCAGCTTTTTGCCTCCACACCACGAACCCTTAGTCTAGACCAGGGCTTAGCAAACTACTGGCTTGTTGACCAAAGCCCTGCCTTTTTGTGGTCCTCAAATGTGGAATGCCTTTTCATTCTTAAAGAGTTATTTGGGGCTTCCCTGGTGGTCCTAGTGGTTAAGAATTGACCTGCCAATGCAGGGGACATGGGTTCAATCCCTGGTCCGGGAAGATTTCACATGCTGCGGGCCAGCTAAGCCTGTGTGCCACAACTAAGTCAAGCCTGTGCGCTCTAGAACCCGTGCTCCATAGCAAGAGAAGCCGCTGCAACAAGAAGCCCATGCATTGCAGCGAGAGTAGCCCCTGCTCACCGCAGCTAGAGAAAGCCCACGTGCAGCAATGAAGACCCAGAGCAGTCAAAATTAAATAAATAAATAATTTTTCAAAAAGAGTTATTTTAAAAATGCAAAAAAAGAGAATGTATGTGACCTGTAACACCTAAAATATTTATTATCTGGCCCTTGACAAATAAAGTTTACCAGCCTCTGTTTCCGAATCTGACTTGCTTATCCCTGTAAGTCTCCCAATCACTGGATTCTCCACCAATTTAGATTGCTGGTCTCAGGCAGAAAGAATCTCAGTAAAGCCATATTTCCTTCCATTTTTGTCATTAAATGAACCATCTTTGGCCCAAGATTGACTTTTTGTCACAGGAGTGTCCTGATGTGTTTCTACAAGTTTTTCTGATGCTCACAACATTCACGGGTACATGGTTTGTGTGAAATAGGTGACAGTTTAAATCAGGGTTAAACCATGGTCCATGGGCCAAATCCAGGCAACCGCTTGATTTTCTAAACACAGTATTATTGGCACATAGCCACGCCCACTAATTTGCATACCGTTCCAGGCTGCTGTCAAAGGCAGACTTGAGCAACTGCAGAAGAGACCATATGGACCTAAGTGTGAAACCCTAACTAGCTGGCCCTTTACAGAAAGCTTCCAAACCCTGGTGTAAACAAATGTTTTGCAACAGCAATGCCTGGGCCACTGCCTCCCAGCCTGGAAAGCGGGCCCCAGCTGCCCTCTGCTCCACCACCGTGTCTGTGGCTTGTAGCACCCACGTTCTGTTTCAGTCAGGAGACTGAGTTGCAAGCAACGGTGACTTTGGCTGGCTTAACAGAAAAGAAGGGACTTCCCTGGTGGTTCAGTGGTTAAGGGTCCATGCTTCCAACGCAGAGGGGGATGGGTTCTCTCCCTGGTTGGGTAACTAAGATCCCACATGCTGCACGTGTGGCCAAAATATAAATAGAAAAAAAAATGTTAAATCAGAAATCTATTCAAAGGAAGTCAGGTAGACACCCCCAACTCCCCACACTGCATCGGATGGTCCCACAGAACAAAGTTTTCTTAGGAAACCATGGCTGTCACCACAACATGATGCTGCTCGCACCAAGAACTTGATCTTATGGAAAGCATCTGTGCTACCCTGACTGCTTTAGATGCAGAGCCAGGCGCAGTGCATCTGATTGGTGAAGACTGGGTCACGTGACCATGGCCTTGCTGCAAGGGAGGCTGGGAAATGCTTATCAAGCATCTCCAGTCTCTACAGTGGGAGGTAAGTTCTGCAGCCCACAAAGACCCAGAAAGAAGGAAATGCCTCCAACAAAAGAGGGAAATTCAGACACTGGGCAGACAGGCTAGTGCCTGCTAAACCCCATTAGAAGCTCAGTTCCTTATTGTCCCACAGCTAAGCTAGTGTTTACCAAACGTTATCGATCCATATGCCATCTGCATGCTCTTTGCTCATAGGTATATACATCCTGCACTATCACTGACTGGACATTTTTTTCCCCTTAAATCAACTCTCTTTTATATAAATGCATTTATTCAGGAGAAAAACTAAATTTATAATTTATTTCAAATTCATAAAGTTGTAGACCAACATCAGTTGTCATTAATGACCCAGTTAGAAATGAGATGGGCTTCCCAGTTGGCACTAGTGGTAAAGAATCCATCTGCCAATGCAGGAGATGCAAGAAATATGGGTTTGATTCCTGGGTCGGGAAGATCCTCTGGAGTAGGAAATGGCACCCCCACTCCAGTATTCTTGCCTGGAAAATTCCATGGACAGAGGAGCCTGCTACACAGTCCACGGGGCTCCTAAGGGTTGGACACAACTGAGCAATAAAAATTAGATACAATTAAGAATGCTATTAAATGCATATTTCAAATGGTTGTTAGTAGGAGGTTTTGAGTCTGAGGACTACTCTTTCTCTTTTTCTTAAAGAATATATATTTTTAATACTTATTTACTTGGCTGTGCCAGGTCATAGTTGCAGCATGTAGGATCTAGTTCCCTGACCAGGGATCAAACCTGGGCCCCCTGCACTGGGAGTGTGGAGTCTTAGCCACTGGACCACCAGGGAAGTCCCCTTGCTCTTAACTAAGAAAGGAGATTAGAGACTTCCCTGGTGGTCCAGGGGCTGAGACTCTGTGCTGCTAATGCAGAGGGGCCAGGTTTGATTCCTGGTCAGGGATCTAGATCTCATGCCACAACTTGGAGTTCACATACTGCAACTAAAGATTGAAGGTCCTGCGTGCCACAAGTGAGACTGAGTGAAGCTAAGTATCTAAGTGAATCTAAGGAGGTTAGTATCAGAAGTGTAGCTGTTAAAAATGATCAGGACCATACCTACTTGATCTACTCAGTAAGTGAACAGAAAAGGATAACTTCCTCTTTCGTGATGTGACTTCAGGTACCAGGTGAATCTGTTGGCTACCACTGGACTATTTGCCTCGTAGTTTACTTTCAAACCTGTCATAGTTTCCTGGTGCTGCTTTAAGAGATCACCACAACCTGAGTGGCCTTAAAACAACATAAATTTATTATCTCACATTACTGCAGGTCAGAAATCTCAAATTAGTTTCATTGGGTGTTGGCAGGGCTGGTGCCTTCTAGAAGCTCCAGGGGAAGAATCCATTTCTTTCCTTTGGGAGTGTGTGTCTAAATCTACCTGCATTCCTTGGTACATGGCCCCTCCCTCCATCTTCAAAGCATCTTCTCTTCTCTCTGACCTCCTAGGACCCTGTGATCACACTGGGCTCGCCCTGATAATCCAGGATAAACTTCCCATCTCAAGACTCTTAATCACATCTTCAAAGTCTCTTTGCCATGTAAAGTAATACATCACAGCTTCTGGGACTCGAAAGTGGACATCTTTGAGGGGTGGGCCATGATTCCACCTACCACAACCCTCTCCCATCTTGTCTTTCTTATATGGGTGCATTGGAGGCATGTGCTGTCACTCAGGCGTGTCCGACTCTGCAACCCATGGACTGTAGCCGGCCAGGCTCCTCTGTCCATGGGATTCTCCAGGCAAGAATACTGGAGTGGGTTGCCATTTCCTTCTCCAGGGGATCTTCCCAACCCAGGGATTGAACCTGGGTCTCCTGCATTACAGGCACATTCTTTAACATCTGAGCCTCCAGGGAGGCCCTGCATTGGGGGAGGACATGTGTAATACCAGAGAGCATGAACTCTGATGTCCTCACTGGTGTAAGGGAATTCACACGCGTGCTTTGTTCTCCCTTGTTGGATTTCCTCCGTCTCCTCCGTCTGAGCTGGGTTTCCTCTCTCAAGCTGACCTTGTAGGACATCCCGATGCAACAGGAAATCAGAAATATATATTTTAGGAACTTCCTGGCGGTCCAGTGGTTAAGACTCCTGCTTCCAGAGCAGAGGGAGTAGGTTCCATCCTAGTCAGGGAGCTGAGATCCTGTAAGCCACACTTTATGTCCGAAAACAAAAAAGAAAAAGAAAAGAAACAAGTTATTTTGGTTTAGCCACACTTGGGTGTATGATCAGATGCTGCCAGCTTCCAAGAAAGCCCATCCTCTCTCCCTCCTCTGAGCTCAGCTCCCCCTCGAGCTTCTGGGCTTGCAGGGCTCCGGGTGCAAGGGGCAGCAGGAAGCGCATTGTGCAGCCGCGCACAGATGGCCTGCGGGAGAGGCAGCCCCGCCAGGTGTCCGGAGCTCACTAATTACAGAGCCTCTCTGGCTTTAAGAAGCTGAGGTTTCTGACTCATCACCCATGGGGCAGGAGCTTTCATCTGCCTTTTTCTGTTCTGATCATTGCTTTCCTTGCCCCCATCCAAGGCCTTGGCCCGGGACTACTGCGACAAACCAAACCCTCCCTGGGAGGCAATGTAAACCAGAGTTCCGACCCGACTGGGCAATTAGGAGCCAAGAGGCTTGAGTCAGCTACTTAGACTCTTTAAACCTCATGGCCTAATCTGCATAACCAGGATGATACTTAGTCCCTGGGTCTCTCCTTCCCTGAATATTTGTGGAGCACCTACCGTGGCCCACACCTTGCGCTAGGCACCGAGACAGGTTGTACCACACAGAATAGCCCCATGCACCCCTGGAACCTATGTTGTCATGGGGGAGGGGGAGCAGACAATAAACGAGAAAAAAGTAAAATTACAAATTGGCAGCAGAAACCAGCACAACATTGTAAAGCAAATATCCTCCAATTTTCAAGAAGTTTGCAAACAGGAAAAAGCTACAACTTGGGATATAATCTGTGAAGGAAATAGTGTGTTATAAAGAGAGCAGCCTGGGCTGGATGAGGACTCAGTGATGAGATGTCATTGAAGTTAAGACCAGGAGAGCTGAGGGCGAGAAGGAATGGGCAATTCCAGTCTGTATACAGGGGCATGAGGATGAAACAAGATAACGCAACAGTGCTTATCCAAGACCTGTCACCATGTGGGGGACACTGTGCTTCCAGACCTACCCAGAACTTCAGCTTACAAGTGCCTTCGTATGAACTGTATCATTTGATTCTTGTGACCGCCCACCCAATAGAGAGGGCAGACCCTGGTGTGCCCATTTTATTGGCGGGAAAGTGATGGGAAGAGCAGCAAGTACAGCAAGAAGGCAAAGCCTTTCGCTTTGTCTCTGATCTCCCCAAAAGTCACCTGCTTTGATTGACAGTGCATGCGTGCTTCGTCGTTCAGTCGTGTTTGACTCTTTGTGACCCCCATGGACTGAAGACTCCTCTGTCCATGGGATTCTCCAGGCAAGAATACTGGAGTGGGTTCCCATTCCTTTCTCTGGGGGGTCTTCCTGACCCGGGGATCGAATCCGGGTCTCCTGCATTTGCAGGCGGATTCTGTACAGTCCGAGACACCGGGGAAGCCCTTGATTGATGGGGGATGCTTGCAAGATAGCGGGTGAGTTAGCTACTGCTGCTCAACCACAGCCACAATCCATACAACAATCAGTGTTCGCTGTTCACGTGTCTGGGACCAGCTAGGGTTTGGATGGGTAGGTATGCTGACCTCGGCTGGATATGCTCATGGGTCTAGGTGTTGGCTGGTAATGCCCTTAGCTGAAGTGACTGGGGCAACTCAACCTCATTCCTAAGTCATCTGTCCTGTATCAGACTGACTCAGGTATCGTCTCAGTGATGGCAGAGATGCAGGAGAGCAAGTGCAACGTAAAGCCTCTTAAGCTTGCAATTAAGATACCATTATTCTCTGCCTTCTGTTGGCCAAGCAGGTTACAAATCTTACCCAGGTTCATAGGAGGTGAAGTTAGCTCCCTCCTTCCCTCCCTACCTTCTACTAGGGTAGAAGCAAAGGATTAGCAAATCTATTACTGCAGGCTTCCGTTAGGGTCACAAAACGGAGAAGTGTGTGTGTGTCTGTGTGTGTGTGTGTGTCTGTCTATGTGAAACAGTTGAAGCATTTAACACACACATGGAATATTTGTGAAAGTGCAGATTCTAAACTAAGCCTGTTAAATCTCTAAAAGCATGACTCAGAATCTGGTTTTTATAAGCCCTTCAGTTTATTCTGACGATCATAAAAAGTCTGCTAACTATTATTTTAAGGGATCAGGCCCTATGTACACAAGTCAGATGGGTTTTCATTTTACATTTGGAGGTAAATACTGGAACAAGAAGTATTTTACATTTAGACGTGAATATGAATCTCTACTCCTCCATCCAGAACATGTGTCCAAACTTAACCCTGCTTCTGAAAGGCCAAGTGGCCAGGGTGAAAGAGAAGGTAATACTACCACCCTCTAGTGGTGGTTTGTGGCAACACAACAGAGCAATAACGCACTAAATGTGTACCGTAGTCTTGGAGGAGAAAGCGACAACCCACTCCAGTCTTCTTGCCTGGAAAATCTCACCAACAGAGGAGCCGGGCGGGTTGCAAATCCATGGGATCTCGAAGAGTCAGACATGACTTAGCGACTTAGCATATAAAGCCATAAAGCAAAGACATTTTTTTTTTTCACGTCCAATGTAGCCGAATGCAAGACAGCTGATAAAAGCTAATGTGAGTTATTCCTCACTGCTTGACAGTTTAATCTATTACTACCAGGGCATGGCTGGGTAGCTGTTTTCATTGAGCTCAAGTTATTAATTTTCAGCTCAGTTTTAAAATCCGTACTCTTTTTAGCCAGTAGAATATGACAACATTGAAGGAGATTTACAGTTTGCAGCTGGATGTCAGGGTAGAATTTACTATTCTTGCTTAAAAAGAAGATATTTTAAGTGCAGTACCACTTTGAAGTCATTTTGAATAATTGTATTATGAAAAGTACTGGTGAATGTTTTCTTGCAAAGATTTTCCTTGAAAGAGCTCCACATTATATACGAGGGTTTCTCAACACTGCACAGTTGACGCTGGGGGCCAGGAAATTCTCTGCCGTGAAGGCTATTCTGTGCACATCAGGCATTTAGCAGCATCCTTAGCCTCCACCCACTAGATGCCAACTGCACCGCTCAATTGAGACAACCTAAACTGCTTCAGAGGCGAGCTCAAGTTGGTTGGACTTCTATGTCTGGGCAGGAGTGCTGATTTAACTCTCTTTCTGACTTTACTTCCTATGTGTAGATAGGCATGTCCCACTTAATTCCAATAATTTCATTTCTGAAAATCAGACTTTATGGTATTAATACAAGAACATTCACAGAAAGTGCAGTTCACATTATTTTAAATTATGAAAATTATATAAGGCTGCATATTCATCCCAAACTCTGAGCCAACTTCTTGAAATGTAAACACATCCAAATACTATGTATAACAAATAAACTGTCTATGAGGATGGAGGGCACACACAACATGGCGGAGTAGAAGGATGTGCACTCATCTTCTCCTGTGAGAACTCCAAAATTACAACACACTGCTGAACAACCATCGACAGGAGAATGTTGGATGCAACCGAAAAAAGATACCCCATGTCCAAGGGCAAAGGAGAAGCCCCAGCAAGGTGGTAGGAGGGGCGAAATCACATTTAGAATCAAACCCCATACCCGCCAGAGACGCTCAACAAAAATGGGGCTCAAACAAAACCTTGTGTGCACCAGGACCCAGGGCCCCCACAGAGACCCACAGCTTGCAGAACAGTTATACCAAATAAATTCTCACACTGTTAAGAAAGTTCTAGGACCCACAACAGATTTCCCAACCTGGGGATCTGGCAAAGGGACTGACAACCCCCAGGGAATTTGATTTTGGAAGCCAGTGGGATTTGATTCCAGAACTCACACAGGCCTGGGGAAACAGACTCTTGGAGGGCGCAAACAGAACCTTGTGCACCAGGACCCAGGAGAAAGGAGCAGTGACCCCACAAGAGACTGACCCAGACTTGCCTGTGAGTGTCCAGGAGTCTCCGGTAGAGGCGTGGGTCAGCGTTGGCCTGCTGCAGGGTCAGGGGCGCCAAGTGCAGCAGTGCTTCACGGGACTTTTTGAAGGAGGCCATTATCTTCTTTACCCCCACCATAGTTTGGTCTCAGGTCAAATAACAGGAGGGGAACACGGCCCCGCCCACCAACAGAAAATTGGATTAAAGATTTACTGAGGATGCCCCGCCTATCAGAACAAGACCCAGTTTCCCCCACAGTCAGTCTCTCCCATCCATAAGCCTCTTATCCTTATCAGAGGGCAGACAGAATGAAAACCACAATCAGAGAAAACTCACATGCACCACAGCCTTGTCTAACTCAAGGAAACTATGAGCCATGCCATGTAGGACCACCCAAGACAGTGGTGGAGAGTTCTGACAAAATGTGGTCCACTGGAGAAGGGAATGGCAAATCACTTCAGTATTCTTGCCTTGAGAACCCCATGAATAGCATGAAAAGGCAAAAAGATAGGACACTGAAAGAGGAACTCCCCAGGTTGGTAGGTGCCCAATATGCTACTGGAGAAGAGGGAGAAATAACTCCAGAAAGAATGAAGAGAAGGAGCCAAAGTGAAAATAACACCCAGCTGTGGATGTGACTGGTGATGGAAGTAAAGCTGGATGCTGTAAAGAACAATATTGCATAGGAACCTGGAATGTTAGGCCCATGAATCAAAGTAAATTGGAAGTGGTCAAACAGGAGATGGCAAGAGTGAACATTGACATTTTAAGAATCAGTGAACTAAAGTGGACTGGGATGGGTGAACTTAATTCAGATGACCATCATATCTACTACTGTGGGCAAGAATCCCTTAGAAGAAATGGAGTAGCCCTCATAGTCAACAAGAGTCTGAAATGCAGTACTTGGGTGCCATCTTAAAAATGACAGAATGATCTCTGTTCATTTCCATGGCAAACCATTTAATATCACAGTAATCCAAGTCTATGCCCCAATCAGTAATGCTGAAGAAGCTGAATGGTTCTATGAAGATCTGCAAGACCTTCTAGATCTAACACCCAAAAAAGTTGTTTTTTCATTATAGGGGACTGGAATGCAAAAGTAGGAAGTCAAGGGATACCTGGAATAACATGCAAATTTGGTCTTGGAGTACAGAATGAAGCAGGGCAAAGGCTAACAGACTTGTGCCAAAAGAATGCACTGGTCATAGAAAACACCCTCTTCCAACAACACAAGAGAAGACTCTACATGTGGACATCACCAGATAGTCAATACCAAAATCAGATTGATTATATTCTTTGTAGCCAAAGATGTAGAAGCTCTATATAGTCAGCAAAAATAAGACCAGGAGCTGACTGTGGCTCAGATCATGAACTCCTTACTGCAAAATTCAGACTTAAAGAGAAGAAAGTAGGGACAACCAGTAAACCATTCAGGTATGACCTAAATCAAATCCCTTATGGTTATACTGTGGAAGTGACAAATCAATTCAAGGGTTTAGATCTGAGAGACAGAGGGCCTGAAGAACTATGGATAAAGGTTCATGAATTTGTACAGGAGGCAGGGATCAAGACCATCCCCAAGAAAAAGAAATGCAAAAAGGCAAAACAGTTGTCTTAGGAGGCTGTGAAAAGAAGAGAAGTGAAAGGCAGAAGGAGAAAAGGAAAGATATATCCATCTGAATGCAGAGTTTCAAAGAACAGCAAGGAGAGATAAGAAAGCCTTCCTCAGTGATCAATGCAAAGAAATAGAGGAAAGCAACAGAATGGGAAAGACTAGAGATCTCTTCAAGAAAATTAGAGATACCAATGGAACATTTCATGCAAAGATGGGCACAATAAAGGACAGAAATGGTATGGACCTAACAGAAGCAGAAGATATTCAGAAGAGGTGGCAAGAATACACAGAACTATGCTGAAAAAGATCTTCATGACCCAGATAACCATGATGGTGTGTTCACTCACCTAGAGCCAGACATCCTGGAATGCAAAGTCAAGTGGGCCTTATGAAGCATCACTACGAACAAAGCTAGTGGAGGTGATGGAATTCCAGTTGAGCTATTTCAAATCTTAAAAGATGATGCTGTGAAAGTGCTGCACTCAATATGTCAGCAAATCTGGAAAATTCAGCAGTGGCCACAGGACTGGAAAAGGTCAGTTTTCATTCCAATCCCAAAGAAAGGCAATGCCAAAGAATACTCAAACTACTGCACAATTGCACTCATCTCACACACTAGTAAAGCAATGCTCAAAATTCTCCAAGCCAGGCTTCAGCAATACATGAACCGTGAGCTTCCAGATGTTCAAGCTGGACTTAGAAAAGGCAGAGGACCAGAGATCAAATTGCCAACATCTTTTGGATCATTGAAAAAGCAAGAGAGTTCCAGAAAAACATCTATTTCTGCTTTATTGACTATGCCAAAGCCTTTGACTGTGTGGATCACAATCAGTTCAGTCGCTCATTTGTGTCCGACTCTTTGCGACCCCATGAATCACAGCATGCCAGGCCTCCCTGTCCATCACCAACTTCCAGAGTTTACTCAAACTCGTGTCCATCGAGTCGGTGATGCCATCCAACCATCTCATCTTCTGTCGTTCCCTTCTCCTCCCACCTTCAACCTTTCCCAGCATCAGGGCTTATTTCCAATGAGTCAACTCTTCGCATGAGGTGTCCAAAGTACTGGAGTTCCAGCTTTAGCATCAGTCCTTCCAATGAACACCCAGGACTAATCTCCTTTAGGATGGACTGGTTGGATCTCCTTGCAGTCCAAGGGACTCTCAAGAGTCTTCTCCAACACCACAGTTCAAAAGCATCAATTTTTCAGCACTCAGCTTTCTTTATAGTCCAACTCTCACATCCATACATGACCACTGGAAAAACCGTAGCCTTGACCAGATGGACCTTTGTTGGCAAAGTAATGTCTCTGCTTTTTAATATGCTGTCTAGGTTGGTCATCACTTTCCTTCCAAGGAGTAAGTGTCTTTTAATTTCATGGCTGCAGTCATCATCTGCAGTGATTTTGGAGCCCAAAAAATGTGTGGATCACAATAAACTGTGGAAAATTCTGAAAGAGTTGGGAATACCAGAACACCTGACCTGCCTCCTGAGAAATTGGTATGCATGTCAAGAAGCAACAGGTAGAATCAAACATGGAAAAACAGACTGGTTCCAAATTGGGAAAGGAGTACATCAAGGCTGTATATTGTCACCCTGCTTATTTAACATATGCAGAGTACATCATGTGAAATGCTGGGCTGGATAAAGCACAAGCTGGAATCAAGATTGCCAGGAAAATATCAATAATCTCAGATATGCAGATGACACCACCGTTATGCCAGAAAGCAAAGAAGAACTAAAGAGCCTCTTGAAAGTGAAAGAGGAGAGTGAAAAAGTTGGCTTAAAACTCAACATTCAAAAAACTAAGATCATGGCATCTGGTTCTATCACTTCATGGCAAATAGATGGGGAAACAATGGAAACAGTGAAAAGTGAAAACTTTATTTTCTTGGCTCCAAAATCACTGCAGATGGTGACTGCAGCCATGAAATTAAAAGACACTTACTCCTTGGAAGGAAAGTGATGACCAACCTAGATAGCATATTAAAAAGCAGAGACATTACTTTGCCAACAGAGGTCCACCTAGTCAAAGCTATGGTTTTTCCAGTGGTCATGTATGGATGTGAGAGTTGGACTATGAAGAAAGCCGAGCACTGAAGAATTGATGCTTTTGACCTGTGGTGTTGGAGAAGACTCTTGAGAGTCCCTTGGACTGCAAAGAGATCCAACCAGTCCATCCTAAAGGAAATCAGTCCTGAATATTCATTGGACAGACTGATGCTGAATCTGAAACTCCAATAATTTGGGCACCTGATGCAAAAAACTGACTCATTGGAAACGACCCTGATGCTGGGAAAGATTGAAGGCAGGAAAAGAAGGGTTCATTCAACAGAGGATGAGATGTTTGGATTACAGCACCAACTCGACGGAGATGAGTTTGACCAAGCTCCAGGAGTTGGTGATGGACAGGGAAGCCTGGCATGCTGGAGGCCATGGGGTCACAAAGAGTCGGACACGACTGAGCAACTGAACTGACTGACTGAATGCCTCTGGAGCTTGGCCGGTGACTCCATCTGCAGCTCAGGAGCCGCAGGAGATGTGAGTTTGATCCCTGGGGTAAGAAGATCCCCTGGAGGAGGGCATGAGAACCCACTCCAGTATTCCTGCCTGGAGAATCCCACGGACAGAAGAGCCTGGTGGTCTACAGTTTATAGGGTCGCAAAGAGTTGAACACGACTGAAGCGACTTAGCAAGCATGCATGCATGCACGCACAAACTATCTCCAGACATTGCCAGCTTTCCCCTGGGGAGGGAAGGCAAAATTGCCTCCAGCTGGGAACCACCTCCGCTGTAGGGCTTTATATACCAGGAAATACGGTAATTGGCATCCTTTAGGAGGCCGCCAGGCCCACAACAGGTCACAGCATTGGAGGAAACAGGGTGAAGCCAATGACAGCCTGCCACACCGTGGGCCCTGACCTGTCTCTGAGCGGTATGGGATGTTCCTGGTCCCGAAGCTTAAACTGCACATTAGCTCAATATTTGTCATCAACTAGCGCAAACAGAGACTGGAGGAACCAGGAAAGAAGGGTCGCTCCGTGTTTGTAGAAGGAGAGCAGCGTAATTCCAGAGGTGAATTGCGCACAGGAGGGCAAAGCGACGTGAGCCTGGACCTTGGCACAGGGTTCCCTGAAATATAACAGCTTCTTTTGGTCAGAAGGGGAAGTTCAGTTGCCAAGACGTGCTGCCGTGTTGTGCAGAGAGGACTGACGCTGAGCAAAGGGTAGCATCCACATTCCTGCTCCGACCCTGAGTTGGTGACACAGGACAGGGTGGAACAAGGCGGCCGCCACGTCTCTTGTCTTCTTAGCTGTGCTTCGGTTTGCATTCCCCTGTAGCCTGTTGGTTGTGGTGCTCAGTCGCTGAGTTGTGTCTGACTCTTTGCGGCCCCATGGCCTCCAGCATGCCAGACTCCCCTGTCCTTCACTATCTCCCGGAGTTTACTCTGATTCACGTCCATTGAGTCAGTGATGCTGTCTCACCTGAAGCCTGCTTTCCCTCTCTGTCATCCTCTGTCATCCTGGGATGGTTGGTCTTTTGTTCCCAAATAAAAGGTCCCTGAAAGGCCTTCAGATGTTCTCAGAATGAGGTGCGACATCCAGAAGTATCTCAGTAGGACCAACGAGAGCTGTATGCCAACGCTTTCTGGTGAGCTGGCTGCCTGCATTCAAACCTGGTCCCCACGTTTCCCTGCTGTGTGACCTCAGGCAAGCTGCTTGATGTCTCTGGGCCTCTGCTATCTGTAAGATGGGAGCAGATGGCAGCAACAGCAAGGGGACCTACGCCCAGCACTCGGTGAGGACTATTCCTCTCTCATGACAGTTCATTGGGCCAAGCCCACTTACCCAGTAAGCAGTGGACTTGAGGATTGAAATTAGATTTTCTGACTCCAGATCCTGGGTTCTCAACCTTGCCATATGCTGGAACCACTTGGGGGGCTTCTGAGGCCCGGATCCCACGGAAGTTACCACCTCCTTGGTCTGGAGAGCAGCCAAGTGTGGATGTTGTTGAGGATCTCCAGGTGATTTGAAGATGCCACCTTATGACTCAGGTCCAATTAAACAAGAGTCAAGCTCGGGCAGAATCTGACCTCCCAGGGCTGGCTTTTCTCACCGAGCACAATGTCCTCCAGGTTCATCCATGGTGCAGCCTGTGACAAGATTTCCTCCTTTGTACCTGAATAATATGCCATCCTATGGAAAACACCCTGTTTCCTTTCTCCACTCATCTTTTGACAGGCATTTAGATGGTTTCCACCTCTTGATGATGCTTACGTGAGATATTTTTAAAGTTGTCAGATTCCTAGAAACAGCAAGTGGAAGGGTGGTTGCCAAGGACTTGGGGAGGGGACTGGAGAGGGGTGTGGGGCTTTGCTGTTCAGTGGGTGCAGTTTCAGTCCTGCAAGATAGAAGAGCTCTAGAGAGGCTTTGCAACATGGTCCTTACAGGTACATTTATTGCTATTCAGTCTCTAAGTCATGTCTGACTCTTTTGCAATCCCATGGACTGTAGCCTACCAGGCTCCTCTGTCCATGAGATTTCCCAGGCAAGAATACTGGAGTGGGCTGCCATGCCCTCCTCCTGGGGATCTTCCCAACCCAGGTATCAAACCCAGGTCTCCTCCTTTGGCAGGTGGGTTCTTTACCACTGAGCCACCAGGGAAGTCCAGCTGTGCAGTTGCATTCACTTAAAACTTTGTTGGGACTTCCCTGGTGGTCCAGTGGTTAAGAATCCGCCTTCCAGTGCAGAGGATGTGGGTTTAATCCCTGATCAGGGAACTAAGATCCCATATAACCCTGGAGCAACTAAGCCCCGCAACTAGAGAAACCTGCACACTGCAATAAACAGCCTGGGCTGAAACGAAAGATCCTGGAAGCTGCAACTAACACCTGATGCAGCCAAGTAAATATTTTTTTTAAAAAAGCAAACAAAACTCTTTATGAAGAGGGTAATTTCATGATATGTGCTTTATTTTTTTTACCACAACTTAAAACACACACACACACATCAAACAGGAAGTTCAGGAGAGTGCTGAAGGCTCCAGGGTGGGCAGAGGCTGAAAACAGGGGCGACTGAATCAGAAGGGCTTCCTGGAGGAGGCGGAAAGTGTGGACCTGCCTCCTTGGAGCAGCTGCTGGAGTGAAAGTCTTCCCCAAGGGATTAATGGGAGAGTTGAGCTGCCAGGAGGTCCCAGCCAGGATCTGGAGCCTTCAGCGTGAACTGCAGACAGCCAGCCTCTGCTGGAGAGTTGCCTCCGCTTGCTGGCAAGGTGTGGCCTGCAGACTCCCGCCTCCCAGCATCCCCCCTTCCTTCCCCACGGTGAGTTAAGGGCAGTAACAGGCGTGTTTATTTAAAGGACTGATGACTCAGCCTCCAGTCCCAGCCTCCGTTTTGCTTGGCTTGTTTTCTGGCAGAGGAAGCAGAGAACCAGTGGGCAAAATGTGTGATTTGCCAGATTTTGCCAGCAGCTCAACTGGTTTCAAATTTAGCCTAAATTTCTGTCTCCTGCTACTTGAAAGGGTTTTCCATGTGGCACAGTAGTTAAGAACATGCCTGCTAATGCAGGAGACACAAGAGACCTGGGTTCAATCCCTGGGTTGGGAAGATCCCCTAGAGAAGGACATGGCAACCCACTCCAGTATTCTTGCCTAGAGTATTCCATGGACAGAGGAGTCCATGGGGTTGCGAAGAGCTGAATACAACTGAGTGACTAAGCACACATGCTCATGAAAAAGCATTTACAATTTGGTGGCAGGGGGGTGGGAGGGTGGAGTTCTTAAAGTCTAAGTCCAGCGACTGGCTGCCTTGGCATTCCCTGGGGAGCATGTTGAGAATACAGATTCCTGGGCCTTGCCCCAGACTTGTGGAGTGGGGCCCTCAAGGTCCCACTCAAGGGGTGGAGGCCCTGGAATCTATTAATGAGTTCTTGAGGAATCTGGACCAAACGGTCAGTGGATCACAACTGGGAATATCTCATGGGATGCTTAACCCTGTAAACTAGGTCAGACAACCCGAATTAGGAGCTGGTTGTGGTCCAGCTCACCTAAACTTCTTTTCTTCTCTGGTGGTTCTCTGCTTTGTCCACTGATCGGGATAAGCAGACCTAAGGGGTGGTTTGAAAATGCAATAACCTGACTTCAATGTAGTCCAACCCAAAATGATAAAGTTTAAAAAGAAAGGAAATCTCACTTCATGGTCTGTGTGTGCTAAGTTGCTTCAGTCTTGCCCGACTCTTTGCAGCCCTATGGACTGTAGCCTGCCCAGGCTCCTCTGTCCATGGGATTCTCCAGGCAAGATTACTGGAGTGGATTACCATACCCTCCTCCAGGGGATCTTCCTGACCCAGGAATCAAAACCGCATCTCTTAAGTCTCCTGCACTGGCAGGGGGAGTCTTTACCACTAGCGCCACCTGGGAGGTTTACAAAATTCCCATTAATCATACTGACATGTGTTGCTTTCTTTCTGACCATTCCCTTTCCTTTAGTAACGACACCCCAAACCCCTTTTGGAATCATCTCTACCTGCCAGTGGGCAATTAGGTAGGCATGTCGATCTATCAAGGTGTCTCGTGACCCGAGCCAGGTCCATGGACACTTCTCTCTAGACTCTCCTAGGCTCATGAGTGTGGGAAACACGACCCTCAAGAAGCTACCTTTTACGGTCTCCATTAGTTCCTGTCCTTTGATTCTCCACTGTGGCCCCTTTTGAGCCATCTCTAGCTGACAGCACAGTTCTGTGGGCTACCCCAGGCTCCTCCCATAAATGCTTTTGTTGCTGAAATTCTGGTCCACTAGACCATGGGTTCCCAACCTCCGGAATCTAATGCCTGATGATCTGAGGTGGAGCTGATGTGATAGTAATAGAAATCAAGTGCACAATAAACGTAATGTACTTGAATCATCCTCAGACCATCCACCACCTCTCCCCACCAGTCCATGGAAATTTTGTCTTCCACCAAACAGGCTCCTAGTGCCAAAACGTTGGGGACTGCTGCACTAGACAATGCTGAAGTGTCTCTCTTCATCTTTGTCTGCATACTGCTGGAAAGTTCTGGAAGGCTATGTCCTCTTTGGATTTGTCATGGGGTTGGGGGAGGAGCTAGGTGGGGACCAGAAAGTGTGTGCTGTTTATTTTGCCACTTTCATCACAGACAACAAAGGGTAAGTTGCTTTCCAGAATCTCATTGGGATTTGAGTCTTTTCCACTTGCATTGGACTTTCAGCTTAAATTAATTGCCTCTAATTTATACCATTCAATTCCAATTTAATGAAATGAAGTGAGAATGATAAAATCCACCTGCTAGGGCTTTTGTTTCTTAGTGGACCTGAAGCTACAGAGTGGAGCACATGGGCAAGGAAGAGCTTCTGACTCTAAGTTTAGAAAAGCAATTCCAGTGAAAATGTTTGACTCCAGACACAAAATCAACTGCGAATCCATGTGGAGGTCTGAGAGGAAAGGACCTTGCTGTACCTGTATTAGCTAAGGTCTTGCAACACTGGCACCGTGTTTCAACTGCGTCGTTTGGTAGTATTGTGACCATCGATTGATTCCAACACCGAAAATGACAAGTGAAAGTGTCAGTTGCTCAGTCCTGTCTGACTCTTTGAGATCCTGCAGACTGTTGCCCGCCAGACTCCTCGTCCATGGAATTCTCCAGGCAAGAATACTAGTGTGGGTAGCCATTCCCTTCTCCAGGGGATCTTCCCCACCCAGGGACTGAAACTGCAGTCTCCTGCATCGCAGACCATCTCCTGAAAAAGCAGGTTTAATTTCAGCTTCAACACTACGGAGAAGGGGCGTGACTGCCCCCTGGTGGCCATTGCTCCAAATTGTTCGTTCAGGTTTTGAACGAACAGGTCTTCAAGATGAGGGGATGAAATTTGTGAAATTGAATGTGGGCGGTAAACTGCAAACATTCCAAAATCTCAACATTTAACCATTGACCTGGACTCTATGCATCTCTATATTCAATTACAGTCTCAATCAGAAAGCAAAGCAATTTGGTTTGGTCCGGTCAGATAAAAAGTCTTTTTTTTTTTTTTTTTTTTTCCGAATTGGATATTCCTCAGAGAAAAGAAATCATTACAGGAGTCCTTTTGTGGCCATTCTACATTTCCTCTGCCTTGCTATTTCTTCCTGGAGGAAGAAGGGTGTGTACATTTATCTTGCCATCCTTAATAGCTGCGGGGCAGAGTAACTGAACCCCGAGGCTGGTATGTGCATTGATGTTTCCCAGGAAAGAATTTATTCTTCAGTTCCTCTGCCTCTGGAGATGACTTCCCAGTCTCAGCTGCTGTCATGTTGCCCTGACCATTGCCATAGCCTTTTAAAAAAAGTTATTAATCTATTTATTTTTGGCTGTTCTGTTGCTGTACGTGGACTTTGGCTAGTTGCGGCGAGCCAGGGCTACCCTTGGTGGCAAAGCACGGGCTGCTCATTGCAGGGGCTTCTCTTGTTGCAGAGCACGGGCTCTTAGCCGTGTGGGTTCAGTAGTCGCACTTGTGGGCTCTAGAGCTCGGGCTCAGTGGTTGGGGCGCATGGGCTTAGTTGCTGTGCAGCATGTGGAGTCTTCAAGGAGAGGGAATCAAACCTGTGTCCCCAGCATTGACAGGTGGATTCTATCTGTTGAGTCCTGCCCCAAAGCCACGGGTGTGAGGCCTTTGATACCAAGGCCACAGAAGCAGAATCCAGAACCAAGGTCACCTCCAAAGCTGACTGAGCAAAAGCCCCCCTGATCATCACTAACAAGCTTCCTGATCCCAAATTAGGCAAAAATGCCCACCTTGGCAGTCACCCTATCGCGCCCTAGTCAATCACCTGATGCCAACCTTCCAGCAGGAATTTTCTTTGTCTCGAGGCTGTAAAAACTGGCTATTAACCCTTGAAAAGCGTTGACTCTCCTCGATCTAGTAGAAGGTCAGCCCGCTGTGTTGCAGTGCCCACATTATCTCTGCCCTTTGTTCTTAATAAACTCACTCCTTTCTGAAATGCTCTGTGTCTGGAGATTCTTTTCCAACCCACGCTCAGACTGACTCAAGGCTATCCACTGCACCACCAGGGAAGTCCACCATAGCCTTTTAATTTGTCACCCTGGCTTCCCCCTACTCATCGCCCGCCCCACCCCACCACTCCCAGCCCATTTTCTCTGTGGCAGCCAGAGTGATCGCAACCTGCAGCCTGGTCCTGTCTCCCACCTGGGTTGAAAGCTTCAGTGGCTCTCTGTTGCTCCCAAGATGATGACCGAAATTCTTAACACAGACAACAGTGTTTAACAGCATCCCAGGTGCTGGTCGCTGCCTCACAAAGGAGCCCCAAACTTAAGTGATTTAAAATTCATTTTGCCCCCAGTTTTATGGGCCCACTTATGGCTAGGATTCAGTTGGGATGTTCATCTGCTCCATGTGATCGCAGCTGAGGCTTTTGCAACTCAGGATCTGCTCCAAAGATGATTCCCGTGCTCACAGATCTTCCACCTCAGGGCCCCCTCTCTCCATGTGGCAATCTGTCCTCCAGGGCCTTGTGGTCTGGGCTTCCCAGCCACAGGTGATCTCAGGGCTGTTGTATTTCTTAGATGGTAGCTGGTATCCGAGAAACAGGAAATAGAAGCCGCCTGGCTGGCTCCCAGGGCTGGCAAAGCATTGCTTTCATTGTATTCTGTTGGTCAAAGTCATCCTAGAAGCCCCAGAGTCCAGGAGGTAGAAAGACAGAGTCCACTTCCAGAGCAGGAGGCAGAGCAGCACTGCAGAAGGGCAAGTGGCCTGGGAGGTCCTAGGCTAGGTACTAGGACTAGGTCTGGCCCCCACCCTGGACTCTCCCAAACCACCTGCCGCTTGCAAGCGTTCCTCCCATGCACTTCACCTGGTGTGTTCTACCCAGCCTACTGCTGCTGTTCAATTGCTAAGTCATGTCTGACTCTTTGTTGACCCCAAGGACTGCAGCACGTCAGGCTCCTCTGTTGTCCACTATCTCCCGGAGTTTGCTCAAATTCATGTCCATTGAGTCGGTGATGTTGTCGAACCATCTCATCCTGTAGATTTCAGCTAAATCAGGATTTCCAGGGGATGGTCTCACCCGACCCTCCACGAACTCTAAGAATCCACAATCCGTTATTTTGTCTCCCCAGTTGCTCATTATGAAAATTTTCAACCTGCAGAAATGTTGCAAGAATAACCCTACTTTCCACTTAGAGTCACCAATTATTAACATTTTTGTCACATATGCTTTTATTATTCTCTTTGTGTGTGTGTGTGTAAATATTTTATGAGCCCTTTGTGAGTCAGCTTTGCCTCCAAGGCACTTTGCCTCCAAGGACTTCGACATCTCTGCTAAGGACAAGAGTGTCTTTCCACGTAAGTACAATATGATGGTGGCTTTCAGGTGGTTTAACACCTACCCACAGAGTCCAGAGTCAGACTTCATCAAGGTCCAAATAATGTCCTCTAGATCCAGGATCCGCTGAGGGTCATGCATGGCCTTTCATTGTCCCATGAGGTCCCCCTTTAAACCCAAATCCTTTTCCTTCAGAGGACCTCCCTCGGGGGCCCTTCTCCAGGCAGTCTCATGTCTTTCTCTTTAGGATCCCTCAGCTTAAGTGCCTCCTCTTCCAGGAAGTTCTCCTGCTTCTCTTTTAATACTTATTTACTTGACTGCTTGGGGGGTCTTAGTTGTGGCACGTGGGATCTGGG
Organism: Odocoileus virginianus; assembly: GCF_023699985.2. NCBI lineage: Eukaryota > Metazoa > Chordata > Mammalia > Artiodactyla > Cervidae > Odocoileus > Odocoileus virginianus. The sequence goes on along the minus strand of NC_069706.1, from coordinate 8,912,899 downwards.
ATCTTGGTTGTAGCATGCACGATCTTGTCACCGGAGGACGCGAATTCTTAGTTGCAGCATGCGGACTCCGGTTCCCTGACCAGGGATTGAACCCAGGCCCTCTCGCATTGGGAACTTGGAGTCTCAGCCCCTGGACCACCAGGGAAGTCCCCAGGAGGAAGCTATCACGCCACACAGCATCTCCCTGCTTATTTTCACACGGACCACGTTGCATCACTCTCTGAAAGTCTCACGTGTGCACTTTTTACTTGTTAACTCCTGTGTCTCCTACCAGCTCAGCCCCTAGAGGGCAGGGACAGTGACCAGTCTTGTCCTCCACACGAGTGCCTGGCATGGTGTCTGACATCTAGTAGCTTTCTTGATGAATGGATGCATGGATATTTCACTGTAAAATTTCACCAATGGATGAAAATGGAGTTTTGGGTTGCTGAGGCTATGTGTCTTTACCAAACGTCTACCATGTCCTAAACCTTTAAACAGGGCTTCCCTGGCGGCTCGGCAGTAAAGAATTCGCCTGCCGGAGATGCAGGTTTGATCCCTGGTTCAGGAAGATCCTCTGGAGAAGGAAATGGCAACCCACTCCAGTATTCTTGCCTGGAACACCCCATGGACAGAGCAGACTTGGGGGGGCTACAGTCCACGGGGTCGAAAAAGAGTCGGATACAACTGAGTGGCTGAACAAGGGCAACAAAGGCAGCCTTAGGGGCGGGGTGATCAGCTTGCGGACGTTCTCGCCGTGGTTGGTGAGGTAACAGGAGATGTTTAGGGAAACTTAGCCGTCAGTCTTCTGACCCCAACCAGTCTGCCGTCTACGTGCTGGTGGTCAGCAGTTTCTATCCAGTGAGGCCCTGGTTTCTGCGGACAGCTTGACATACATGTCAGATTGTTATCTGTTTCCCTGGAGGATGAACCGGGGTGCTGTGACTGTTTCACGGCTGACCTGTGGTTCCAGCTGTCACTAGCTTTCTGGCTTGACTGCCTTTGCCTTGTTCGTGCGTTCCCTCACTTCCCTAATTAGTAACTGCTTGAGTCTGCTCTTCGGATTTGGGAGAAAGACCTGTGAGGCTAGAACCTTTCTCCTACAAACAAAAAAAACATGGGACATAGAAGGATCTGCCGCCAGGAAGTACCCGCGGGGTCCTGTTCAGTTTCAATCTCACAAATCTTTGGTCATAATTTCAAAATTCCTGTTGCCGGCCAAAATTATTGGCCTTCTCTGCCCACTGAAGCCAAATGAAAAATATGGAGACAGTTCGGAGGAAATAGACAGTTGGTTTTAATTCTCAGCCGGCGGAGAGGGGACGACAGTAGGCTCATGCCTCAAGAGCTGTGCCCCCTCTGACACCCTTGAGGAGTCTAGGGGCTTATATAAGGCAGGGGCTCGCAGTCAGGAGTCGGTGATGAGGAACAAAGGTGGTGGGATCCTGATTTCTTCTTCTTGCATTGTTTCAAAGACAGTCATAAAATGGCGCCAGAAACCCAGTGATTGAGTCTGGCAGTTCGGTGGCCAGACTGCAGCCACCTGCGGGGAAGGCCTGCAGCCTTCTCTCTGATGTGTAACTAGGAGGGCAAGAGTGTTGTAGGGGTAAACAGAGAGGGGATGTATTTAGCACAGGGGCAAAGGAGAAAATGCAGATTGTAGCTCCTGCGGAGTTAGGGGGCAGAAAAGCAAACTTAGTCACTGGCAGAGTTAGGAGTGTTACAGAAGTCGGACGTTGAGAAAGCAAGCCCCACCCTGGGAGAGCTGGAGAACTCAGGTTTATGACGCCGGCGGGTCCCGAGGAGTTAGCACGCCAAGCTCTGGGTTACAGAGCTTTTATAGGCAGTGCGTGACATCAGGCTACAGTAGGCAATGCTAACTGTTAATAGGCTAGTTTGAACTAGAGGTTTCCCGCACAGGACACCGGTTAGGACCGGGGCGGGGGTGCGGAATGCCTGACCTTTCACACAGACAAGCAAGGTTAAGGAGGATTACAGGGGCTGGGCAATTGCAAAAGCGGGGCAAAGGTGAGTGAGAGAGGTTTCAGCTCCTAACATTGTTAGCAGTCCCCGTTTCCCCGAGACTACGTGACCTACGTGATCCAGACTTTGCAAGGAGCAAACTAAATTACAGAGGCAGAACGAGCCGGAAGTTATTGTAAATTTTAACTTTTCCTCTTCAGGAGCAGTTAAAGTAAAAAAAAAAAAAAAACAACAGGAATGTTCAGCCCTGCTCACGGTTCTCTTTATCTTCTTTGTTCTCAGGAGAGGGAAAGAGAACTCATTTCTCTTTTTGCCTTTTCACTGCAACATTCCTTTCAACGAAATTTGAGAAAAACATCCTGGTGTCTGGAGTATTATTTCGTTGCGTGTAAGAGCTGTTGCTTGTTGACTAGTGATGGTTTGAGTTTTAACTAATTTCTGTCCTTTTCTACCATCTAAAGGGCCAATCTGTCAAGATCTTCCACCACTCATAATTCCTGTGGTCTCTGTCGCCAGGTGGCACTAGTGGTAAAGAATCCACCGGTCAATGCAAGAGACACAGGTTCAATCCCTGGGTCGGGAAGATCCCCTGGAGGAGGAAATGGCAACCCACTCCAGTGTTCTTGCCTGGAGAATCCCATGGACAGAGCCTGGCGGGCTACAGTCCATGGGGCCCAAAGAGTCAGACATGGCTTAGCACACACACCCTGTGGTCTTAGAACTTACCTGTACCCTTGGAGGCTTAGATTCTGGTGTGTGAGCTATCACAAACTTGTATACCCGATGCATAGTAAAGCCAAACTGAAACACTGGAATTCGGAGCAGAGCAAGATTTATTGCAGGGCCAGGCAAGAAGATGGGGTTTGGCTCATGACCTAAAAAGCCCCAAGCTCCTCAAAGAGTTTCAGCAAAGCACTTTTAAAATCCAGGTTGGGGTGGAGATGGGGGTGGGATGTCCCAGGGTCTGTGGTTAGCTTGCACACAAATCTCTGACTGGCTAATGGTGAGATAGCAAGGTGATGTCAGCGTGAGGTAGAAACTGCTAGGCACTCAGCATAAAACACTGAGACCTCAGTCTTTTTTTCCATAAACATCTTGCTCCATTAACCTAAATCTATATACCCTTTATTTCAATTTCCTGGCATTCTGAAGAATGCCTCCCTGGTCTGGCAGCTCATAAAACATCCAGAACCAGGACAGGACATCTATTAACTGCTGCCCAACTTATCAGGAAGAAAAATATCAGGTGGACCATTAACTCTTAGCCCCTACATCTGGTCCCTAAGTAATGGCCTGGGATCATGAGAAAGGGTCACAGGATGGCGACTCAGTGTCTGAGGAAACTTAGAAACTGGGGATCAAAATAAGCCATAAAGATGTCAAACTGGATGTGGTGGCCTTTAAACTGATTGGTTAGAAATTACATATGTTAGGGGCTTCCTAGGTGGTGTTAGTGGTAAAGAACGTGCCTGTCAATGCAGGAGACATAATAGATGTGAGTTCAATCCTCGGGTCGGGAAGATGCCTTGGTGAAGGGAATGACAACCCACTCCAGTACTCTTGCCTGGAGAATCCCAAGGACAGAAGAGCCTGACGGGCTACAGCCCGCGGGGTCACAAAAGAGTTGGACACAACTGAGCGACTAACACACACAGGCTAAGAAATATATAGTAAAGGCAGTCCATGGGGTCGCAAAGAGTCATATGCGACTCAGGGACTGAACAAAAAAACAACAAAGGGTTTGCTTAGTAGCATCTGTTATGCAGATTGATCTTAGGTCTTCTAGGCACTGGAGAGGGAAATTTCCATCTTTACAAATGGAAATTTATGCCCTGGTTTTAGGCAGACGGGGGAGGGCAGTGAGTTCTTCCTGTGTCTTCGGCTTTCTCTAATGCCTTCTGTTCAACATAATCCATTTTATGGTGAAGTGGCATATTTGTGGTAGCAAATGCTGATCCCTTTCAACATGGGAATAGCATAAAAAAAAATCAAGCAGCTACAATCCTCCCCCTGAGAAAATCTCAGGAGGCTAAAAGGTAGGAAGTAACTGAATCAGATTCGTCTGTGTTACAGGACTCTTGTTTTTTAACTCCATCCTCTGGATTTGTGGTAATAGCGAACATAAGTCTATGTCTACGCTTTATCCACTTCAGCTCTGTCAAAGGGACATCAAGATGGAGGGAGGAGCTTCCCTGGCGGCTCATCTGCCTGCCGATGCAGGAGACACGGGTTCCATCCCTGATCTGGGAAGAACCTACGTGATGCAGAGCAACTAAGAAGGTGAGCACAGCTATTGAGCCTGTGCGTGGGAGCCTGGGAGCCCTAGAGGCCCCTGCTCCACAACAAGAGAGCAGTCCCCGCTCGCTGCAACTACAGAAAAGCCTGCACAGCAGTGAAGACCCTGCACGGCCAAAACAAAAGTAAATAAGTTCAGTTCAGTTCAGTCGCTCAGTCGTGTCAGACTCTTTGCGACCCCATGAATCACAGCACACCAGGCCTCCCTGTCTATCACCAACTCCTGGAGTCTACCCAAACCCATGTCCATCAAGTCGGTGATGCCATCCAGACATCTCATCCTCTGTCGTCCCCTTCTCCTCCTGCCCCCAATCCTTCCCAGCATCAGGGTCTTTTCCAATGAGTCAACTCTTCGCATGAGGTGGCCAATCAGTGAAACAAATAAAATTATATTTTAAAAAAGATGGACTGAGCATTGCTAAGAGAGCTCTCTGAAATGAAGCCGGGAGGCCATCAGGGGAGTGGGACTCGTGCACGTCTCATTTTGGTTGGAATCTGACCTTTTGAGCACTTACTATCTTAAAGCAGGCATCCAGGACACCTACACAATGTTTCAGAAACTCTAGATAACTGCCAGACCTGGAGCCTGAATAACCTTGTGACTTTTGTCTTTCTAAGGCCTCAATGCCCTCTTCCCCAGAATACTCTTTTGATTTTACCTGAATCTGTGTCTCCCGAATTGCAATTCTTAGGACCCTAAATAAGGCTCTTTGTTCTTTGAAGCCTTGATAGGAATTATTGTTCAACAGCTGCTCCCGACTAAAAAAATGCACAAAGTGAGAGTTGTGAGTTAAGTTTTGTTTGAGGCAAAACGAGGACTGCACCGGGAGGCAGCACCTCAGAAAGCTCTGAGAGACGGCTCCAAAAAGGCAGGGGGGGGAAGGTCAATATATAAGGTTTTGGTGAAGGGGAAATTCAATACCATTAAGTACTCATTTTACAAAAGATTTTCTGCTAGTCACAAGGATCTGATGTCACCATGAAGGGATTTAGTGCTTTTCTAGATATGAGGAGATGCAAGAATAGGGAGCATAAATTCAATTCCTGAAAATATCTGACTATCTAAAGACCTGTCCCACCAGATCCCCTGGAGCATAGAGTGTCTCAATCCACCTTAACTCCCTCAGGGGGTGTTGAAGGTCAACAGCACTGTGTTCAGTCTCTGAAGAGGCAAATGGCAAATGCCCTTGCTTTTCAGTTGCTAGCAATGCTCTTCAGTTCAGATCAGTCGCTCAGTCGTGTCTGACTTTTGTGACCCCATAAATCGCAGCACGCCAGGCCTCCCTGTCCATCACCAACTCCCAGAGTTTACTCAAACTCATGTCCATAGAGTCGGTGATGCCATCCAGCCATCTCATCCTGTCATCCCCTTCTCCTCCTGCCCTCAATCTTTCCCAGCATCAGGGTCTTTTCCAATGAGTCAACTCTTGGCATGAGGTGGCCAAAGTACTGGAGTTTCAGCTTCAGCATCAGTCCTTCCAATGAACACCCAGGACTGATCTCCTTTAGGATGGACTGGTTGGATCTCCTTGCAGTCCAAGGGACTCTCAAGAGTCTTCTCCAACACCATAGTTCAAAAGCATCAATTCTTCGGTGCTCAGCTTTCTTCACAGTCCAACTCTCACATCCATACATGACCACTGGAAAAACCATAGCCTTGACTAGACAGACCTTTGTTGGCAAAGTAATGTCCCTGCTTTTTAATATGCTTTCTAGGTTGGTCATAACTTTCCATCCAAGGAATAAGCATCTTTTAAATTCATGGCTGCAATCACCATCTGCAGTGATTTTGGAGCCCAAAAAAATAAAGTCTGACACTGTTTTCACTGTTTCCCCATCTATTTGCCATGAAGTGATGGGACCAGATGCCATGATCTTAGTTTCCTGAATGTTGACATTTAAGCCAACTTTTTCACTCTCTTCTTTCACTTTCATCAAGAGGCTTTTTAGTTCTTCTTCACTTTCTGCCATAAGGGTGGTGTCATCTGCATATCTGAGGTTATTGATATTTCTCCCTGCAATCTTGATTCCAGCTTGTGCTTCTTCCAGCCCAGCATTTCTCATGATGTACTCTGCACATAAGTTAAACAAGCAGGGTGACAATATACAGCCTTGACATACTCTTTTCCTATTTAGAATCAGTCTGTTGTCCCGTGTCCAGTTCTAACTGTTGCTTCCTGACCTGCATATAGGTTTCTCAAGAGGCAGGTCAAGTGGTCTGGTATGCCCATCTCTTTCAGAATTTTCTACAGTTTATTGTGATCCACACAGTCAAAGGCTTTGGCATAGTCAATAAAGCAGATATAGATGTTTTTCTGGAACTCTCTTGCTTTTTTGATGATCCAGCGGATGTTGGCAATTTGATCTCTGGTTCCTCTGCCTTTTCTAAAACCAGCTTGAACATCTGGCAGTTCACGGTTCACATATTGCTGAAGCCTGGCTTGGAGAATTTTGAGCATTACTTTACTAGCGTGTGAGATGAGTGCAATTGTGTGGTAGTTTGAGCATTCTTTGGCTTTGCCTTTCTTTGGGATTGGAATGAAAACTGACCTTTTCCAGTCCTGTGGCCACTGTTGAGTTTTCCAAATTTTCTGGCATATTGAGTGCACCACTTTCACAGCATCATCTTTCAGGATTTGAAATAGCTCAACTGGAATTGAATGTCAACATTCTAGGAATCAGCAAACTAAAATGGATTGGAATGGGTGAATTTAACTCATAAGACCATTATATCTACTACTCTGGGCAGGAATCCCTTAGAAGAAGTGGAGTAGCCATCATGGTCAACAAAAGAGTCAGAAATGCAGTACTTGGATGCAATCTCAAAAATGACATAATGATCTCTGTTCATTTCCAAGGCAAACCATTCAATGTCATGGTAATCCAAGTCTATGCCCCAACCAGTAATGCTGAAGAAGCTGAAGTTGAACGGGTTCTATGAAGACCCACAAGACCTTTTAGAACTAACACCTAATAAAGATGTCCTTTTCATTATAGGGGACTGGAATGCAAAAGTAGGAAGTCAAGAAACACCTGGAGTAACAGGAAAATTTGGCCTTGGAGTACGGAATGAAGCAGGGCAAAGGCTAATCAAGTTTTGCCAAGAGAACACACTGGTCATAGGAAACACCCTCTTTCAACAGCACAAGAGAAGACTCTACACATGGACATCACCAGATGGTCAACACCAAAATCAGATTGATTATCTTCTTTGCAGCCAAAGATGGAGAAGCTCTACACAGTCAGCAAAAACAAGACTGGGAGCTGACTGTGGCTCAGATCATGAACTCCTTATTGCCAAATTCAGACTTAAATTGAAGAAAGGAGGGAAAACCACTAGACCATTCAGCTATGACCTAAATAAAATCCCTCATGATTATACAGTGGAAGTGAGAAATAGATTTAAGGGACTAGATCTGATAGTGCCTGATGAACTATGGATGGAGGTTCATGACACTGTACAGGAGACAGGGATCAAGACCATTGCCATGGAAAAGAAATGCAAAAAAGCAAAATGGTTGTCTGAGGAGGCCTTCCAAATATCTGTGAAAAGAAGAGAAGCGAAAAGCAAAGGAGAAAAGGAAAGATATTCCCATTTGAATGCAGAGTTCCAAAGAATAGCAAGGAGAGATAAGAAAGCCTTCCTCAGCAATCAATGCAAAGAAATTCAGGAAAACAACAGAATGGGAAAGACTAGAGATCTTTTCCAGAAAATGAGAGATACCAAGGGAACATTCCATGCAAAGATGGATTCGATAAAGGATAGAAACGGTATGGACCTCACAGAAGCAGAAGATATTAAGAAGAGGTGGCAAGAATATGCAGAACTGTACAAAAAAGATCTTCAGACCTAGATAATCATGGTGGTATGATCACTCACCTAGTGCCAGACATCCTGGAATGTGAAGTCAAGTGGGCCTTAGAACACAATGCTCTTGGCAAGTGCCAATTTGCAGTTGACAACTGCCATCTACCAGTTGAAGATAAAACCACCATCTGATTTCATGGTGTTGGACATATCTCAGTGATGGGAAGACATTTGAAATGATTGAAAGGGGCTTTGCATCTTCCAAGTTTAGGGCATAACACCACCTCATTGACTATGCTAAAGCCTTTGACTGTGTGGATCACAACAAACTGGGGGATATTCTTAAAGAAGTGAGAACAGCAAACCACCTTACCTGCTTCCTGAAAAATCTGTATGCAGGACAAGAAGCAACACTTAGAACTGGACATGGAACAACAGACTGGTTCCAAAGAGGAAAAGGAGTAAATCAAGGCTGTATATTGTCACCCTGTTTATTTAACTCATAGGCAGAGTACATCATGAGAAGTGCTGGGCTGCATGACTCACAAGCTGGAATCAAGATTGCCAGGAGAAATATCAACAACCTCAGATATGCAGATGATACAGCTCTAATGGCAGAAATTGAAAAGGAACTGAAGAGCCTCTTGAGTGAGGAAGAGAGTGAAAAAGCTGTCTTAAAATTCAACATTCATCATGGCATCCAGTCCCATCACTTCATGGCAAACAGCTGGGGAAAAAGTGGAAACAGTGTCAGATTTCATTTTCTTGGGCTCCAAAATCACTGTGGATGGTGACTGTAGCCATGAAATTAAAAGACGCTTGCTCCTTGGAAGAAGAGCTATGACAAATGTAGACCTCCCTGCGCAACTGGTACCGAGGGGACAACCCCAACAAGCCCATGAACCCGCTGATCACTGGTGTGTTCGGAGCCATCGCGGGTGCAGCCAGTGTCTTCGGAAACACTCCACTGGATGTGATCAAGACCAGGATGCAGAGACTGGAGGCACACAAGTACCGAAACACGTGGGACTGCGGCCTGCAGATCCTGAGGAACGAGGGACTCAAGGCGTTCTACAAGGGCACTGTCCCGCGCCTCGGCAGTGTCTGCCTGGATCTGGCCATCGTGTTCATCATCTACGACGAGGTGGTGAAGCTTCTCAACAAAGTGTGGAAGACGGACTGAGCCCTGGGGTCTGTGTGCAGGCTGCCCCCGGCGCCCCCTTCTTACAATTCCAGTGCAGTCGTGCCAAAAGGCCTGTTCCCTGTCCCGCGTACTCCATGGCCTGGGTGTCCCCTGTGGCCGTCGGGTCCACACGTTCTCTGTGGCCTGTACACCGCCACCACAGTGTCTGTGTGTCCAGCTGAGACTGGGTGTCCCTCTGGCCTGTGAATCTGTGCCCACTTGTCCACATGCTTGTGTGCCCGTGTCATGTTTCGTGTGCTGTGACCCTGTGCCCCACTTCCCGGGGTGCCCGTGTGGCCGGGGTCACGTCCCAGCCTGGTGCCTTCCACCCTGGGCAGCAGGGGCAGTGCCCCGGCCCACCACAGCTGCCTCCGGGCCTCAGCCTGGCCTCACTGCATTCCAGGGGCTGCGTGGCCCCCGCTTTTCCCGCCACTGGCCTTAATGGCCCTCGGGCCCTCCCTCCGCCCGGGACAGGGTGGCACCTGCCACTCTCAGGACCACCCTTCCAAGGCAATAAACCGGATCCTGTTGCAAAAAAAAAAAAAAAAAAAGCAGGGATGTATAGTCAAAGCTATGGTTTTTCCAGTAGTCACATATGAATGTAAGAGTTGGACCATAAAGAAGGCTGAGCACCAAAGAACTGATGCTTTCAAACTGTGGTGCTGGAGAAGACTCTTGAGAGTCCCTTGGAGAGCACGGAGATCAAACCAGATCAAACCAGACCCTGATGCTGGGAAAGACTGAGGGCAAGAGGAGAAGAGGGTGACAGAGGATGAGATGGTTGGATGGCATCACTGACTTAGTGGACATGAATTTGAGCCAACTCTGGAAGATAGTGAAGGACAGAAGCCTGGCGTGCTGCAGTTCATGGGGTCACAAAGAGTCAGACATGACTTAGCGACTGAACAACAGCTAATGAGAGTGTCTTATGGGCACCTGTTATGGGAAACACCGACTGAGACCACTCACCTTGGCCAGGGACCATAGTGACCATTTGGGTGAGTTATTTCACAACAGAAGGTCCTGATAAGGAACATGGAACTAACAAGCCAGCATCAATGGAAGAATTCAGGAAAGGTCAAAAGGAGATGCCACGTGTCCTGCTACCTCCCGGATCTTTCTCGCTGGCACCCATCTCAGCTGAGCGATGCGTGTGTCACCAGAAGGACCCTGAATCGGAATGATTGGCCTAAGGCAACCTGGAAACTAATCCCATCACCACAAAATGGCAGGGCAGTGCTCCTGTATTCCCTCCCCCTCCTGCTCTCCACCTGGGCACCACTTCCCTATAAAGTCTCTTGCTTTGTGAGCACACGTGTCTACTCAGACAATTCATTTCTGAGTGTTAGACAAATGCTCCCTTTGGGGCCCTGGAAGGGGTCCTCCTTCCTGCAATGCACCTTGGAAGTCCCAGCTCCACAAACTGTTGGGTAAGGGCCAGGCATCATTGTTTTAAGCAAATTGTGGTCCCTCCCCAGTGATGAGTGACTGGATTAATTTCCCTAAGGCTGCTTAACAAATTCCCACAAACTCGGTGGCTTGGAACAACAGAAATGGATTTTCTCACAGCTCGAGAGGCTGGAAGTCTGAAACCAAGATGCTGGCAGGGCTATGCTCCCTCTGAAGGCTCTGGAGGACAATCCCTCCTCCCCTCTTCCAGCTGCTGGTGGCTCCGCTGCTCCTTGGCTTGTGACTGCCTCACTCCAGGCTCTGCCTCTGTCTCTGCCTGTCTCTGCCTCTGTCTCCACATTGGAAACGTGTTCACATTGTTGCTGTTGTTCAGTCACTCAGTCGTGTCTGACTCTGCGACCCCATGGACTGCAGCACGCCAGGCTTCCCTGTCCTCCACTGTCTCCTGGAGTTTGCTCAAACTCATGTCCATTGACTCGGGGATGCCATCCAACCATCTTGTCCTGTCGTCCCCTTCTCCTCCTGCCTTCAGTCTTTCCCAGCATCAGGGTCTTTTCCAATGAGTCGACTCTTTGCATCAGATGGCAAAGTATTGGATCTTCAGCTTCAGCATCAGTCCTCCCAATGAACATTCAGGGTTGATTTCTGTTAAGATTGACTGGTTTAATCCCCTCGCAGTGCAAGGGACTCTCGAGTCTTCTTGAGAATGTTCACATTATAATCTTTAAAAGGATTTTCTTCTATGTCCACAGCCACCTCTGAGTGACATGCCATCTCCTGCTGATCCTTGCACCCCAGTAAATTAGTGGTTACTTTGGAAACAAGGTATTTCTAATTTCCCCACCCCCTAGCATAGACTTAAATGTTTTTGATTTCAACTATTTGCCAATAAAGGACTTGCTTTGTCCAAGGTATTCTACGTTACATTGTTAACTCCTTATAATGACCCTGAATCTCTCACAGCTCTTGAGCTCAGACAGCAGAGCCCCAGTTAATCAAAGAGGGAGAAAGAGGGAGAGGAAGGAGTCAATACATTGAGAAACAGGAGGCTCAGATGCTAACCTCACAGTGAAGAAGGCTGGAACTGGCTTTCAGACTCAAGGGTCTTTCTGTGAATTCCTAATTCCACAAGAACAACATATAAGACGCTCCGTTTCTGGGACAGTCGGACAAGCTACTGACCTACTCAGCTCCCGGGGTGAGAATGCGCCTTGACTGTGTGGGGGCCCCCTGGTCTCTGAGGGAGTCGTCGAAGCTGTAGAACTGGGAACTGATCATAGGGGCTAGACCTGGCCCACTGTGGGAGAGCTCGTGAAGTCTATGCAAGCTGTTCCCTCCAAGTCTATTCGAGTCTGGAGTTGCCAGAGGCCAGCCAGGTGGTCGACAGGAAGGAAGGAAGGACGTGAACAAGAGCAAGGACAAACTGGAAGCACGTCGGTATCACCACCTCTAGTCTTGAAGCCACAGGAAACACGCCCAGTAAGAAGGGCCCAGGGCCGCACACGGACGTGCCCTGCACTTGGACAGGCTCTGGCGTAAGCGGCGGGAGCCCAGAGTCTGCAGCCAGCAGAGCTTGGGAGCGGCCATGCTCTGAGGCCCGGCATCCACCTTCAGAACACACAACAGGGAACTGATGTTGTGCTTCTGCTCTGAATCTCATGCAGCGTCTCGTGACACTAAACTTGAACCAGCCAGGGAAGGACAGCCCGGGAAGGCAGTTACAGCCTAGCGATGCAGACAGGACCCAAAGCCAGCACATCTACCCTATTAAGAGCAGCAGAGTGCACCTCTCATGGACCGCAAACCCCAGATGAGATGTGTGTGTGGGGTTTTGATTCTGGAGCCACAAGGCAGCAAGGACAGTGGGGAAGGTTTCGTTTCCCCCGTTGTCCCCACGGGGCAGCAGTGTATAGGCGGAACCCAGGACGAGTGCTGTGTGTAAATGGGCTGCATCTCTATGACTTGGACAAGCCAACTCAGCTCCCAGGGCCTGTTTCCACATCTTTAAAATGGGCAGAAAATATCTTCACTGTCAACTACAAATTGGCACTTGTCATCTACAAGGATTAAATCATGTGCTGCTACAGCTGCTGACCTTCAACACCCCCTGAAAGTTGTTCAGGGTGGAGATGAGAAATGAGTTCCTCTGTGCTTTGAGGGGTTTGGGTGCTGGCAGAACAGTTCTTCACATAGGTATTTTCAGGAGTTGATTTTATGAGCCCAATTCTTGTATCTTCTCGTATCTAGAAAACCACTAAAATCTTTCATGGTGAATGCTCTTCGTGACTAGCAAAATCTTCACAAGACTATAGAAAGCTTTTGGAAATTTAAGTGCTTGATTGCATGTATTTCCCCTTCACCCAAATCACATATATACTGACCTTCCCCCCTGCCTCTTTGGAGCAGTTTCTCAGAGCTGAGGTGCTGTCTCCTGGGCTGCAGGCCTCATTTTACCCCAAATAAAACTTAACTCACAACTCTCACACTGTGCATTTTTTTGAAGTCGACATATCACAGTTGTACATTTTTAAAAGTCAACATATTATTATGTAGTAGAATATAAATTGCATAAACCGTCTCAAGTCTGAAACCTCATGGGAATTTGTTGCAAAGTTATCTTTTCCCCTTTCCTGTTTTCCAAGCTAGAGTCTCTCAGCTCCCTGGTAATTCCATAAACTACCCACAGCCTTTTCTCAGTATAGCCAATTTTAGCCTGTCAATTTAAGATTTTGGTTCTGTTGCTTAGGAGGCATAAAGATTTCCCACCAAAAGAACATGAGACTTTTCCTGGGTGGGGGTGGGGTGTTTACCTTGTACTATGTAACTGCACGTCCTGGTCTTGTCCCCAGGCCAGTTCTGTTCTGGTGTCCCTGGTGGGTAACAGTGGAGGATCTTGCCCTTGACCCTAAAACATGCAACAAACATTGATGCTTTCTGAACCAGCAGTTTGAGGATGCTTGCCACCTGCCTGCCTCCTCTTCCTGTTACTGTGAAAAGTTCTCTTCCTGAAGACTTGTTTACCTATCAACAGGCCAGAAGATCTGCTGGTTGGGGAGCAGTCTCACTCTGCTGATGCACATGGGAGTCCTGCTTTGGGGTCAAGGCACTGGGCCTCGCTTGGTGAGTGCCAACCCAGAGGTGCTGTCATCCCCAAACCGAAGCCCTCGTCCTCTGCTGCAGCATGCCGGCCACCGCTCTGGGCTGAAAATAGGACCTCACAGGGGGTGCTCATCTCTTCACATTCAGAATCTGGCTCTTCCCAGTCATACTGGTTGAAAAGGTAAAGACACAAGAGACTGAAAAACAACATCTTTTATTTATGACTGAAGATGTGACAGCATTCACAAAATGCCAAGGAAAGCCATTCCCTGGTTCAGTTTTTTAAATCTGAGCCTCTGACGTCTGAACTTTTCACTATGTACCAGCCAAGGATGCCTCTTTGTGGGAAGTTTCCCACTAACAGCTATTTTTCTGTTTTCTTAACGTCCTAGTGTTACTCATCCAGTTTTTCCCCTTGGGTCCTGACTGACACTTGTCTACTATGCTCATCTGTTGCGTTTCTTGGGCTATTTGTAGGAGCCGCAGCATCATATCAGTGATCCCTAAGACAGAGGTAAGCAGGATACATCTATGGGAACCCTCCGTGTTATATTCTTTCTCTGAGTAATGATGGCAGCCTGGAAATGAACAAAGGGGTTTGCCAAATTAAAGCCTTAAATTTACGGTACACAACTTCATTTTCCTCAACTCAAACAGCAGGTTGGATAATTTTTTATTTTACAAGAGCTACTGTATTTTTTGTGTACACAGCACACAACATTTAACTAGCTTTATTACACATGTTAAGTATACAAACTGATTTAGGGAAAACCTCTAGACTGCTTCCTCAAATGATTGACATGGCCCAAAAGTTGGGAGGGTACAAATTCATAGCCCTTAGAATATGAACAGAATGGGAAGACATCTAGTCTCAAAAAACCTTGGTGGAGATGCACCCTGGGGAATGATCAGGCCTCAGTAAACAGCTGAATTTCCCTGTACCTGTATGGGACCACAAACAAGTCACCAAAAGTGAACTGTCAACAGAGAAAACAGGGGCTGCTTGCCTCCGAGGGCTTCTCATAGAAGCAACAGCTCCATAGTACCAAAGTTATTGCACCTACGGCTGAGTGGCATGGGTCCATGATATCCATTGAAGTACTTCTTGAACGCAAATCAGAATTCACTAAACAAGAGGCCACTTACAACATGGGAAAAAGGACTGTCCCTGTATGAAGGGTTCACAATCTGAACTGGCCCTTTAAGACAGTGAATAGTGTTACAGAAACATTGTAAACAAATAATTCAAATATGAAAACGCAAAATGTGCAATTAGAAAATACATTTTTTACTTTTAGGTGAGATTTTCAGAAAACCCAGGAATGGATTTTATATCACAAAATGGTCCATATCGCCCAAAAATGTCTTTTGATTGGACAGTAAAATAATACTTTCTGGAAGCTAAAAACTGAGATAAAGTACAGGCCATTGGGAGTGGCAAAGCCTTAATCTCTCCGATCTTCTTCCAGATCAGCTGATTACTCGGGCTCTCGTGGCAGAGGAAAAGGTGGTAGCTCTCCACGGGGGCGCACTTGGGGTTGATCTTGGTGATGTTCCACGTCAGCGCGATTCCCCTGGGTCTCAGCACCCGTTTAACTTTGAGCTCAGGCTTCTGTGGAGGAAGTGTATCACGGATTTTGTCTACCAGTTCCGGGAGTAGTGGCGGCGGTTCTGGGAGAGGTGGCAGGTGCTCAAAGGATTCACGAACCTAAAACACATTCATAGAAAGTTTAGCAAGCTGGATTGGTGGGTTCTGATTTTTTTTTAAGTGGTCAACTGCAGTTCTACAATATGTTTCCCATTCCTCAATCCATTTATCAAAATCATAAGAGCAAAAGGATGCTTCAAGGATATGTGAGGCTGGTTCCAGTTTTTTCAAACATTAGCTTTGAGTTAAGATCTGTACACTTTGGAATATCACTAATTTAGAATGAGTTAGGTCCCAGACCTTCTGGAGAAATATTCCATCTCATTGCCAAACTGTGTTCCCAAACACTGTGCCAATTTACATGAAAAGTACAAGTGTAGGAGAACATCCATTTCCCTCCACCCTCATTAACAATGGCTACTACTCTTAAAAATCTTTTCCAATTTGTTGGATTAAAAAATGGACTTGTTTTAATTCTGTAGCTTCTGGAAAATTCAATTACATTATTTTAATTGAGTAAGTAAGTAGATTCATAATAGCACATTTAAAAAGCATACTAAAGTGCTTTCGAAGCTGAAACATGACCCAATGTTTCTTCATTAGTGAAATGGGTGCTTTCACTCAACTTGGAACAAATATCCCTTACAGAACATTTTGTATCAGTACCTGGGCTGCATTCTGTGACACTGGGGTTGTCTCTTTTGAGACTGAAACAGCTTTCATAGGTGACTCAAGGGTGGATACTAGGCTTTCTGTGAACAACACAAAGTTTAAAAGTAAAATTTATCTGCAATAGTCAATCCCATAAACTTTAAAGCCAACAGCAGTTTACATCTTGTGTAATAAGTAAATGTGAATTAAAATTATAAAACTATGAAATAAGATAAACTTTTGCCAAAAGTTCAAGTCCCAAAGGTATCAAATATAGATAATTTTTATTTGATATGACAAAAAGTCCCCTTTCAAGGTAAACATGTATATTGTGGTGAAACTGGGAACTAGGAAACATTACCCATAGAAGAGGGATTCCTGCTTAGCAGTCTTAGGGGCTGTTAGGTCAACACGGTTGTCTGTAAACACGGAACGGTTCACAATCCTGTATGAACGTGCAACACAAACAAGATCTGCAAATTCAGAGTAGAACTCACGCAGACCTGGGTTGCAAGAATCTCTACTGCTGAGGTCCATGTTAGCCCAGGGGCGATTAAGACATACACTGTGGGCTGCTGGAAGGAAGGGGAGGAAGGAGAGGTAGAACAGAGAATGGGAGAGAGAGAGATGGGTAGAAGAAGAAAGAAAAGGAGAAAAATAGAGAAAATGTGGGTGTGAGGGAGAGAAAGAAGGTTTAGTAGGTACAAGAATAGTTTGAGGACAACTAGGGAAAGTATTAAGAGGATAGTAAGAAAAAGGGCTCCATGTTGGAAAGAACGGCCTGATAACTAGAAATTTCAGAAATTTGAACAAATTTAATAAGCAGCAAAAACCATTTTAGATTCATTGTGTGTGCTGTGATATATTAATAACTGTTTAATATATTTTATGAATCTCATCAAATAAAATTTCTTTCATTTGTTTTTTCCTTTTAACTGACAAGGATAATTAAGATTCTTCATAGTGTTTCAAAGATATTAGTCACATTATTTACTGGTATTAAAAAATCTTTTTAGAAGAGGTAATGATTTCATGCTTTTAATTGTAAGATAATCTGGACAGCCTTTTTAATGGGTTTGTTAATTAAAACTAGATTTGTGAAATCATAATCTGCAGGTTAATCAATGCACAAGAGCAGATACAAATAACTTCCTTTATATTTTCAAATGAACAGTTTCATACAAAAAAAAATTTCAACAGATAATAGCTTTGCATAACTAACATTCCTTCTTTCAAGGTAGCAGGTCAACAAGCCTTAGCAAATTTAAACAGGTTAGAAACAAAACAGGACTTTTGTCCCAAATCAGTGAATGTTTGGATCCTCTCCATCATCAGTGTCCATGTCTTGTGAACACTCTGCAGCTTTTATCCTTACCTCTATAAAAATGGGCAGTGGTCACTTTAGAACTTTATACTCTCAAAACAACAGGAGCAAGCACCCCATTATTTTAACGTTCTTTCTCATTAAATTGCTAGGGGAGAATTGTGGCTTCTAGTTTCAACTTAATCCTTTGGTGTTTGACCTTCCAGATCCTTTGCTGCATGTATATGTACATGCATTCACTTGTAAATATTTATAGTATAGACATGATTTTTAAAGTTTGCATTTAAAAGTGAAAGTGGAAGTCACTCAGTCGTGTCTGACTCTTTGTGACCCCATGACAATAAGCCCACCAGGCTCCTCTGTCCACAGAATTCTCCAGAAAAGGATACTGAAGTGGGTAGCCATTTCCTTCTCCAGGGGATCTTCCTGACCCAAGGATCAAACCTGGGTCTTCTGCACTGAAGGCACTCTTTACCATCTGAGCTACCAGGGAAGCCCATAAAAGTGAATTATTCAGATACAATTTACATACAGTATAATGTACCCGTTTAAAATGTGCAACTCTTTGAGTTTTGACAAATGTACTATTGTGAAACCCTCACCAACTTCAAGATACAATGTTTATATTACACCAAATAGTGTCCCTTTTGATAATACTAACGAATCTGACTCCATATTGGATCTATTTCTTTTATTTGAACCTTTGTATTCTACTGCTTTTGCTGCAACTTAAAAACATTGCTGATGGCCTGAAATATATAGGATAGCTCATTCTCAAGGTGCTGACCTTTAAAATTAACACTTTCCCATTTACATAGAGATAAAAAAGTTGCAGAATAGAGAGTAACATTTGTCTTGCTGGAGGTTTAAAGGAACACTGTAAAAGGACCTATGTGAACAAACAGCTGCCAAGAACAAAGGATTCTAACACCAAGAAGTCTGTAGCAACCAACCACATTCCCTCCCCTTTTAGTATAAAAGAAGCCTGAATTCTGACTCAGAGAAGATGGTTCTTTGGGACACTAGTCGACCATCTTCTTAAGTTTCCTGGCTTTCTGAAGGAAGTTGCCACTCTTTGCCCTAACAACTCATCTCTCGATTTACTGGCCTGTCATGCAGTGAGCAGTACAAGCTGAAATTCAGTAATATTCACAATCCCTCTCTCATCACTGGCCCCATGAAACCATAGGGTCTGTTGTCACTAACAATTAGATGGCTTTTTCTAGAATTTGACATAAACTGAATTAACATGGTTTTTGTTCAACATTTTGTTTCTGAGATTTATCAATGTTGTTGTATATAATAATATATTTTGTTCATTTTTATGTTGAGTAGTACTTAGCTCTATAGACAGTTATGCCACAACCTACTTATCTGCTGATGAACATTTGGGTTGTTTCTAGTTTGGGACCATTATAAACAAAGTTGCTATGAACATTTGTGTAAAAGTCTTTGTGTAGATGGGCTTTCCCAGTGCCTCAGTGGTAAAGAATCCACCTGCAATAGAGGAGACATGTGAGATGCTGGTTTGATCCCTATGTTAGAAGATCCCCTGCACAAGGAAATGGAAACCCACTCCAGTAATCTTGCCTGAAAAATCCCATGGACAGAGGAGCCTGATGGGCTACAGTCCATAGGGTTGCAGAATCTGAGTGACAGAGCACGCACATTTTGTGTAGATGTAGGTTTTCATCTCTCTTGATAAATACCTAAAGATGGAATACTAGTGTCAATTGCTAATGTATTTAGAAACTGCAAAACCACTTCCAAAGTGGTCTTACCATTTTATATTCCTACCAGCAAAACAAGAGAATTGCAGGTTGTTCCACATCCTTATCAACACTGTATATTTTCAGTTGTTTACATTTCAGCCATTTTAGTGGCTGTGCTGTAGCATCTCATTATGGTCTTAACTTCCCTACTGATGAGCAACGTTGAGAACGTCTTCTTCTGTTTATTTGCCATCCCCATATCTTCTCTAGTGAGGGGTCACCTAATTGCTTTGGGTTTAATTTGTTCTTTTTATACCTAAGGCAGTTGCTGCTGTTCAGCTGCTCGGTTGTGTTCAACTCTGCAACACAACAGACTGCAGCAGGCCAGGCTTCCCTGTCCATCACCATCTCCAGGAACTTGCTCAAACTCATGTCCATTCAATCAGTGATACTGTCTACCCATCTCATCCTCTGTCATCCCCTTCTCCTTCGGCCTTCAGTCTTTTCCAATGAGTCAGCTCTTTGCATTAGGTGGCCAAAGTATTAGAGCTTCAGTTTCAGCATCAGTCCTCCCAATGAATATTCAGGGTTGATTTCCTTCAGGTTTGACTGGCTTGATCTTCTTGCAGTCCAAGGGACTCTCAAGAGTCTTCTCCAACACCACAGCTCAAAAACATCAATTCTTTGGCACTTAGCCTTCTTTATGGTCCAACTCTCATATCCATACATGACTACTGGAAAAACCATAGCTTTGACTAGACGGACCTTTGTCGGCAAAGCAACGTCTTAAGGCAGAATCTTAGGTTATTCATGTTAGACTTTCATTTTACTTTCTATCTTTCCTAATATAAATATTTAATGCTAGTAATTTTCTCTAAGCACTGCTTTAGTTGCATTCCTTCAGATTTTGATATGCTGTGTTTTCATTCAGTTCAAAATATTTTTAAACTTCCCTTTTGCTTTCTTTGACTCATGGGTTATTGAGAAATATAATCTTTAGTTTCCAAATATCTAGGTATAACCCAAATAGCTTTCTGTTACTGATTACTTGTTGTATTGTATCTGTAATCATAGAATATATTCTCTATCCTTTTAAATATACTGAGACTAGTTTTACAGTAGAACCAGCTTTGTGGTATGTTTCATATCCACTTAAAAAGAATGCATATTCTTCTGTGACTGCATTTGAGTGCTATAAATGTCAAGTAGATTATTTAGTTGGTTGATAGTGTGGCTCAGGGTTCTATAACTTTACTGACTGTATATTGTATCAACTACTGAGAAGGGAGTGTTGGAACCTCAAATTATAATTACCTTTCTATTTATAATTTCGTCCAATTAGTTTTTATATTAGGAATCTTGAAGTTCTACCATAACGTGCATTAAGTGTAGATTTGTTTTTTGGGTGCACTGGGTCGGCCAAAACAACTGGTCTGTTCTTCTGGTTGCAGCATGTGGGCTTACTCTAGCTGCAGTGTGCATGGACTTATCCTGTTGTGGTGCAAGGGCTCTAGAGCATGCAGGCTCAGCAGCTGGGGCACATGGGCTTAGTTGCCCCATGCATCATGGCATGTGGGATTTTAGTTCCCCTACCCGGGACTGAACCCACATCCCCTGCATTGGAAGGCAGATTCTTAACCACTGGACCACCAGGAACGTCCCATAAACATAGGTTTAGTGTGCCTTTCTGATGAAATGACTGTTGCACTGTTATGAAACAGCCTTTTTTTCCCCTGGTAATATTCCTTGTTCTTAAGTCAGTCTGATAATAACATAGCCACTGCAACTTTATGATTAGTGCCTGCATGGCTTACCTTCTTACACCCTTTTAATTTTAACCTATCCATATATTTATATTTAATGCATATCATGTAGCTATCATAATTAGGTCTTGTTTTGTTATCCAGTCCAACAGTGTGGTTGCTTAAAATGCTGTTTATTCCATCTACTGAACTTTCAGTAGTTTCTTTTTACTTCATTTGATTTTCTATCTTTTATTTCTCTTATTTGTTCATGTTTTCCTTTAAAACTTTGAGTATATTTCTATTAGTTCTTTTAAGGTCTTAGTCTGTTAATTCTGTCATCTGTCAAAAGTCTTTCTTTTGACTAATTTTTCTCCTGGTTTTGGATTCCATTTTTCTTCCTCTATCCCAAGTGATTTTTAAAAATTTGATGATGAATATTATGAATTTTACATGGTTGTGTGTTGAATTCTATTGTCTCCTTTGAAAAAAAGTAGGCTTTGTGTGATTAGCCGCTTATTTTGGTTTTATTAGGGCAAAGCTAGAGTTGCGTTTGCTTTAAGATGAGTTTGCACCCATGTATTCAGTGAGAATCTGCCACTATGGCGTGTCAGATACGAAGCATTTCCCACTGCTGTTTGAGCTCTGGAAACTGTTTGGCGTGAAGCTCGTTGGTCACTCTTTGCCCAGTTTCATGCAACTTCACTCTATGCATGTGTCACTTGACATTTCAGCAGACTCAAGAGGACGCCTGTGCTAACCTCTTGGAACTCTTTCTCTGAGTGGCTTCCTCATCTCAGTATTCTTCACCTCATTCCAGCTGCTTCAGCCTCTCTGAACGTCAGTCGCTGCCTCCGCCTGAGCAAGACAGCCTCTTTCTGCTTAGGATTTCTGTCAGAGGATGGCAATCTAGAATGAAATCTGGGGCAATTCACAGGGCTCATCTCATTCACTTCCTTCTCTCAGAGACTGCAGTCCTGTACTGTAATATGTGAAAAAATTTTTCCTAGATCTTGTTTAGTTTTCTACTAGTTTAAGTCTGATCCCATTAATTCCACCCTGAGTCTACATATGTACTTTCATAACTTTTTTCTCTTGATATATTATTAACATGTTTATATAAATATATATACTTTGATATTATTTTTAGTGGCTGAATATGGTTGTACCATATAAATCTAATTTTTGCAATTAATCTCTTATTTCTAGAAATTTAAGGGTTTCCAAAGTTTTATTTTTCATGAATAGCACTGCAATGAACATTTTCATATTTCCTCTATACTTCAGGTTTTTCAGATAATTATTCAAAGAATTGAGTCACAAAGCTTGCATATTTGTAAAGTTTCGATGTAACAAAATGTCTTCCAGAAAAATTAATTTACAATCCTGTTCACAGTATATAAACTTACATTTCTTTTAAAACTATTTAATGGGCCTCTCCTTTGGGGCTGGCCCGCCCTCATGCCTCGAGGGTGTACTATCCTTTGTTTTTCCTAATAAAACTGAGCTGTAACAGAGCTGTAAAACAAACAAACAAACAAACAAACACAAAAAAACTATTTAATGCAAAATCTGCATTAATTCAACATTCTTTGGGAAAACGTATACTGTGTGCCAAGCACTGTGCTAAAAAGATGAAAATACACGGATTAATAAAAACATTAAAGTTGCTGCAAAGAACGTTAAGTCTTTTTAGGAAGACAGATATGTGCAGAAACAATTATGAAAAGAAAAATAAAGGTATAATATAATCATGCGCAAAATACCAAGGGTAAGGAGAGCCAAAATAGCCAATTTCTGCCTGGAAGGAATAGTTCAGCACAAGTGTCTAAATTGAATATATTAAAATATGAGAAGTGGGGTCATCAAACAAGCCTAAGAAGGTACAGAGGGGCAAGCATTCCTGGCAGAGAGAACAGCATATGTAGTGATGGCAAGGAGAGAAGCAGCACTACCTACTGAGATGCTATTAAGGCAGAGGGAAGGAATTTGTAGAAGATAAAGCTAAAAGTTTTCAAGGTCTAAGTCATTAAACATTCTGTATAGGGTGAGAGGAACTTTCAAGAGGGAGGGGACTTACATATACTTACAGCTGATTTATGCTGCTGTATGGCAGAAACCAACACAGCATTGTAAAGCAATTATCTACCATTTAAAAATTTAAAAAAAATTAAAGATATTCAATAAAAGAATTCTGTATATCTTGTTAATGAATTTGGATTTTACTCTAAAGACAAAAATATACACCAGATTCATTATGGACTCCAATTCATTTTAATCTTTTTGTAATTGGAAACTGAAGGGTTTTTTGATTCTGTCATGAAGTTCCTGAAGATTTCAATAGTTCAACCTTTGTTTGGATCCACAGTTGTGATGGGAGAATGAACTGGACTGTGTAGTTCATATAGTAATCTCTGCTTTTAAGTATTACATAATTTACCAATCCTAATAAGTGGAATTCAAATATTTCATTAAATAGTACCATAAACACACAAGTGCAATTAAGAGATGAAACCCTGTAATTTATTAGCAGCCCTAGAACACTGTATTTTACTTCTTTTTGCTTAAATCTGAGAAAGAGGGCACTGCTGTCACATTTTCATGTTATGCCCTAGCATCCTCTCATAGCCACTATTGTTTAAGGAAAACAGGGGTGTCTCATAGGTAAAACAGAGATTTCCAATAGCCCCAGGCAACCCAGATGAGTGAATGGATAAATTACTACACATTCACATCATGGAATACTACTGAGCAATAAAAAGGAATACTTGCTCAACAACTTGGATGACCCTTGGGGGAAATTATGATGAGTGAAAGAAGGATACATATTATATCACATTTATATAACATTCACACAATAATATAATAGTGAGGAACAGATTAGTGGCTGCCAGGGTTTAGGGACTGGGGGAAAATCCTAAAAAAATCCTTACAGGTAGTATGAGGGAAACTTGGAGTGATGTAACAGTTGTGCAATTTGATTGTAGTGGCAGCTCCATAAATCTACACATGATAAAATTAATGTACACTAACACACACAAAAAACTTCATAAATGGGTCAAATGTATCTTGAGTTGTTACCCCTTCCCACTTTCTTGAAAAATAAAAATCCTTTACCTGTGTTGCAGTCTGACAGGCCTTCTTCTGTCAGATCAATCACAGAATCATGTTTCTTCTTCTCTATAGCCTGGAAAGTTGTTAAAAAATAAGATTGTGCCTCAACAGAAAATGTTTTTTAAAAACTAGAACACACACACAAAAAATAAAATAAAATAAAACACGTTATTTCAAATTACCATTTATAAGCTAGAGATTGAACATTCTTTAAGTTTTATGGTTTAGTTCAACTCTACTATGAAAGAGAAGCTTGTAAAATACTATCCAGTTTCTGTGAGGATGATTAAGGAGGGTCTAAATGATTTAATCTGGTAGTAAATACAGCTGTGACACATGTTTATCATTAGCTGTTTACTTTTTAATGTTTAAACTGGACTGGAACCTGGTCATGCTAGCTAATCAGATATTAATTTGTCAGAGAATGACTCTCAAAAGAATAAATGACACAGATGAGTCATCCAACATGTAGCAACACTAAAGTTCCTAGAACTAACATATTCAAATAAATAATATTCAGAGACAATGTTTGCTACCTACCATAGCTCTCTTTTTAGCATCAGCTGAATTGTTAGAATTTCCTGATGTAATTTTTCCAGTAGCTGAAAGAAAATTATTAAAATATGAACATTTGACAAGTTTACTAACTATTAAATATTTATGGACCTTATAAGATACAAATGCTGAAACAATAATAATGGGGATGCTAACTAACTATTAAATAATCATAAAAAATTGTAACTCAACTGACTTATTCCAAAGACCAACAAACCAGTCCAAAAAAAGCAAAATCTAATTTTGGTTCAAAAGGTTTTGTCCTTTGGTACCTTTACAACTGTATTAGTAACTCTTTTTTGAGTATCTGTCTGTAAACTACTGGAGCATTTGAGGAGATAAACTGGGAAATGTACACATTTTTTTTAATTTATAGTATCTTTAGATTAGACCACCTGCAATGGCTGAAGAGGATTCTTCATAGAACCAGTAAAGGCATCAGATAAATGTGTAATATCCCTTAACTATCTGATTTATAATCTTAACAGCCCAAATCATGAGGGCAATTAAGTAGTTATGTAAGTGGAGATAAAGTTTTCTGAAAAGAAGATGTAAATTTAATTCTCTAATATATACTAAAAATGAAAACAAAATGGGGAATTTTGAAAAAGAAATTATGAGCCAACAAGATAGCTATTTGAAGGGAAAGGAAATTGACTGGGAATCTAAGGTTAAAGATTTTTACCTAAGTATAATGAGAAACTCTAAAGAGTAACATAGGTGTTATTTTTTAAAATTAAAAAAACAAAAGATACTAAAAGATTAGCCAAACTTTATTTTTTGCTTTTTTGACTGTGCTGTGCAGCATGTGGGATCTTAGTTCCCCAGTCAGAGATCAAACCTGTTCCCTCTGCATTGGGAGACCAGTCTTGACCACTGAACCGCCAGAGAAGTCCCAGATTAGCCAAACTTTAAATCCTAAGTACATCACTACCACCACCAAGACCAGAGCAAACAAGTACAAATAACAGATATGAAAGGTAAGTAGTTTTATAATTTATAAAGCCATTCAACACACGTAAAGAAACAAACAAGAAAGAAAAGGCCATAAATTGATTAACACAAGGTTAAAAAGAACCTCAACTTTATTCAACAATCAACTGATTTATTCAGGTTAATCACAGATATAAATTAAACATTTTTTGAGAGTAGAATTTTCAATTCTGTTTTAAACAAATACTGATTTGAGGCTTTCTGATTTGACAGAACATATTTTAATCAACTTAACATACCTGTTGGATTTGATGCAACTGGAGTTGTCAGATTAGGATTTTCCACAGAAATCAATAGGACATCATCGTTACTTAAATGAAATAAACATGTATTATTATGTTGAGACATGTAATCAATGGTTATAATTATTCTATTTTACCATTTCATAACTGATATGTTTTAATCTAACAACTGGTGGGGGGAGTCAGAATGAAGATGATTAACCAAGAACCCAAGAAACCCTGGGCATAACCAATTATTTATATAATCAAAAGCTCACAATACACAATGAATTTAGTAGAGATCCTTAAAATTTAGTAGAGATTCATTTACAATAAAGCCAAATGTATAATCTATAAGTATAGGATATCTGTATGTGTACAAAACATACAAATGTCACTCTAGCACACATATCTGCCTTCATGAAAATGAAACAATGTAAAAATAAATTAAATCTTTGTTACAGATGAAGAAGTATAAAAAATATATTAAAAAATTAATTCTGTTACTACATTATATTACTATAGTAGCAACATTTACCACACAAAAGACTGAGGAAAGGATGATAAATGATGCTGATTCTGGTTACAGAATATTCTGAGTCAGAAGACTGTCTTCTGCTCCATTTACTCTGACTGCACTTTTTTGAATCTGACATTTAAAATTGGAATTTTTGTTAAGAAAATCTTAACACAAATTTTAGTAAGCCAATTTAATTTGCTACATGAATTTCACGTGACTAGTACACAAGGTTGTGCCATTTTCTTATAGATGCTTTTAATTCTTAGCTTTGCTATTTGATCTATGATTC
Source organism: Odocoileus virginianus (assembly GCF_023699985.2). NCBI lineage: Eukaryota > Metazoa > Chordata > Mammalia > Artiodactyla > Cervidae > Odocoileus > Odocoileus virginianus. The sequence goes on along the minus strand of NC_069706.1, from coordinate 8,886,373 downwards.
ATTTCAAGTTATTTTTGTATACGCTGTAAGAGGTTCACTTTTCCCCTCTGGTTACTCCAGCAACATCTGTTGAAAAGACTACCTCTTCCCTATTAAATTATTTCGGCAACGTCATTGAAAACCAATGGATTCTCTGTAGACTCTAATTTGTCCATTGATTTATATTTCTTTCCTCATGCCAACACCATTCTCTTAATTCTTATAGCTCCACAGCAAGTCGAACTCAGGTAGTATATGTCTTCCAATGTTATTCTTTTATAACACTGTTTTCATCTTCTAGGTCTTTTGCATTTCACACAAGTTTTTTGTTGTTGCCGCTGTTAGTTTATTTTTGGTTGTGCTGGGTCTTCAATGCTGTACAGGCATTTCTCTAGTTGTGGTGCATGGGTGTCTCATTGCCGTGGAGCACAGGCTCCACAGTATGAGGGCTTCACAAGCTGTGGCACATGGGCATAGTAGCTGCGGCTCCTGGGCTCCAGAGCACAGGTTCAATATTTGCGGTGTATGAGTGGGCTTAGTTGCTCTACGGCATGTGCCATCTTCCTGGACAAGGGATTGAATCCATTGTCTCCTGCACTGACAGGTAGATTCTTTACCACTGAGGCACCAAGGAAACACTTCACACAAGTTTTGGATCTGTTTGTTACTTTCTACAGAAAAGGATGCCAAGATTTTGATTAAGAGTGCACTAAATATATAGAACAATCTGGGTGAAGTGACATCTACGATGAATTTTCTGATTTGTAAACATGGCATCTATGTATTTATACATCCTTTGTCTCAGTAATATTTTGTACATTTAAAAGTTACTAAATAACTTTTCCAACAGCAGTTTTACATTTATAATAAAGTTGTAGAAAGTAGTGTTTTCCCATATACCCCCAACCCCTCCCACACACAACCTCCCACAAAATCCTGTACCACAATGGTTCTCTTGTTACAACTGCTGAAACTATGCTAACATTACCATTATTGCCAAAGTTCATAGTTTAGCATTCACTCTCTTTTTTAAAACTATTTGGCTGCATGGGGTCTTAGTTGTGGCATATATATATATGTATATGTATGTATATATATACACATATATGTATATATATGTATACATGTATATATATATATATGAATATGTATATGTGTGTGTGTGTGTGTGTGTGTTGTGGCAGGCAGGATTTCCAGCTGTGGCACAGGCACTGCACTCTTCGTTGTGGCATGTGGGATCTGGTTCCTTGACCAGGGATCAACCCGGGGTCCCAACATTGGGAGCACAGTCAGCCACTGGACCACCAGGGAAGTCCCACAGTAGCATTCACTCAGTGTTAGGATGTTTTATGAATACTGACAAATGTACAATGACAAGTATCCACCATTATTGTATAATATAAAATAGTTCCACTGCCCCCAAATCCCCAGTGCTTTGCCTATTCATCCCTCCCTACTAACTTCTGACAACATTTGATTTCTTACTATCTCCATTTTTACCTTTTCTAGAATGTCATGTAGTTGAAATCATCAGTATACGGCTTTCACAGATTGACTTCTTTCATTTAATAATACACATTTAAGTTTCCTCCATGTCTTTTCATAGCTTGATAGCTCATTTCTTTCTTTTTTTTTTAAGCACTAAATAGTATTCTATTGTCTGAATGTACCACATTTGTTTATCCATTCACTTACGGAAGGACATCCTGGGGCAAGTTTTGGCAATTATGAATAAAACTACATTTTACATGATTCTATTTTCTATCCTTTTTTAGCATATTATACTATTGTAATTAGTGGCTGCCCTAGAGTTTGCAAAATACATTGACAACTAATCCAAGTCAGTTGTCAAATAAATACTACATTGCTTCACAAGGAGTACCTTCATACTCAGTTACAGCTGACTCTTTGCGACCCCATTAACTGTAGCCCATCAAGCTCCTCTGTCCATGGAATTTCCCAACAAGAATACTGGAGTGGGTTGCCATTTCCTCTTGTAGGGGATCTTCCCCACCTAGGAATTGAACCTGTGTCTCCTGCATGGCAGGCAGATTCTTTTCTGTTGAGTCACTGATAAAGCCCCTACAAGTACCTTATAATAATAAAATATTCCTAATTTCTCTTTCTGTTCCTTGAATCACTGCTGCCATTCATTTCACTTATAGTAAGTGTGTTAATGAGCACACACATGCATACACAATCAAATACACTGTTGCTATTAATTTGAACTCATCGGTTAAATCAACTAAGCTACTTTATGTTCACTTATTCCTCTTCTTTATGTAGATCTGATTTTCTGACATGCCATTTTCTTTCCCTATGAAGAATTTTTAACATTTCCTGTAAAGCAGATCTACTGGCAACTAATACCCTAAATTCTTGTTTGTCTGAGAAAGTCTATTTCTCCTTCAACTTTGAAGGAGATGTTTACAATGCAAAGCATTTTAGGTTGGTAAATTTTGTTCTCATAACACTTGAAATACTTCACTCTACTTTCTTATTGTTTGTATAGCTTAAAGGAGAAGTTGATATAACTCTTATCTTAGCTCTCTATAGACAAGGTGCTTTTTCCTTAGCTTTCAAGACAGCTTCAATTTCTGAAGTTTAAATTATGTTTAGGTGTATGTGTTTGGTATTTATCCTGCTTGGTGTTCTATGAGCTCCCTGGATCTGTGGTTTGGTCTCTAACGTTTATTTGGGAGAAATTTTTAGTCACTGTTACTTCAAACACTGCTTTTGTTCCTTTCTTTCTTCCTTCTGGAATTCCCATTATGCATCTGTAACACCCTTTGTGGTAGGCATCCTGAGTTCTTGGATATTCTGGGTTATTGTTTTGTCACTTTTTTTCCCCTCTTAGTCATATTATTAAAGTCAGTCATTGCTTTTCTCAGCAATGTCTAACTAATAAGACCATAAAAGGCTTTCTTCAATTCTGTCAGTAGTTTTCATCTCAAGCATTTTTCTTAGAATATCTATCTCTCTGTTTACATTACCAACCAGTTCTTGGATTTTGTCTCTTTCCATTAAAGTACATTAATCATAGTTTCTAAAAAAATCCTGGTCTGATAATTTGAACATTCCTGCCATATCTGACTCTGGTTCTGATGCTCGTTTGCTATCTTCAAATTGTGTTTTTGTTTTTTAGTCTGGTCATTTTTTTGTTGAAAGGTGGACATGATGTACTGGTTAAAAGGAACTATGGTAAACAGGCCTTCAGTAATTCAATAGTAAAATATGTGGGAAGAAGAGGCACTCTACTTTTCCTATGATTAGGCCTGTCTTTTAGCGAGCCTGTGCCCCTAGAATGTGAAATTCACTAGTGCGTCTCTATCCCCCACTGCCCTCTTAGGTGGGACAGGATGGCCAGAGGGGGCTGGAATTGGCTATTTCTCTTCTTCCACGTGTAATGCTAAAGGGAGCACATGTTGGATGTTTTCTTTCCCCCAGGTAGGTTAATCTCTGGTAATAGTTTCTCCTGAGGGCAGGCCTATTCAAAAGCTTCTTTTTACCTTGCCCATTGCTGGAAGCATGAAAGAATTTTTTTCCAGTGATCAGTAGAGCTCGTATAGGTAAAACTCACAAAACCGTGTCTTCTCCAATACCAGGACACTGCCCCCCTTCCCCCTTCCTTGGAGTTTTTAACTCTGGGATTTCCCTGAGCCTTTAGCAATTACAATTTGGGATTCCCTACCCCAGCAGTGGTTGCCGTGGAGGTTTCTTTCTGATCCCGTTCCAGGATGTTTTGATTCTCCATTTCTGCCTGTTTCTCTCTCCAATTTGAGGGGCAGTAGTTTGCTCAATGACTTTACTTCTATGGTGAATCAAAGATGAGTGGTTGATTTTTTTCAGTTTGTTCAACTTTTTACTTGTTAGTATGGAGTGATGACACCTCACATGCTAGACCAGAAATCTGAAGTCTACTTTGTAGTTCTGAAGTTAGGTATATATATATATATTCTGGTAATTTATGCCTATGAATATCACATTCTTTGATGATATTATATTCATAAGTGGCACTAATTTAAAATTTTAAATTGTTTATTGCCTGTATATAGAAATACTATAAGAAAACAGTATTATATGTAACATATATACACACACCACATAGTACAGAGGAACGGTGTGATATACACACAGACATAGACCCTACACGGGGTTTCCCAGGTGGAGCAGTGGTAAAGAATCTGTCCGCCAATGCAGGAGATGCAAGAGATGTGGGTCCAATCTCTGGGTCAGGAATATCCCCTAGAGCAGGAAACGGCAATCCACTACAGTATTCTTGTCTGGAAAATTTCATGGACAGAGAAGTCTGGCAGGCTATAGTCCATGACTGAGCACACATAGATAGATACCCTATATAGAAACACAATAAAATGTATTTATCCACATATTTATAACTTGTAGCACTCTTCATTACTTTACCTTTGCAGAGATCCAATTTTCCATCTGGTATTATTTTCCTTTTACCTGACGAAGCTCCTTTACACTCCTGTAATTCAGGTCTGCTGCTGATGTATTTTCACTTTTTTTTTTTAGTGTGAAAAGTCCATTTTTCCTGTACATGTCTGAAAGATATTTTCACTGAGTGTAGAACTGCAGAAACTTAGACAGTTTCTCTTTTAATCAATTAGAGATGTCGCTCCACTTCAGTACTTTAGAGATGTCTTGTTTTCAACATCTTTAAAGTTTTGAATAGTTTACAGTGAGAATCCACATCCTACTTTTGTTCCTTTCCGTGTAACGTGTCTTTTCTCTCTGGCTGTTTTAAGATTTCCTTGTCAACACTGATTTTTAGCAATCTGGTTATGATGTGCTTTCCTTTTGCTTCTTCTTCTTGGGTTTGTTAACCTTTGTTCCTTTCTATTTATGGGTTTAGAATTTTCATCAAATTTGGAAAAATTTTAGATATATTTTCCTGCCTCCTGCCTAGTGATGACTACAATGATATATATATATATATATATATATATATATATATTAGACTGATTGATACTATTCTTCAAGTTTCTCATGATCTGTGCTTTTTCTCCTCATGCTTTTGTTTGAACAGTTTTTAATGATATTTCACTGATTCTTAAAAAGTCAGTAGTTATCTATTTTGTTATTAATCCTATCCAATGTACTTTTCAATTTAGTCTTTCTCCTCTAGAAGTACATTGCATTTTTAAAATATCTTCCATTTCTCCTGTCATGTTGACATTTTGTTCTATATTGTTGGATATGAAGAATATATAATTGCTGTTTTATATTGTTTTCTGGTAAGCCCATCAACCATGTTAATTCTAGGTTTCTTTCTATCATTTTGGTTTTCTTCTTTTACAGGTTATATTTTTCATATTTTGCATGCCTATTAATTTTCTAGCAGATGTCAGACACTGTAAAATTTACACTGTTGTACGATGTTCCATTCCATCAGAGGGTGTTGGACTTTATTCTCACATAAAGTTAAATTACTGAGGATTAGTTTGACTCCTTTGAGTCCTTTTAGCTTCTTGGGATAGGTCTACTGTAGTCTTTTAGTCTAGGACTAATTTAGCTCACTACAGCTATACACGTCTAAGAAGTTGACCTGTTGTTCCACTTAAGTCTCTTCATTATAGCCAGTGAGAAAGAAAAAAATGTTCCCAGCTCTGTGCAATCACCAGAAAGTGTCTGGCTCTCTTCCTTACATTAGTTCTGACCTAACCCTCTCATTTTTCTATTCTTGGCTTGTATAGATCTGTGATCAGCCAAAGATTTGATGGGTTCCCTTTGCAGACTGAGTTCTGCCTTTATGCAATGACCTCTTCTTCATTGTTCTGCCTCAAAACTTCTAGGTAATTCAGATTCTCCAATATCTGATAAATGTACTAAGACCAGGCAGGCTGTTTGGGCTCCTCCCACCCCTGTTTTTCAACTTTGGAAATGCCTCCAGGCAGAGTTGGCATAATTGTTTGGTGCATTTCATTTGTTTCCTTTCTCACAGGGATCACAGTCTTGTGTTCCTTGTTGAACAATGTCTGAACACAATTTTTTTCTTTGGTCTAGTCTTCTGGATGTTTACAACAAAAGAACAATTCCTTTAGCAATTAATACTTCATGAACAGGAGATGTTTCCCCATACAGTGATTTCCACTTCTGTGAAATCAACTGTTTTTTAAGTACACTTTTAAACCCAGATTTAATTGAGTAATTTTTTTGAATAATTTTTATATCAAAATTTTCAATAAGAGATTCTGACTAAAGCTATTATTTCTAAGTTCAATAAATAAAGTTTAGATCCAAATTTTTTATCAATGATATTTTACTCTTCTACTCATTTTTGGCCTTGAACAAAACTTACAAAGTTTATTTTGTATATATTTTTTTCTACTAGTCATATAGTGTATGGAAGACTAATAGCTGTGTTAATTCTGTTGCTTAACTACAAAAAACTATAAGCAACTCTTTTCAGATATTCATTACACTACAAAATTCTCTTCTCAAGCTCAAAATGCTTCATTTGATATCTCTACTGTTTTTAATATCTTTATTTGCTGCTATAGTAGATCAAACATAATGTTATTTAAGAGTCTAAGACATTAAGCAGAAAGACTTTAAAAAGCAATGTCAATCTCATTGAAATTTTGGTTTGGGGAGGTAGGGTGAAGAAAGCTGAGTGCTGAAAAATTGATGTTTTTGATCTGTGGTGTTGGAAAAGACTCTTTATAGAGTCCCTTGGACTGCAAAGAGATCCAACCAGTCCATCCTAAAGGAGATCAGTTCTGGGTGTTCATCGGAAGGACTGATGCTGAAGCTGAAACTCCGATACTTTGGCCACCTCATGCCAAGAGTTGACTCATTAGAAAAGACCCTGATGCTAGGAGGGATTGGGGGCAGGAGGAGAAGGGGACGACAGAGGATGAAATGGCTGGATGGCATCACCAACTCGATGGACATAAGTTTGAGTACGCTCCGGGAGTTGGTGACGGACAGGGAGGCCTGGCGTGCTGTGATTCACAGGGTCGCAAAGAGTCGAGCACGACTGAGGGACTGAACTGAACTGAAAGAGTAGAGGCCCTGGTGAGCACTACAAGCTTTCAGCTGGAATCCAGTAAGGGCTGGCTACATCTTCAAAGTCAGAGTAAGTGCTCGCTTCGGCAGCACATATATTAAAACTGGAATGATACAGAGAAGATTAGCAAAGTCAGAGTGAACTAGATGTAGAAGGAGACTAACCAAAGTAACAGGCCTGAATTTATAACCGTTCTTTGAGCAGATTAGGTGACCAGGCCCTACTCTATCTGCCAGAGGACAGAATAAATCTTGTCTATAGGAAGATATTATCCAGAGCCTCACCAATTCTTCAGAAATTATCAAGTACATTTGACAGAATCAAATGACTGGAAACTGAGAGAAAAACATATACACAGATGATTGTGATACTGGAGTTATAAAACAAGGACATAAAAAAAAACTATGAAAGTTAGTTTTAAAAATATTGAGGAAAGATAGAGAAAACAGTTAAAACCAGATGGAACATTTATCAGAAAAATAATAATCTGCCTGCAATGCAGGAGACCCAGGTTTGATCTCTGGGTCAGGAAAATCTGAAAAGCTGAAAATCCAGGAAAATCTCTAAGCCTGGAGAAGGGAATGGCTACTGACTCCAGTATTCTTGCCTGAAGAAGTGGAAAGACTTAGAAAGGAAAAAGATATTCTTGGTAAATAAATCTGACCAAAAATTTAAGACAGGCAACTCAAAAGGAAAACATACAAAAGTCTTAGAGAAACTTAATGAAGGAAGTTACCCAAATTACTACCAAACATAAAAAAGTATTTAATTTCATTATTAGAAGGAAACCTGGAGAAGGCAATGGCACCTCACTCCAGTACTCTTGCCTGGAAAATCCCATGGATGGAGGAGCCTTGTAGGCTGCAGTCCATGGGGTCGCTAAGCATCGGACACAACTGATGGACTTCATTTTCACTTTTCACGCATTGGTGAAGGAAATGGCAACCCACTCCAGTGTTCGTGCCTGGAGAATCCCAGAGACGGGGGAGCCTGTTGGGCTGCCGTCCATGGGGTCGCACAGAGTCGGACACGATGGAAGTGACTTAGCAGCAGCAACAGCAGAAGCAAACAATTAAATCAAACATAGGCATACTACAGAGACATCACATGTCTGATTCCAGACCATAGTAATGTTAAGCAAATACCTCAATAAAGTATATCACATGAATTTTTTTGATTTCCCAGTGCATATAAAAGTTATGTTTACTATACTACACTGTGCTGTACACGCCACAGTAGTCTATTAAGTGTGAAAAAGCATTATGTCCAAAAAAAAACCAATGTACATACCTTTATTTAAAAATATTTAATTTCTAAAAGATGCTAACCCATCATGTGAGCCTTCAGTAAGTTGTAATCTTTTTGCTAATAGCTGATCTTGTGTTGATGTTGATGGCTGCTGACCGATCAGGGTGGTGGTGGTTGCTGAAGGCTGGGGTGTCTATGGCAACCTCTTAAGATCAGTTAAATCTGCTGCATGAATTAACTCATCCCATCACAAAGCGACTGGTGTTTCTGTAGCATTAGCATTTTATCCATGGAAAAACATCTTTAAAAATTGGAGTCAATCTTCTCAGACTTAGTCACTGCTTTGGTTTATGTAATATTCTAAATCCTTTGTTGTCCCTTCAACAGTCTTCACAGGATCTCCAACAAGAACAGATCCATCTCAAGAAACCAATTTGTTTGTTTGTCCATCAAAGGTTATCATGAGATTGTAGCAATTCAGTCATCTTCAGGCTCTGCTTCTAGTTCTCTTGCTATTCCACATTTACCGTTACTTCCTCCACTGAAGTCCTGAACCCCTCAAAGCCATCCATGAAATTTAAAATCAACCTCCTCCAAACTTCTGTTAATGTTGACCTTTTGACTTCTTGTCATGAATCATGAATGTTCTTAATGTATCTAGAATGGTAATTCCTTTCCAGAAAGTTTTCAAATTACTTTGCTTAGATCCATTGCAGGAATCACTATCTATAGCAGCAATAGCTAAACAAAGTATTTAAAATAATAAAATTGAAAGTTGAAATTACTCCTTGATGGATCCATGGGCTGCAGAAAAGATGTTCTGTTAGCAGGCATGAAAACAGTATTAATCCCACTATACATCTCCATCAGAGCTCTTGGGTGGCCAGGTGCATTGTCAATGAGCAGTAAATTTTAAGAGGAAACTTTTTTCTGAGCAGCAGATCTCAAACATGCAGTTGAGTAAAATATTCAGTAATTTAAGCCTTGGTATGCTGTCAGCCAGGCATTGTTGCTCTACTTATACAGCACAAGCAAAGTAGATTCAGCATCCTTCTTAGGAGCCCTGAGAGTTTTGGAAGGGTAAATGAGCACTGGCTTCAATTTAAAAGTCACCAGCTACATTAGCCTTAAAAAAGAGAGTCAGCTTGTCCTTTGAATTTTTCTTTTTCTTTTAAAAGTCAGGGCCCAAGGAGGTCAGACTTTTAAAAATTAATTAATTAGGCTGCGCTGGGTTTTAGTAGCAGAACTCTGGATCGTCAGTCTTCATTGCGGCATGCAGGATCTTTTAGTTGCAACACGCAAACTTAGTTGTGGCATGTGGGATCTAGTTCCCTGACCAGGGATCAAACCTGGGCCCCCTGCATTGGGAGGTTGGAATCTCAGCCCGTGGACCACCAAGGATGTCACAATGTCCTTTGAAATTCTGAAGCCAGACATTGACTTCTCTGTTATTAAAGTCCTAGATGTTTCATCTTCTTGCAAAATAAGATTGCTTCATCTGCACTTTTGTTTAATGTTACCACCTTTGTTAATTATCTTTGACAGATCTTCTGAATAGTTTACTGCAACTTCTCTATCAGCACCTGCTGCTTAACCTCACACTTTATGTTGCAGTTTTTCCCTTAAACCTCATGAACCAACCTCTCAAACATTTTCTCATCACTCTGATCCTTCATAAAACTGAAGTTAGAGCCTTGCAGGTTAGGCTTTGGCTTAAGTGAAGGTTCTTAAACATTCTAAAAAAAATTAAATAAATCACTATGTATAGAAAATTTACATACATAAATTGCTATGCAGAATAGCTATGATGGAGGGAGGCCCTTTGCATTCATCATTCACAGCTTGGCCAACTGTTTGGTTCCAGAGGCCTAGTTTTCTGCCCACCTCAAAGTTTCTAACATGCTCTACTCACTAAGCTTAATCATTTCTAGCCTTTGACTTACAAGTGAGAGACATGTGGGTCTTCTTTTCACTTTAACATTTAAGAGGCCATTGTAGGGTTATTCATTAGCCTAATTTCAATATTGTTAAATCTCAGGCAATAGGAAGGACCAAGGAGAGGGAGATAGATGGGGTCAGTGGAGCAGTCAGAATGCACATATTTTTATTAAGTTTGATATCTTATATGAGTATGGTTTGTGGCAACCCAAAACAAAAAAATAGAATGGGTCTAAATCCTGGCTCTGTCATTTATTTACTAGTTGAGTGTTTTAGGGGCAGGAAACTTGGTTAAAGAGAGATATGTAATAAATGTAAGATTAAATAAGTATTAATAATGAATAGGAAGGAGCACATGCAAAACAGTGGAAAGTTTTATACTATAGCTCGTAACTACTATTTTCTCCTTTGTATCTCTGCAAACATTTCTTCACATAAAGTTCAATGTAAGGCTTATTTTTTAGACAATAGTAATGTTTCATTGCATCAACACTGGTGAAATGATCTGTTCTTGGGTGCCTTAGACCATGATGTTTTTCATCTTTGGAAATGATTGCATATAAAGGCATTTTCTTCCTATTTGAGCAAGTTCCTTTTTCATCGGATACATATTCTGGTTCACAAGCCTTCTCTTCTATGAGCTTTTTGGCTCAGCTGTTAACTGCCTTTTTTCTTCACACTCTAAAAAGAAAATACTTAAACTTCTAAATTGAACCATTACTATAGACACAGAAAGTTAGAAGTGGCACTAATTCCTTCAACACCTGAGGTATCAGAAGAAACAATTATAAAGTCTTAAATAGAAAAAACAATATCTTCCCTTTACTTTTTAAAAAGATCCTTTATTTCTTAAATATTCTAAAAAATTTTAAATAAATTACTATGTATAGAAAATTTACATACATAAATTGCTATGTAGAATAGCTATGATGGAGGGAGGCCCCACATTTGAACAATTCAAGAAGCTATATTAAAAAATTTTTTAAGAAATAAAAATTAAAATATCTGTTTGAAGACATCAGAAAGCTCTGACGAAAGCCAGGATACAAAGAACTATTAAGATCCCGGAAAGAAGTGGGCTAGACACTTGCCACTGATGTCCTCTCAAGGCATCTGACAACTAAACCACACAGGAATACAAAGATGCCAAGAACAAAGTGACTGATAGCAAAGTGAATTGTATTGGGGAGACAAAAACTGGAATACCAAGATCGCTTAAAGAAAAAAAACAACAGCCAGACCACAGGAATGGACGAAAATGAGCATAAGTCGAGTCCAAAAACTGCAAATCAGCCTCAGTTCTGCTCAATTTCCAACTGGACTGAAATGTTGTACTATTTACCTATTGCTATATAACAATTAATCCCCAAACATAATGGCTATAAAAAATAACATTTACTACCTCACAGTTTCTGCAGGAAAAGTACAGAACTGTCTAGTTGGGGGGGTGGGTTAGGCTCAGGATATCTCACGAGCTCACAGTCAGGATGCTGGCAGGGGCTACAGTCACTGGAATACATGACTGGGGTGGCACGTTCAAAGGGTTTACTCACATGGTTGCTGGCAAGGTGCTTCACCATGTGGGACAGGATAGGCCGCTTGATGTCCTCAAGAAACTTATTCTGTCCCCATGTTATTATGGTATTTAACCTGCCCCAGAGCATGCAATCCAAGAGAAAGAAAGCTATAATGTCTTTAGTGATTTAGTTACATACTGTCACTTTGCTACTTTTGTATCCTATTTGCTGTCACTAAGTATAGCCCAAGCCAGGAATTAGGCTCTACCTTTTATTGAGAAGTTCAAGTATTAGCCGCTCAGTCATGTCCAACTTTTTTGGACCCCATGGACTGTAGCCTGCCAGGCTCCTCTGTCCATGGGATCCTCCAGGCATGAATACTGTGGTGGGTTACCATTCCCTTCTCCAGGGGATCTTCCTGACCCAGGGATTGAACCTGGGTCTCTGGCACTGCTGGTGGATTCTTTATTGTCTGAGCCACCAGGACTATCAAAGAATTAATGGGTACATTTTAAAACCTTCAGTAAAAGAGTCTGTGTCCCTCTCTCTGCCTCCTGCCAGAATATAGGGTGAATTCACTCTGATAAAAGATAATATCATTTAGAGCCTCCATTATTTTTAATACATAATGTCCAAGATTCAAACAAAAAAAATCAGTAAGTGCAATAAGAAACAGGGAGGACTTCCCTACTGGCACAGTGGATAAGAATCCACTTCTCAGTGCAGGGGACATGAGTTCGACCCCTACCTGGTCCAGGAAGATTCTACATGCTGCAGAACAATTAACCTGGGTATCACAACTACTGAGCCTTTGCTCTAGAGCTCACAAGCCACAACTACTGAGCCTCCATGCTGTAATTACTGGAGTCCATGGGCCTAGAGCCAGAAGAGAAGCCACTGCAATGAGAAGCCAGGGGACCACAGTGAAGAACAGCTACCACTTGCCACAACTAGAGAATGCGCGCGCAAAGCAATGAAGACCCAGTGCAACCATAAGTATATAAATAAAAGAAACAAGGCAAAGACGACCTGTTCAGTAAACAGAAAGAGCTCAAAGTGACCCAGATATGAGTGATAAGAAGTAAATCAGAAAATAATAGTAATTAAAATGTTCAACATGTGATGACAAGATGAAGAATGTCACCAGAGGACTTAATTGAATCTATTAAAATTGAATCCAATGGGAAGAAGAGACTGGAACATTAAACTGAAACTAAGAACTAAATACACGTGTATTTAATAGCCACTTGGATACAGTTGAAGAGAGGATAAATAAAATAGAAAACAGTGAAAATAGCACAGAGAACAAAAACGATGGAGTGTACAGAGAAGAATGTAACTGGAATACCAGAAGGCGAGAAGAGACAGGATGGTGCAAAACCAGCATCTAAAAGGAAAACAGCCAAGAAGACTCTTTCAAAGATAATAAAAAGACACGAAGTCACAGATTCAAGAACTCTGAGCTCCAATCAGGATAAACTATTTCCCCTCCACATGACAGAATATGACTGACAAAAATCAACGATATATATAGACTATCTTGAAAACAGCTACAGAAATACACACACTATCCTCAAAGAAGGAACAATAAGATGGATATCTAACTATTCAATAGCAATTCTAAAAGTCTGAAAACAAGGTAATGACATCTTGAAAGTGCTAAAAATTAACTGCCAACTTATAATTCAATACTGGGTTAAAACATTTAAAAATAAAGACATATGAAGTTTTTTTTCCAGACAAATACAATGTCCTGGGTGGAATTTTAAAAATAAATATTAAATGGAATTCTTGAGGCAGAAGAAAAAGTATCCCTGATGGAAATACAGGAAGAAATGAAGAGCAACAGAAAGGGGAAATACAGTTCACTCTTGCACAATGAGGGCACTAGGGGTGTCAAGCCCCCCTTGCAGTTGCAATCCAAGTATAAACTTCTGACTCCCCCCAAAGCTAGTAATGGGACTCATAGGTGGCTCAGTAGTAAAGAATCTGCCTGCCAAGTAGGAGACCTGTGTTCGAGCCCCATGTTGGGAAGATTCCCCTGAGGAAAGATATTGCAACCTACTCCAGTATTCTTGCCTGGGAAATTTCATAGACAGAGGAGCTTGGTGGGCTACCGTCCATGGGGTTGAAAGACGTGACCTTCAGCTTTATGACTAAACATGGACATGACTTTATGACTAAACAACAAAAACAAAAACTAGTAATAGACTACTATTGACCAGAAGCCTTACTGGTAACATAAATAGTTAACATATATTTTGTATGTTATATTATATACTGTATTCTTTCAGTAAAGCAAGTTATAGAAAATATTAAGAAAATCATAAGGAAAATACAGTTATAGTACTCTTCTGTATTTACTGATACTGTAAATTTACATAGTTTACAAGATGAATTGTCTGTCAGTACCTACATCAATATTTATCCTATAAGATACAAAATACCATAGATAGTGTATGTATTATTAACATTAGACATCAAAAATGAAACTGAGAAATTCATATTTGCTTACAGGTACTATTTTTACTGAAAAAATCCATTATGTCCATGTATATAAGTAGACTGAGCAGTTCAAACCCTTACTGTTCAAGAGTCAATCATATTTGAGGAACTCTTAAGTGAATGATGAAAGTGAAGAGGAACTAAAAAGCCTCTTGATGAAAGTGAAAGAGGAGAGTGAAAAAGTTGGCTTAAAGGTCAACATTCAGAAAACGAAGATCATGGCATCTGGTCCCATCACTTCATGAGAAATAGATGGGGAGACAGTGGAAACAGTGGCTGACTTTTTTTGGGCTCCAAAATCACTGCAGATGGTGACTGCAGCCATGAAATTAAAAGACACTTACTCCTTGGAAGGAAAGTTATGACCAACCTAGATGGTGTATTAAAAAGCAGAGACATTACTTTGCCAACAAAGGTCTGTCTAGTCAAGGCTATGGTTTTTCCAGTGATCATGTATGGATCTGAGAATTGGACTGTGAAGCAAGCTGAGCGCTGAAAAATTGATGCTTTTGAACTGTGGTGTTAGAGAAGACTCTTGAGAGTCTGTTGGACTGCAAGGAGATCCAACCAGTCCATCCTAAAGGAGATCAATTCTAGGTGTTCATTGGAAGGACTGATGCTGAAGCTGAAACTCCAATACTTTGGCCACCTCATGTGAAGAGTTGACTCATTGGAAAAGATCCTGATGCTGGGAGGGACTGGGGGCAGGAGAAGAAGGGGATGACAGAGGATGAGATGGCTGGATGACCGACTCAATGGGCATGAGTTTGAGTAAGCTCTGGGAGTTGGTGATGGACAGGGAGGCCTGGAGTGCTGCGATTCATGGGGTCGCAAAGAGTCAGACACGACTGAGCAACTGAACTGAACTGAACTGAACTGAATGATTGTGTACAAAGTAATGATATTGTCTTATGAGATTTAAAATAATGTAAAACTCAAGTGCACGAAACAAACACAAGGAGGAAGCAGTGAATGGAGTTAAAAAGTGTTCTAAGGTCACACACTGTCTATAAAATGGTAAAAGTAGCAATTCATATTAGACTCTAATGTTATGAGTCAAGAATACATATCATGATCTTCAGGAAAACTTCTAAAGGTTATCCTTTAGGTTGAAAAATGTGTTTTCCTAAAGGTTGAAAGATGTGTAATTAATGAAGAAATGTGGAATGGAAAAAAAAAGAAATTTAAGACAAAATTCACATAAGTTGAGAAAAAGACATGGATAACGGAAAAGTATAAAAAATAAACGGCAAATAGAAAACAAGTATTAAGATTACAGTTATGAGCCAACAAAAAGCAGTGAAGATTACATTAAACATAATCTAAGATTTCTAATTAATAATTATCTTCAGGTTAGATTAAAAATACATGCTCAGCTTAATAAACAATTATAAAGCTAGTATTCACATAGCCTCTACTCAGATAAATATATTGTAAATTATTAGCACTGCAGAAATCCACATGCCTCTATCCTGAATCATAAATCTCCATAAACAGCATTTGTGGTACTAATCCCCTTTTTTACTCTTTAGATTCACTATCTGCCTCTGAATCCATAAATAACATAGTTTTTGCTGGATGAACTTCATTTGAATTGGAATCATGCTATTCCTTGTATACTCCTTTCAATCATGTTTTTTGTGGAAATAATTCATGTGGTTACATGTGACTGTAGTTCATTTTTGTTAATGTACAGAATTCCACCATATGGATTTACAGCAATTATTCTTCTGTTAAACTGTAGATGGACTTTTTTCCTTCTGGTTTTTAGCTACTATGGAAAAATCCGCTAATAAACATTCCTAAATATATATATATATGTCCTATTGTACACATGTACATGTTTCTAGCTAGGGTATTTATCAAGGGATAAAACTCTTAGGGCAAAGGACATTCAGATCTTCAATATTTCTAGATAATGCCAAATTTTTTCTGAAGAACTATACCAATTTACTCACCCAACAACAAAATATTAAATGAAACCAATTCTCTTATCTCAAACTCGCACTGTCAGAATATAAAATGTTTCACTTTTCCTTGAAAGTGAAAGTCACTCAGTCATGTTCGACTCTTTGTGATCCCATGGACTTTACATACAGATCGTGAAATTCGGCAAGACAGAACACTGGAAAGGGTAGCCTTTCCCTTCTCCAGGGGATCTTCCCAACCCAGGTCTCCCACATTGCAGGCAGATTCTTTACCAGCTGAAGCACAAGGGAAGCCCGAGAATACTGGAGTGGGTAGCCTATCCCTTCTCCAGTGGATCTTCCTGACCCAGGAATCGAACCAGGGTCTCCTGCATTGCAGGTGGATTCTTTACCAACTGAGCTATGAGGGAAGCTTTTCCTTAACCAATATGAAATGGTATCTCATGTGGTTTTAATTTGTATTTCTCTGATTACTTAGTGAAGATGAGCACCATGTCATGTGTTTATTGGCCATTTATAGCAAACCCCCTCTTCCAACAACACAAGAGACAGCTCTACACATGGACATCACCAGATGGTCAATACCAAAATCACACTGATTATATTCTTTGCAGCCGAAACTGGAGCAGCTCTATACAGTCAGCAAAAAAAAAAGACCGGGAGTTGAGTATGGCTCAGATCACAAACTCCTTATTGCAAAATTCAGACCTTAAGTGAAGAAAGTAGGGAAAACTACTAGGTCATTCAGGTATGACCTAAATCAAATCCCTTACAAATATACAGTGAAAGTGACAAATAGATTCAAGGGATCAGATCTGATAGACAGAGGGCCTGAAGAACTATGGATGGTGGTTCTTAACATCTTATAGGAGGTGGTGATCAAAACCATCTCCAAGAAAAAAATGCAATAAGGCAAAATGGTTGTCTGAGGAGACCTTACAAACAGCTGAGAAAAAAAGAGAAGCAAAAGGCAAAGGAGAAAAGGAAAAATATACCCATCTGAATGCAGAGCTCCAAAGAATAACAGTGAGAGATAAGAAAGCCTTACTAAGTGAACAGTGCAAAGAAACAGGAAAACTATAGAATGGGAAAGACTAGAGATGTCAAGAAGTTTAGAGATACCAAGGGAACATTTCATGTCAAGATGGGCCCAAAAAAGGACAGAAATGGTATGGACCTAACAGAAGCAGAAGACAGTAAGAAGAGGTGGCAAGAATACACAGAATTATGCCGAAAAAGATCTTCATGACCCAGATAACCATGATGGTGTGTTCACTCACCTAGAGCCAGACATCTTTGAGTGTGAAGTCAAGAGGGAATTAGGAAGCATCACTACGAACAAAGCTAGTGGAATTCCAGCTGAGCTATTTCAAATCCTAAAAGATGATGCTGTGAAAGTGCTGCACTCAATATGCCAGCAATTTGGAAAATTCAGCAGTGGCCACAGGACTGGAAAAGGTCAGTTTTCATTCCAATCCCAAAGAAAGGCAATCCCAAAGAATGCTCAAACTACCACACAATTGCACTCATCTCACATGCTAGCAAAGTAATGCTCAAAATTCTCCATGCCAGGCTTCAACAGTACATGAATCATGAACTTCCAGATGTTCACGCTGGATTTAGAAAAGGCAGAGGAAGCAGAGATCAAATTGCCAACATCCGTTGGATCACTGAAAAAGCAAGAGTTCCAGAAAAACATCTATTTCTGCTTTACTGACTATGCCAAAGCCTTTGACTCTGTGGATCACAATAAACTGTGGAAAATTCTTAAAGAGATGGGAATACCAGACCACCTTACCTGCTTCCTGAGAAATCTGTATGCAGGTCAAGAAGCAACAATTAGAACTGACACTGAACAATGGACTAGTTCCAAATTGGGAAAGGAGTATGTCAAGGCTGTATATTGTCACCCTGTTTATTTAACTTATATGTAGAGCACATCATGCGAAATGCTGGGCTGGATGAAGCACATGCTGGAATCAAGATGGCGTGAGAAATATCAATAACTTCAGATATGCAGATGACACCACCCTTATGGCACAAAGCGTAGAGGAACTGAAGAGCCTCTTGATAAAAGTGAAGAGAGTGAAAAAGCTGGCTTAAACCTCACCATTCAAAAAATGAAGATCATGGCATCTGGTTTAATCACTTCATGGCAAATAAGTGGGAAAAAACAATGGAAATAGTGACAGGCTTTATTTTCTTGGGCCCCAAAATCACTGCAGATGGTAACTGCAGCCATGAAATTAAAAGATGCTTGCTCCTTGGAAGAAAAGTTACAATCAACCTAGACAGCATATTAAAAAGCAGAAACATTACTTTGCCAACAATGGTCGGTGTTTCATCAAAGCTATGGTTTCTCCAGGAGTCATGTATGGATGTGAGAATTGGACCATAACGAAAGCTGAGTGCCGAAGAACTGATGCTTTTGAACCATGGTGTTGGAGAAGACTTGAGAGTCCCTTGGACTGCAAGGAGATAAAAACAGTCAATCCTAAAGGAAATCAGTCCTGAATATTCATTGGAAGGACTGATGGTAAAGTTCCAATACTTTGGCCACCTGATGCAAAGAACTGACTCATTGGAAAAGACCCTGATGCTGGGAAAGATTGAAGGTGCGAGAAGAAGTGGATGACAGAGGATGAGATGGTTGGATGGCATCATCGACTTGATGGACATGAGTTTGAGCAAGTTCTGGGCATTGGTGATGGACAGGGAAGTCTGGCATGCTCAGAAAGAGTTGGACACGACTAAGACTGAACTGAACTGAAAAGTTAATTGTTTCCCCAATGATCTGCCATACAATCTCCAACACAAATGATGAATATATTGATGTAGAGGTTTCCAGATACTGTTACACAGCTCTATTCCAGCACTTGCCAATATCATATTATCTTAATTTCTGCAGTTTCATAATGTCCTGATGTCTGATGCCAAACTCCTTTTAGTTTGTTTCTCTGTTTAAAAGGTATCCTGACCTCTTAATCCATTGCATTTATCTTACCATTTCAGAATTAAATTGACTTGTCAAGTTCCATAAAATTGCACACTATGAAACTGAAATTTTACTCTAAATTGAATGAATGTAACAGCAATTTCTTGGAGAAGGACATGGCAACCCACTCCAGTATTCTTGCCTGGAAAATCCCATGGACTGAGAATCCTGGTAGGCTACAGTCCATGGGGTCGCAAAGAGTCGGACACGACTGAGCAACTTCACTTCACTTCACCTAACAGCAATTTCTAATACTGCATTGTCCAATGCATAAACATGGTACATTTCTTCAGTGAATTCTTTAATATCTCAAAGTTTTGTAATTTCCTTCAGAGTTATTACATGCCTGATAATTGTATTTCTAGGTACCTGATATGTTTAATACTACTATGTTAAAAGTGTTTTCATTTCCTAGTTTTTTATATCTCGTATTGTGCTAGTCGTTCAGTCATGTGTCCAACTCTTTACGACCCCATGGACTATAGCTTACCAGCCTCCTCTGTCTATGGAATTCTCAAGGCAAGAATACTGGAATGGGTAGCCATTCGTTTCTCCAGGGGATCTTCCCTACACAGGGATAGAATCTGGCTTTCCTGCATTGTAGGCAGATTCTTTACTGTCTCAGTCATCAGGGAAGCCCATATTTGGTATATAAGAATACAACTGATTTCTTAAAAAAAAAGAAAAAAGAATACAATTGATTTCTTATATTAGCAATTGTGCTAAACTCTTAACTAATCCTAGTAATTTACCTGTAAGTTCCGTTGGATTTTCTACGTATATATAATACACCAATCATCTCTGCAATAATATTTACTGTTTCTTTTATATTTTTATTTCTTTTTTTTTTTTGCATTAGCCAAGATATCAGTATAACATTAAAGTGGTAACAGCAGGCACCCTTCTATTTTTATCTCAAAGGGAATGTTTCCTATATTTCACTATCAGATTAGTTTTAGGGTTTTTACAGATACTCTTTCGGAGAAGGCAATGGCAACCCACTCCAGTACTCTTGCCTGGAAAGTCCCATGGACGGAGGAGCCTAGGAGGCTGCAGTCCATGGGGTCGCTAAGAGTTGGACACGACTGAGCAACTTCACTTTCATGCATCGGAGAAAGAAATAGCAACCTACTTCAGTATTCCTGCCTGGAGAATCCCAGGGATGGGGTGATGGGCTGCCGTCTATGGGATCGCATGGAGTCGGACATGACTGAAGCGACTTAGCAGCAGCAGCAGCACAGATACTCTTTATTAGATTAAGGAAGTTACCACTTATTCCAAGTTTGCTAAGAATTTGTTTTTAATCATAAAAGATATTTTTATCAAATCCTACATCTATTTTGAACTGATGATGACTCTCCTAGCACATTACTTAACTCGTTATTATTAACCCAACACTGTAGCATTCCTAGAACAAACTCAACTTTTATATATTGTTGAATTTGGTTTACCAGTCTCTTGCTTAGGATTATTTGAATCATTTTGTGGGTAAAAGTAAATTGTAATTTCCATCTCTGTAAAATCCTACAATTGATTTTATTATCAACGTGTCAGAGTTAATACACTTTAGTATCTACTCTTGAAATGAACTGGAGAATAGTCCCTCTTATTTTTATAGTTGGTATGGTTTGTTTAAAACTGGTATTGTTTCTTCCTTAAATGTTTTATAGAACTCACCACTGAACCTCACCTACTTACTTACTAGGGTCAAGTTGCACATTTCTTGTATACACCTGTTCTCACGCTCACCTTGGGCTGAGAGTGCTGCCTGAAACGGTTTCATAAATCGTACATTCTGCCTTCATTACAGAGCATGGAAAGGTGACTTGTTCGTATCACAGATATAAGCCTTGATAAATTTTGCATATCAGCCTATAAAATGTTATTTATATAATGGTGTCTTCACTTTTCACTTCTATCAACAGCATTTTATTTTTGTTTTTTGTCACTTTATGAGTTTTAGCACAGGCATCATTAAGTGGCAGCAATAAAGACTCATTGAAATGTGACTCTTTTCTTTGCCAACTAAGTAAATGCCTTCTTCACAGCAGCTTCCTGACTCAAACTAGAATGCAGACCTCAATATCATGGAACACTAGGATTTCTTCTGAAGAGTCAGAACTGCATGTAAATGGCATAGATTTGAAATGCTTCTCTTCAATTTTACAGCATCCTTGAGTATGCACAGTCACTTGGGGAAGAAGAGTGATATTGTCCATTCAACAGCCATTATTTAACTCAGTTATTTTTGGTTATATAGTTTCCTCTTTTTAAAAGCTGAGGTATAATTTACCATATAAAAGCAAAACCATAGGATATATTAAGGAGTGAATGTTAAGTAAATAAGTAATATAAAGCTCAAAAACTGTTGAGAGGCACCAGTGAAAATAATTCATTAAAATGTCCCCACCCCTCTACCCTTGAACATCAATTCAGGCCAAGATCACCAATCAAGCTTCTCTGTTAAACTAAATTACTTCCTTCCCACCAGCCCCAAATCTTTTATTAGACTAGACTGGAGATCAGGTGTGTCTCAGCCGCTTTGTGATCAATTAGATGATTAAGTTAGTCTATTCACTCTAATTTGACATTATCATGATACTATATACTTACAACATGCAGGGAACTAATTTTAGTCACTTTTTTCCTTGTATTATTTTCCTAATCTTACTCTTCTTTGTAATTTTTTAAAACCACTGTTTCATAGGGCCTTGATTCTTCTATGAGTAGAGGTGGAAACTACTAGAATGATCCAGTTTATCACTCTGGTTGTCATATCAAAGACAGAAAGCATCACAGTGAAAAACCTGATCATCTAACCAATTCAAAGTTTTACTGAGTACAGTTAAAACAATTAAACTTCTAGAGAACCAATTTCTTCATAATGGACAAAAATAGTTTCCATATAAATATGAAGCTTTAAGCTATTTTACGTTGAGAAAAAAAGTACATGTGTTTACAAACACATTTAGATGAGCAAGTTCATGCATTTTTATAGAAATGCCTACCTTTCAGAAACAGCTTCATTATAGTCCAGTGACCAATTAATCTTTCCACTTGATTTTTCTGAAGGGTTACAAATTTCAGATTTCACAGTTTTCCTCTCCTGTGGACTATTAACTGACTCTGGATTCTTATCCAAAATCATCGTCTCTGAATTTGCAACCTGTTAATTGGGTGAGGAAAAAGCAGTTGAGGGGAGGGTTACCAACTGTGGTCTTCCACACAAAATTGGTAGGTTAAAATTTCACGTGGAAATTGTTCTCAAACTATTTCTACATACATATGGTAAAGAAAATTATATGTGTATCAATGGCTGATGACCATGATCGCAGTTACTCTGCCAAAATGAATTTTTAAAAAATACTTCAAAAGAAATAAAACTAATGACAACATGAAGCAATTTCTTAGCTTTAAGAGAAGGAAAAACAAATACCTAAGTACTTAGATACAGAAGAATGAAGAAGATATTTTATTCCTATTATACTGAATTTTAGGAATTAATTTAACAAAGAAAATTTTATTTTTTATACTTATAGTAATAAGTGAAGACCAGAAATGAATCAATTTTCCAACTTGTTCTTTTCTAGTTGATGAGTTTTAGATAGTCTAATACTTTGCCAAATCAAATACTGGTTCCTTTTTGCTAAACAGTTTCTCCTTCAATTTATCTCTTCTCTCTCACATTTTACTGTAAGAAGCAAGAAACCAAGCCAAACTTTCAACACTGCTCAAAAATCTCAACAGCCTAATAAAAATACAAGCTCATCACTTATAAATTCTGCATGTTATACCACTGTAGGTCACATTTCAGCTAAGCTTTCTGCCACAATGTAACAAGAACTCCCTCCTCCCCAATTTCCAATAATATGTTCCTTATTTGAGTCTTTGTGGACAGTGCTTTTAAATGTCCATATTTCTACCAACAGTCTGTTTATGAAGATTTAGGTATTTTCTTAAAATACATAAGGTTTCTCTAAGATGTTCCCCATTTCCTCCTGAGCCCTTATTTGCAGACTTTAATATCTATATTTCTACTAAGTCTGTTCAAGGCAATCCAAGTTTTTGAAAAATCATCTTTCTCAGTATTCCTCCTGCCTCTACCATTCCAAATCCACTTCCACATTTTTAGGTATTTGTTACAACAGCACACCATACTTCCTGGTACTACATCCTCTATTAGTTTTTGGAGGATGTGATAACAAATTACCACAAACTAGGTGGTTTAAAACAACAGAAACTTATTCTATCACACTTCTGAAGGCCAGAAGTTTGAAACTGTTTTTTTTTTAAGATCAAGTTGTTAGCAGGGCTGGATCCCTTCTGGAGGCTTCAGGAGAGAATCCATTTCCTTTATTCCAGCTTCTAGGAGCTGCCAGCATTCCTTAGCTTGTAGCCCTTGCCTCCATCTTCAGTGCAATCATCCAACCTCTGCTTTTACTGTCCCATCTCTATTTTCTTCACTCCTTTTTTATAAGGACCCCAATGATCATATTGAGCACACTAGGATAATCTTCCCATTTATAAGCTTCTTTTAAGTACATTAAGTAACATACTCACAGGTTCTGGGGATTAGGTCAGGACATCTGTTGGGAGCCATGATTCACCACTATAAACCATCTTGATACAATTAGCACAGATGTGAAACTTATCAAATATTACACCCAATAGTCTTTTTAAGTGTACATGGAACATTCACCAGGGGAAAGCATACCTTGGGCATAAACTAAGTATCAAAAACTCAAGATCAAAATTTTACATAGTATGTTCTTTTGACCAAAACAGGTATCAGTAAAATTAAGATAGTTAAGAAATGTCTGAAAATTAAACACATACTTCTAAATAAGCCACAGATCAAAGAACAATACCACAAGAGAAATAAATTATTTTGAACTAATGAAAAACAAAAATACAGAAAAATACAGTATAATACAGTATAATACAGATTATTATACTTTCGACACTGAGAAGTACATAAGTGCAAAGAGGATGCTTAGAAAAAGCAGTGCTTAGAAGAAACTTATATCTTTAAATATTTTCTAGTAGAAACGAAGGTTAAAAATTAAAGCTCTCTCTTAAGAAGCTGGAAAAAGAACAAATTACATCTAAAGTAAGACTGACCAAAAAAAAAAAATGGTGTATACAAGTAACAGAAATGAAAGAGTATATCACTACAGATTTACAAATATTAAAATGACAAGGGAATTTTATCAACAACTTTATGCCAACAAAACCAACAACTTAGATAAAATGGACAAATTCCTTGCTAAGATAACTTACAAAACTAATACACAAGATGAAACAAAAATCTTAATTGCTTTATACTATTAAAGAATTACACTTTCAGGAAAAAGTCTTCTTAGAAAACTTCTGGCCCAAATGGTCTTCAGAGGTGGATTTTATCAAATATTTAAAGAAATAATAAATACCTTATACAAACTTTCAGAAAACAGG
This sequence comes from Odocoileus virginianus, assembly GCF_023699985.2. Lineage (NCBI taxonomy): Eukaryota > Metazoa > Chordata > Mammalia > Artiodactyla > Cervidae > Odocoileus > Odocoileus virginianus. The sequence continues at coordinate 8,861,776 of NC_069706.1, read as the reverse complement.
GAAGAAAATGCTTTGCAATTGAGTTACTGAGGCTAGTGCATATATGATACTGAAGGGAATAAAGATAGAAGAAAAAAATTCAGTGAATGTATACTTAAGACTATTTTAAATTTTATATAAAAACTATAAACAGATACTAAACTCTATTTAATGACACTCATGTTAAGATATTTTGAAGTGGACACTGCAAAGTGTATTTTGATACGAAATACTTTAGTATTTATGAATGGACCAAATATAAAGATGGCTTGGGGGATGAGTAGAATGACAGATACATGACAAATATAAATATATTCAAAAAATAAAGGTAGAAGTTAGACATTGACTATATAAGCATTTACTGTAAAATTCTTTTAGCTTTTCTGTGTATGTTTAAAATTTTTCATCCTGATAAAATGTCAGAGGGAGGCAGTTTAGGCGATCACAAATCACCTCTCTACTCATTTTATAAAAGAAATACAAGTGGCATTACTTTTGGCTATCTGAGGTTATCTTCTCCAGAGTCACAGGAATATTCTTAAGTATAAATTTATTATCTTTTAAACCCGTGTCTTCATCTGGTAGTATATTCTGGTTCTTACAATCCAACTGCTTATAATGTGGGTCAAGTAAGTTATTAAAACTCCTATACATTTATACCAACCTTACAAGCTGTATTGTTGGATACCATATTTGGTTCCACACAATGCCTTTGAGGTAACAACACTGCTTTAACACGTCTTTCAAGTTTTGCTATTTTTGCCTAGAAGAAAAGAACAAATAAATACAAAACCGGAGTACCAAAAAATATATCACATAGAGACGGTGAGAAAACTATTTGCCTATGTAATTTTGTGAGACTTAGGCATCCATCAAATATATGAGAAATTCTTATGTAAGGCAAACATTTAAATCAGGTTTGATGCTAGTGTAATATGTCCAAGATTGGAAGATTAAAAAAGAAAATGAAACTTCTAATTAGTTTACCATAATATTAATAGTGATAGAAATATCAATCCACAAGTAACCCTAGAAGAGTAAAATAAAACAAACCAAAAAAACCCCTAAAGAAAGCCTGAAACAGGTTACATAAACTCTAATACAGAATGTATTTTTTAATTGACACCTAAAGGCTGATGGCTCTACAAGTATTTCTCAAGAACCAAAATAGCTGAGGTATAATAAATTCTATGTATAGTATTAATATATCAGGTGTTGGCCAGGGATCAGATTTTAGTCTACCTTTATTTCCTTTCCTAACATGTACAACATCATTAAATATTACTTTTTAAAAGGACTCGAACGAAACTAAATGAAATTAGAAACTTACAAAGAGATTATCCGCTATTGCTTCATATTTATTCTTGCACTGTGTCTTCCCAATGCGTTCAGTCAATTCTCTCAGTTTGCTATCAAATAGTTTGTAATTTATACTACAGATCTCCTGTCGAATGAAAAGTCTGACCTAGAATTTAAAAATACAAAACACCCCATGTTTCAAATTTAAAAGCAATTTATTTTCTACTTCTTGTAAACAGCTTTGCTTTTATCTAGGTTTACTGTAACTAGTAAAATGTACTTTATTTATATATTTGTATTACTATATCAGTAAGTTTTATAAAAGTTAAAAATCAAATTCAGCAGAACACATCTAACATGTAAATATATATGGATAAGTTAGAAATTAAGTTTATTCTCCCAATACTAATTTTAATTTCCTACAGTTTCAGTTGAATTCCATAATACAAATTAAAGGAACAATAAAAGCCTATTTGGTCCCATTTATATATATTTTTAATGACCATAACTGAAACCTAGTACTCTATGAAGAGAGACTGTACTTATCTCAAATGGCTGGTTGATCTGCAGTAGATATAAAGAAAATTATGAAAATTTGAGCCTTGACCTTGTCATTAACAAGCCATATGATCTTTGGGAAGTCACAACACCTCTGAGCTGCATTTGCCCTGTCTACAAATGGACAGATGTCATACAGTGTTGAAAAAGCGATGCTTGTAGGATTTTTGTTAAGAACATAAAAAGATAATATGCGTAAGAGCTCTGTAAAATGGAAAACACTGAATTGAAGGAAAGGACATAAATATGCAAAATAATCTCCTTACATAGTTTTATTTTGGGGGTGGGGATGGGGGATAGGGAGGACTTCTTGTTGATAAAATTTTAAGATACTAGTGACATTTATGTGACTAATGCTATCTGGCATAATGCATGCTATTCTATCAGATTATAGTACTTAACACATGAAACACTAATGAATTTTATTATCTGGCTGGTTTTCAGAAAATAGATTGGCCTATTTTCAGGGAGCATAATTAATCTCAATGCCCAAGGAAATGAACAGCTCTACTGAGCCATACATTCAGAAATATTCACTACAAGTGTTTCCTCAATGTAAATGCTCCTTTAAGCAACTCTCACAACAGAGTAGTCTCTTTTAGTACAAAACCTGTCATGATATAATTAAGGTATTTATTAGTAATGTTTATATCTTCCCCTAGTATCTTGTAACTTGGGGTTCAAAATTAGAACATGCTTCTATGTTAAACTCATTTATACTGATGTCACTTGGATGATTAGTCATAATCAGTGACTTTGATTATTCCCAAGGCTTTTCCTTTTCCTTCCCAATTGTTCTTGCTCCTCAAAATTACTGTCTACTCTATTTCTTCTGTAGTGCTTCATTAACATTTCTTCAGTGGTTTCTCAACATTATTAGACATGATTATCACTTGTACTCTTACTATTTTTGAATATCTGATTAAATTAACTGCTTAAAATAAATGTAAGTAAATGCTCAGAAACTCACACTATTTTTACTGACAGCCGTTACCTATCAACCATGTAAGATTTTTATGCATTACTGCATGCTTGCCAGTTCACTGACGAAGGTCAATATGTGAAGCTCCTACCCCAGTGAAACTTTGGAAAAACATGTCCGTTCTGTTTAGGGAAATACTGTTTTGCTAAGAAGCAAAAGGAACACAGTGTTCGTCAAACTTCCCTGGTAAGGAAGAATCACATGGAATACTTGTTAAAAATCACAAATTCTTAGGCCCTAACCTAGATTCATCAAACAATTTCCTGGAAAGGGGCCTGGAAAGTTGTACAGTCACCACTAATGATTCTCATCAGGTAAGTTTGAGAAAGAAGAAGTTCAAAACAATTATTAGCTCAATTTAAAATAAACACAATTTAAACAAGTGCTCTTGATGATTCAGATGAAGGCAGACTCTTAAAACTTTGTTACTTTGGACTAACTGCCCATTAAGGCATGATTCCTATGGTGTAGCAGAGACATTCATTCTCATTTAGTGGTGACATTCTTCATAGAGAAGGCAGGCACAATAACCTCCACCAAATACCTTATAAATGTCTTCTACCGATGGTAATGTGACTAAAATTATGGAATCAGATGAAGTCCTAGCTACAATTTGCATATGGCAGGCAAAGTGGCCTAAATATTAGAGAAAGACTGGCAATTATGTATCTGACTCAACTTTCTACAACGGTGCATAGGGTAAATAACTTAGGTGCATAGGGCAAATAACTTAGACTTCAGAAGAAAACCCCCGTCTACTTCAGTAATTTAATTGGAATACACCAGGACAAGATCCTTTTGAAACCTCAAAAGATGAGTCAACAACTTTTGGACTCTCTCAGTAGGAAAGAACAATGTCAGAATGGGAAGCCCTATTCCACTGGGGATTCAAACAAGGAAAACAGATGTGGTTTAGAGAGTCAACTGTTTAGACAGGAATTAAAATATCAAGTGAGGCAGAGTTAGTTACTGGGAGACAGATAAAAGGAATTAACTAAAAACCTTTGTCTCTGGACAATGCAAGAAACTTCTGGTGGTAGTGGCCAGGGAGGATAACAAATAAACTGCATTCTCTAAACCTCAACGGGAAGGACCGTATTCTGCATCAATGTGGACTATTTTGTGAGGCAGGTAACAGCAGTGAATGAAACTCTGATTTTTCCATGCCAGAAAAGTTAAAATGTTCAAAGAATAAATTTTGTCTTTATATGTCCACATCAGAAGCTATTTCTGAATTCAGCTACTAACTCACTGGGAATAACACATCTGCAATCCCCAACCTCTTAAGCTATATCCACACAAAAGACGCAGCGGGTTGGATCCCTGGGTCAGGAAGATCCCTGGAATAGGAAATGGCAACTCATTTCAGTATTCTTGCCTGGGAAATCCCATGGACACAGGAGCCTGGTGGGCTACAGTCCATGGAGCTACAAACGGTTGGATACGATTGAGAGACTGCACATGCGTGCGTATGTACACGTACACATACAGACACACGCAGACACACACACACGCTTAACATAATTCTGCTACCTCATTCTTGCAAACAACAGAATATTTATGTGTTTTTTATTAATGTCTCCTTTGCCTTGCAGAAGAAAGTAAGAGGTAGAAAGGTTGTGAAAGTGTTGCCTCACCTTTTAAGCTGATTCTGTTTGAGTCTTTCAAAAGGTTTCCATGTATTATGCAAATATATATTCATATAATACGTAACTATGTAATTTTAATGGCCTGTGTTAGAAACTACAGTAGTGTTTTTGTTTCTGAAGCAGTAGGATAGTTTGGATTGAGACATTTTGATCCATTATAGCTAATGACAGACATTAATTTATCACATAATGACTTTTAGTTGCAGCATTTCAGTGGTAATAAAATAGCAAAACATGACCATCAAAACAAGTCCTGATACAGGACTTACTAAATTTGAAGCTCATTATACTCAAACTCAGAGTAAATCAGACATGTATAGAAACTGTAATACAATGAGATGAAATAGGCCAAAAAGAAAAGAAAAAGTACATTTAATGATGCCAGAAAAGCAAAATGTCAGATAATGCAACATATCTGTATAAACTTGGAAAGGATGGCAAGTGAACCCAAATGTAGCAGGACTTTACAAAGAATGTCTGGGCTGCCTGACTCTATGAAGTATCAACTGTGATAACAAACAGCTATAGCTAGAGATCAAAGAATCCCATGACCAGTACAAAAGAGACAGAATTGTTCACAAAGCTCAAGGTCATGTAGTACCTGACTTGAAAGATTTGAGCAAAATACTAACTGAAAAGCCTATTCTCTATTAATACCATAGCTCTCTCCCTTCACATGATTCTGTAGGCTTCTCTGCAAAGGACCATTTTCAAGGATCTAGAGATGTGATGTAAACAATTATTTTTTCCTAATATCTCTGTTGGGGAAGCAAACTGATTGAAACCGCCCACCCTGGCCAGGCACCATAGTAACCATTTCCATGAGTTGTTTTATGACAGGAGATCCTGATAAGGAATATGGAACTAATAAGCCATCACCAACCGGAAGAGTTCAGGAAAGGGCGAAAGAAGACACTGTGTGTCCGTCCACTTCCCAGAATCCCTCTCGCTAGCATCCATCTTGGCGCCACCAGGAAAGACTGAAATAGAATGATTGGCCAAAGACCACCCGGAAACTAATCCCATCATCATAAAACCACCATACAACCCCAGACTGCAATCAACACGGCAGAGCAGTTCTCCTGGGTTCCCTTACCCTCCTGCTCTCCACCCGGGCGCCCTTCCCAATAAAATCTCTTGCTTTGTCAGCACATGTGTCCCCTAGGACAATTCTTTTCCGAGTGTTAGACAAGAGCCCAGTTTTAGGCCCTGGAAGGGGTCCACCTTCCTGCAACAAATGGCGACTCTGGTGGGACTCTTCTTCGCTGAGACTGACACCCTAACCAGTTGGGGTACTCAAGGGCCAGCTTGCCTGCCAATGGACCAGACCCAGCGGCTGCAACTGGGACCCTTTTGTCCCTGGTCTCCTCCTGATGTGCACAACTTGCCAGAGTGCTCCGACCAGTAAGGAACAAGAGACTTTATTGACCTCTCTCCCTTTCCCTCTCTCTTTCCTCTCCTTAACCCTTCCTATCCTTCCCCTTTTTTCTAGTCCCCTGGTCCTGGATGCAGGAATCTGGTTGAAGGGCCTCAGCCTGAGCTGAGGATTGGAGACTGATTACCTGCTGCTCTTGGCAGAGAACTCGAATTCTGGTTCTGATTTCTGGGAGGGCCAAGTTCCAGTCCTCCCTTCTCTGAAGGCCCAGGGTAAAGTCCCGTAAGGCCTGGGTATCTGCAGGTGGCAGGAGACGTCTGTAAGGCCACCCCTTTTGCCCCACTCTCCTACCTCCTCCTCCTCCTTCTTTCAACCAGGCTTCCTTTCCTCCCTTTGAAATCTTAGAAGACCTGAGATATTTTCCTTTACTCTGTTAGTACTTGGATTTGAAGTTCTGTTTCTCTAGAGAAGGTTTTCTGAGACTGCATTCTTGTATTTCAGGGAGTGTCTGATGAATACTGCCAGGTTTACATGTGTCTGTTTTAACTCTGTGTTCTGTGTTGTGATTTTTGATGGCCATCTTGCTTTGTCTGGCCACCATTTGGTTTAGACCTGCCGCCATTTTGTTAGAACTTGATTTTCTTTCCCTGTGCCTTGAGACCAGGGCTCTCAGGAACACTTATCTAGACCATCTCTTAACTCCTGAGACTGAGGGAAAAGGGGAAAAAGCTTTTAAAAATTTTATTTCAACTTTTTTATAAACTAGTAAATCTTATATTGTAATATCTAATTCATGACGAAACTTAGAAAATGAAGCTAGATCTTGCACTGTGTCTGTCTAAATGTCTTGGTATGTCTTTGTCTCTGGGTAATATTTTTTAGGTTAATTTGTAAATGAGCTCTATTTAATTGGCTTAAAGAAAGGTAAGTGCTTACAAATCAAATAATTCTAAATTAAACAATAAATTCCAGGTTCAGGTGAACTGGGAAGTATTCAGTATTAAATACCTGATATTAATGTTTGTTTGTTGACCTATCTAAAATAGACATGTCTTAGAGTAATTAACATCAAGTGAAATGTTTTCATTGTGCCTAGGTTTAATGTAAGTTAAATATTATATCTGTTACAAGTTTGTCAATAAGGAAATTACCTCGAGTGCAAAAACTTCTAAAAAAAAATGTAAATGAGATATGAGCTTTTATATAAACTCTATTAAGAATAATTATTCTTTAGGAATATCTGTCTAAAATAGTCTCTCCAGATTGGTGTAACTTGAATTTCTAAGGGTTGTGCTAAGTGTGCTAAGTGTTGGAAGTCGATTGAACAGTTAGGTCATTTCCAAATAAAATAAGATTGTGAAATGTTTACTACTAAACACTAATTTCCTTTTACAGAGAAACTAAAGAGATTTGGGACTATAAATGAATAATGTTTGGTGCCATCCTAAAATGTTCTAAGAAAGCAAGGGTTTTAGACATTATCACTGGTATTGATGCTCACCAATCTATAAAACGCTAATATAAATGTTAGCTCTTAGTTGCTAAAGGAAAGCAGAAAGTATACTTTCAGTAAAAAAAGAAAAAAGGTATGAAAAAATACTAAAAAGAGTTATGCATGATCAGGATTTTCTAAAATTGGATTACAATTAGTTAGATAAATGGATTTTGTTAGGAATGACACAGCCATAAGAAAACTGGTTAGAGCCAACTAGGTCCAAGATGGTGGAGGTGACTTTCACTAGACCTTGAGCCTTGGTATTTACACCCATTGTGACATATCAACAAGCTAAATGATACACCCATCAACATTGACTAAATCTGACCAAATATTCTAAATGCTTTTAATTGATCTTTTTGATAAAACTTCCTAAATCAAATTCTTTTGAAGTTCCTTTGACCTCTAGCTAACTTTGGGGTGCTTCAGAGGGTCCCTGAAACATCCCAAAGAGAGATATTAAACTGTTTATTTGGTTGGTTAAATTACATGAAAAAGATTATCAAATGAGTAATAAATCTGCTCATGTTATAATGTATGGTAAAATTATTAATACAGATATCCTAGAAATTATATGGAGTTCTTAACATTTTGATATGTCCTGGTATTCTAATGAAAAACCTGATGACTTCACAAAAGTTAACAAAGGACTGAATGAACCAGCAAATATGCTCATAACTTTAATGGTTTCTACCGGACAAATTACAGGTTTGAATCTTTTTTTCTGGGAGTAGGCAAAACCTTCCTCTCAAACTAACTATGAAAATAATTTGGTAAAATTATGTTATAAACAAAACAATTATATTTTCTGACTCCTCCAGAAATTTGAAACTCTTAGGTTTCCAGTAAGTTTATCAAATGAGCTAGAAAGGTTATCTCACTAATAGGTACAAAAATCTCAAGGAATTTTTGAGACCTTAAAAAGGGAAGAATTCACCTAGATTTTTTAGGCAAAATCTGTGATAAGCCTTTGGTGTGAGTTTCCCAGCCCTGTTTTATTTTAAAAGGTCAGTCTGAGATTGTATAAATGTTTCAGCAAAAAAAAAATCTATGATCAATTATGGTTATATAAATCATCAGACCAAAGTTAGTGAGAACAGACCTATTTTGCAAACAAGCTAACCTTAATTTGGTTATATTTGATAAAAATGAGGGTAATTTTAGGCAGAAAAAGATGTTTCAATAAATGTTAAATCCCAGTTTGTTAATGGAGGTCTACCAATCATTTCTTGGATAGTTCTTTGCTGTTATGTGATATTAATGTAAATTTTAGTTGAATTCTTAAAGAACATACTAAGTTTGTTTCTGAAGCTTATCTCAGTAATCTATCTTTGGATGAAGATCAGACGCCTCATGACCTGCAACCAGGACTGGAAAAAGACATAATTTAAGGGACTGTCTCCAACCTGGATGGATGGACTATTTTATCAGGAGAAACTACACTACACCAGGATAAGAAGATGACGACATCAGAGGTAGACAGCTTGCCCAAGATGCTGGATCTGATTTGTATGATCATTTATAATGTTTTCTTTACTTCTGAGGCCTTCGCATATAAATCAAATGCTTTTCTATCACAGGCCTGATGCTATGCTAGTTTTAGAAATCAATCCAATTGTTGGGTTTGTGGCCAATTACCTGTGTCTAGTTCTGGGTTACCTTGGTAAATTTCTCTACTACAAGACTCTAACCAGTTGGCCCTGAGAAAATTTACTTTAAAAAAAAATTATAGTCATATTCAGGTCACTGTGATATTGCTAGTTGGGATCCCCTCACCGGACCAATTAATAATGCCTGCTCTGATTCTGGCCACAAATTTGAGCCTTTTTCTATTACTCAAGCTCAATCAGAGCAACAAGAAAAGTTTCAGCAAAGGAGGAAAAAACCTCCTACAATCACAGGATGGATTTATATAGATTAACACCAGGCTATGGTAATTTAGGTTTAAAGTCTCCTCTGTGTTGGAAACAATTAAATCATACTGAGGATAATCAGTCTAGTAACACGAGACAACTGGGCTATGTGCCTTATAGACGGTGGTGCCAATATATAACTTCCCTGGAAGATGAAGATTCCACAGAGTAGACTAAGTCAGATGACCTGAGATATACTGGGCTACATCTAATGGAAGCTCTTAAGTCTTACTTGTGACTTTACTAATACTGCTGGCTATGTTATTTGTATTTCACCTGTTTTACAAAATTGCTGTTTCTTACACTGTCAAATGTGTGTCAGGCCTCTGATAAGAGATCGATGATGGTAACAGTGTAACTCTATATATGGGAAGAAGCAACAAGAGGCAATATTTTCCTGGACCAAGAGGCTAGTAAGACAGGTGGTTCAGAGAATTTTGGATACTGTTTTATGGCCTAGTCCAGTAATAGCACATTGAGTGGCCCATCAACAAAATCTTTGCCAAACCTGAGAATGGACATTCTCAGCACCATGGGATAATATGGTCATGAAATGCCCCCTCAAAATCATGTTCAACTCTGTGGGAGAAGGCGAGGGTGGGATGTTTCGAGAGAACAGCATCGAAACGTGTATATTATCTATAGTGTAACAGATCACCAGCCCAGGATGGATGCATGAGACAAGTGCTCAGGCCTAGTGCACTGGGAAGACTTAGAGGGATTGGGTAGAGAGGGAAGTGGGAGGGGGATCGGGATGGGGAATACATGTAAATCCATGGCTGATTCATGTCAATGTATGACAAAACCCACTACAATACTGTAAAATAATTAGCCTCCAACTAATAAAAATAAATGAAAAAAATTTTAAAAAAAAGAAATTGACAAATATTTGAATTTATATAAAATGCAAGCTACTTCAATAAAAATAATAAAAAAAATTATGGTCAAGTTTATGAGCAAAAAGGGGCTCTGCCAACTGAAGACTGACACTTTCCATCTACATCTACAGAGATTAAATCATGGCCACTGCAACTGCTGACTTTCAACACCCCTGAAAGGAGTTCAGGGTGAAAATCAGGAATGAGGCACTCTGTGCTCTGAGAAAAACTGGCAGAACAGGCCTTCAGATAGTTAAATCTTTTCAGGAGAAGATTATATGAGTTCCAATTCTTGCATCTTCTCATACCTAGAAAAACACTGATGTCATTAATGGTGACATCTGCTTTGGCTATTAAGGAAAACTTTACAATTAAAAGTCAAAATAGAGTAGCTATTGTTCAGACATCCTGGGAAATAACCAGGTGTTACTATGGGTGTAATTTCAGATCAGATGTTGTATTGCTAAACACTTGAGTTTTCTGAGTTGTGTCAAGCTTAGATGCCACCATTCTCAAAACAATGTCTGCTGGAAGCTAATAACTGCAACCTTACTTTTTATAAAACTAGGCAACTGGCTAACTGGCTACAAGTCTCCCTGAAGTGCCAGGTCCAGACTGGGTTTCAGGCCTATTCTTCTAAAAAGAAGTGAGATTTATTTTGTCTATTAAAATTCCAGTTATCCCTCCTCCAGCTACTAATTGGGTCTGTTACAACAAAATGGCAGACCAAGGGACTGAGATTTTAATCATATGAGGCTCAGCTCTAGGACTTGGAACTCAGGAATACTTCCAATTCAGTGTCTATTCTCCAAGCTGAGGCAGTCCTATGCCCCATTTTGACAGAAGTTAGCACAGTCATAGTTGCCCTGTTCCCTAAATTAAAACTGAGCAGGACTCTGTGGGGCTCTTGACGACAGATCTGTTGTGTGTTCTCCATTTCTTACCTGTAGGATATAGGAGGCTTCATTCAGCCTCCTTGACCTTCCCTGGTTCTAAAAGGCAGATTCAAACAGTTGCTAATCAGGGAAGAGAGGGGATATGGAAATAGAGGAGAAACAATCAAATGGTGGTACAGCCTCCAGACAGGGTCCTGGTTCCTATTCAAAGAAATATGCCTAACAATGTCTTTGAGCTCTACAGAACTGGAGCCCCACCCAGGTGGAGGGTGGTAACTTCAGACTGAGCAGATTCCTGGAGCACAGCCCCGTTGCTTCACCACCAACCAAAAAAAAAAAAGTCACAAACCCTGCACACCTCACCCCAAATGTTGCCTCCTGTTTCTGGGGACCAGTGATGACCATCCTGTTAGGTTTCCTGTTTGGCCCTTTTCTATTTTATCTCTGAGAGGAGCCAACAGTTTCAAACTAAATTGCTATTATTACAAGGCTGAATGCTGGTTTCAGGCAAAAAAATACCTTGACTTAGATCAGGTAGAGAGAGACTTTCGCTCTGCTAGGCAGGCCTATGCCCATGCACAGCAGGAAGAAGTTACAGAAGAAAGAGACCTCTGCCCCAATTCCCAAGAAGTATCTTGAGTATGAAGTCTCTCAGGGGGGAGTCGTTAGGGGAAGCACACTGATTGAAACCACCCACCATGACCAGGCACCATAGTAACCATTTGCCTGAGTTGTTTTATGACAGGAGATCCTGATAAGGAATATGGAACTAATAAGCCACCACCAACTGGAAGAGTTCGGGAAAGGGTGAAAGGAGACACTGCGTGTCCGTCCACTTCCCAGAATCCCTCTTGCTAGCATCCATCTTGGCTGAGTGATGCGTGCACCACCAGGAAAGACTCTGAATTAGAATGATTGGCCAAAGACCACCCGGAAACTAATCCCATCATCATAAAACCACCATACAACCCCAGACTTTGAGCCAGGTGGCAGAGCAGTTCTCCTGGGTTCCCTTACCCTCCTGCTCTCCACCCAGGTGCCCTTCCCAACATAATCTCTTGCTTTGTCAGCACATGTGTCTCCTTGGACAATTCTTTTCCGAGTGTTAGACAAGAGCCCAGTTTCGGGCCCTGTAAAGGGGTCCCCCTTCCTGCGACACCTCCACCTGCTAATTTAGTTTTCATGTAACAGTCCATCATTAAAGTTATCTGTACTCACTGTGTAAATCAATTAACTTTTACTATCTTTTACTCATCAAAAGTAAGCTTCTGAAGCAAATATTTAAGCCCAATATTTTACCTGTTCCAGCAAAGCTGTTTGCTTTTCCAGAGCTACAGAAATATTTTCATTAATTTGCTCTGAAGTTTTCACACGCTTAACATTTTCTTTGTTTTCTGAAAACATCCTCTTCTTTTGATTATGGCCTTGGGAAGATGAAAAGATCAGAGATGATAATATTTCTTCTAATGAAAGAAACAGGGGGATTTTCTAATTTAGGGACCCGTAAGCAAATTTAAAAACAAAAATGTGACCACAGGAGCATTTTTTAGAAAATGTAATTGTATAAAAAATTCCAACAAATTAAAAAAAAAAGATCTTAGTACTGGTCTAGAATTTACTTTCCTCCCATCTTACTTAATACCAATTTAATGCTTATTTAATAACAACTGAACAAATTATAGCATTAGATCTTCTATTTACAGTTACTTGAGTGGTCTTACATTATTTTTATAGTTATTCAGGCAGTCCAACATATTTTTAACAGGTGACCCTACTATTACTTTTAAGCAATTTAAAATTCACCTTGTTAAATGATTACTCTGTAGCCAAGAAAACAAATATATTTTTCCTGTGAAATAATTTTTTTTCTTGTATTTCATTAAGCTATAAAACACCCTACTTTTAATAAAATTTACTTCTATTTTAATGATTTTATAATCCTAAAACTTCACTGGTTAATTATTTGATGTATTCCTTACACTACATACACACAAACCTGTATGCATATGTATGCGTACTCAGCTTATACTTGGCATGTGATATATAGGTCAATTCTACGGAAAGAAATGGGTTCATCAAAACTATTTTAAAAACCCACTCTCTCAACTAGCCTTCTTATTAATAAAACTCCAAAAACAGAAAAGGTGTCAATGAAGCAAACAATTTCTATAAACCACCTTTTAATCCTATTGTACTTTCAAAGGAAAGTGATTGATTCCTCCTTTGCCAGAACTTACTTCCCTTTGGAGACAGAGGATACCATTCCCCATCACTGCCAAGAATGGTTCAGAAACAAGAAACTCTGAAATAATTATTGTCATCATTTACTGTTTTCCTGTCTATAAGGATTCTACTACATCTTTATCTGAGATAATGAAATTCCCCCAAGCAAAGTAACTATTTTTAATTTCTCCAAGAGATACATAAGTATTCACTTACTGTTATTACTATCAGTGTCAAGTGAGGACAGCCACTTTGCGTCTAAATTTTCACAACTTAAAATGCTGGAAAGACAGTTTCTATAGGATTCTTCACTTTTCAAAATGTCATCAGCACAGTTACTTGAAATGACTGAATTCACCAACTTAGGTATTTTATCAGCAGGCACAAAAGGGTCATCTGAACTGAAAATTAAAATGTCACTTTGCTTTTTATCATATAACTCAGCACTGGAATTTGCTTCTAAATAGGAAACTATCTTGTCAATTCTCTTATCATCCAAGGTATTTGTTTTTGTAGACTTTGGAATTTGAACTATACCACTCAATACACTGGATAAATGGCAAATGGATTTCAGATTACAATCTTCTTCATGTTCAAAAAAAGATCTTGTTACACTTGCCTGACATTCAAAATGATTTTCAGTAGTATTTTGTGAATCTTTTGCCTCGTGTATAAAGAGTTTCCTGGGAAATTCTACTGTTTTACTTGGCTTTTCATAAGGGTACACAACTTGTTCTTCTGTGTATTCCAATCTTGTTTCCGAATCAGTAATTTCTAGTGGTTTTAGTAAATTCTGAGAAAATTCTTTATTTTTTGGTTCACATACTGAATTTTTGATGGAGTTCAATGAGGAAGCATCATTTTCAGAATGTCTACATTTGCTACTTATGACAGCAGTACTTGAATTCTGATTACCACTTGATATATTATTCTCAATTGCTGCTGTTTTTAGTGCTTCAACATTCCTCGCCTTATTCAGGATCTCTACTTGCTTCCGGCAACTTACAGGCATTGTTTTCTTGGCTTTTAAAATCTTCCGTTTACTTCTATCTGGACTTGCCATCTTTCATATCCTGGAATGTAAAATACCACATTTGAATCCATTTCTCTAACAGACAAAAGCTAACATTTATTTACAATATTAAAATAATGTTGAGACTATGTGCCAGATTTAGATAACTATTTTTATTGAAAATTATATTCATTTTCATCTGTGTCACTGATAATTAAAACACTGTTCTATAACTCTAACTATATAAAGCCAAAATTTATATTGCCAGTAAGCCTTTATTTGGTATTAAGTCTGATCATTTATCAGGCCACTTTTTGTTATGATACCTCACTACTATAACCATTGAGTTCTAATTTAAATAATCTAAGCAGGCCATACTTCAAACATTTTTTCATAAAAACAGACAAACAATGTTTTGCATGGAATATTCCATTTTCTGTATCACGAGGCACCTTTATTGAAGCTTTCCTAATATTCCAATTTCCAAATTAATGGTATTGCAAAAGCTGATTCCCAACAGTTATCAGTATGAAATGAGCACTAAGATACACAACATGATGCTAGTTCAAATAAGAAAACAAAGTTAGTTTTCAATACATTCTTAATTCTGAATTATTTGTTAAATAAAAATCTACTACATAGCAGAGAAAAACAGTATTTATCTGTATTTCTGATTATTCACATTAAGTATTCATATTAAGTCCAATCTAAACCATAGATAGGTAAATGGTTTAGAAGAAAACTGCCAAATTACAAGGCAAATATAAGCAAAACAAACAACTATATAATACACCGTAGACCAGTTACCTAACAAACTAGAGCACACTTACTAAATTCAAAGACAGAGTCTAAGACCTTTCAAGGTACAAATAACCCAGTGGGGGTGGGGTAAGGTCCATGGGATTGCAAAGACTTGGGACACAACTTAGCAACTAAACAACAACAAACCCAGCCAAAGCTACCTGAATAATTTTTTGATTTATCCTTATCTATTTTTTTACTTGAAGCTTTCATTGACTATATATATTCTTTTCATTCAGTATATCATTTTATCAGGAACAATTCCAGGATTTTTGAGACCTGAAGGCTGAGTGACTCTTACTTAAAAGAAGGGGGGAAAAAAAACCATAAATTCAAATTTCAAAAACCTGTCATGCATACTTAAAAATCAGAAAATCCAGAAAAACAGCACACTTTCATTAAGGGCCTGATACAAGAGAGTTCTACTTTCCCTATTTGACTCTATATTTGATTGCCTCTTTATGAATACAGTTTTTGTAATATTCACCATAGAAAAAATGGAGAAACAAAGTCTTTTCTAGAGCAAGGCTGATCAATTTTTAATTCTTTTATTTTGGGGATTTTTTGTTTTTTGTTTTTTCTTTTCCAAACTTAGTATAGTACCTACAGAAAAGTGCACATATCATGTGTACACAGTTAAAAGAATTTTCACAAACTGAGTCCACCCCTTTAACTAGAATCTAGATCAAAAAGAGAATGATTCATAGATTCATCAATTACAACAAATACACCACACTCTGGTAGGGGATATTCATAATGGTGGAAGTTATATATGTATGGGGCAAGGGACCTAGGAGAAATCTGTTATTTCCCTCTTAATTTTGCTGTGAGTCTAACTATTCTTTAAAAAGGTTATAGAAATAAAAGAATAAAAAAAATAATAATTCCAGTCCCCTGGAAGCCCCCTCATACTTCTCCCTCTAGTCACTGGTTCCCCATCTCCCAGGGGTGATCAGTAGCCTGCAATCTAACAGCATAGATGAATTTAAGCCACTTTTTATGTTTTATACAAATGAGATTACATAACAAGCACTTTTTAGTGTCCGGCTTCAGAGAAGGCAATGGCACCCCACTCCAGTACTCTTGCCTGGAAAATCTCACGGAAGGAGGAGCCTGGTGGGTTGCAGTCCATGGGGTCGCAAAGAGTCGGACATGACTGAGCGACTTCACTTTCACTTTACACTTTCATGCACTGGAGAAGGAAATGGCAACCCACTCCTGTGTTCTTGCCTGGAGAATCCCAGGGATAGGGTCACACAGAGTCGGACATGACTGAAGCAACTTAGCAGCAGCAGCAGTGTCTGGCTTCTTTCACTCTTCCTTATGTTTGTAAGATTCATGCATGCTCTGTTTAATTGTAGATCATTCTTTCTCATTGCTGTACAGTAGTCTATCATTTGAATATGCCACAGTTTGTCCATCTGTTCTGGGCTGATTAATTTTAAACCAAAAATCAGGATGTATACAACAATCAACTTCATCTAAAAATGTAAGTTCTTATTGATAATTCTACAGCTTTGTGTCATTTAAAAACAACAACAACAAAAAACTCTGTTCTATTTGAAAGGTAGAGTTCTATCAAAAGGAAAAATATGTATAGCGAATTTCTCTACTTGAATGTGTTATTGAATATATTTCTAATAAAAGTTATCTTTTGTGGGGAAATCTATGAGAACTAAATTCCCTAGTTAAAATTTTAAACATCAAATAATTGGAAAAAATTTCCCCTATCTTCTGGCTTCATAAATTACAATCTTCAGCTTCTTCACTACTCAGATACTCCAGGTGCCAGGCACCACAGAACACATTCCCACCACAATAAAGCTGACAGTAGTAACTGAACACACTCAAAAGTGACTGTGAGCCACAAATGTATCCTATTAAAGACAAACTAAGTATATCCCCCATCACAAAATGCCTGAAGCAATTCTTTTGCTAGGTAAAGCAAGGGTAAGATGAAATTAAAATGAGACACAACAGTCTTATATGATTACAGTTAAAATATCTTACTTCTGTAAACCTTGCAAACACCAACTAAGGGAACACACTGCTGTGGTCCTTTTCAGGGTCTTTGGAAAAGTCCCAAACTAGCGAAAAGCTGTAAAAACCTTTGAGATAAATATGCTTCTACATTTGGTGCATAAAGACATATATGGATTCCCTGGTGGTCGAGAGGTAAAGAATCCACCTGACAATGCAGGAGACACAGGTTCAATATCTGGGCTGGGAAGCTACCCTGGAGAAGGGAATGGCAACCTACCCTAGTATTCCTGCCTGGAAAATCCATGGACACAGTAACCTGGTGGGCTAGAGTCCATAATGTCCCAAAGAGTCTGACATGATTGAGCATGCACACACACACACTAGGAACATTCCACATACTGTGGAGCAAACAAGCCTCTGTGCCACAACTAAGCCAGTGCTCTAGAGCCAGCAAGCCATATCCATTGAGCCTGCACCACAGCTACTGAAGCCCACATACCTAGAGCCCATGTTCCACAAGAAGTCACTGCAATGAGACTCCAATGCTTGCTGCAACTAGAGAAAGACTACACACAGCAGTGAAGCCCCAGTGTGGTAAAAAAGAAACAAATTTTAAAAATACATGTAATACATATTATAATGTATAATAATATTCTGAAGATACTGAGTATCTCTGATCCATCCACCATTTAACCAAATACGATTAGCAACTTGCATTTACCTATGTTTTCCATACTGTGCCCCTTCTCTCTTCCCCATCCTGAGGTAATCTGTAACCTGATTGTTGAGTTTATATATCTACTGACTTTTAGGAATTATAGTTTCACTACAAATGTCATGCAAAAACAATGAAATTTGATTATACTTACTTTTGGGCAAACTATAGTTTCCTAATACTTGTTTTTTCACTCATATTCCTCTACTTTATGCATGTGATTATATACAGCAATACTTCATACATTTTCATGACATTATAATAAAGCACTAGGTCAGTAAAACAAAATTTGTTCATTTACCTATGAAGGATATTTGAGTCATTTCCATTTTTATCTTTTTTGTTTTTCTTAATAACACTGCTCCTGTGAACATATTTGCTTCAAAGTGTATATCTGTAAGCATTTCTTGAGTGGGTTTGTTGGGTAGCAATAAGTTACACAAATTTTCAAGTTCTCAAGAGAGCCAACTTACTTTCCAAAGTAGTTGTACCAATTTACATCCCTGCAGGAGGTGTGTACAAGTAGCTGTTATTCACATTCTCTTGAGCCCCCGGTATTGGTAGACCTAATTTTTATCAATCCACTTGGACATAGATGTGCATCTCACTGCCTTAATTTGCATTTCACTAATTACTGGTATTTTTTCATATTTACTGGCTATACCTGTTTCCCTGTCTGCAAAATTCCTGGTTATGTCTTGCTCGTTTTTTTCTACTGCATTATCTTATTTTTAAAGAGAACTCAATAAATTATGAATATACTATATATACAAATAACACTTTGCTATGAGTTATGGGTATATTCTCTCATTCTGTGGTTTGTCTTTACTCCTAATTTTAATATAGAAAAGCTTTATCAACTACTTCCTTTTATGCTAAAACGTAATCTCTCTTCTTTGATAACTTCTTCCCTACCCCATGGTAATGTATAAAATACGGAGGCCTACTGGTGGTAGAGATGCTTTCTGATCTAATTTATTGGAGAACATGGAACTACATTATGGGCTGCACAATGATCACAATGATAAAAATATAAGAGGAATGCAGAACTCAGAATGAACATATAATTGGTATGATTTTTCACAGTGAATTACTCATAAAGTTTACAGAAAAAATACTTCGTAACAGTGTGCAACTTGTAGTTGATACAACTTTACTTAGGAAAACCTCTGCATCAAAATGCTTCAGCGTACGAATAAAACTTGTAGAAGGCTCAGAAAAGTACAGCTGACACTTGGACAACATGTGTTTGAAACAAGTGGTTTCACTTATACTCAGATTTTTTTCACTGAATATATACTACTGTACTACTGGATTCATCCACAGTTGGTTGAGTCTGAGGAGTGCCAACTATAAAGTTATATGGTGATTTCTGACTGTATGGAGGGTCAGTAGCTCTAACCCCAAAGTTGTCAAGGCTCATCTGTACTGGTAACTGCCCATAAGGTGAAGAAATGGCTTCCATGTTGTAGAGAGGTTGAGAGAATGAAATTTATTACTGGAAGCATAAAAAGCAATGCATGCATGCATGTGTGCTAAGTTGCTTCAGTTGTGTTCAACTCTGTGAGGCACTATGGACTTCAACCTGCCAGGTTCCTCTATCCATGGTACTCTTTAGGCAAGAATACTGAAGTGTGTTGCTATGCCCTTCTCCAGGGGATCTTCCTGACCCAGGAATTGAATCTGCGTCTCTGATGTCTCCTGCATTGGCAGACAGGTTCTTTACCACTAGTGCCACCTGGGAAGCCCATAACTCAGTCTAATTGGGGAATACTGACATCACCATGCTGACTTTTCAACCAGCTTGAATCCTTTGCTGCAAGTAAGCCTGGAGTGGGTTTCTGTGCCTTCCTCCAGGGGATCTTCCCAATCCAAGGATTGAACCCAAGTCTCTTAAGTCTCCTGCATGGGCAAGTGCATTCTTTACCACTAGTGCCACCTGGACAAAGGAGTCTGACAGGCTACAGTCCATAGGGTCGCAAAGAGTCAGACATGCCTGAAGCGACTTAGTACTCATATTTAGTGTACAACAGACTAAAACGAACAATGTACATACCTTAATTTTAAAATACCTTACTCCCCAAAAATGCCAAAACAATTCCAATAGGAATGTCAAAGGTCAATGATCACAGATCACCATAGCAAATAAAATAATGAAAAGGCTTGAAATATTCTAAGAATTACCAAAATTCGACAGACAGCATTGGACAAAGGATGTCAAATAAATAGTGCCCACAGAGTTGCTCAAAGTAAGCATGCCAGAACCCTTCAGTTTGTAGAAAACATAGTATCTGTGAAGCAACAATTAAGTGCAATAAAGCAAGGTATGCCTGTAATTGTTTGAAAACATTGTTAATTTTAAACTTTAAAAACCTAACCTAATTGCCCCTTTTATTCTATTTTATCTAATGATGTAATTCAGCTAAATATATTGTCCATCTCACCAAATTGTTTTAGATGTTCCTTACAAAATTTATTGAGAATATTTTAAACAAATGAATCTGTCTTTTAATAGGAGAATTTAATCCAATTTGCATTTATCATCACACATTAATACATTACACTTGGTTTTATGCCCTCAGATTTTTACAACTTGCTGCTGTTATGTTTTACATTTTCTTATTTACGCTATCTCCATGTCATTTTAGTGTGAAAATGTCCTATTTTTTAAGGTATACATTTGCTTTCCATAGGTTTACACATGCTTAATAAAGATATGAGCTGTGCTGTGCAGGGCAACCCAAGATGGACAGGTCATGATGGAGAGTTCTGACAAAATGCAGTCCACTGGAGAAGGGAATGGCAAACCACTTCAGTATTCTTGCCTTGAGAACACCATGAGCAGTATGAAATGGCAAAAAGATATGACATGGGAAGATAAGCCCCCCAGTCAATAGGTATCCAATATGCTTCTGGGAGACAGCAGAGAAATAGCTCCATGAAGAATGAAGAGAATGGGCCAAAGGAGAAATGCTCAGGTGTAGATATGTCTGGGTGGTGAAAAGTAAAGTTCGATGCTGTAAAGAACAATACTGAATAGGAACCTAGAATGTTGGGTCCATGAATCAAGCAGGAGATGGCAAGAGTGAACATTGACATCTTAGGAATGAGTTAACTAAAATGGACAGGAACAGGCAAACTCAATTCAGATGACTATTACATCTATACTGTGGGCAAGAATCCCTTAGAAAAAAATGGGAGTAGCCCTCATAGTCAACGAAAGACTCCAAAATGCAGTTCTTGGGTGCAATCTCAAAAACAACAGAATGATCTCAGTTTGTTTCCAAGGCAAACCATTCAATGTAACAGGAATCCAAGTCTATGCCCCAACCACTAATGCCAAAGAAACTGAAGTCGAACGGTTCTATGAATACCTACAAGACCTAGAACTAACACCAAAAACAGATGTCCTTTTTATAAAGGACTGGAATGCAAAAGCAGGAAGTCAAGAGATACCTGAAGTAACAGACAAGTTTGGCCTTGGAGCACAAAAGGAAGCAGGGCAAAGGCTAACAGAGTTTTGCCAAGAGAACACAATGATCAGAGCAAACCCCCTCTTCCAATAACACAAGACACGACTCTACACATGGACATCACCAGATGGTCAATACCGAAATCACATTGATTATATTTTTTGTAGCTGAAGATGGAGAAGCTCCTTACAGTCAGCAAAAAAACACACCTGGAGCTGCTTGTGGCTCAAATCATGAACTCCTTATTGCAAAATTCAGGCTTAAACTGAAGAAATAGGGAAAACCACTAAGATGATTCAGGTATGACATAAATCCCTTATGCTTATGCAGCAGAGACGACGAATAGATTAAGGGAATTAAATCTGCTAGAGTGCCTGAAGAACTCTGGATAGTGGTTCACAACACTGTACAGGAGACAGGAATCAAAAAAGGAAATGTTACGAAGGCAAAATGGTTGTCTGAGGAGACCTTACAAATAGCTGAGAAAACAAGAGAAGCAAAAGACAAAGGAGAAAGGGAAAGATATACTCAACTGAATGCAGAGTTCCAGAGAAGAGCAAGGAGAGATAAGAAAGCCTTCCTAAGTGATCAACATAAAGAAATAGAGGAAAACAATAGAATGGGAAAGAACAGAGATTTCTTCAAGAAAACTGGAGATATCAAGTGAACATTTCATTCAAAAATGGACACAATAATAAGACAGAAAGGGCAAGGAACTAACAGAAACAGAAGATATTAAGAAGTGGCAAGAATACACAGAACTATACAAAAAAGGTCTTAATGACCCATGAACGTGATAGGTTCATTCATCTGGAGCCAGGCATCCTGGAGTATGAAGTCAAGTGGGCCTTAGGAAGCATCACTACCAACAAAACTAACGGAAGTGATGAATTCCCGCTGAGCTATTTCAAATCCTAAAAGATGATGCTGTTACATCATCTTTGCACTCAATATGCCAGCAAATTGGGAAAACTTAGCAATGGTCACATGGCTGGAAAAGGTCAGTTTTCATTCCAATCCTAAAGAAAGGCAATGCCAGAGAATATTCAAACTACCATACAACTGTGCTAATTTCACACAATAGTAAGATAAAGCTCAAAATCCTGCAAGTTAGATAGACTTCAACAGTACATGAACCGAGAACTCCCAGATGTTCAAGCTGGATTTAGAAAAGGCAGAGGAACCAGAGATCAAATTGCTAACATCTGTTGGATCATAGAAAAAGAGAATTCCAGAAAAATAACCTAATTCTGCTTTAGTGACTACTCTAAAGCTTTTGACTATACGGATCACAGCCTGTGGAAAACTTTTTAAGAGATGGGAATATCAAACTACCTTACCTGCCTCTTGAGAAATCTGTATGCAAGTCAAAAAGCAATAGTTAGAACTAGATAAGGAACAAGAGATTAGCTCAAAATTGGCAAAAGAGTACACAATGCTGTATATTATCACTCTGCTTATTTAACTTATATGCAGAGTATATCACGCAAAATGCAGGGCTGGATGAATCACAAACTGAAATCAAGATTGCCAGGAGAAATATCAACAATCTCAGATATGCATATGATACCATCCTAATAGCAGAAAGTGAACAGGAACTAAAAAGGCTCTTGATGAAGATGAAAAGAGGAGAACGAAGAAGCTGGTTTAAAATTCAACATTCAAAAAACTAAGATCATGGCATCCAGTCCCATCAGTTCAGTTCAGTTCAGTTCAGTCACTCAGTCATGTCTGACTCTTTGCGACCCCATGAATCGCAGCATGCCAGGCCTCCCTGTCCATCACCAACTCCCGGAATCCACCCAAACCCATGTCCATTGAGTCTGTGATGCCATCCAGCCATCTCATCCTCTGTTGTCCCCTTCTCCTCCTGCCCTCAACCTTTCCCAGCATCAGGGTCTTTCCAAATGAGTCAGCTCTTCGCATGAGGTGGCCAAAGTACTGGAGTTTCAGCTTCAACATCAGTCCTTCCAATGAACACCTAGGACTGATCTCCTTTAGGATGGACTGGTTGGATCTCCTTGCAGTCCAAGGGACTCTCAAGAGTCTTCTCCAACACCACAGTTCAAAAGCATCAATTCTTCTGCACTCAGCTTTCTTTATAGTCCAACATGACCATACATATGGTCGTATGTATGGATGACCAGTCACATCCATACATGACCACTGGAAAAACCATAGCCTTGACTAGATGGACCTTTGTTGGCAAAGTAATGTCTCTGCTTTTTAATATGCTGTCTAGGTTGGTCATAACTTTCCTTCCAAGGAGTAAGAGTCTTTTAATTTCATGGCTGCAATCACCATCTGCAGTGGTTTTGGAGCCCAGAAAAATAAAGTCAGCCAACTGTTTCCCCATCTATTTGCCATGAAGTGATGGGACCAGATGCCATGATCTTAGTTTTCTGAACGCTGAGCTTTAAGCCAACTTTTTCACTCTCCTCTTTCACTTTCATCAAGAGGCTCTTTAGTTCTTCTTCACTTTCTGCCATAAGGGTGGTGTCATCTGCATATCTGAGGTTATTGCTATTTGTCCCAGCAATCCTGATTCCAGCTTGTGCTTCCATCACTTCATGGCAAATAGATGGAGGAAAAAGTGACAGATTTTTCCTGGGCTCCAAAATCACTGCTGACAGTGACTGCAGTCACAAAACTAGAAGATGCTTACTCCTTGGAAGAAACGCTATGACAAACCTAGACAGCGTACTAAAAAGTAGAGACATCACTTTGCTGACAAAGATCTATATGGTCAAAGCTATGGTTTCTGCAGTAGTCATGTACGGATGCGAGAGTTGGACCATGACGATAAAGAAGGATAAGCACCAAAGAAAAAGATGCTTTCCTGGTATAAATCTCACATGGTCATGACATTGCTGGATTCAACTTGCTAGCATTTTGTTGACAATCTTTGCACAAATTCATAAAGAGATAGTGCTCTGTAGTTTTCTTGTAATTTCTTTGATTTGTTAGCAGGATAATACTGGCCTTCCTCTTTAATTCATTGGAAAAATTTGTAGAAAATTGCTATCTTTAAACGTTCGTTAGAATTCAACAGTAAAACCATCTGATAATGGGTTTTTCCTTTATGTTTTAATTCAATCTCTTTTCAGATTTTCTATTTCTTCTTGCGTCAGTTTTGTTCATTTGAGTCTTGCTAAGAATTTGTCCAATTCATCAATTGATTGATTGGTATATAAGTGAATCATTCTATAGTAGTCTCTTACAATCTTTTTAACTTCTGCAAGATCAGTAGTAACGCACCCTTTCATTCCATATTTTAGTAATTTGAGTCTTTTTCACGGTCACTCTAGGTAAAGGTTTGTCAATTTTGTTATCTTTTTGAAAACAACTTTTGGATTTCCTTAATTTTACTTTTTTCTTCCTTGATTTTATTAATAATTTCCACTTTAATTCTTACTTTCTTCATTCTATTTAGGTTCAGTTTCTTATTTTTTTTATTAAAGTTAAAAGTTAATTGATTTGAAGTCTTTAAAAAAAAAAAAAACACAGGCATTTATCACTACAAATTTCCTAAGGGAAACTATTTGCACCTGAAATGTTTTGCTGTCTTCATTTTCTTTAATGTCAAAGTATTTTCTAACTTCTCTCATGATTTCTTCTTTGACCATCAGTTATTAATATTTAGGAAAGTGTTGTTTAATTTCCTCATGGCTGCGAATTTCTCAAATTTCTTGTGCTTCTTCAATTCTAATTTCATTCCACTGTGGTCAGAGAACATACTTTGTTGTGGTTTCAGTCCTTTAAAACGTGATGAAGTTGTTTTATAGCCTAACATAATATCTATACTGGAAATTTTTCTATGTATGTTTGAGAAGACTATATTCTGCTTTCATTTGGCTCAATGTTCAAAAGATGCTTCTTCAGTCTAGTTGGTTCATAGTTACTCAAGTCTTTTCTAACTGATCTATTACTTAGAAAGTGTTTTAGTCTCTAACCATTATTGTTGAATTTTCTATTTCTCCCTTCTTGTCAGTATTCATTCCATCTATTTCAGTGCTGTTCTTAGTTGCATATTTTTCTCATTAACTACCTACAAGACTGCACCTTTTATTATAAAATGTCCCTTTTTACCTCTAATCTTTAAAGACTATCTTGTCTTAAATTAGCATACCTACTCTAGTTTCCTTACAATTGCTATTCACAGCTTTAAAAAATCCTTTTACTGTCAACATAATTGTATCTTTCAAACTAACTGTGTCTCCTACAGATAGCATATACTTGGATGCTATGTTTCATTCAGTCTGACAATCTGGTATTTGAATTGTCCAATCCATTCACATTTGATATTGATATAGTTGATTAATGGCTGTCATTTTATTTTTTGTTTTACATGTTTCATGTCTGTTGTTCCTCTATTCCTTTACTGCCATAGGTATTCATTATTTAATGCTTTCTATGTGGCATCATTTTAAATTTCATTTTTTTCTGCCTCAATAGAGAAACATAATTGCTATCTCTAATTCATTAAACTCACTTATTAAACCTAATAAATTCTTTTGAACTTCCTATTTCTGTACTAATTCTCATTTTCTTACTGCATTAGTTAGAACCTACAGTATGCTATGAATAGGTATGCTGTTAATGGGCATCCGTCTCTCATCATCAATCCTGAAGAGGGTATGTGGTTTCACTAACCATTAAATATAAAATATCCTTCTATTCCCAGAAAGTTTTATCATCAATATGTTTTTTACTTTATCCTTTTCATATGTTTAGATGATCATATAACCTCATTTCCCCAATTAATTTGTATTTTGGTTGAGCTCCCAAAATATTAAACCTAGATTATTCCTGAAATAAACCTCAGTCAGTCATAATATGTCCTTTAAAAAAAAAATTTTGCTTCATGTTCCTGTATTCAACTCGGTAACATTTTGTTTACGAATTTGTATCAATAGTAAGATGAGTCATAGCTTTTATCAGGTTTTGAAATCAAAGTTATTCAGGATTCATATAAAAACTGTTGTCTTTTTTTAAAAAAATTCTGATGAGTTTGTCTTTCCAAGTAGTATTACTCCTTCCTTAAATTCTAGAAATAATTCATCATAATGCCATCTGGGCTTGGAGTTAAGTTTGTGATAAAGGTTTCAATTATGACTGAATTTTTTTAAAATACAGGATCATCCACATTTTGTCTTTCTCTAATTTTTTTTTCCATACTTCAAAGCTTAACAGAATCCCTGGTTTATAAGGTTCTTCATAATATTCTCTAATTACACTTATAATGTAATCAAGATCTGCAGCGATGTCTCTTTTAATTCTTGATATAAGGGATGTGTTTTTTTTTCCTTTTCTTGGTCACTAGACTTTTATCCATTTAATCAGTACTCTCATAGCACTGACTTCCAGTTTTCTATTACATGTAGTGTTCCAAACATTTCATCATTTCCTGTTAGTTTTATGATTCAAGTTTTTCTTTTTGCTGGGCTAAGTCTTTTGTTGGTGCATGGTAGGCTTTCTCTAGTTGTGATGGGTTCTCTTGCTGTGGAGCACAGGCTGTAGGGCTCAAGGGTTCCAGAATTTGTGGCAAGTATGCTCAGTAGTTGTAGCTCATGGGATCCAGAGGGCTGTCTCAGTAGTTCTAGTGCATGGGCCTAGCTGCCTCATGGCATGTGGATCTTCTGGACCAGGGACTGAACCTGTGTACCCTGCACTGGCAGGATTCCAAACTAATGGACCACGAGGGATATCCAATGATTCAGTTTTCTTCAGGCCTGATTTTCTTCCAGATTGAGATGAAAATTCAGATCTTGAACTTTCAGTCACGTTCCCTTTTTTTTTCTTTTGCATTTAAAGCTACAAAATATCCTAAGCTCTACCTTAGTTAAGTCTCATAAATTCTGATGAACCCTCTTGATTCTCATTTGAAATACTTTCTAATTTCCACTGTAATTCCTTCTGTGGGGATAAATATTGATCTATCCATTATTTAGAAATACATTAATTTCCAGGCAATTGCAGATTTCCAAGTTGCATTTTTGTTAAGGTTAGCTTAATTCAAGTCCACTGTAATTAGAGAATCTTCTGAATAATTTCAATCCTGTAATATTTGTTGAGGATATTTTCATGGCTAATTTTTCCAAAAGGTCCACCTGTATTTGAGTAGAACATGTATTCCAACATTGCTGGGTGCAGTGTTACTCTATGTTGATGTCAACCAGTTCAAATTTCTTCGCTGTGTTGTCCATATTCTTCCAGTTATTAACAGTGTTTTCAGAGTGGTATACTACTGTTGTCAATTTGTCTATTTTTTTCAATTAAATCATTCTCTCCCCCTCCTTATAAATCCCCCTCCTTATAAACTTTAAAACTATGGGTATATAATGATTGCATTTATTTTCTGTACTTCTGGTGGTAGACTGATTTTCTTCATTACAAAATATCTCTCACTTGGGTTGCTTCTTGTTGAAATACTACCTTAATGTTATCAATACTAAATAAAGTACCATTGTTATATTTTACATTTAAATTATCAAAATGAATCTAAGATAGGTTGTGTAACTTTTTAAAAAAAAGTTTAAAAACACACACATACACACAATTCAGGAGCCAGCCAAGGATCTTAAGACTCAAAGAAATCTCCTATCACAGGTAAAAAATCAGACACTATGATGTGCCAAGGTTACTGTTAAGGGATATACAGTGATCAAGAAAATGACAAAACATGACCAAGTTGTGTCAGGTTTTACAATGAGCATGAATATTATTACTACTCTAAGTGTGGTCCACAGACCAGCAGCATTAACATCTTCTAAGTGCTAGGAGAATTCTGCTTTTACTTAAAAATTTTCTTTTTCTATGTGATAGCATAAAATTAAGCAGTATAAAATGTTCACAATGAAATAGCTGGTTGTCAACACTCACTGCCTAAGGCAATCACTTTTAACTAACATAACTTTTAATTAATCTCAGTATTTTAAAATATGCTCACTCATATTTCCTGAGTTACAAATTTTAGCCACTATCATGGTCCATACTTACAAATGAGAATTTAGCGCTTTTCTATATCTATACACCTTTTTATCACATATAATTAAATCAATACTTGAGTTGTTACAAGCAAATAACCAGAGAATCAAAATTGCATTATCTTTTTTGTATTTCCTTTTTCGTAAAGCTATCAAATTTTATCGCCAAATTTCCTACAAATTTAGCCTTCACTTTTTTCATCAAAACTGCCATACACCAACATCCTCCCTTATTCTCCACTCGTTTTAAGGTCACGTTTAAAGATCATTTCCTCAGCAAACATCTTTCCCTAAGAGAACTACTTCCTCATCTGAATTTCCCATTAGAAATATATATTTTAGTCATGATCTCTGTGGGCTGAGATGTGTCTTATTTTTAAATTCTCAGCGAGATGCTTTTCATGTAGAAGCTTTATTTAATGCTGCTACTTTTTCCTTAATAGAGGACCAGAACAGACCTCAGTAACTTTTGCAGTAACTATACCATAAGCAGCACTATACATCGTAGAATCTCAAACATATACTAATGGTACCACATTTAATAGATACATATAATACCTCTAGTTATCTATATACAAACACCCCTTATACCCCTAGAAATTTAATAAGAAGTTCAAAAATTAACGTTATATTAAATTATCTACCCAAATGAGACAGTCCACTTTCCTCTAGATATGGCCTGACTACAAGCTTTCTGTCCTACTTAGATTGGTAAAGGTAAAAAGGGATACAAAGTTACCTGAATCTATAGTAATGCATTTGAAAGGTGTGGGTTGAGGTTTAATTAAGCCTCAGAGAATAGAATAAGTATTTAAATGATGTAAGAATATGAAACAGAATAAGATAGAATATGGCTATTTGTATTTTATATGTAATAATCTCATTCAACTTAATGAGAATACTCTTGTGCATTTAAAATCAAAGTTTATTTTTATTTTTAACAACTGTTATTTAAAATTTGATTACATCAAATTAAATACATCTGTACACATCCATTATAACAGAACTACATGATATGCACAGGCAACAATGCAGGGATCATGCGATAGTTTCAGACCAGAATTCAAGATACCATGTAGAAAGTACATACAGCAGAACTGAAGGTTGAGATGAAGTACAAGAGTCAATAAGGAAAGCAGAGCAGAAAATTCAAGATGTACCTAGATACACCAGTTCTTAAAGGATGCAAATCATTTCCAATAACACTGTTCATGCATTTCTGTTGAGGCAGAAGTCAATCTTAGGATGTAGTCTGTAAAAATCTGTAGATAAGACTGAGAGTTAAGTAGATTAATTTGATTATGGTCAGACTCAACATTTCCAAAAATGTATTGAAAGATGAATAAACTAAGACATACTTCACAAGAGCTGAATTCAGTGTAATTAGTCCTTCAGCCAGACGCTTCATTTTTGTCTTTTCAATAGCTTTCCTGTGATATAAATTATCTTGAATGTTCTTCCCTATTTGGCAAATACTTATGTCGCAGATCATTTTACTGGCTATAAGTGAATACATGGCAAAATCATCATGAAAAGAGTATTAAATCCCAATTTAGTATAACAGCCCGCTTAACTAGATTTCACATAATTCTTCTACTTTTTAACATTTTGTTTCTAATGAATTATTCTGTACGATTATCTTTTCCTAGGTCTTGACCATAAGTAAGTCTTTAGAGCAGTGAATACCAGCTCTTCACAAAAGAAGCAACACGTGCTGGCTTACAATGTTGGAAATTTCATCTTCAACACAGAAGTCAGTTTTACAGGGACAGTGAGATTTTAGAGAGAAAAAGTAAAATAACTGCTTCCTCTGTACAGAACACATTCTTGAACTTTGCCGAAAAGGAGAAAGTAGGTGGGGGAGGGGCATTTGGAGAGAGTAAGTGGCGGGGGGCGGGGGGGGGGCGAGGGCCAAGAAGCAGGATACGGTCTTTTGTGTTTTGTTTTGTTTTTTTAACTTACTCAAAAATAAACTGTGTTAAAGAACCACGCCTGCTGGTACACGGCTTTCATCCTTCAATCACAGCATCCCTACACGGATGAGCTCCACAGGTGTACGTCACACGTTTGTGCTCCAGGTGCTTTAATTTAAAAAGGCATTTGGGCATCAAATGTTCTAGTGCCTTCGAACAACACACATCAGTGAAAGCCTCCCCGCCGCCAGGACAAGAACACAACTTCTGGCCCCTGGTTTCTTCAGATAAATTATAACTAAAACGGCTCCTGGAAATGTGGCAACGGAATCCCAAAGGTGGGGCGAGGGACTACATTTTCTCCGTCAGTTTCTAAAAGTAGTCCCGTCGGGCCCCAAGCTCGTACTTACTCGCCGAGTACCAAACCCTGAGGGGACGTGCCTCCGCGACCCCGACTTGCACACCCGCCGCCCGCTATTCCCGCTTCGCTCGCCGCCCGCTCCGACAGCGGGAGGAGACACGTCCTTTCGCCCTTCGCCGGCGTCTTCCCAGCCAGGTCGGCGCCCCAGCGACTCCACACGCCTTGGAGTCAACCCCGCCAAAACCTCCCGGGTCGCGCAGCGCTCCGAGGCTTCCGGGGACCGGCCCTCAGGAAGGCACGCGGCACCAGAGAAACTGCCGTCCCGGCCAACCGCCGCTCGCGCGGGGCTTTCGCCCGGTTCCAACGTACCTAAAGCGGCGCCTCGCTGGCCGCTTTTCTGCCGTCGCACTGCAAGCTCTACCTCCGGGGACAGCAACCGCCGGGGACTGCAACCGCCGGGCACAATGACGATGTCCAGTGAACTGACTGAGGTAAGTCTCTCTGCGCCCACCTCCGACGGACTTCCGGCCAATGGCAGAGCGCACTTGCGGCAGCCAACCAATCAGAGGCGACCTGGTGGAGGGGGGGGGGGGGGGGGGGGGCAGGGAAGTGGAAGTCGGCTGAGGGGTGCGGAGAGTTCGCCTCCAGACGCGCGACTTTCTGTCAGTGTGTTGCATCATCCGCAAGTCACGCGACCAGGCTCCTGGTCCAGGCCTTGCATTTGAGTGACTGAAAGTTTTCCGAAAATCACTATTTACAAAAACAGGTGGCCCGTCTGCAGGCATTTAAAGTTTTAAAATACTTCAAAAACATTCCGTAGATCTCGATTTAGGGTTTTTTTGACAACTTAAATTTTGAGACACAGGCCACTGTTAGTATTTTTTTGCGTTTCCTAAACGGAATTGCCACGCTAGGCCGCGTCAAACGTCAGAAGACCTACTTTGCTGCCGGATAACCGCTTTTTTAGTGATTAAAGTGAATTCTCTAAGCACCCTCGATCTAGTTTAAGGGCTCCTCATCACAGAGCTGCCTACTTTGTACTAGTAACTACTGGCTACGAGAAAAAAGAGCCAAAATTGGACGATCTAGAAATAGATTATTCATAGAAATAAGTACTGTAATCCAATTGGTTCCCAAAAATGGGGTCCAGGGATCCCTGGAGGTATATAAAGTCAAGCTATTTTCTTAACAATTGGAAGATGTTACTGGCCTTTTTTATTCTCATAATCTCAAGAAGTTAAGTAGAATTTTCCAGAAGCTTCTAAGAAATTAGCAAGTCTTTTGCTACAAGTTGAATGCAGAAACAGATAGGAGAATCCAGTTGTTTTATGTCAAACACTAGGGAAACTGGGAAAAATGTAAAATATTGCTATTCTTTGCACAGTTTTTTTATTCATAAAATAATTTTTCTTCCATTTTATTGAGATATAATTGACATGCAGCCTTGTATAAATTTAAGGTGTACAGCACTATGATTTGACTTACCTTGAGAAATGATTACCACAATAAATTTAATGGATATCATATATAAATACAAAATTAAAGAAATAGAAAAAGTTATCTGTGTGTGTGATGAGAACTCTTAGAATTTGCTCTTTAAAAACTTCATATATTTTAGTTCAGTTCTGTCACTCAATCCTGTCCAACTCTTCCCTGTCCATCACCAGCTCCTGGAGTCTATTCAAAACTCACGTCCATCACGTCAGTGGTGCCATCCAACCCATCTCATCCTCTGTTATCCCCTTCTCCTCCTGCCTTCAATCTTTCCCAGCATCAGGGTCTTTTCCAATGGGTTGGTTCTTTGCATCAGGTGGCCAAAGTACTGGAGTTTCAGCTTCAGCATCAGTCCTTCCAATGAATATTCAGGACTGATTTCCTTTAGGATTGACTGGACTGGTTGGATCTTCTTGCCGTCGAAGGGACTCTCAATAGCCTTCTCCACACCACCGTTCAAAAGCATCAATTCTTCCATGCTCATCTTTCTTTAGAGTCCAACTCTCACATCCATACATGACTACAGGAAAAACCATAGCTTTGACTAGATGGACCTTTGTTGGTAAAGTAATGTCCTTGCTTTTTAATACGCTGTCTAGGTTGGTCATAACTTTTCTTCCAAGGAGCAAGTAAGTGTCTTTTACTTTCATGGCTGCAGTCACCATCTGCAGTGATTTTGAAGGCCCCCCAAAGTAAAATATCTCACTGTTTCCATTGTTTCCCCATCTATTTGCCATGAAGTGATGGAAACAGATGCCATGATGTGATGGGACTGGATGCCATGATCTTAGCTTTCTGAATGTTGAGTTTTAAGCCAACTTTTTCACTCTTCTCTTTCATTTTCATCAAGAGGCTCTTTAGTTCTTCTTTGCTTTCTGCCATAAGGGTGGTGTCATCTGCCTATCTGAGGTTATTGATGTTTCTCCCAGCAGTCTTGATTCCAGCTTGTGCTTCATCCAGTCCGGCATTTTGCCTGATGTGCTCTGTATGTAAGTTAAATAAGCAGGGTGACAATATAAAGCCTTGATGTACTCCTTTCCAGATTTGGAACATATAGCAGTGTTGATTGTACTTAGCATGTTGTATGTTACATCCCTGTTCTTATTTATCTTATAACTGGAAGATTGTACCTTTTGACTTGGTTCATCTTATTCCTGCTGCCTCCCTACCCCTTTTCTTGCAGCCCCCACCCCACCCACAAATTTGATCTTTTGAGAAAATAGCAATTTTGAATATAGTTAAAGAGTATATATAGAGTTGCTGAGAGAGAAGGGTGGTGTGGAAGAAGGGTGAGACAAGTGAATTGGAACCGAATAAGGAATTTAGAATGAATTCAGTCACATTACTGAAATCAGGGATGATTGTGGTAACATTATTACATCCTTATAGATGTCAACTGAAAAAATGTACAACCTGAGAGTTGAGAAGTATGTTTTATTTGGGGCTTTACTGAGGATGTAAGCCTGGATACAGCCTCTCAGATAGCTCTGAGGGACTTTTCCAAAGAGGTAATGGAATAGCCAAGATACATAGGAGTTTTTTTTACAAAAAAACAAGTAATAATTTAGGCGTTGTGGGCCACCAGGTCTCTGTTATAATTACTCAGGTCAGCTCCTGTAGTGTGAAAGCAACCATAGGCAATATTTAATTGTCTGTGTCTCAATAAAACTTTATTTACAAAAAACAGATAGTGGCTCTGATTTGGTCAGCAATCCATAGTTTGCAGAGCCCCAACAGTCAACAACATGACAATGATTCACACTTATGTTTCTTTTAGACATTTTAAAATTATAGCTTTTATATATAGATCTAGATCAATATTGAGTTAATTTTTGTTGATAGTATAAGGTAGGATCAAGGTTCACTTCTTTGTTCATACTATTTTTCTCATTTCAATAACATTTTTTAAAAGACTGTTCTTTTCCCTCTTTAAATTGCTTGACATATTTACCAAAAAGCAATTTAACCATGTACAAGTCTATTTCTGGACTCATTGTTTGTTTCTATTGATTTATATAATTATCCTCATGCCAATATCCCATAGTTTTGTTGTTGTTGTTGTTGGAGACCCGTTTAATGTGGACAGTCAAGGCCTGGGTAGAGTGGGGAGCATCCAGGAGTTGGGCAGGCAGGCATGCTGGGTGAGCCGCTGGCCCACACCTGGCTCCAGGAGGGGATGCTGGGAGGTGGGGGCTGGCCCAGGCACACCAAGGGAAGTACCAGAAAGGTGGCCTAGGCATGCGGAACCCCCAGGAGATCTGTCGGCCAGCCCCTGAGAAGGTATCTAAGCCAGGTGGTGAGTGTTCAGGCCAGAGCCTGGACCAGCAAGGCAGGGTTGGGGCCTGGCTGGGGGCCCCCAGGGCCTAGGGGTTGGCATCACTCGGGGTCTCCCCAAGCTGCTGCTGGAACTCAAGGCGAGTCTGCCGGTTGGATTCAAGCAGTTCCTGGAGGCGGGCACGGAGGTGGTCATTCTTCTCCTCCAGGTGGTCCAGACAGGAGTTGATCTGGTCCAACATGGAATTGATGGCAGCGTATTCTGCTTCCCCGAAGCCGTCTTCCTCGCCTTCCGCGCCCGCCTCCACCGGCGTGCCTAGGTCCCCGTTGGGGCCCGACATTGCGGGCTCGGGCGCCGCAAGGGCCACGGGATGATGGAACGCGGCGACGGTCTCGCCGAATGCCGGCGCGGGGCGGAAGGTGGAGGCGGTGAATGGAACTCCGAGCCGGAAGGGTGGAACACCGCGGTGGAAAGCGCCGGGGCGGCCGGGACCGCCCCTAAGGCCCCATAGTTTTGATTACTGTGGCTTTATAGTAGGCCTCTAATTTAGAGAGTATAAATCCTCCAACTTTGTTCTTCATTTTCAGAATTGTTCTGCCTATTTCAAGTCCTTCTCATTTCCATATAAATTATAGAATCCACTTGTCACTTTACATAAGAAAACCACAGTGATATTGATTTTGATTGTATTGTATATGTAGACAAGTATAGAGAATTGACATCTTAACAATATCGAGTCTTCCAATCCATGAGCAATTAACATGTATATGTATAATTTTTATTAAAAATATTAGTGGTAATCTTCTGAGGGCTGAGATTATAGCATATTTTTGTTCTTTTTACTTCTCTGTCTCAAAATATTATTTTAAAAATATTAGTTAGACCAAAAAAAAGATACTAATTTTGGTTATGCAACAACTCAATTTAATTTGAATGATTCAGAGACAAGTAACTATATTAGAAAAAGAGAGGATAATTGTTTCTGTCTTTCTAACTAAAATAGAAGATTCATTACCAAAAGAAACAAATTATTTGATGATGTGTCCTGTGTCCTTAGCAACTAAATTTTTAAAAAGCAACTGAAGAAAAAAAAGAATGGGAAACTGCATATTCATCACACCATGAGAGCACCTTCATCCAAATAACTTTTTTATACACTGTGCATTCATAATCTATTTTCTCTTTTGAAAGCAAAAGAAATATGCATTTCTAACTTTCCCCATTGAAAAATCCAAGAAATAATGACCAATCTAATGGCAGTGAACTCCCCCAAGTTTCAGGCTTTGTGTTACTTTCCACTCCAAGAAGCTTGAGCTTCTAAGAAAAATAGTTGATTCCAGTTCTGAGCAGGAAAGTACAACTTAGCCTGGAGCATCAAGAAGAGGGGAATTAAATTTTACCTTTTAAATGGAGGAGTATTCTAGAAATTGTGGGCTGATTTTAAAACCATCACCACAAAAAATAAAAATAAACATCACCACAAACCCATTAAATGATTTTGATTTTTTTTAAATGTACCCAATGACTATCTGTATGCATCATTATAAAACACAAACCATATACAAGCATATTCTACACAGTAAAATTTGAAATCCCCTGTTCACATCTAAGGGCTTCCATGATGGCTCAGTGGTAAAGAATCTATCTGCAATGCAGGAGCCACAGTAGACCCAGGTTGGATCCCTGGGTCAGGAAGATCCCCTGGAGGAGGGCATAGCAGCCCACTCCAGTATTCTTGCCTGGTGAATCCCACAGAGAGGAGCCCGGTGGGCTATAGTCTCTAGGGTTGCGAAGAGTTGGACACAGCTGAAGCGACTTAGCATGCACACACACGTTCGCAACTAAACTTACAATCCCACTCTAAGCTTCCTACCATGACTTTACAGCTTTTTTCCTACTTACACACATATATACACACATCTGTTCACAGGGCATGTACAAATTTAGAGCTTTTATTAATAAGTACATGAATGGGCTCATCCTACCATTCTGTTTATCAATCAAGACATAATACCTTGGGACTTCCCTGGTCCAGTGGCTAGGACTCTATATTCCCAATGCAGGGGGGCCTGGGTTCAATCCCTGGTAGGGAATTAGATCCCACATGCTGCACGTAAAATAATCTGTATTCCACAACTGAAGATCCCATGTATGGCAACTGAGACCTGGCGCAGCCAAATAAATAATTGCTGGGGTTTTTTTTTAAGACATAATATCATGACATTCTTTCCATGTCTGCATTAACCTAGCTCATTCTTCTTAAAAACTAGGGCACCATATTCTGTTGTACAGATGTACAGTAACTTATTTAGCTAATTCCTAACTTTTAGACCTAGCACAATGCTCCCTCCTACTTTTTTTATACACATTATGCAATGAATACCTTTCTGTCTTGTTCCCTTGTTCTGTAAATTAAGGAACCATAAGTGGGAAAAAATGCTTTAATAAATGGTAACTGTGTATTAAAATTTGACAATAATTACAAAATGTTGGATTCACAGGAAAGTTGGTCTAAAAGGGAAGTTGTTCCAGGAAGAAAGGACTGGACTTTTATCAGTTGGGATGTTTTGCAAGTAACAGAAAACCCAAAGTAGCCCAAACATTAAGAAAAAAGAAACAATTGAAAAATAACGTTTCCTTCCATCTCTCTAGTACACTGACTAAGATCCTGTGGATTCAGGATAACTTGAAATTTTGAGGTGGAAGCACAAGGTCATTTAATGATAACAACTTCGGAGAACTGTGTTAGC
Source organism: Odocoileus virginianus (assembly GCF_023699985.2). Taxonomy (NCBI): domain Eukaryota; kingdom Metazoa; phylum Chordata; class Mammalia; order Artiodactyla; family Cervidae; genus Odocoileus; species Odocoileus virginianus. The sequence continues at coordinate 8,824,766 of NC_069706.1, read as the reverse complement.
TCTGTTGCAGTTTAGAAAGAGGAGGGGGAATTTTGCCCCAATTTCTGGCAAACAGAAGATAAGAAGCCCAGCAAGACCTAGGGCTTTAGCTCCTCCCACCCCTCCCCCAGCCCTGCCACCTCCCACACCCATCCCCACCCATCCCTTGCATCTACCCCAAGGTCCCAAGGCAGCAGGGATTCTTCCATCCCTATGCCCTGATGGCCGCAGGCATCTGTGGGCCTGGCTTCAAGGCGCAGAGGCTGCCCTGTCTGGGTTGGGCCGAGGTGAACCCCCACCAAGCTGCAGAGGACATGGGGTCTTGGGGTGATATGCTTGGTGGAGCAAGAACAAAGGTGACCACTGGAAGGGCACCAGGGCAGAGAAGGCTGGTCTAGGCTGGCGTAAGCTTGGCCATCTCAATATCAAGCCAAGTTATCACACCAATCCAGCACCTAAGGTGACTGACTGGTCCCAAACAATGTGAATGAAGCTTTTCAGGGCCCGGAGTGAACTGTGGCAATTATAGTTGGGGCACTGGTGGCCCTTGGGTCTTGATACTGGAAGCCAGAGATAATAGAATAGCATACTGTGTTAGGCTGAACTTCCCAGGTGGCTCAGCTGTAAAGAATCCACCTGCCATGCAGGAGATACGAGTTCAATCCCTCGGTCGGGAAGATCCCCTGGAGAAGGAAATGGCAACCCACTCCAGTATTCTTGCCTGGGAAATCCCATGGACAGAGGAGCCTGGAGGGCTACAGTCCATGACATTGCAAAGAGCTGAACATGACTGAGTGACTAACACACACACATACACACTCACACACACACTGCATTGGGCCAATAGGAGGTGCCCACCATCCTTGAGGGAGATTTGCTGCCATTTATGAAAGACCTGTACATAGATTATAGAAACGCTGCTCTTCACTTCTCTCCCAACCTTTCAAAGGAAGACTTCTGCTACATCTAGGCCTTCCAGCTGTAAAGCGGTTGCCCATCATATGGTGAAGTAGGGTTAGAAAATCACACGACTTGGAGACCTCCCTGGCGGTCTAGCAGTTGAGACTTCACTTTCCAATGTGGAAGGTGCAGGTTCAATCCCTGAACGGAGAGCTAAGATTCCACATGACTCACTGCCAAAAAGCCAAAACACAGGCAACATTATAACAAATATAATAAAAACTTTAAAGATGGTCTACATAAAATTTTTTTAATTTAAAGAAGGAAAATCACATGACTTTTATAGAGCCATTTGTTTAAAAAAAATCATAAAATTGTCTTCTGGAATGTCTTTTTGAAATGGTGTTGTTAAGATGACCTCTAGAAGCCACATTAAGTGCACACAATGTCCACGTTTTTTTTCTGTAGTTTAGAGGACATGGAGCAGAAGGTATGAGGAGGAAGAGAAGAAGCTCTCTGCCAGACTGGCCAAGTTTGGAAGATATTTTCCTAGTAAAACCACTGTTCCATATGTGCATTTTATTCCTCACTATATATAGTTGACAATGCTAAGAACTATTTAAAAATATCTAGTCTTGCTAGATGTTCTGAAGTGCCTAATATGTATTAAAAGTAGAGGTAGTAAAATAACATTTTGTAAATATCTTTTTGTTCAGATTAATAAGAAATATTAATTTGGCCAAACTACTTTGAGCACATGTTGTGTGTGTTTGTGCATTGGTTTGGGGGAGGATAGAGGAGATATAGATACAAAGGGTTGTCTCAGCAAGTGTGTTTATTCTTAGGCAAGATTAACCATTGCCCTTTAGGGTCCTACATTTCACTTGTATTGCTGTGTATATAATAGTGCATGTAATGAACAGATAATATGGGGTTTACAGCAACTAGGCTTCCTAGATGTCAAAGATACTGCTAGTCTGTGACTGACCAAGGTTCTTGGCCTCCTTAGTCAATAGAAATTTAAGAGGCCAGACATGAAATTCAGACAAGGTTATATTGGGGCTGCTACTGCAGCAGCATTCATGCTTAAAACCTTGCATGCGAGGCTTCAGCATTATGTGAACCAAGAACTTCTGGATGTCTAAGCTGGGTTTATAAAAGAAAGAGGAACTAGAGATCAAATTGCCAGCATCCGCTGGATTCTAGACAAAGCGAGGGAATTTCAGAAAAACATCTATCCTTGTTTCATCGACTACACTAAAGCCTTTGACAGTGTGCATCATGACCAACTGTGGAAAGCTCTTAGGGAGATGGAAGTACCAGACCATCTTCCCGGTCTCCTGAGAAACCTGTATACGGATTAAGAAGCAACAGTTAGAACCCTGTATGGAACAGTTGGTTGGTTCAAGATCAAGAAAGGAGTATGACAGGGCTGTCTACTGTCACCCTATTTGTTTAAACCATATGCTGAGGACATTATGAGAAACGCCAGTGGGATGAATTACAAGCTGTAATCAAGATTGGTGGGAGAAACATCAACAACCTCAGATATGCAGATGATACCACCCTAATGGCAGAAAGCAAAGAGGAACTAAAGAGCCTCTTGATGAGGGTGAAGGAGGATCATGAAAGCCAGCATAAGACTATATATTAAAAAAACTAAGATTATGGCATCTGGCCCTATTACTGCATGGCAAATAAAAGGAGAAAAAGTGGATGTAGTGACATATTTCCTCTTCTTGGGCTATAAAATCACCACAGACAGTGACTGCAGCCATGAAATCAGAAGATGATTACTCCTTGGCAGGAAAGTGATGACAAACTTAGATAGCATGTTGAAAAGCAGAGACATTACTCTGCCAACAAAGGTCCACATAGTCAAAGGCTATAGTCTTCCCAGTGTTCATGTACAGTTGTGAGAGTTGGACTGTAAAGAAGGCAGAACACCAAAGAATTGATGCTTTCAAACTGTGGTGCTGGAGAAGACTCCTGAAAGTCCCTTGGACAGCAAGGAGATAAAACCACTCAATCTTACGGGAGATCAACCCTGAATATTCACTGGAAGGACTGATGCTGAGATTGAAGCTCTAGTATTTTGGTTATCTGATGTGAACAGACAACTCACTGGAAAAGTCCCTGATGCTGGGAAAGATTGAGGGTAGAAGAAGAGGGCATCAGAGGATGAGATGGCTGGTTGACATCACTGATGCAGTGAACATCCTTTCAGTTCAGTCACTCAGTCATGCCCAACTCTTTGCGACCCCATGGACTGCAGCACACCAGGCTTTCATGTCCGTCACCAATTCCTGGTGTTGGGGACCACTGGGAGGAGAACAAGAGGGAATCCATCTTGGAGACTGTCAGCCATCTTAAGGCAGGATGTGAACTGGACCTGAACCTTGTTCAGGAATAAGGAAACCATTGTTAAAGAAAAACCAGGTCTCCATGGAAACCCCCTCCTCACAGATGGCAAACGAAGATTGGAAGTAAAGGTCTGGTTGTCTCAATTAGATTAATCTCTGACTAGATTAATCTCTGATTAGACTAATCTCTGATTAATCCGTTAGATTAAATATCTAATTAATTAGATTAATTAACCATTAATCTCTGTTAGACTAATGTTAGCAATGTCCCTTTGACATATAGTCCCTTTTAATTTAATTGTTAATTCTCTATATAACTTTCTGTTGTAAAACTAAGTACATGTAACCAGTCGCATAACCAGAGTATAAAACCAAGCCGTCTGAAGTCATCGGGGTCCTTGCTGGGAGCCGATTCCCCTTGGACCCGCTGGTGTAATAAACTGTACTCCTCTGTCTTGAGTGTCCTCCGAGGTATGTTTTGAGACTCTGGATTCCACAACACCGTAGCTTGCTCAAACTCATGTCCATTGAGTCAGTAATGCCATCCAACCATCTCATCCTCTGTCATCCCCTTCTCCTGCCTTCAATCTTTCCCAGCATCAGGGTCTTTTCCAATGAGTCAGTTCTTTGCATCAGGTGGCCAAAGTATTGGAGCTTCGATGAGCATGAACTTGGGCAAACTCCAGGAGATGGTGAGGGACAGGGAGGCCTGGCGTGCTGCAGTCCATGGGGTTGCAGGGGGTCAGACATGACTGGGCAACTGAACAACAATAACTGCAGCAGGAGGGAGTGAAAAGAAACCGAGTTTCCCTTACTCACTCCCTGAGGAGCTGGGCGTGGAGTGGGTTGGGAGTTGGTAGGGGGTTGTGAGCTGCTTCCTTATCTGAGGCTGAGGCAGGAGATAGATGTGCTCCAGGCTATGCATTTACAAATAGAGTTTTCTTTACATTTCCTGAGGAAGGAGGAAGGTGGGGTCTAGGCTAAGTATTTATAATCAGCCTCTTATCTGCACTTCAAAATAGAAATAACAACAGTTTAGTTCAGTTCAGTCATGTCTGACTCTTTGGGACCCCATGGACTGCAACATGCCAGGCCTCCCTGTCCATCACCAACTCCCGGACTTTACTCAAACTCATGCCCATTGAGTCGGTGATGCCAGCCAACCCTCTCATCCTCTGTTGTCCCCTTCTCCACCTGTCTTCAACCTTTCCCAGCATCAGGGTCTTTTTCAATGAGTCAGTTCTTCATATCAGGTGGCCAAAGTATTGGAGTTTCAGATTCAGCATCAGTCCTGCCAATGAACACCCAGGACTGATCTCCTTTAGGATGGACTGGTTGGATCTCCTTGCAGTCCAAGTGACTCTCAAGAATCTTCTCCAACACCACAGTTCAAAAACATCAATTCTTTGGCGCTCAGCTTTCTTCACAGTCCAACTCTCACATCCATTCATGACCACTGGAAAAACCATAACCTTGACCAGACGGACTTTTGTTGGCAAAGTAATGTCTCTGCTTTTTAATATGCTATCTAGGTTGGTCATAACTTTCCTTCCAGCAGAGGTAGGTTACCTTTACTCAGGCAATGAGTTGTGACAGTCGGCCTAACGAACAGGCTGAGTGTGAGAGGGATCAGGGAGGCTTCATATTTAAAGGGAGGTTTGTGGAAGCGATAAAGGAAATGTTACTCAGGCGGGACATTTTGGGTAATCTTTAGTTGAGATGGCATTTGTAGTTGAACAGGGGATGGGAGGTTTTGGGCAGGGGGTGATAAGTCCCAGGTAGATGCAACTGGCCTGGAGCATCGGAGCAGGACTTCAAGTTCGATTTTGTTTTCCTGAAGTTTGATGATTCAGCAAGGGCCTTTGAGACCATGTTTTCTTTTCTCAGCCCAAGGACTCCTTCATTCCAGACCCTGAAATCATAAAAAATAGGAAAAAGGGTGCCGTATCTCTATGTCTACTTCCTGCTGGATGGGGCAACAGTTCTGGGTCTGGAGTGGAGGATCGTCCTAGGGCCCACAGTCTCCTTTTCCTGAGGTCGGTGTGAGGCTCTCGAGAATGTTATGCCCGATGTCTGAATCCCTGAGCGGGAAGAGAGAAGGCTTCCAAGACAATGCAACTCGCAAAAAAAGGGAAGTTTATTGCTGACTCGAGTCAGGGCTCCCGCCGCGCGTCCAACGCAGTGGTACGGGGTCAGAGAGTGCTGAGCTCAAGCTGTTACCCAATTTATAAGGTGTGCATAAGCAGTTGGTAGCTGGCTTAAGCGGATTGGTTACATGTTTGCAAAGTAATCTTACTGACCCAAACTTCGCGGGGTTTTTTCAAACTTGGGCATTCGTGGGCTTTTCAGCTTTCCCCTGATAGGTTCCCTTTTTCTTGCTAGGCGCATATTGATTGGCTGGCTCCAGGTTACCTGATGGGGGTGGGGAATCCCACCATTTCAGGGGAAACCGAAACCCAGGTCCGGGTCTCCTGCCAGTCCCGGCAGCCCCACAGAGAAAAAGAATGGTCTTGACCTGGTCTCTAGAGATGGCCCAAATCTGCTCTTGGAGAAACCTTTGAAAGAGAATGAAGAGACAGTATCCAAATAAGAGGAATAAAATGGTGAGTACCAATGGTCCCAAAAAAGGGAGCAACCAAGGGAGGATCTGTTGGAACAGGTTTTGGGGAGTGTAAAGGTTTTATAACTCTTCTCTGCAGTGTTCGATTCTGTCTCTAAGTTCTTTGACTCTGCCCTGGACTATGCCTGTTTCATTAACAAAATAGCAGCCGTCCTCTCCTAGGAAAAGGCAAGTTCCTCCTTTTCCATGGTTAGAGGGTCCATGGCTCGCCTATTTTGTAGGGCCACAGAGGCTAATGAGTTAATTTGTCTTTGGACCGAAACGAAGGACTCCACTACCCCTCCATATCCTCATTAAGTTCTTGGGACAGCTTGTAGTAGAAATGGGCCAAGGTCGAGATGCCCCCAATCCCAGTGCCTAGGGCTGCTGCTATGCCAGTCCCAATCAGGAGGGGGGCTGTGACAGCTCATCTTTTTCTGTGGGAAAGTTCCCCTTGGGGGTAGACTATTTGTTCTATCTCTTCTTTGAGGAATGTTAGGCCCGGGGTCAGGAAGACCAAGATGCAGGGTCCAGGGGGCTCTAAGGGGAGGTGTGAATATGCATAGGTCCCACAGAGAATGAAGATTCCCAGATTGGTGCAATTATTTGTGCTGTTCCAGAAGGAGGAGTTTGTAAGACCAGTGTAGTCGGGACTAGAGTAGTTGATACAGGTTAGGTTTGAAGAGGCTGGGAGTGGGACATTGTCAGAGACTGGCCCATGAGTTGTGTGGTTTTCTGTTGGGAAGGGGAGGTATAGTTGCCTGTGACAGCCAGGTTGAGGGTCAGGGACCGGCTCTGTGTGGTGAGGGAGACAGTGGCATGCCTATCCAACACTGGGATGCGTGCTGTGTGCACTGGAAGAATTGGAAGGAAGAGTTGAGAAGGCGGGTAAGGTGGTGGTTGTTAGAGGTTTTAGGAGAGGCCGTAATTGGGAAAGGAGGTCTAGGCGTTTGTAAGGCTCAGGGGTCGCCTGTAACCGGGAAATTATGTTCTTTATGACTTGTTCTTGTTTCTTTTCCCGATATTGATCTGGTACCTTCCCCTGTCTGAGTACCCCCAGTGGGAAATGGGATAGAAACATGTTTCTTCCATTTGGCTTATGGCAGATGCTCAGGAAACTCCCTCTCTTCTGTACTTTAACAGTGATTAGGGATTTGGACCCCCACCCTGAGGTTCATGGTGCATGATCTTGGAGCCATATTATAACATGAGGAATGAACATAGGAATAAATGTCTGAGCAGGGGTAGGGAGTGGCCAGAAGGCTGGGGAGTGCAGCAAGGATAAGGAACAGAGGAGTCATGGGTCTGTTAGTTAGTCAGTGCAGAGGAAATAGCACCCTAGGAGTAGAACACAGCTAACATCGTAGGTGATACCCACGGAAAGATGAAAGATAGGTGGGCAGTCCTGAGGGGAGACAGTTACTAGGCCTATAGCAAGGACTAAGATTAAGAGTGTAGTTATGGTTAGAGAAATGGGAAGAGGCCAGTCAGGACGAGGGGCGGAAGGCCCCAAGTTAGTGGTTGGTTGAATCTGAAGAGGAACAGTGTTCATTAGGATGTAGAATGATGTAGAGAATGAGAGTAAAGAAATCAATTTCATCTGGAGTCAGGTTGGAGAAGGTTCCCTGGAGCCACAGTTGAGACACCAGTGTAGTCAGGTCTTTGAAGGACGTTGCTGTTGGGGCACTGATCCAGAGGTCTTGTAGTAGCTGGGTCAGGAACAGTTGTAGGTTGACGAGAGTCCAGGTCATTCAGTGTCCTCTCCGATGGTTGACAGGGGTTGTCGCTGGGTGAATTTTAAGGAGGTCAGTCCTGTGAGGGAGACCTGATAGGTGTCATTTAAGGAGGGCAGCGCAGGATTGGAGGTGACCCATTTTAGACGAGAGAGGTGTCCCCAGGAGGTGACCTTTTCGAGTTTAGCTGCAGTTGGGGCAAGGAGGATGACTTTGAATGGTCCCTGCCACTTTGGGGTTAAGTCACCCTGGGGATTATCAGACAGATAGACCATGTCCCCAGTTTGTAAAGGGGGCAGGGAGGCTTGGGGGTCAGGGGCAGGCAAGTTATGGTTGATGTATTTCCTGAGGGCATTGCGGAGTTCCGTCAAAGGGGAGTGTAGGAAGCTTGGTATGGGAGGAGGTTCTGGGGGGAGTCCAGGAGGGAGCATGGGCCTTCCTTACATCACCCCAAAGGGGCTCAGCCCCAGGGGCTTTCTGGGCAAAGCCCGTACTTTGAGGAGAACAATCGGCAAAAGTTTAGTCCAACCTAGATGTACCTCGAGGGATAGTTTGGTAAGAGTTTCTTTGATTATTCTATTCTTCCTTTCTACCTTTCCTGAGGACTGGGGATGATATAGAATGTGAAATCTCCAGGGTATCTGTAAGGATTGGACAAATTGTTGGGTGACCTTGGACGTAAATTCCGGGCCATTATCAGACTGTAGGGATGAAGGTAGGCAAAACCTGGGGCTAATTTCTGTGAGGAGGATTTGGGCCATGGTGTGGGTTCTCTTGTTTGTGGTGGGAAATGCTTCTACCCATCCCGAAAAGGTGTCCACAAGGACCAGGAGGTATCTGAGTCTCTGAAATGGGGACATATGAGTAAAGTCTATCTGCCAATCCTGGGCTGGGAGGCTGCCTCACATTTCATGGGTTGGAAAGGATGTAGGTTTAAGGTTGGAATTTGGATTAGTATGTTGACATGTCTGACAGGAGCCGGTGAGGTTATCTAAATGTTGTTGGTCAGCATTGGATATGGGGAAGTGGTTACGGAGGAACTGTTGGAGTGTCTTGGAGGCGGGATGAAAGAGTGAGTGTAGATAAGAGAGGATTTCTCTGGTGGTGGGAGGGTCGGGTGGAGTCAGAGCTAAGATGACAGGGGACTGGAGGGAAGGCTGGGACAGGGCTATCTCCTTTGCCTTCTGGTCTGCGGCATTATTGTAGGTTGATATGAGACTTCCCTTTTGACGTCCCCTACAGTGGAGGATGGCGGCTTTGTTTGGTAAGAGTGCTGCCTCTACAAGTTTGTGGCTCAGGTCTGAATTAATAATGGGGGATCCCTTTGGGGTTAGGAGACCTCTTTCTCTCCATATTAGGATGTTTTGAGTGAACTATGTTATAGGCATATTTGGAGTCTGGGTGGATGTTAACCCTTAGATTTTTAGCCAGAGTCAAAGCTCTGGTGAGAGCTATCAGTTCTGCCTGTTGGGAGGTGGTGTGAGGTGGCAGAGGTGAAGCTTCAATTGTCTGGGTTCTATGATTGTGACGAAGGTCCCCCTGGATGATGGCATATCCTGCTGCGAAGGGTGGGGATTTTTTGAGAGCTGCCATCAACGAACCAGTGTGGGGTGTCTGGGTCTAGGATGGGCTGATCTGTTACATGTTGGAAGGGGTTTTGGGTAAGATCTACTGTTAGGCTGCAGCTATGTAAGAGGGAGTCTGTTGTAGAGGACATGGGTAATAAGCTGGCGGGGTTAAGGGGAGAGCAGGGGGAGAATGAGAGCTGAGGGTCGAGGAGAAAGGCATGTAGGACCTGTACCCTGGAAGGGGGAAGGGAGAGGAAAGCCCGATGTGACAGCAAGTCTCGGAAGGTGTGTGGAGAACAGACTGTTAAAGGGGCATGTCTAGAGAGTTTGTTTGTTTCGGGTACGAGGGCTGCGATAGCAGCCATGGCCTGTATGCAGGGAGGCCACCCCTTGGTCACCATGTCAAGCTGTTTTGACAAATAGGCTATGGGTGCCCAGGTGTCTCCGGCCTGCTGACATAGAAGCCCCAGGGCCTGTCCTTGGTTGGAATGTGCAAAGAGAAAGAATGGTCTGGTGTGATCTGGCAGGTGGAGAGTTGGCACTCAGAGGTGGCACTCTGGGTGAGCTGGCGAAAGGGTTGGCCAGCGAGGAGGGGTTAAAGAGGGGCTCATCCAGACATCCCTTAGTTGCCTCATAGAGCGGCTTTGCAATGAGGGAGTAGTTAAGGATCCAGATACAGAAAAAGTTTAGGAGGCCGAGGATAGACAGGAGTTCCCCTTTTGTTTTTGGAAGTGGTCGGTTAATTATGGCCTGGATTCTAGCTGGGGGAATAGTTCTCTGTTGGTGGGATATGGAGAGCTCCAGGTAGGTGACGTTTGTCTGTACTACTTGGGCCTTGGATTGGGACTCCCAATAACCACAGGATCCCAGGGCCCCAAGGAGTTTGGCAGTGTGTTGGAGGCAGAGTTTTTGGGTTGGGCTACAAAGGAGGAGGTCATCTACATATTGGAGGAGATGACTCGGGGCTCGGTCGAGTGTCTGTAGGTCCTTTTGTAAAGCCTGTCCAAAAAAGTGGGGCCTGTCTCTGAACCCCTGGGGAAGAACTGTCCGTGTTAGTTGTTGGGAAACATGAGTCTCAGGGTCTTGCCGGGTGAAGGCGAAAAGAGGTTGGGAGAGGGTTTGGATGGGGATGGTGAAAAAGGCGTTTTTGAGATCTAATACCGTGAAGTGGGTTGCAGTCGGGGGTATGGTGTACAAAAGGGAGTAAGGGTTAGGGACTCCTGGGAATGTCAGCATGACGGCCTCAATGATTTTTCGCAGATCCTGGACCAGTCTCCAAGAGTTTGGTCCCTTCCTCACTGCCAAAATAGGGGTGCTGTGTGGTAAATGGGTAGGAATTAAGATGGAGGCTTGAAGAAGACGGTCTATGATAGACTTAAGTCCCTTGTGGGCCTCTGGGGTGAGAGAGTAATGTTGTTGGGTAATTATAGTCAAGCGGTCTTTTAAGGTAATGTGGACTGGGGGATGATGTTTGGCTATGGATGGGTGATCTGTGTCCCAGACTTGGGGGTCTAAAGTGGGTAGATCCAAGGGAAGGTCAGGGGTGAGCTGAGCTATAGGGACAGTCCAGGTGCCATCTGCATGCAGAATATAGAGACTGTATCGAGGGGGGTATGGTAATAAAGACCCCCAATTTGGATAACAAATCTCTCCCTAGGAGTGCCATTGGGCACTGAGGCATTATGAGGAATGAGTGTATGAGGGTCGATTTTCCAAATTAACAGAGTAATGGAGAGCTGACTTTTGGTCTTAAGGGAACTCCAGAGAACCCCTTGATTGTGAGTTCTGAGTCTTGAGTTGGGCCAGAGAAGGAAGTTAAGAGAGAGAAAGTGGCTCCAGTGTCTATTATAAAGGAGGTCTTTTTCCTGGCCACTATCCCATCTACCCTAAGTACTGAGCTCATGTCCAGGACACGGGCGGGGGGCTGGAACCCGGGTCCTGTCATTGGAACAACTCTCGTAGGGTTGAGCTGGGGTTCTGGGGAGAAGTGGGGATCTCCCCAAGGGCACCAGGGTGTCCCTGTGAACATTCCACTTTCCAGGCCTGGGATGTGGGGACCTCCCCAGGGGTGCCAGGGCATCCCTGGGGACAGTACATCTTCCGGTGTCCCCATTGACCACAGACTGGGCACACTTTTGTGGGGGGTCATGAGTTTGGGCATGCCTTTGTCCAATGTCCTGACTGGTTGCATTGAAAGCAGGATCCATGGAGGATCTTAAACCCCAGTCTGGGATGACTTGGGCCGGGCTGATCTCTTCCCTTAATAGATGCCACCAAAAAGGCACATTTAGCTTTTCTCTCACGGTCTTTTTCTCTCTTAGCCTCCTCCTCTCTATTATTGAACACCTTGAAGGCTACTTCCAGGTCTCTTTGGGGGGTCTCAGGGCCCTTCTCTAGTTGTCAAAGCTTACCTCTAATGTCAGGGGTGGACTGGCTGATGAATTGAACATGAAAGTAGAGTAACCCAGCAGGGGTGGTGGTATACTTCTGGACTGCCTCTGTGAGGCGTGCCAAGAATAAGGCTGGATCTTTGTCCACTCCTTGGGTGATTTCCCTGACTTTATCATAATTGACATGGATATGAGTATTTTTCTGCATTCCTTCTAGAAGGCAGGTAATCATAGGATTAAGTCTCCTGATACCTGGATCACTGGGCTGGTACGTCCAGTGGGGATCTAATTGAGGCACTGCCTCATCAGCAACTGGTCTATCCCGGTCTTGGTTACGTAAGTGATCGACATGGGCTTTCACCACTTACCAGGTACGGTTTTTTTCATCTGGGGTGAGAGTGGCATTTAGGATATAATATACGTCACTCCATGTGAGGTTATAGGCCTGGGAGAGTCTCAGGAATTCTTTTCTGTATCTGGTAGGATTTTCTGAAAATGATCCTAACTTTTCTTCTATGTGGCTCATGTCTGACCATGAAAATGGCTCGTGGACTCGGGTGGGGCCCTCTGGTCCTGCCACCTCTCTCAGGGGAAACATGTGTTGGGTACATGACCCTGTGGCAGCGGGGGAGGGAAGGAGGTGGGGGAGTCGGGGAGATGGGGTAGCAGGGTTGAGGGAGGGTCAGGAGAGGTTTCAGAGTCAGTAGGTGAGTTGGATGGAGAGGGTTGGCGGTGTGGCTGGTAGGGAAGGGGCTCGTCCATGGGGTCGAACTGCAGCGGTGCAGAAGATCATGATCTGTGGTTAGTTGAAGAGCCCTTTTGCTTGGGACACAAGGTGCATAGAAGGACCTCATGGGTGGAGCAGGCCTGGCATAGGGAGGGCCTGGTCCAAAGGGCCCAAAAGGCTTGGGCATATGGGGCTCCCCCTACCACTTGCCATTCCGTTTAAGGAAGTCGGTAAGATCTTGAAGAATGTTGAAGTCACATGTGCCGAATTCAGGCAAGCAGTCTTGATTGTCCAATTGGTATTGAGGCTAGATCTGTATACAGAGTTGTTGTAAGTGGTTAGCTTTGAGTTCAGTGAGTAAGAGTGGTTTGAGATTTTTGAGACCACAGGCCAGAGGGGAATCTTTTGGGACAGATTGGCCTGACCCTATAATTGAAAGGCAAGCAGAGGCTCCTATTGAGAGTTCGAGTCATCACCCATAGTCACAATTGGAGTTACGGAAAGAGAGCTCTGTGTCGAGGTAGAGCATCCCCCATCATTGCCTACAGAGTGGCCTTAGGCCAGGAGTCCCCAGGACCTGGAGAGGACTGGGTTCTAGGGTGCCTTTAGAATACCGTCTGGATCTTATCTTAATCTAAGGGGCCGGGCTTGAGTGGAGTGTTGCATGTAGAGCAGTCAAATGTGAAGAGTTCCCTGTCCCAGAGGTTGTCAGAGAGAGAGGGAGAGAGAAAAGGGGATAGAGCCGGAGGCCTGGGGGCGCGCAAAGCACCAATAGAGTCTTAGGACAAGGCTTGCACTGCTCACGAAGGCACTAGGTGTCCCCGAGGGGAACTTATGAGCCCTGGCAGAAAGGGAGCTCAGCCGATGTTCGAGCTCCCAGACTCCGGGAAAAGGGAAAACAATGAGAGGGAGAGAGAGGGAGAGACGATTGCCTTGCCCTCTCCTGGGTTTCGGGTTTTGACACCAAGAATGAAAGTTCAGGCTGAAGCAGAAAAGGACAGACAACCTCAGCGGAGATAGGCAAGGAGGGGACCAGGGAGGCTTCATGTTTAAAGGGAGGTTGTGAAAGCGATAAGGGAAACGTTATTCAGGAGGGACATTTTGGGTAATATTTAGTTGAGATGACGTTTGTAGTTGAACAGGGGGTGGGAAGTTTTGGGCAGGGGCTGATAAGTCCCAGGTAGATGAAACTGGCCCGGAGCATCAAGTTAAAGTTCGGTTTTGTTTTCCTGAAGTTTGATGATTCAGCAAGGGCCTTTGAGACTGTTGTTTTCTTTTCTAGGGTCAAGGACTCCTTCACGTTCAGTTCAGTTCAGTCACTCAGTCGTGCCCAACTCTTTGCGACCCCATGGACTGCAGCACACCAGGCTTCCATGTCCATCACCAATTCCCGGTGTTGGTGGCCACTGGGAGGAGAGCAAGAGGGAATCCATCTTAGAGACTGTCAACCATCCTAAGGCAGGATGTGAACTGGGCCTGAACCTTGTTCAGGAATGAGGAAACCATTGTTAAAGAAAAACCAGGTCTCCATGGAAACCCCCTCCTCACAGATGGCAAACAAAGATTGGAAGTAAAGGTCTGGTTGTCTCAGTTAGATTAACGATAGCGATGTCCCCTTGATGTATAGTCCCTTTTAACTTTAATTGTTAATTCTCCATGTAACTTCGCGTTGTAAAACTAACTACATGTAACCAATCACATAGCGGGGGGTATAAAACCGAGCCTTCTGAAGTCATCGGGGTCCTTGTTGGGAGCCGATTCCCCTTGGGCCTGCTGGCATAATAAACTATACTCCTCTGTCTTGAGTATCCTCTGAGGTGTATTTTGCAACTCTGGATTCTACAACACCGTAGCTTGCTCAAACTCATGTCCATTGAGTCAGTAATGCCATCCAACCGTCTCATCCTCTGTCGTCCCCTTCTCCTCCTGCCTTCAATCTTTCCCAGCCTCAGGGTCTTTTCCAATGAGTCAGGTAGCCAAATTTTCCAATGAATCCGGTTCTTCACATCAGGTGGCCAAAGTATTAGAGTTTCGATGAGCATGAACTTGGGCAAACTCCAGGAGATGGTGAGGGACAGGGAGGCCTGGTGTGCTGCAGTCCATGGGGTTGCAGGAGGTCAGACATGACTGGGCAACTGAACAACAATAACTGCAGCAGGAGGGAGTGTAAAGAAACTGAGTTTCCCTTACTCACTCCCTGAGGAGCTGGGCATGGAGTGGGTTGGGAGTTGGTAGGGGGTTGTGAGCTGCTTCCTTATCCAAGGCTTAGGCAGGAGATAGATGGGCTCCAGGCTATGCATTTACAAATAGCGTCTTATTTACATTTCCTGAGGAAGGAGGAAGGTGGGGTCTAGGCTAAGTATTTACAATCAGCCTCTTATCTGCACTTCAAAATAGAAATAATAACAGTTTAGTTCAGTTCAGTCATGTCTGACTCTTTGGGACCCCATGAACTGCAACATGCCAGGCCTCCCTGTCCATCACCAACTCCTGGACTTTACTCAAACTCATGCCCATTGAGTCGGTGATGCCAGCCAACCCTCTCATCCTCTATTGTCCCCTTCTCCACCTGTCTTCAACCTTTCCCAGCATCAGGGTCTTTTTCAATGAGTCAGTTCTTCACATCAGGTGGCCAAAGTATTGGAGTTTCAGCTTCAGCATCAGTCCTTCCAGTGAACACCCAGGACTGATCTCCTTTAGGATGGACTGGTTGGATCTCCTTGCAGTCCAGGGGACTCTCAAGAGTCTTCTGCAACACTGCAGTTCAAAAGCATCACTTCTTCAGCGCTTATCTTTCTTCATATCCAACTCTCACATCCATACATGACCGCTGGAAAAACCATAGCTTTGACTAGATGGACCTTTGTCAGCAAAGTAATGTCTCTGCTTTTTAATATGCTGTCTAGGTTGGTCATAACTTTTTTCCAAGGAGTGAGTGACTTTAAATTTCATGGCTGCAGTCACCATCTGCAGTGATTTTGGAGCCCCAAAAAATAAAGTCAGCCACTGTTTCCACTGTTTCCCCATCTATTTGCCATGAAGTGATGGGACTAGATGCCATGATCTTAGCTTTCTGAATGTTGAGCTTTAAGCCAACTTTTCCACTCTTCTCTTTCACTTTCACCAAGAGGCTCTTTAGTTCTTCTTCACTTTCTGCCATCAGTGTGGTGTCATCTGTATATCTGAGGTTATTGATATTTCTCCCAACAGTCTTGATTCCAGCTTGCGCTTCATCCAGTCCAGCATTTCTCATGATGTACTCTGCATATAAGTTAAATAAGCAGGGTGATAACATATAGCCCTGACACACTCCTTTCCCAATTTGGAACCAGTCTGTTGTTCCTTGTCTGGTTCTAACTGTTGCTTCTTGACCTGCATACTGATTTCTCAGGAGGCAGGTCAGGTGGTCTGGTATTCCCATCTCTTTAAGAATTTCCCACAGTGTGCTGTGATCCACACAGTCAAAGGCTTTGGCATAGTCAATAAAGCAGAAATAGATGTTTTTCTGGAACTGTCTTGCTTTTTCAGTGATCCAGTGGATGTTGGCAATTTGATCTCTGTTTCCCCTGCCTTTTCTAAATCCAGCTTGAACATCTGGAAGTTCACAGTTCACGTACTGTTGAAGCCTGTCTTGGAGAATTTTGAGCGTCACTTTGAGCTAGCAAGTGAGATGAGTGCAATTGTGTGGTAGTTTGAGCGTTCTTTGGGATTGCCTTTCTTTGGGATTGAAATGAAAACTGACCTTTTCTAGTCCTATGGCCACCACTGAGTTTTCAAGATTTGCTGGTGTATTGAGTATGGCACTTCCACAGCATCATCTTTTCGGATTTGAGATAGCTCAACTGGAATTCCATCACCTCCACTAGCTTTGTTTGTAGAGATGCTTCTTAAGATCCCCTTGACTTCCCATTCCAGAATGCCTGGCTCTAGGTGAGTAATCACACCATCGTGATTATCTGGGTTGTGAAGATCTTTTTTGTACAGTTCTGTGTATTTTTTGCCACCTCTTCTTGATATCTTCTGCTTCTATTAAGTCCATACCATTTCTGTCCTTTATTGTGCCTATCTTTGCATGAAATGTTCCCTTGGTATCTAATTATCTTGAAGAGATCTCTAGTCTTTCCCATTCTATTGTTTTCCTCTATTTCTTTGCATTGATCACTTAGGAAGGCTTTCTTATCTCTCCTTGCTATTCTTTGAAATAACAACAGAAACAGGTATATAGCCAGGCTTTGTCTCTGAGGACACTTTAAGCTAACAGGCATGGAAGAGATCAAAAGGGATCAAGAGATCAAGAGGTCACATAATTTCCATCCTTGGGCAAGGGAGACACTGCAAATGTGCAGAAGGGCTCCTTGAGGGTCGAAAAGGAGGAGGGGCACCACCCCATAATAAATGATGCGAGGCCCTCCCCACCTCCATTGGCCTCTGCGCTGGAATCATCTTGGGAAAAAAGTGTGTGGGCATGTTGGCAAGGGTCCTAGGGTAGGACAAGGCCTGCGGGCTTGGACTTGAATAGAAAGTAAAGCAGGGAGCAAGGGGAAGGGGGCAAGCGTGAAAGTCAGAGGCCTAAAGGAGCAGGTGGAATAAGCTGGGTTTACTTTGAATTCCCAGTTTTGGCACCAAATAAGGTCACAGGTGACCTCGACCTGTGGCATCTTGAAGCAGGGTTTCAGTTCCCAACCTGAGACTGAAGTCAGGCCATGGCAGTGAGCAAGCTGGATCCTAGCCACTCGACCCCCCGGAACAGCGGCCAGTGAGAAGGCCCTGGCCCATCAGTTGTGTAGAAATAAGTAAGGCGGGTGCAGAGAAAAAGACAGCGAGCTGGGCAGTCAGGCAAGAAAAGGGAATTTATTAGCGGGAAAAGTGAGGGCGACTGGCCCTTAAGGAGAACCAGTGTCCTCCCTTTCTGACAGGGTCTTTCTTATACCCCGCCAATGAAAAATTCTCTGTAGGGATGGTTAATTTTTAGCCTGTAGTTGAGTCCTGTGGTCATGTAGCCAGAGGTCTGGAATCTGGTGGTCTTGTAGCTTTGAGAAGGTAGGCACCAGTGAGAAAACAATGTTATTTGGGCAATTTGGTCAGTCTCAAGGATCTCTGTGATTTTATTCTTAGTTTGCAAGGTCAATGTAATGAGCCATCTTATCAATGAGCCCCCATGGGACCTTATCTTTCCAGCCTTTTTGATTTAGGATAAGGAGCAAAGGTCAGTCTTCTGTAACTGCTTTCTGTGGGACATGGCCATTGTGGGGGTGAGATAAGAAAAGGATGGAATGTGGGTCAAGGGGATTTGTGTGGGGTCGAAGTTTATGATAACCTGAGTGAGTTATAGAAGTAGCTCATGGATAGTTCGGTTGGTGAAGGCGTGTAAGCGGTCCTGAAGAAAGTTTGAAAAAAGGCGCATTAAACATGGGAGGAAAGTTAGAATAAGGGTAAGCAGAAGGAGAGGGGCTAGAGAAGGTAGAACCCAGGGGATCTAATTGCAATTGCTTAGCCAGTTTTCCCATGAATTACTGAGGTGCTGACGTATTCGCGAGGCCCTCTTTGTCAGATTTCTTGCTGCTTCCTTTACAATGCCTGATTTATTGGCGTAGAAGCAGCAGGCTTCCTCCAAAAATAGGCGTAGGCCTTCCTTTTCTGCTGTGAGGAGGTCTAATCCTCTTCTGTTTTGGCAGACCATGGCTGCCAGGGAATCTAGCTAGTTTTGGATAATGATAAGGCTGTTAGCTCTTTCTTCTAGGCTGTCAGTGAGGTCTTTAGAAAGGCTTTGATAGTAATTTAAAGAGGTTGTGAGTCCTGTGGTCCCTGTCCCAACCCCAGCTGCTGTTCCTAAACTGATTAACAGAGGAATGAATGGAATTGCCCATCTGGGTCAGTTATGAGTTAGTGGGATGGGGGGGGCTTATCAATCAAACAATAGTCTGATTGTTAGGAGCAATAGACATATACCAGGGTGCATGTTCCTGTCCAGTTAGTGGGAAGACATAAATAGGTAGTGGTTCCACATAAGAAAACTCTTTCAGGAGTAAGAAGACAACAGCTGAAATCGAAAGCAAAGAGGAGTCTTTCTGGTGTTGCAGAAACCAGTACTCGAGAAACCAAGCACCACACTTGGAGAGTTGGAGAACTCAGGTTTATTACGCCAGCGGGCCCAGAGCAGTTAACACTCCAAGCTCTGAGCCCCGAACAAAGGGGTTACAGAGTTTTTATAGACAGACTAGTTGGCAACACTAGCTGTTAATAGGCTGGTTTAAACTAAGGGGTTTTGCGTGTGTGGGAACAGTGGTCAAGATGGGGAGGGGGATGCCTGGTCTGGAGGCATGATTAAACAGGTTTGCAGGGACTGGGCAGTTGCAAAGAGCAGGACAAGGGTGAGTGAGATAAACTCCAGTTCCTAGTATTGCAAGTCCCCACTTTCTGAGACTATGTGATCTAGACTTTGCAAGGGGCAAGCTGAGTTACAGAGGCAGAAGAAGAAGGAGGTTATGTAAAATTTTCACTTTTCCTTTTCACTGGGAACTTGTTAGTAGTCTCTGAAACTGACAGTGAACTCGCCAGTGTAGCCCTTACAAGTGGAGTATTTACACCATATGCAGAAGGGAGTCTCCCTGAGAAAGTAAAAGAATGTCCTGCAGTTCCTGAGACATGATAGACAGATCGGCCTGAAGGGAAGGAGAGATGGGAAATGTGATTACAGAGTTGTGGTGGTATAGTCCCTAGTTGATGGTAAGAACTGTTCATAGAGTTTTGTCTGGAAAAAACAGAAAGGAGTCTGTTGGTGTAGGCAGAGGTGGTGGGTCCTCCTATAGCGGGTCCTTTATGAGTAGAAGTGAAATCTGTAAGGAGGGAGGTCAGTATCTTGTGAGGATTGTGAATTTGATCAATTGAATATAAATAACATATATATGATAAAAAGATTCTCCTCTATATGTGTGATAAAGAGAAGTGTTTCTGTGAGTCCATTGATATGTGGAAATAGGAGATGGATAAGCAAATCCAACAATCACTGGCCAGGGTTGGGTTTGAGGTACTTAGTAAACGATGGGTCAGATTTAGAGTTCTGAATAGGTAGGCAAGGTTTGGGGCAGGGTGAGTTATAGGCAGGGTATTAATGTGAAGGTTGGATTGTAAAAGAAGAGTGAGTAAGAAGAAAATCATGATGTGACATCTCATGTCTAAGGGGAGAAAAATAAAAATAAGAATCCAGGCATAGAAATCAATTTGGGTCGGTGGGAACTCTATGAAATCTCCCTGGAGCCAAAGATCGGTTATAAAGTCAAGGAGGAGGGGAAGATCAGCAACAGTGGTGTTTCCAGGAAAGGTAAGGGCTTGTGTTACTATGTGAAGGAAAGTGGATAATGAATTCATCTAGGCTGATCACAGAAAGAGGAGGGCCACGCCTCAAAAACAAGAACTATGGTGAAGGAGGTAAAACAGAGGAAAAGCTTTTGAGTGATAGCCCACGCAGGGGGAGACGCAGAGTAAAGTCCTATTGTGAATAGGGTAAGTCCAATTAGTAACCAATACATCTGTCTTTGTTTTACTTGTCCGTATTTGTTTTTGGCTGGAATTCGATCCAGTTGAAGCCTGGTGGATCCCAGAACAGTGCCAGGGTAGCGAGGATCGTCTAAGTGGGGAATGTTTCTTGGCAGAGATGGAGAGTCTCCTGGGGCCCACTTTAATCTAGAGATATGAAACCAAGAGGAATGACCTGCTAGTTTAGCAGCTGTTGGTGTGGTTAGAATGACCTCAAACCGACCAGTCCATCGAGACTGGAGATCCTTAGGGTGTATGGCCTTAAGCAGGACTCGATCCCCGGCTATGAGGGTTAAGTCAGATGAATTCGTTTGATGAGGCTTTGGGAGAAAGCGATCTGCGTGTTCTCTCATGAGGTGGCTAATAAGGTTAAGGGTGGGAAGATAATCTCCCAGCAGGGGGCTGGCAGTAGGGAACTGACCTAAGAGAAAGGGGTGTCTGTACATGAGCTGAAAAGGACTTGAGGAAAGACCAGTCCCGTGGAGTAGATAGGAGCCCCTGTTCCTTCCAGATGCAGCATGTGAGTGTATGATGTAGAAAGTACATTTAGAATCAGTGTGTATGTTTGCTCTCTTGTTAGCTGCGAGGGTAAGGGCTCTAGTTAGTGCAGTAAGTTCTGCCTTTTGGGAAGAGGTTCCCGAGGGGAGATGTTGGGATTCAGTAATTTCGGTGTCAGAGACAACTGCGTTATCCAGCTACTTTTTTTCCTTCTGATGTCACAGAGGAACTGCCATGAATATACCAAGTAAAGTCAGGGTTATTTAAAGGGGTTGAGGGAGTGTGGGAGAGATGGGGCATCAGGCAGAGAGCTGAACCTTGGTGGGAGATACTCAATAGCTTCGATCACCTAGAAAGTTGAGAAGTTGTATGGTGTGTTATTGAGAGTGTGTAAGCGAAGGACTACAAAAGAGATCATCCACATATTGGAGGACAGTACTTGGAGTAAGATCAAAAGAGGTTAGGTCTGATGCTAGAGCTTGGCCAAAGAAATGAGGGCTTTCACGAAAGCCTTGTAGGAGGACTGTTCATGTCAGCTGTTGGGAGCAATGGTTGTCTGGATCAGTCCAGGAAAAGGCAAAGAGGTCTTGAGAGTCTGGGTGTAAAGGAATAGTAAAGAAGGCATCTTTGAAGTCTAGAACAGTGAAGTGGGTAGTGGAAGAGGGACTGAGAGAGGAGTATAGGGATTTGGAACTACTGGGTGTGTGGGGATAACAGCCGCATTGATAAGTCTCAGGTTCTGGACCAGGGCGATAGGAGTCATTTGGATATGGAGACAGGTAGGATAGGGGTGTTAATAGGGAGAGTGAGTTGGGTGCAAGACGCCCTGATGTAGGAGTTTAGTGACGATAGGCTTTAACCCTTGTTGATGTTTTTTGGAGATGGGGTATTGTGGTTGATTGGGCAATTTGAGGGGTCTTTGCGATGGATTTAAATTGGAGCATGGTGAGAGGCAACAGATGGGTTGTCTGTATCCCAAACTATGGGGTTTACAGGCAAGGAGGACAATGGGGCAGGGGAAGAGGAGGTGGGGTTGAGGAACTAACCAGGCTAGATCAGAGGGTGGGCTTGGAATAGTAATAGAGGCTTTGACTTTTGAGAGAAGGTCTCTCCCAAGAATAGGAGTGGGGCATTTTGGGAGTATGAGAAAATAATGGGAAAGGGGGTATCTTGAAGTGTGCAAGGTAGAGGTTCGGTTATTCGTCGTGTAGATACTAAACTGTCAACCCACATAACAGAGACCTGGGAGACCTTGATTTTTCTGCAGTAGGCAGGCACAGCAGAATAAGTGGCCTCCGTTTCAGTGAGAAAGGAGATTGGCTTTACCTACCACTGTAAGAGTTACCCTGGGCTCTGTAGAGGTGACAGAGCTGGGCCTGGGGCCCCGGGCACCTTCAGTCTTCAGCGGTGAGTCCGAGGAGGCTGGGCAGGGCTGGGTCGGAGGACTCCTGCTCGGGACCAGGAGAGGATGTCCGGATCCCTGGAGGGGGATTTGGGCAGTTAACCTTCCAGTGTCCCTCTATGCCTCAGCTGGGATATGGCCCTGGAGGCGGCCTTGGCTTTAGGCATGAGTGGGCCCAGCGGCCTTCTTTGCGCGTTTGCAGCAGAGCCCAGGCGGCTTCCTTTCTTTGTTGGTTGATGGAGGCTTGGAGCCATGTAGGGCAGTGGCTAAAAGGTGGCATTTAGCCTGATCTTGTTGGGCTTTCTCTAGCTTTGCCTATTCTTCCCGGTTATTGAAAATCTTGAAAGTTAAATTTAAAAGGTCTCGTTGAGGGATTTGAGGGTCTTGTTCTACCTTTTTTAGTTTCTGGATGCCTGGGAGATAAAATGGGTGTTAGGGACAATGGTGCCCTCTGTTGAAGTAGGGTCTAATTTTGTATATTTTTGTAGGGCTTCTGTTAACCTGGCTAGAAATTGTGCCGGGTTTTCACCTAATCTTTGAGTTATTTCCTGGAGCTTATCAAAGTTGAGGGCTTTATGCCCTGCCTTTTGAAGGTCCACAATGAGGCAAGCAACCATATGATTACAGGTTGCTCCTCCTGGTCTCCCTGCCCGCCAGTCCCAGCTGGGATCATCTTGGGGGTGGGGAAGCCGTTGCCCCTACGGGCTTAGGGTCGTCTGTCCTGTGTGTCTCATCAGCATGTGCCTGAGATGCTTGCTGAACTCCTTCCTTCTCTTCTGGGAGAAGAGTGGAGGAAAGGATAATGTAAATACCATTCCAGGTTAAGTCGTAAGACTGGGTAAGATACTAGAATTCTTTTAGATTGTGTCTGAGAAGAAGGAGCCAAGACGCTGACAATAGATCTGACATAGACCGGTGAGGGAGAATGGGACATGAACCCAACAATGCATTCTGCTCCGGCTACTCACCATAAAGAGAGGACTGGAGCTGGGAAAGGAGCAGGGTCCTGCTGTGAAGTTTCCTGTTTTACGGTGTTCCAGGGAGGTCAGGGTAAAGCCTTGGGACCCTCGGGGTAGAGGGTGGGCCTGAGGCCTCAGAGCTTGCCTCCAGCACAGGCAGGAAGGAGTGTTGGGAGCTGCAGGCGGTGGTGGTGGTTTGAGAAGGACGGAGGGAGGAGGGGGTGTAAGGTGGAGGTTGTGGAAGTGGATCTGGACTGGCTGCAAGGGGACTGGGAGTGGTAGGGGATGGGCTATGGTCGGAAGGGTCGAAGGAAGAAGAAGAAAAGTCTGAACGGGGATTGGGAGACATTGTATTAGGAGAATGCGTCCCAGAGTGCGCTAAAAGTATTTGAGTAGAACAGGATTCACAGAGGGAGGGTTGAAAGTGAAGAGTGAAGAAAGCCTAAACATAAGGGATTTCTAACCACTTGCTGTTGCGCCAGCAGAAGTTATCGAGGTCCTGTAGAGTATTATAATCAAGACTTCGGTATTCTGGCCATTGGGACTGAAGGAAAGCTACACAGCTCAAAAATAGCCTGGAGTTAAAACTCCCCTCTGGATTCCCCCCCCCCCCCCGATTCTATAAAGAATAAAGAACTAAAAAAAAAAAGAATAAAGAACTTTCTCCCCCAAAGAAAGGAATGAACATTAAAATTGATCACGTTCAGCTCCCAGCTGGACCCAGTCTCGGGCTGGTCTCAGGAATTCCTTGCCCCAGTTGTTAGAAGCTAACTAATCAAAATAATCTTGAGGAAAAACAGTTCAGTTCAGTTGCTCAGTCGTGTCTGCCTCTTTGCAACCCCAGGGACCGCAGCACACCAGGCCTCCCTGTCCATCATCAACTCCCGAAGTTTACCCAAACTCATGTCCATTCAGTCAGTGATGCCATCCAAACTTCTCCTTCCACCTTCAGTCTTTCCCAGCATCAGGGTCTTTTCCATTGAGTCAACTCTTCGCATCAGGTGGCCAAAGTATTGGAGTTTCAGCTTCAACATCAGTCCTTCCAATGAACACTCAGGATTGATCTCCCCAGGATGGACTGGTTGGAACTCCTTGCAGTCCAAGGGACTCTCAAGAGTCTTTCCAACACCACAGTTCAAAAGCATCAATTCTTCACCGCTCAGCTTTCTTTATAGTCCAACTCTCACATCCATACATGACTACTAGAAAAACCATAGCCTTGACCAGACGGACCTTTGATGGCAAAGTAATGTCTCTGCTTTTTAATATGCTGTCTAGGTTGGTCATAACTTTCCTCCCAAGGAGTAAGCGTCTTTTAATTTCATGGCTGTAGTCACCATCTGCAGTGATTTTGGAGTCCCCCCAAAATAAAGTCTACCACTGTTTCCACTGTTTCCCCATCTATTTGCCATGAAGTGATGGGACCAGATGCCATGATCTTAGTTTTCTGAATGTTGACCTTTAAGCCAACTTTTTCACTCTCCTCTTTCACTTCCATCAAGAGGCTCTTTAGTTGTTTTTTGCTTTCTGCCATAAGGGTGGTGTCATCTGCATATCTGAGGTTATTGATATTTCTTCCAGCAATCTTGATTCCAGCTTGTCCTTCATTCAGCCCAGCGTTTCTCATGATGTATTCTGCATACAAGTTAAATAAGCAGGATGACAATAAGCCTTGATGTACTCCTTTCCTGATTTGGAACCAGTCTGTTGTTCCATGCCCAATTCTAACTGTTGCTTCCTGACCTGCGTACAGATTTCTTAAGAGGCAGGTCAGGTGGTCTGGTATTCCCATCTCTTTCAGAATTTTGCACAGTTTATTGTGACCCACACAGTCAAAGGCTTTGGCATAGTCAATAAAGCAGAAATATATGTTTTTCAGGAACTCCCTTGCTTTTTCGATGATCCAGCAGATGTTGGCAATTCCTCTGCCTTTTCTAAATCCAACTCAAACATCTGAAAGTTCACGGTTCACATATTGCTGAAGCCTGGCTTGGAGAATTTTGAGCATTAGTTTACTGGCATGTGAGACAAGTGCAGTTGTGTGGTAATTTGAGCATTCTTTGGCATTGCCTTTCTTTGGGATTTGGAAAAGGCAATGGCACCCCACTCCAGTACTCTGGCCTGGAAAATCCCATGGACGGAGGAGCCTGGTAGGCTGCAGTCCATGGGGTCGCTAAGAGTCGGACACGACTGAGCAACTTCACTTTAACTTTTCACTTTTCACTTTTTCTTTGGGATTGGAATGAAAACTGACCTTTTCCAGTCCGTGGCCACTGCTGAGTATTCCAAATTTGCTGGCATATTGAGTGCAGCACTTTCACAGCATCATCTTTTAGGATTTGAAATAGCTCAACTGGAATTCCATCACCTCCACTAGCTTTGTTTGTAGTGATGCTTCCTAAGACCCACTTGACTTCACATTCCAAGATGTCTGGCTCTAGATCAGTGATTACACCTTCGTGATTATCTGGGTTGTGAAGATCTTTTTTGTACAGTTCTTCTGGGTATTCTTGCCACCTGTTCTTCATATCTTCTGCTTCTGTTAGGTCCCTACCATTTCTGTCCCTTGTTGAGCCCATCTTTGCATGAAATATTCCCTTGGTATCGCCGATTTTCTTGAAGAGATCTCTAGTCTTCCCATTCTATTGTTTTCCTCTATTTCTTTGCACTGATTGCTGAGGAAGGCTATCTTATTTCTCCCTGCTATTCTTTGGAACTCTTCATTCAAATGGGTATATCTTTCCTTTTCTCCTTTGCTTTTCGCTTCTCTTCTTTTCACAGCTCTTTGTAAGGCCTCCTCAGGCAGCCATTTTGCTTCTTTGCATTTCTTTTTCTTGGGGATGGTCTTGTTCCCTGTTTCCTGTACAATGTCACGAACCTCCATCCACAAACAGACCCCCTAAAAACAATGTATCTCTGCATGTATATGTTTTCTATATATAGCTACTCTTTTCTTGACTTAGCGCAGCAGCTCAGTGGTCTGACTGCTGCCCCTTCTTGCCTCATTAAAGGTGATCTGTTCCTGTAGAGTATCAGTCTTGTTCTTTGTCCGAACCTCGCCTTCTCTAGTTCCCTTACCTTACAGGGACCTATTATCAAGTCTGTGTT
Source organism: Odocoileus virginianus (assembly GCF_023699985.2). Classification (NCBI taxonomy): domain Eukaryota; kingdom Metazoa; phylum Chordata; class Mammalia; order Artiodactyla; family Cervidae; genus Odocoileus; species Odocoileus virginianus. The sequence continues at coordinate 8,799,004 of NC_069706.1, read as the reverse complement.
GCAGCCAGGCAGCGTTAGAATAGTAAGTAAGTCTTTTTGGTCTTATCTCCCCTTGGAAGCCCAAGGCTTTTAGGTTTTGGAGAAGGCATCCTAGAGGAGTCAATTTTGAGGGCTGGGATTGAGAATTTCCCATTGCGGCCGAATAGGGAGGTTAGACAAGGGTGAGAAAAAGTGAGGAGAAAGGCCTGAGAGAAAAGGCGTCCCCGTTCTCAGGACTTGCTCAGAGAGTAACAGTAGTCTGCTTTGAAATGGGAGTCTCCTATTTCAAAGTCAGACTGGGCACCTGAGGGCCGTGGGGACTCTCCCGCCTAGCGCTAGGACTTGGAAACGAGGCAAGAGAGACAGGATCTGAGAGGATGGGATTTGACTCACCCTTGTGACTGATGGATGAAAAGTGGGCTGTTGTATGGATGCCAGTCCGGCAAGGCAAATGGAGAGTCCTTTCCAGGAGCTCCTCTCAGCTTCTCGGCGAGGTCCAAAGGAGGAGACCATGGGAGGTGGGCTCGTGAGAGGAGCCCGCCCAGCTGCGGTGCATCTTCCCTCCCGGGTTTCGGCCCCAGAAAGTAAGGCGGGAGCAGAGAAAAAGAGAGCGAGCGGGCAGTCAGGCAAGAAAAGGAAATTTATTAGAGGGAAAAGAGAGGGTGACTGGCCCTCAAGGAGAACCAGTGTCCTCCCTTTCTGACAGGGTCTTTCTTATACCCCGCCAGTGAAAAATTCTCTGTAGGGATGGTTAATTTTTAGCCTGTAGTTGAGTCCTGGGGTAACCAGGGGTCTGGAATCTGGTGGTCTTGTAGCTTTGAGAAGGTAGGCGCCAGTGAGAAGACAGAATGTCACTTGGGCAATTTGGTCAGTCTCAAGGATCACTGTGATTTTGTTCTTTCTTTGTGAGGTTGACATAATGAGCCATCTTAACAATGAGACCCCATGGGGGCCCTATCAATTTCCACATAGAGTCAGAAAGTTACTGAAACGTGTGAAGTGTTTATTAGGAGGGAAAAGAGTACATGTGGACAGACACACAGGTGGACCTGGAGAGAAAGTCACGCTCTTGTGGTAGTGTTGAAGTAGGAATTGCTAGGCAGTTAGTGCAGAACCCCTAAGATCTCAACCTTTTACAATAAATGTCCCATTCCATTAACCTAAAACGACACTGTTTGTCCTGATTTCCTGGCACTCAAGGGAATGTGTCCTTGGTCTGATAAATTACAAACCCCCAGATCTGGGAAAGAGTAACAGTTAACTTCTGCCCAATATATCTGAGAGAAAAACAACAGGTGATCATTAACTTTTAGCCCCCACATCTTGGTCCATTGTGAAATGGCCAGGGGTCATGAGAAAGGGTCACAGGACAGGGACTAAATGAGAAAATGAAGAATCTGAGAATCAAAGGAAATCACAGGAATGTTAAAATAAACACAGGTAACCGACACAGGTCCATATTGTGAAAGCTATGGTTTTCCCAGTAGTCATGTATAGATGTGAAAGGTGAGCCATAAAGAAGGCTGAATACCGATAAATTGATGCTTTTGAACTGTGGTGTTGGAGTAGACTCTTGCGAGTCCCTTGGACTGCACGGAGATCAAACCAATCCATCCTAAAGGAATCCAATCCTGAATATTCATTGGAAAGACTGATGCCAAAGCTGAAGCTCCAAAACCTTGGCCACCTGATGCAAAGAACTGACTCATTACAAATGACCCTGATGCTGGGGAAGATTGAAGGTAGGAGGAGAAAGGGACGAAAGAGGATGAGATGGTTGGATGGCATCACTGACTTGATGGACATAAGTTTGAGCAAGCTCCGGGCGTTGGTGATGGACAGGAAATCCTGGCGTGCTGCAATCCATGGAGTCTCAGAGTCAGACATGACTGAGCGACTGAACTGAACCTTTAAGTTAATTGGTTAAAAATGACATATGCTAAGGGTAAGAACCAAACAGAAATATACAGATCAATGCTAGTAAGGGTATAGACTACTATGGATTCAGCTTTCGTGGGTGCTTCACCCTCTTTCGGTGTCTGTGCTGAGAGCTTTGTACTTTTATTCTCTTTGAAATAAATCCTGTCTGCTTGCTACCTTGAGTGTTTGCCAAGTTCATTCTTTGGCTCCACGAACAAGAACTTGGCTCCCCATTTCCTTCTGAATCACTTTTATGGGGGCATTTCTTCTGGGCTCCCTTTGGCCAGTCCCCTTGCTTAGCCTGGTATTTTGTATATCCCAGTGTCCTCCCGTGTGTGTGCACAACTCTTAGCCAAGATGGACTCTATCCAGAGACCTGTGGGTAGGTGGACATCCCTGAGTGTGAAGTGACATCCCCTCTCTTTTGACCTCCATGGAGCTTTTCCGCGCATGTGTAGTTGAGAAGGTCTCCTTGACTTCAAGAATGAGGAATATGTGATCTTTTATCTCTTATCTGGGCAGGGCTCAACCCCTCTCTGGCTCCTGCTGTTTTGGAGTATCTGTCCACATGGGAGGAACTCTGGCTGCTCAGCCTGGGGCCCATCTATCTCCTGCCTCAGGGTGAAGATAGTTGTAGGTCCAGGGGTCAGACCGGAGGGGTCGGTTAGACAGTCTTCCCAGCCCCTTGGTGGTGCTGTGTGCAGGGTACATATGTAGTACCCTGCTTTGGTTCCAGGCTTCTCAGAAATGACAGTTGGGTTTTTGGTCTTTTTGTATCTTGTTCATAACTTGAGCCTATGGTGTATGAACACACTTATTTTTAATCCCTTATAATTTGTATTTCGTTGCTCAAGGAGATGGTTATCCACGTGCAAGCACTGCAGCAAAGGGTCCCAGGTCCCACCCTGTCTCAAGTTAGTTAGAAAAATATGGATGTTAATACATTTTGTGTGCTTTGTATTAAAATTCCTACAAAAGATTGTCTCCTGAAATTGGAGTGGTATAGTTCACTGGGTCAGTGGAGGAGGGAGAGAAGAAAGATGGGTTCGAAGCCAGAATGTTCATAATTAGAAAATACCTTTAGATTATAACTATTGTGATATGTGTGCAGCTTACTCAGGACTGCTGTGTGTATAGTGGACTTCTCTGCTGGCTCAGATGGTAAAGAATCCTGTGTGGGAGACACAGGAGTTGCAGGTTTGATCCCTTGGTGGGGAAGATTCCCAGGGAGAAGGGAATGACTACCCACTCCAGTATTCTTGCCTGGAGAATTCCATGGAGCCTGGTGGGCTCCAGTCCATGGGGTCACAAAGAGTGTGCATAGTGGACAAAGTCCTTATTTGAAACATCTAGTCCATCTAGATCTTTTAAAGTGCCCAACATATGTTTAGAGTGAAATATCATTTTGTAAATATCTTTGTGCTAAAGTTCACAGGAAGTACTGTCTCTTGGCAATGGAATTGCTAAACCATCTCTGTGAGCAGTGTCAACCAGAAAAACACAGAAGGCTCCATATGAGAGCTTATTTGAAATCTTTAAATTTGCCATTTGGAAGACATAGATTTGGGTGAAATTGAAAGAGTGATCTAGGGAAGAGAAAGGATCAGGGCTTATAAAAGCTAAAATCACAGTTTGTACTCTGACACAAAAAAGGTGTAACATTATGTTCAAAATCCTTCAAGCTAGGTTTAGCAGTACATGAACCAAGAGCTTCCAGATGTATAAGTTGGGTTTTGAAAAGGCAGAGGAAACAGAGATCAAATTGCCAACATTCATTGGATCGTATAGAAAGCAAGGGAATTCCAGAAAATCATCTACTTCTGCTTCACTGACTATGCTAAAGTGTTTGACTGTGGCTATTTGACTGATCACAACAAACTGTGGAAGAATTCTTAAAGATATGGGAATATCAGACCACTTTACCTCTCTCGTGGGAAACCTATACGCAGGTCAAAAAGCAGCAGAATTGGAGGTGGAACAATGGAATAGTTCAAAATTGGGAAGGGAGTAAAACAAGGCTGTGTATTGTCACCCTGCTTATTTAACTTATATTCAGAGTACATTATGTGAAATGCCAGGCTGGATGAATTACAAGCTGGAATCAAGATTGCCAGAAGAAATATCAGCAGCCTCAGATATGCAGATGATACCACTCTAATGACAGAAAGCGAAGAGGAACTAAAGAGCCTCTTGATGAGGGTGAAAGAAGAAAGTGAAAAAGCTGGCTTAAAATTCAACATTGAAAAAACTAAGATCATGTCTCCAGTCCTATCACTTCATGGCAAATAGAAGGGGGAAAGGTGGAAGCAGTGACAGATTTTATTTTCTTGAGCTCCAGCATCACTGCCAATGGTGACTGCAGCCATGAAATTAAAATATGCCTGATCCTTGGAAGGAAAGCTATGACATACCTAGACAGAGTATTAAAAAGCAGGAACATTGGGAGAATGAGATGGCGGAAGAGTAGGTGGACATGGAGTACATCTCTCTCCATGGATACATCAGGAATACACCTTCAGACCCAGAAGTGCATGCAGAGCACCAGCTGAGTACAGACAGGAGTACCTGACCAGTGGAAAAGAATATATAGAACTACGCAAAAGAATAGGGTAATGTTTGGTAATAAAACGTGTGAAAAAAAAAAAGAACTACGAAAAACTCGGTAGGACAAAGGCAGTAGGGGGAAAAACAGGACTGTTAGTGGGACTAGCCTGCCCTCAGTCAGTGGGGGAACTGAAGCAGGGGTCTGATCCCCACATTGGGGCAATTATGTGAGTCAGAGGAGAAACATTTAATGCTGGGAGTGAAACAGCTGATCTGTGGCCGCCTAAATGGAATGAGAATCAGACAGTCCTTGCCACTGCCATACATACTCTGGACAGGGACGCAGGTCCCCTGGAAGGCGCAGTGGCTAGGAGCTGGAGTTTAGAGATTGTGGAGCAATCCCTGGGTGAGGGCTGCTGTTGACTGTGGAGAGACAGATCGAGGGGATGTGAGGGAGGAGATTGTGGTGGGAAATGCCTGTGGAGGAAAGCCAGACAGCCATGGAAGCAAGGTGATATTGCTGAGTCACGGGTAGGGGGTGGAGCCATCACCATAGCCTCCCTCTCCCCACACGCCAGCATCAGCAGCTGAACAATAGACAGGCTGGCCCATCAAACGCCTGAGGCACTGAACTACAGCGTAGGGCCCCATGCAGGGTGCCCCTTTAAGTGCCTGATGCGTTGAACTACAGAGAAGGACCCCAGGCAAGGGAGCCCTCTAAGTGCCTGAACAGGCGGAGCTACGGAGAAAGACTGGCCAAAGAGGCCTTCTGATCGCCAGCTGCAGGAGGCTCGAAAAACGAGTCAGATAGGGCCATGACTCCTGGGGAGGAGGCGCTCTGTGTCCCTGCGTGCTTGGTGCTGCCAGGGCCCCCGCGAGCCAAGCAGCTGCACCACCTTCACGCTCAACTCTCACTGGGCCAGAGCTGCCACAGGGGAGAAAAAAAAATCTTGCATCTATATGCACAAGGTAACTTTGGTTGTATCCAACTCTTTGCGACCCTGTAGACTGTGGCCTGCCAGGCTTCTCTGTCAGGGGTGTTCTCCAGGCAAGATTACTGGAGCGTATTGGCCAATACTGGTTTTCATACCCTTCTAGAGCACTATATTTCCTGCTGCCCTAGCCACCAATTCCCCTGAGTACCTGGTGCTGCCAGAACCCCTGAGATCAAGCAGCTGCACCACCTCCACACCTGGCAGAGGTGGAAAGAAAACCACGGGGCAGTGTGACTAAGGAAGAAGACCCAAAACCTTCCCACCAGCTGTACAAGATGCAGATTAAATCCACACGATCAACTAGGCAGACTCTGTCTATGGAATATGCAAAAGGTCATTGAGAGCCCCCGCAAAAGAAAACACACTACTTCAGATAGCTGTGGACATTGGAGGCAAGAACACACAGGAGTAGGACCAGATTAGAACCTGAGCTGCCCCCACAATAGGCCCACAGGTCAACACAGTGTTGGAGGGCATCCCCTGGAGGTGAGGTGGACTGTGACTCCCAGCGAGAGAAAGGACTATGACAGCAGTGACTCAAGAAAAACATCTATTGTTCTTGTTTTGACTTGTTTTATAGATTATTTTGGATTTTTTTTCTTTTTTTCCTTTTCTTTTGCCCTTCTGTTGTAGTTGTCAATTTTAATGGCACTATAAAATCTAATTAAGCTTTTGAGGTTTTATTTTTTTTTCCTCAGTCATAATTTTTACTGTTGTCATAAACCTCTGTTTGTGCTTTAGTTAGTTTTGTTCTTAAGTGGTAAATATAATTTTTGGTTTCCTTTGTTCGCTGGGTCAATCTATTGTACTTTATTTTTGTTGGATGGTTTTGATTTTGCTTGTGGGTGTATCTGTATATGTGTATATTCAGTCACACTTTTTATTGTTGTTATAAACCTCTGTCTCTATGTTCGGCCTTTGCAGTTCTGTGGAGTTTACCTTTTTTTTTTTTTTTTTTTGTCTCTTTTTAATTTTTAAACCTTTTATTATTTTTCTATATTTATTCCTTTGTTTGCTTTTCCTACTGTTCTTTTCCCCTTGCAGGTAACCTTTAATGTATATAAATATTCTTTATCTACCTCTGTTTAACTTTGCATATGTATTCTTGCTTTCTTTTCTTTCTTCCCAACGTATTTGTTAGTTTTATTTTCATTGCTTTATTCCCCAATTAGCACCTTGCTTTAGTTTTGTTTTCTGGTTTGTGCTTCAGTTAGTTTTGTTCTTAAGTGGTAAATATAATTTTTGATCTCCTTTGTTTGCTGGGTCAATCTATGATACCTTATTCTTGTTGGACTGTTTTGATTTTGCTTGTAGGTACTTATATATGTGTGTCTATTCAGTCACACTTTTCATTTTTGTTGTAAACCTCTACCTCTACCTTAAGCTTTTGCAGTTCTGTGGAGTTTTCCCTTTTTTTTTTTTTTTTGGTTTTCTTTTTTTCTTCTTACTTTTCTCTTTTTTATAATTTTAATTTTTAATTTTTAAAAATCTATTATATTTTTTCTACACTTATTCCTTTGTTTTCCTTTCTTATTGTTCTTTTCCCCTTGCAGTGAATCTTTAATGTATAGAAATCTTCTTTATCTATCTCTATTTAACTTCGTATATCTATTCTTGCTTTCTTTTCTTTCTTTCCTTTCCTCTCAACATATTTGTGAGTTTTGTTTTCATTCCTGTATTCCCCAGTTAGCACCTTGCTTCAGTTTTCCTTTCCAGCTAGTTTTCTTCTGAAGTGGTAAATATAAATTTTTATTTCCTTTGTTTGCCAGGTCAATCTATTGTACTTTATTTTTATTGGACTGTTTTGACTTTGCTTACTGGTGTATATGTATATGTGTATATCCCATTATTTTAATTATTATTTGCCTGATATTTTAACTACCATTTGTCTGAGGTTCATCTTTGGTTTCTTGTTTTTGGGTATTTGTTTTAATCTCACTTAATGCCATAATAAACCGCTTGTGGAATCTTTGTTCCTGACCAATGATCGAGCCCTGAACCTTTGGAGTAGGAGCACTGACTCCAAGACCCAAGACTACCAGAGAACTACCCCTCAGTCCAGTTCAGTCGATCAGTCGTGTCTGACTGTTTGCAACCCCATAAATCACAGCATGACAGGCCTCCATGTCCATCACCAACTCCCGGAGTTTACTCAAACTCATGTCCATCAAGTCAGTGATGCCATCCAGCCATCTCATCCTCTGTCATTCCCTTCTCCTCCTGCCCCAAATCCCTCCAAGCATCAGGGTCTTTTCCAATGAGTCAGTTCGTCACATTAGGTGGCCAAAGTATTGGAGTTTCAGCTTTAGCATCAGGCCTTCCAATGAACACCCAGGACTGATCTCCTTCAGAATGGACTGGAAGGATCTCCTTGCAGTCCAAGGGACTCTCAAGAGTCTTCTCCAACACCATAGTTCAAAAGCATCAATTCTTCACTGCTCAGCTTTCTTCACAGTCCAACTCTCACATCCATACATGACTACTGGAAAAACCATAGCCTTGACGAGACGGGCCTTTGTTGGCAAAGTAATGTCTCTGCTTTTTAATATGCTATCTAGGTTGGTCATAACTGTCCTTCCAAGAAGTAAGCGTCTTTAACTTCATGGCTGCAATCATCATCTGCAGTGATTTTAGAGCCCCCAAAAATAAAGTCCGACACTGTTTCCACTGTTTCCCCATCTATTTCCCATGAAGTGATGGGACCAGATGCCGTGATCTTAGTTTTCTGAATGTTGACTTTTAAGACAACTTTTTGACTCTCCTCTTTCACTTTCATCAAGAGGCTTTTTAGTTCCTCTTCACTTTCTGCCACAAGGGTGGTGTCATCTGCATATCTGAGGTTATTGATATTTCACCCAGCAATCTTGATTCCAGCTTGTGCTTCTTCCAGCCCAGCGTTTCTCATGATGTACTCTGCATATAAGTTAAATAAGCAGGATGACAATATACAGCCTTGACGTACTCCTTTTCCTATTTGGAACCAGTCTATTGTTCCATGTCCAGTTCTAACTGTTGCTTCCTGACCTGCATATGGGTTTCTCAGGAGGCAGGTCAGGTGGTCTGGTATGCCCATCTTTTTCAGAATTTTCCACAGTTTATTGTGATCCACACAGTCAAAGGCTTTGGCATAGTCAATAAAGCAGAAATAGATGTTTTTCTGGAACTCTCTTGCTTTTTTGTTGAACCAGCAGATGTTGGCAATTTGATCTCTGGTTCCTCTGCCTTTTCTAAAACCAGTTTGAACATCTGGAAGTTCACGGTTCACGTATTACTGAAGCCTGGCTTGGAGAATTTAAGTGTTACTTTACTAGCGTGTGAGATGAGTGCAATTGTGTGGTAGTTTGAGCATTCTTTGGCATTGTCTTTCTTTGGGATTGGAATGAAAACTGAACTTTTCCAGTCCTGTGGCCACCACTGAGTTTTCCAAATTTGCTGGCATGTTGAGTGCAGCGCTTTCACAGCATCATCTTTTAGGATTTGAAATAGCTCAACTGGAATTCCATCACCTCCACTAGCTTTGTTCATAGTGATGCTTTCTAAGGCCTGCTTGACTTCATATTCTAGGATGTCTGGCTCTAGGTGAGTGAGCACACCATCGTGGTTATCTGGGTCATGAAGATCTTTTTTGTACAGATCTTCTGTGTACTCTTGCCACGTCTTCTTAATATCTTCTGCTTCTGTTAGGTCCATTACCATTTCTGGCCTTTATCAAGCCCATCTTTGCATGGAATGTTCTCTTGGTATCTCTAATTTTCTTGAAGAGATCTCTCGTCTTTCCCATTCTGTTGTTTTCCTGAATTTCTTCACATTGATTGCTGAGGAAGGTTTTTTTATCTCTCCTTGCTATTCTTTGGAACTCTGCATTCAATTGGGAATATCTTTCCTTTTCTCCTTTGCTTTTCACTTCTCTTCTTTTCACAGCTATTTGTAAGGTCTCCTCAGACAGCCATTTTGCTTTATTGCATTTCTTTTCCATGGGGATGGTCTTAATCCCTGTCTCCTGTGCAGTGTCACAAACCTCCATCCATAGTTCATCAGGTACTCTGTCTATCAGATCTAGTCCCTTAAATCTATTTCTCACTTCTACTGTATTCTCATAAGGGATTTGATTTTGGTTATACCTGAATGATCTAGTGCTTTTCCCTACTTTCTTCAATTTAAGTCTGAATTTGGCAATAAGGAGTTCATGATCTGAGCCAAAGTCAGCTCCCAGTCTTGTTTTTGCTGACTGTATAGAGCTTCTCCATCTTTGGCTGCAAAGAATATAATCAATCTGATTTCGGTGTTGACCATCTGGTGATGTCCATGTGTAGAGTCTTCTCTTGTGTTGTTGGAAGAGGGTGTTTGCTATGACCAGCGCGTTCTCTTGGCAAAACCCTATTAGCCTTTGCCCTGCTTCATTCCGTACTCCAAGGCCAAATTTTCCTGTTACTCCAGGTGTTTCTTGACTTCCTCTTTTTGCATTCCAGTCCCCTTTAATGAAAAGGACATCCTTTTTGTGTGTTAGTTCTAAAAGTTCTTATAGGTCTTCATAGAACCGTTCAACTTCAGCTTCTTCAGCATTACTGGTTGGAACATAGGCTTGGATTACCGTGATACTGAATGGTTTGCCTTGGAAATGAACAGAGATCATTCTGTCATTTTTGAGATTGTATCCAAGTACTGCATTTTGTACTCTTGTTGACCATGATGTCTACTCCATTTCTTCTAAGGGATTCCTGCCCACAGTAGTAGATATAATGGTCATCTGAGTTAAATTCACCCATTCCAATCCATTTTAGTTCACTTATCCCTAGACTGTCAACATTCACTCTTGCCATCTCCAGTTTAGCCACTTCCAATTTGCCTTGATTCATGGACCTAACTTTCCAGGTTCCTATGCAATATTGCTCTTTACAGCATCGAACCTTGCTTCTATCACCAGTCACATCCACAACTGGGAATTGATTTTGCTTTGGTTCCATCCCTTCATTCTTTCTGGAGTTATTTCTCCACTGATCTCCAGTAGCATATTGGGGACCTACTGACCTGGGGAGTTCCTCTTTCAGTATCCTATCATTTTGCCTTTTTATACTGTTCATGGGGTTCTCAAGGCAGGAATACTGAAGTGGTTTGCCATTCCTTTCTCCAGTGGATCACATTCTGTCAGATCTCTCCACCATGACCCATCCGTCTTGGGTGGCCCCACACGGCATGGCTTAGTTTCATTGAGTTAGACAAGGCTGTGGCCCGTGTGATCAGATTGGCTAGTTTTTGGTGATTATGGTTTCAGTCTGTCTGCCCTCTGATGCCCTCTCGAATCACCTACCCTCTTACTTGGGTTTGTCTTACCTTGGACTCGGGGTATCTCCTTATAGCCGCTCCTCTTGACCTTGAATGTGGAGTAGCTCCTCTCGGCCCTCCTGCAACCCCACCGCCACCCTGCTGGCTGCAACAGACCATGCAGAAGCGTGGCTGAGAGGAGCTACCCCTCACCCAAGGTCAGGTGAGGTGGTTACCAAGAGTGCCAGGCTGCAACAGCGCGGGAGTGGCCGAGAGGAGCTACCCAATGTCCGAGGTCCGGGGCGGCGGCCGAGACAAGCTATCCCAGGCCCGAGGTCAGGGTTGGCGGCCGAGAGGATCAACCCCCTGTTCAAGGAGCAGTGGCTCTGCTGTTGCAGGAGGGCGGAGAGGAGAACTACCCCTAGGGAGTATCAAATAGTGAGAACTCACACAAAAGAAATCACTTGAATACAAGACCCGGCATCACCCAATCACCAGTAGCACCCTGTGGAGGATTCCTCATCTAAACAACAAACAAACAAAAAAATACAAACCCAGTCATCAGCAGACAGGATTGCACCTCACTCAGCCTTGCCCATCAGAGGAAAAAGAAACAAACAAACAAAAACTCAGCACAAATCTTACCCTATATGAAGCTTACACAAACCACTGGACCAAACTTAGGAGGGCAGAAACCAAAAGGAAGAAAGAATTCAACCTTGAAGCCTGGGAAAAGCAGACTTCAAACACAATACATTAAAAAAAAAAAAAAAAAAGAAAAGGCAGAGAAATACTACCAAAATGAAGGAACAAATTAGAAACCCAGAAGTAAAAATAAATGAAGAGGAAATAGGCAAACTACCTGAAAAAGAATTCAGAATAATGATAGTAAAGATGATCAAAAACCTTGAAAACAAAATGAGAAAATGCAAGAATCAATTGACAAAGACCTAGAAGAATTAGAGTAAACATACAGAGACAAACAACACAATTACTGAAATTAAAAATACTCTAGAAGGAATCAATAGCAGAATATCTGAAGCAGAAGAATGAATCAGTGAGCTAGAAGATAAAATAGTGGAAATAACTTCTGAAGAGCAGAGTAAAGTAAAAAGAATGAAAAGAACTGAGGATAGTCTCAGAGACCTCTGAGACAATATCAAATGCACCAACATTCAAATTATAGGTTTCCCAGAAGAAGAAGGGAAAAAGAAAGGATATGGAAAACTTTTTGAAGGGATTATAGTTGAAAATTTCCCCTATATGAAAAAAGAAATAGTCAATTAAGTCCAAGAGGCACAAAGAGTCCCATGCAGGATATACCCAAGGAGAAACATGCCACTACACATACAAGTCAAAATAATAAAGACTAAACACAAAGAAAGAATGCTGAAAGCAGCAAGGGAGAAGCAACAAGTAACACACAAGGGAAACCCCATACACTTAAGAGCTGATCTTTCCGCAGAAGCTCTGCAGGCCAGAAGGGAATGGCAGGATATATTTAAAGTACTGAAAGGGAAAAAGATACAACCAAGATTACTGTACTCGGCAAGGATCTCATTCAAAATTGATGGAGAAATAAAAAGCTTTTTAGACAAGCAAAAGTTAAGTGGATTCAGTACCACCAAACCAGCTTTACAACAAAAGTTAAAGGGACTTATATAGTCAAGAAATACAAGAGAAAGAAAAAGATCTACAAAATCAACCCCAAACAATTAAGAAAATGGCAATGAGAACATATATATCAATAATTTCTTTTAATGTAAATGGATCAAATACTCCAACCAAAAGACACAGACTGCCTGAATGGAAACAAAAGCAAGACCCATATATATGCTATCTACAAGAAACCCACTTCAGACCTCAAGACACATATAGACTGAAAGTGAGAGGATGGAAAAATATATTCCATGCAAATGGGAGGCAAAATAAAGCTGGAGTAGCAACCCTCATATCAGACAAAATAGACCTTAAAATAAAGAAGATTACAAGAGATAAGGAAGGACACTACATAATGATCAAGGGATCAATCCAAGAGGAAGACATAAGAATTGTACTCAGCCATAAAAAGGAATGCCTTTGTGTCAGTTCCGATGAGCTGGATGAACGTAGAACCTGTTATACGGAGTGAAGTAAATCAGAAAGAGAAAGATAAATATCATATTCTAAAGTATATATACAGAATCTAGAAAAAGGGCACTGAAGAATTTACTTACAGGGCAGCAGTGGAGAAACAGACATAGACTTGTGGACATGGGGAGAGGGGAGGAGAGGGTGAGATGTATGGCAAGAGTAATGTGGAAACTTACATTACCATATGTAAAATAGATAGCCAATGGGAATTTGCTGTATGGCAAAGGAAACTGAAACAGGGGCTCTGCATCAACCTAGAGGGGTGGGATGGAGAGGGAGATGGGAGGGAAGTTCGAAAGGGAGGGGATATATGTTTACCTATGGCTAATTCTCTTTGCAAAACTCTATTAGCCTTTGCCCTGCTTCATTCCGTACTCCAAGGCCAAATTTGCCTGTTACTCCAGGTGTTTCTTGACTTCCTACTTTTGCATTCCAGTCCCCTATAATGAAAAGGACATTTTTTGGGGGGCGTTAGTTCTAAAAGGTCTTGTTCAGTTCAGTTCAGTCGCTCAGTCGTGTCTGACTCTTTGCGACCCCATGAATCGCAGCACGGCAGGCCTCCCTGTCCATCACAAACTCCCAGAGTTTACTCAAACTCATGCCCATCAAGTCAGTGATGCCATTTAACCATCTCATCCTCTGTCATCCCCTTCTCCTCCTGCCCCCAATCACTCCCAACATCAAGGTCTTTTCCAATGAGTCAACTCTCCGCATGAGGTGGCCAAAGTACTGGAGTTTCAGCTTCAGCATCAGTCCTTCCAATGAACACCCAGGACTGATCTCCTTCAGGATGGACTGGTTGGATCTCCTTGCAGTCCAAGGGACTCTCAAGAGTCTTCAACACCATAGTTCAAAAGCATCAATTTTTCGGCACTCAGCTTTCTTCAGAGTCCAACTCTCACATCCATACCTGACCACTGGAAAAACCTTGTAGGTCTTCATAAAACCGTTCAACTTCAGCTTCTTCAAAGTTACTGGTTGGGGCATAGGCTTGGATTACCATGATATTGAATAGTTTGTCTTGGAAATGAACAGAGATCATTCTGTCATTTTTGAGATTGCATCTAAGTACTGCATTTCAGACTCTTGTTCACCATGATGACTACTCCATTTCTTCTAAGGGATTCCTGCCCACAGTAATAGATATAATTGTCATCTGAGTTAAATACACCCATTGCAGTCCATTTTAATTCACTGATTCCTAAAATGTCAACATTCACTCTTGCCATCTCCTGTTTGACCACTTCTAATTTGCTGGTCATAGCAAACACCCTCTTCCAACAACACAACAGAAGACTCTACACATGGACATCACCAGATGGTCAACACCAAAATCAAATTGATTATATTCTTTGCAGCCAGAGATGGAGAAGCTCTATACAGTCAGCAAAAACAAGACTGGAAGCTGACTGTGTCTCAGATCATGAACTCCTTATTGCCAAATTCAGACTTAAATTGAAGAAAGTAGGGAAAACCACTAGACCATTCAGGTATGACCTAAATCAAATCCCTCATGACTATACAGTGGAAGTGAGAAATAGATTTAAGGGACTAGATCTGATAGACAGAGTGCCTGATGAACTATGGATGGAGGATTGTGACATTGTACAGGAGACAGGGATCAAGACCATCGCCATGGAAAAGAAATGCAAAAAAGCAACATGGTTGTCTGAGGAGGCCTTACAAATAGCTGTGAAAAGAAGAGAAGTGAAAAGCAAAGGAGAAAAGGAAAGATATTCCCATTTGAATGCAGAGTTCCAAAGAATAGCAAGGAGAGATAAGAAAGCCTTTCTCAGCAATCAATGCAAAGAAATTCAGGAAAACAACAGAATGGGAAAGACTAGAGATCTTTTCAAGAAAATTAGAGATCCCAATGGAACATTCCATGCAAAGATGGGTTTGATAAAGGCCAGAAATGGTAATGGACCTAACAGAAGCAGAAGATATTAAGAAGACGTGGCAAGAGTACACAGAAGATCTGTACAAAAAAGATCTTCACGACCCAGATAACCACGATGGTGTGATCACTCACCTAGAGCCAGACATCCTGGAATGTGAAGTCGAGTGGGCCTTAGAAAACATCAGTATGAACAAAGCTAGTGGAGGTGATGGAATTCCAGTTGAGCTATTTTAAATCCTAAAAGATGATGCTGTGAAAGTGCTGCCCTCAACATGCCAGCAAATTTGGAAAACACAGCAGTGACTGGAAAAACAGCCACAGGACTGGAAAAGGTCAGTTTTCATTCCAATCCCAAAGAAAGGCAATGCCAAAGAATGCTCAAACTACCGCACAATTGCATCACCTCACATGCTAATGAAGTAATGCTCAAAATTCTCCAAGCCAGGCTTCAGTAATACGTGAACTGTGAACTTCCAGATGTTCAAGCTGGTTTTAGAAAAGGCAGAGGAACCAGAGATCAAATTGCCAACATCTTCTGGATCATCGAGAAAGCAAGAGAGTTCCAGAAAAACATCTATTTCTGCTTTATTGACTATGCCAAAGCCTTTGACTGTGTGGATCACAATAAACTGTGGAAAATTCTGAAAAAGATGGGCATACTTGACCACCTGACCTGCTTCCTGAGAAACCCATATGCAGGTCAGGAAGCAACAGTTAGAACTGGACATGGAACAACAGACTGGTTCCAAATAGGAAAAGGAGTACATCAAGGCTGTATATTTTCACCCTGCTTATTAAACTTATATGCAGAGTACACCATGAGAAACGCTGGGCTGGAAGAAGCACAAGCTGGAATCAAGATTGCTGGGAGAAATATCAATAACCTCAGATATGCAGATGACACCACCCTTGTGGCAGAAAGTGAAGAGGAACTAAAAAGCCTCTTGATGAAAGTGAAAGAGGAGAGTGAAAAAGTTGTCTTAAAAGTCAACATTCAGAAAACTAAGGTCGTGGCATCTGGTCCCATCACTTCATGGGAAATAGATGGGGAAACAGTGGAAACAGTGTCGGACTTTTATTTTTGGGGGCTCTGAAATCACTGCAGATGATGATTGCAGCCATGAAGTTAAAGATGCTTACTTCTTGGAAGGACAGTTATGACCAACCTAGATAGCATATTAAAAAGCAGAGACATTACTTTGCCAACAAAGGCCCGTCTCATCAAGGCTGTGGTTTTTCTAGTAGTCATGTATGGATGTGAGAGTTGGACTGTGAAGAAAGCTAAGCACCGAAAATTTGATGCTTTTGAACTGTGGTCCTGAAGAAGACTCTTGAGAGTCCCTTGGACAGCAAGGAGATCCAACCAGTCCATCCTGAAGGAGATCAGTCCTGGGTGTTCATTGGAAGGACTGATGCTGTAGCTGAAACTCCAATACTTTGGCCACCTGATGCGAAGAGTTGACTCATTGGAAAAGACCCTGATGCTGGGAGGGATTGGGGGCAGGAGGAGAAGGGGATGACAGTGGATGAGATGGCTGAATGGCATCACCAACTCGATGGACATGAGTTTGAGTAATCTCCAGGAGTTGGTGATGGACAGGGAGGCGTGGTGTGCTGTGATTCATGGGGTCACAATAAGTTGGACACGATTGAGCAACTGAACTGAACTGATGGCTGATTCATGTTGAGGTTTGACAGAAAACAACAAAATTCTGTAAAGCAATTATCCTTCAATAAAAAATAAATAAACTAAAAGAAAAAAATCAGAGACATCACTTTTGCTACAGATGTCTGTATGGTCAAAGCTTTGGTTTTTACAGTAGTCATGTATGGATGTGAGAGTTCTTCCATAAAGAAGGCTGAGTGCTGAAGGATTGATCCTTTTGAAATGTGGTGCTACTGAAGACTCTTACGAGTCCCTTGGATTGAAAGGAGATCAAACCAATCAATCCTAAGGAAAATCATCCCTGAATATTCATTGTTAGGATTGTTGCTGACCTTGAACCTGCAATACTTTGGCCACCTGCTGCAAAGAGCCAATGCATTGGAAAAGACCCTCATGCTGGGAAAGACGCAGGGCAGAAGGAGAAGGGGCCGCAGCGAATGCGATAGTTGGATAGCATCACCAACTCAACTAAAATGAATTTCAGCAAACTCCTGGAGGTAGTGGAGGACAGAGGAGCTTGTCTTGCTGCAACTCATGGGTTCACAAAGAGTTGGATGTGACATAGTGACTGAACAGGAACAATAATGGATAGGCTATCATGAGTTATTTTGAGTGAGAGTCTGATAAGTATCTTGAGTTTCTGGAACATTGTGCAGATATTCTAGATGTCTGCATTAAGACAATAAATGGTCCAAAAGTAAGATTCCATCTGGCTGGATGAACATAAGTCACATTTCCTCAATGGCCTCCTAAGTACGTTTTATTAATAGAGAGGTCTCTTGGCAATACTCACTCTATTTTGATTTTCCTTTCATAGCAATATACTACTGTCTATATTGTTCAGTGTTTTGGAGAAGGTGGGAGAGAAGGAAGTGCAAAATATAATATGCTAATATGTTCATATTTGCATAATTACAGATAAAATCATTTTTGGTATACTTTATGCATTTTGTTTTGCTGTGTATATAATGTATATAATAGACAAATGAGTTCTAATTTGGTAACATCAAGTCTCTAGGCAGTTAAGAGATTACCAGTATATATTGGGACTTCCCTGGAGATCTGGTGGCTAAGATTCTGCACTCACAAGGCAGGGGGCCTGGTTCAATCCCTGGTCAGGGAACTAATCACACTTGCCACAACTTACATGCCACAACTAAAGACCTTGTGTGCCACAACTAAGATAGAAGATACCGCATATGGGAACTAAGACCTGTCGCAGCCAAATAAATAGATAAATATTAGAAAAAAAGAGAAATTACCAATATAGAACTGTTGAATATTCATTTGTTCAACCATCTCTGAGCATTATATGTGCCTGAATTTGCCCACTGGATTGTGGTGGGGAGAAGAAAGTAAGGAAGAAATGGCTCAAGGTCTAAATGGTCATTTTTAAAAGATACCTCTATTATAACCAGTGCTATGTGCGTGTGTGTTTATGTGCCATTTTATTTAACAGTATTGTATATATAGTAGATAATTAAATTCTGATTTGAAGTATACTGTCTAATCTTTTAAGATGTTTAGAAATGTTTCATGTATCTAAAATTAGAGGTAGAATGACATTTTATAAAGAGCTTTTAAAAATTGGTACTTACCTGATGGTCCAGTGGGTAAGAGCCCGGGCTCCTAGTGCAGGGGGCCTGGGTTCAGTTCCTGGTCAGGGAACTAGATCCCACACGCAACAACCAAGAATTCACATGCCACAACTAAAGATCCTGCATAGCACACCTAAGACCTGACACAGTCAAATAAATAAGTATTTTTTAAAAGTTGATGGGGATATTATATGACTCCACTTATATCAGGACTTTCCAGGTGGCGTTAGTGGTAAAGAACCTGCCTGCCAATGCAGGAGACTTAAGAGATGTGGGTTCAATCCCTGGAATTGGGAAGATTCCCTGGAGAAGGCAACAGCTACCGACTCCAGTATTCTTGTCTGGAGAATCCCATGGACAGAGGAGCCTGGGGAGCTACTATCCATGTGGTGGCAAAGAGTTGGACACAACTGAAATGACTTGGCACGCACACACCACTTATGTGAAGTACTTAAAATAGTCACATTCTTGGAGAATTTGACTTAAGAGAAGGTACAGTGCTGGTTATCAAGGGTTTGGAGGAGTGTGCTAATGGGGAGTTAATATTTAATGGCTACAGGGTTTCAGTGTGGGATAATAAACAGTTCTGGAGAGGGACTTGCCTTGTGGTCCAGTGATTGAGAATTCACCTTCCAGTGCGGGGCACGTGGGTTTGTTCCTGGTCAGGGAACTAAGTTTCCACATGCTGAACCACGTGGCCAAAAAATAATTTTTGATAAAAAATAAAATTTATGAGAAATATCATCTTTGCAAATGAAATTGTTAAACCATCTCTGAACAGTCTACTTTTTGTACTTTTTCCTTGGGTTGAGTGAGATGGGAGGAAAAAATTACAAAAGATGTTTTGCTAGCATGTACTAGGAGATTTCATATTAACATTGCCCAGTGTGTTATGTGCATTTCATTTAACGTTAGCTGTACTGTACATAAATCCAGGAATGTCTTTTTCGAGGGTCTGGGAGCCATCTCTTTGAAATATGATTATCAAGGAAGATAACCCCTATCCCCTAGTTCCTGTGAGAGAGTAGCAGCCCAGCTTTAGTGGGCTCTAAGTTGCAAAACTACCTTCCATCATAAATGCTTGAAATAAGTTTAATTTTCCTTTGATTAAATCCAATTAGCAAACACTGATGGCCACTTCAATTACCAGGTGAACTTAAGATGGACATGTGTGATGAACAGTGCTATCAAGAAGTTCTTGCACTTGAACACTAGCTATCACTTACTACCTTGCGAATATGTATAATAGGTTGTCTGCTTGGCATGAGGAAGGATGCCCTGAAGAAAAGGTGAGGTTTCTTCTTGTCCTTCCAATCTGTTGGTAGATTTCCTACAGTGAGCATCACATGCTTGTTTAATTCTTATCCAATAATACAACTGTTTTCTTCTTTTGTTTGTGGAGAGGATTTCTGGGTTGGGAGATTTTGTTCTTTTTTTTTTAATTGGAGGATAATTGCTTTACAATACTGTGTTGGTTTCTGCTGTACAACAGCGTGAGTCAGCTATATGTATACGTATGTCCCCTCCCTATTGAACCTCTCTCCCGTCCCCTCATCCCGACCCCCCCCCACCCCTGCCCCAGGTTGTCACGAGCACTGAGCTGGGCTTCCTGTGCTATACAGTAGCTTCCGACCAGCTATCTATTTTGCACATGGTAGTGTATATATGTCAGTGCTACTCTGTCAATTCCAAGAGAAACAAAAGTCACGTTGTTCACTTTGAGTTAAAGTTCAGAGAAAGACTGTCTTCTGAAAACATCTTTGGAAATTAAATCATAAAACTGCATCTCATTCAGCTGGTCCTTTTTGAAGAGAAGACATCAATAGAAATGAATGATTCTAGACTACAATGTTCCTAACTAGAAGTCACTGTCAGATACAACCATTGTTACATGATTGTCATTTATTCAACCCTAATTATGTATATGATGGACAAACTTAAGTCCTTGTTTAAAACATCGAGCTTTTCTGGATGTTTAGAAGTACATAAAGTATATTAAAAGTGGAGTATATTTTTAAAAGTATATTAATAAATATTAAAGAAGAAATTATTTTTAAGTATACAAATAAAAGTAAATTAAAAGTGGAGATAGTGAAGTAAGACATTTTGCACATATCCGTTTGTTAAAATTCACATGAAGTGTGTGTTTTGGGAGTGGAGTGGTTGAATTATTTGTCTGAGCAGAACACACGGTGTTTGTGCTGGTTCAGGGAAAAGGGCGGAGAGCAAAGGGCGAAGGGCCCAAGGCCAGTCTATTTATAGTTAGGCTAGGTTAATCATCATTCTTTCGTGTTCTGTGCATTTGGCTTTATTTTGTGGTGTCTATGGCATCACTGACTCAATGGACACGAGTTGGAGCAAACTCCAGGAGATAGTGAAGAACAGGGAAGCCTGGCGTGCTGCAGTTCATGGAGTCGGATACAGCCGAGTAACAATGGTGTATGTGGAAGGGCTTCCCTGGTGGCTCAGCGGGGGAGGATTCTGCCTGCAGTGTAGGAGCTGCAAGAGACGCAGGTTCAATCCCTGGGTCAGGAAGATCCCCTGGAGGAGGAAATGGCAACACACTTCAGTATTCTTGCCTGGGAAATCCCATGTACTGAGGAGCCTGGTGGGCTACAGTTCATGGGGTCCAAAAGAGTTGGACATGACTGAGAATGCACACAGGTTATGGTGTATATAAAAGTCAAACAAGTTAAAATTTCACAACAGCCAGTCTTTTCCAGGTGTAAAGAGGTTGCTAGTGTACGTCATGAGTAAAATTAGTAAACTACCTTTTTGTTCGTTTACCTTTTGATGCTGGATGATGAATTTCTATACTTGGTCATTAAAATGATGGGAGAGGAAGAAGATGAAGGATGGAAGGAGGGGCCTCTCCACTAGCATCTCCATATCTTGACGATAGTCTTGGATTATATCCATAGTTCTATGTGTACATTTTTTTAATAAAGCACCTGTGTTTATTGTGGATAAAGCCCATTCTTTTATTTTGCAACATCCAAGCTTTTTGGATGTCTCAAACTGACAATGTACAATAAAAAGTGGAGTTAGTGAATTATCAAGTAAATATCTTTAAAAAGTAATTAGTAGAAAGGATTATCTTCGGTATGGCGTTGTTAAACCACTTCTGAGCATTGAACGTCAGCACTTGCACATTAGGCTGGTGGTGGGGAGGAATGTAGGCAGATGTGTTCATATTTACATTTAGATAATTTATGTGTGCATACAGTTCTTTTGGCTGTACTTTAGGAATGTATCATTAAATAATTCAGTGGAAACATTCTTTCTTGATAATATTTCAAGAGAATATATATGATAATGTATTCTTTTAAGTCATTGTATTCTAGGGACTTCCCTGGTGGTGCAGTGGCTGGGACTCCACCCTCCAACACAGCAGGCCTTGAATCCTGCATGTCACAAGTAGGAGTTTGTATGTCACAATTAAAGAGCCTGCATGCTGCCGCCAAAACCTGGCACAGCCAAATGAATGAATATATAAAAATATTTTTAAAAAATTTATTGTACTCTATCACTTTATGTCTTAATCACTATTGAGCATAAGGGAATGTAATATTTTAATTGTAATTTTTTTAGTATCTTTGTGTAAGAAATCTGTTATCATTTTTGTCTTCTATGACATTTTTGTCCTCAAGTTCTCCAGAGGAACCAGTAGGATTGATTAATTTATTAGAATTGGCTCCAGAAACATCCAGAAACAGTGTTTAGTCTGGGTACCCCATGACCAGTCAAGTTAATACAAAAAGTTAACTATCACACCAAGAAAATAAATATTTTGTTTTTTTCCTTATTGAGTTGGTGTAGGGTGTTCTTCATTTTAATTAACTGGTTAATTATTTAATTGGAGGATAATTACTTTACAATTGCTTTACAATAATTTCGGGCCTCTGCCATATATCAGTGTGAATCAGTCACAGGTATACATATGTCCCCTTCCTCCTGAACCACTCACCCATCTCCCACCCCATCCCACTCGTTTAGGTTGTCACAGAGCACCAGATTGAGCTCTCTCCTATAAAAAGAATGCATTTGAGTCAGCCCTAATGAGGCGGATGAACCTAGAGCCTATTATATAGAGTGAAGTACGTCAGAATGAGAAAGATCAATACTGTATATTAACCCACGTATATGGAATCTAGAAAGATGGTAGTGATGAACCTATTTGCAGGGCAGCAATGAGGATGCAGACATAGAGAACAGATGGGTGTAGGGTATTCTTGGTTATCAAAATACTTAACGACTTTTGGACTTGAATTGATGCATTTGCATGATCATGATGTGTGACAATGAATGATGCATACTGTACAGTCTCAACCATGTAAAAATATTTGCTTAGTTCTGTGCGTACAAGCATAGGACCTCGAAGGATACATCAAGCTGTGAAATACTTATGATTATGGATGACGTTTGTATACTTTGCTTCCTGTGTTTTTCAGTTTCCGTAATGCACACATTACCTTTTAACCGTTTAAAAACATAGCACTAACATCTTAATGATTTCCAACAACAGAGGTTAATTATTCACTTGCTCATGCTTACATTGGCTGCTGAATAGAGCTACCATAACAAAGTACCACAAACTGAGTGACTAAAGAATTTATGTATTCTCTCATGATTTGGGGGGCAGAGGTCTAAAGCCAAAATGTTGGTGGGGTTGATTTCTTCTGGAGGTGCTGAGAAAGGATCTGTTCCATTCTCCTCTCCTGGCCTCTCATGGATGCCAGCAGCCCTTGGAGTTCTTATCCTGTAGCTAGAAAATCACTAACGTGTGCCTCCATTCTCACATGGCCCCCTTCCCCGTGTCTCTGTGTATTCTCTCTTCTTCTTCGGACACCAGTTGTATTGGGTTGACAGCACATCATAATCTAGTATGACCTCATTTTAACTAATTATATCTGCAAAGAGCTTATCTCCAAATAAAGTCCCATTCACAGTTACTGGGGGCTGGGATTTATTTTTTCAGGGGACCCAGTTCAACCCACAACAGTTACAAGTCAGTAGTGGCTTCACTTCTGCCAGATATGTCTTTCCATTCTTGGACTCAGAGTGAAGGAGTGGGCTGTACTTAGCATGCATCATGGGGTAGGAATAAACAAAAAACTCTCAGAACATCCATTCAAGTGAGGCAGGTATCAATGTTTGATTACATGGCATGTTTGATCATACCATAACTTGCTCTGCATCACAGGTTCCTGCCTCAGGCTTATGTTTGTCCAAAATCTGCATCATTTCCCAGTCATGGACTTCCTGTTAAAAGTCAATCTGGGACTTCCCTGGTGGTCCATTGGTTAAGAATCTGCCTGCTAGTGCAGGGAACACGGGTTCAGTTCCTGATCCGGGAAGATCACACAGGCTGCAGGTCACTGGAGCTTGTGCACCGCAACTGCTGAGCCCACGCTCTTGTACTCTGCAACAGGAGAAACCACTGCAGTGAGAAGCCTGTGCATTGCGAGTAGAGAGTAGTCCCCACTCGCCACAACTAGAGAAAGCCTGCCTGCAGCAAGGAAGACCCAGCACAGCCCAAAATAAACAAACACATTCTTTTAAAAAGAGTTAATCTGTTGCAATACCTGTTTTGTTTTGGCTTTAGTTGATTTATAGTCATGTTTTGTGGAAAGTTTTACTTGTTTTGGATTCGAAGGATTTTAGCAAAAGAAACCACTCATCGTACACAACCATCTCAGTGTTTAATGGAGGATTATTTGACTTAATTTCAGTATACAGTCATTAAAAGAAATGAAATATAGACAATAGAGAAAAATAACAGCACATACAACACGAATTTGAACTGACCAACATCCAGAATTAAACAGTGCTGTTAACACTTGTTAACAGCAATCTGGAGTCCCAGTTGGGAAATGTTCCCAGGCAGTGTGTCCACTCCATGAATGAGACCGAAGATCACAGTTTCAGGGGCTCCTGCTTATCATCCCAGGCCACAAATTGATATCATCATTAGTTTGTGTGCAAAAAATGCAGCTCTGGTTTTACTTTAATCTTTTTACAATGCTATTTGTTTCTTGTGAGTCATAGGATTTCATTAGACCCCAGAAGGTTGACCAGACCTCCAGGAATTCAAGACTTCCAAGACCTACTCTCCCCCCACCCCCAACTTTTAAAAAAATATTCTGTATTGGATATAGCTGATTAACAATGGCTGATAGTTTCAGATGAACAGTGAAGGGACTCAGCCATACATACACATGTATCCATTCTTCCCCCAAACTCTCCTCTTACCCAGGCTGCCACATAACACTGAGCAGATTTCCACATGCTATATAGTATGTCCTTGTTGGTTATACATTTTAAATATACCAGTGTGTACATGTCCATCCCAAACTCCCTAACAATACCTTCCCCCTTCTGCCCCCCTTCTTATCTAAAGTGCCACATGACTTGCTGTGCTTGTGGGCAGGCACAGAATCTGGGCAGTGTTCAGGCAGGTCAGAGGCCTGATACTCTCCTGCTTCTGAAGCCTTAACAAGACTTCTTCCATTTTAAGTTCCCTAACAAGTCACTCCTCTTTTTGTAACTGTAACATAAGTATCCTCTCTTCTATCAATCCAGTCAAAGCCCACTTCTTGAAGGCATTTGATATTTTTTCTTAAGAATTCAGATGTATTGTCAGCCAATTAAATGCAAGATGCACAGAAAACAAACTCAGCACTTAAGATTCTCTTGAAAAATATCAGTTTCTGAAATATAAGTGAAATATTTTTACAATGTCCACATCAGTGGGACAGACTCTATAGGTTACTTTCAAGTCTTGGTCTACACAAGAACAAGGGGATTGTTCACTCTACATCTGGTTCCATTTTGCTAAGCAACTTGGGTGTAGGACTGTAGCTATGCCATAATGTTATCTGAATGGTGGAAACTGCACAGACCTTTCTAAAAATGTGAGAAACAGGAAGAGGTTCACTATCTGAACTTTAGGAAGTGAGTGAAGCTAAATATTAGAGGCAAGTGGTTTTTAAACCCATTGGTTAGAAGTTTCAGGGTACAAGTTAGAAGCTTGGTTTTTCTTGTTTGTTCATTTTTTGCCTTTGGGTTAAAGTTCATTTATTCTATTTCACCTTGGAGTTGTTACCAACCAGGGTTCCTGGCCTTCCTTAATCAATAGAAATTGATAAAAGGCCAGACAAAAAATTGAGGCAAGGCTTTATTGTGGCTCCTGTGGCAGCAGGAGGGAGTGAAAACAAGCAACAGGTTCCCTTGCTCCCTCCGTAAGAGGGGATGAGCTAGTTCCTTATATGGGGTGAGGGCAGGGTGGGTCCAGGGATCAGGTCAGAGGGATGGCTTAGGTGTCTTCCCCACCCCTTAGGTGGTTCTGTGTACGGAGGTCATGCTTAGTATCCTGTTTATGCTCCTGGCTCTTCAGAAGTGGCAGTTGGGCTTCTTTGGTCTTGTATCTTTTCCATAATTTGCCCCAACCAAGCATGCATTCAGTTATTTTCAGTCCCTTATAGTTTCTAGGTATTTTGTTGCTCAAGGAAATATTTGTCCAGGTATAAGCACTTCAGCAAAGGGTCCCAGGTCCCAGGTTCAGCCTGTCTCACAATGATCTTTAAACACATGAAAAATTTTCAACATAGTTGGTCATCAGGGAAATGCCACACAGAAGCCTGATATCATTATACACCCTCTAGAATGTTGAAAAAAAATTTTTAGTATGATACGTTTTATTTTCAGGGCCTTGAACAATACATGATGTTAAGCATACCTTTTTCATTTTATGAAAATGTATGTTGATAAATTAATTTTCATTTATTTTTTGCTATACAGTAGGTCCTTGTTGGTTATCCATTTTGAATATAGCAGTGTGTACCTGTCCATTCCAAACTATCCATTTCCTTTGGCAACCATAGGTTCATTCTCTAAGTCTGTGAGTCTCTGTTTTGTAAGTAAGTTTATTTGTATCATTTCTTTTTAGATTTCACATGTAAGGGATGTCACACGATATTTCTCCTTTTCTGTTTTATTTACATCACTCAGTGTCAGGCGAGTGTATGCGCTTCGGTTTTTGTCTCGTCACAACAGAGATTTGGAGTGATGCACATTGAAGCCCCCTCGGCGGGTCACAGCTCTCGGGTCTTGGACAGACCGTGTTATAGCTCTCAGGTCTCGAATGGACCGTGTTACAGCTCTTAGACAAATCAGTGTTACAGCTCCGTGTTATAGCTCTATTTTATTTAGAAGATAGCAGGAAAATCCATCTTCAAGGCTTGAGGGCATGTCAACCCAAAGACCTGAAGAGAAGCGCACCCTAGCGCACTGGGCGGGGGGGACGGGGGGGGGTGGGGTGGGGAGCTTTGGCTCTTCTTTTTATGTTTTTCTCTCTCTGGGCCTGTCCTATGTAAATTGGGCCAGCCAGGAGTGCTGTTTATTTTACCTGAGGTTCTCACTCCGGTCCTCGGACCTTCCTTTGTTCTATTTTCGGAGGCTTTTCCCTTCCAGGTCTTTTAGCCACCACCATTCTGGACTCCTTTTCCCTATTCTAACTACCTAACATTCCCCCTCTCAAGAAATGGGAGGCCCAATTCTTTGGGAATAGGGGCATTGAGGTCTTTCTGGCTACTTCCTGCTGAACTGGGACAGCAAGGGGCATTGGGCCTCCCCCTCCTGCTAGTCTCAAGCCTCAGAGTCCTTATAGTGGTGTCCATCTAAGGATGAGTGTTATTTTCTGTGGTTGGCTGTAGTTTTATATCTTTGTTGAACTGGCACTGCATGTTGCAGCTTGTTGACCTTGGCAGAGACAAGACAGGTTAGACAATTGACAGTACATGGAACAATCATAAGCAGCATCAATATGGCATAACAAGGACTAGTAGGGGCATTAGCCAATTTCAAATTTATATCACCAGGATGGCTCAAGTCCCTCCTTGTTTAGGGATCAGAAGATCTATCTCCTGTCTGTTTTGGAGTATTATCCCTGCCAAGCTGTGTTGGCTCTTTAGAGTTATCCTGAGAAATCTTATCCCCAGAGACCAGATTTTGGGGTTGTTCATTAGAATGGCACTCATTTATAGTTTTGAATAGGTATCTGAGAGCTCCCAGGGGCTCACAGGTGTATTGAGTGTCCTCTTCTGTTTTCTTCCATGGCTGTCTCTGAACCCCTGAGGAAATACTGCCCAAGTCATCTGTTAGTGTTTTTCTCCTGGGGTCTCCCACTCAAGGGCAAAAAGATACTGGGATTCTTTAGCCAGTGGTATGCAAAATAATGCATCTTTGAGATCCAAGACTGTAAACCACTTGGCACTGGGTGGGATTTCTCCCAAGATTACATAGGGATTGGGTACTGTGGGATGGAGGGGGACTACAGCTTCATTTATGATCTGGAGATCTTGAACCATTCACCAGGTTCCGTCTTTTTTCTTTACTGAGAGGATTGGGGTGTTACATGGCAAATTGGTGGGGACCAATAGCCCACAAGCAAGGAATTTATTTATTAAAGGCTGTAGTCCCTCCCGAGCCTCTCTTTTGAGGGATGTTGTTTTCGGTTAGGAAACCGAGTGGGATCTTGGAGGACAATGATGACTGGCTCATCTTGGTGGGCTTGTCCAGGAATCCCCTGGTCCCACACCTGGGGGTTAATTTTGTCTTCCCATAGTTTTTGGTCTCTCTCTATTGGAGATGGTGTAATGGGTTCTTCCGTAGTAACCAGAAGCTGTAGGGCCCTAGGGGCTGAAAAGCTTCCCATCACAAGGGTGAGCCCTAGTTTAGTGAGTATGTCTCTTCCCAATAAGGGAGTGGGACACCCAGGGACCACCAGAAACTGGTGGGAAAATATCTGTCCATCCCAACAACAAAGAAGTGCTTGGGTGAATCTTTTAGTAGTTGTTTTTCCTGTAGCACCCAAAATGGTACAGGTTTGGGAGGAGAAGGCTCCGGAGTAGGAGATCAAGACAGAGTAAGTAGCACCCCTGTCAACGAAGAAATTCTCGGACTTACCTGCCAACATCCAGTTGCACCATTGGCTCCAGCCCCGTGATGGTTATCTGTGACAGGTGGACTGGCTGAAGCAGGCTGCTTCAGTCCTCTTGAACCATCGTGAGGGAAGGCTTGGTGCTTGACCTTGAGGCTCTTGGGTCCCGAGGGCAGAGTGCCACCCAATGTCCCAGTTGATGGCATTTGTGGCAAGCTGTTCTAGGAGACTTGTCATGGTTCGGACACTCTTTGGCCCAATGCCTCGCCTGTCTACAGATTAGGCATTTGCTCTTGCCTTGTCCTTCAAGGAATCAGGGTGTGTCAGGGCTTCCCTGGAGGGCGGCTAACATCTGGGCATGCCTTGTCTCTTTCCTTCTCCTGTTCTGTTATAAAAGGTATTGGTGGCTGTCTGGATCATCTCATCTAGAGAGGCAGCAGAGTCCTGCTGCTGTAGCTGTTGTAACTTAATCCTGATATCTGATGCACATTGGGACAGGAATTTTTCTTTTAAAATCACCTGTCCCTCATAAGAGTCTAAGTCCAGATTGGTAAACTTTTGGAGGGCCTCTTTTAGCCTTTCCAGAAAGGTAAGGGGGTTCTCATTGGGCTCCTGAGTTATTGTTGAGACCCGGGCATAGCTAATTACTTTTTTTTTTTGCTAATTACTTTTTGTTTAGCTGCTTTCAGTCCTGCCTTCACACAGATTAGAAAATGATCCCTTTCCTAGATGTGCTCAGGGTCATTATAATTCCAATTAGGATCAGAGGAGGGGACTGCAGTTTCCCCTACTGGGTATTTATCACTGGACTTGTGAAGCCCTGTTGCATACCTCCAGGCTTTCTTTAAGACCCTAGTATGTTTGGGGTCAGATAAAGTTTAACTAAATATGACCATGATGCCTTTCCACATCAAGTCAAAGGCCAAGGTAATATGTGGAATGTATCTATATATTTGCCTGGCTCATCTGTATAGCTTCCCAGGTCTTGTTTGATCTTAGTTCTAAGAGGGAGAAGGGTTTATGGACTCGGGTTGGTCCGAATTCTCCAGTTTCAACTAAGGGACATACTTGAGCTGGCTTTTGTGGAGGGGGTGCTCCCGGATATGGGGTCACGCTTGGATACAAGGAAGGAGCACCAGGCAACTCGGGAGCTGTGGGAGGTGAGCCTCCACGGGGGGCTTCCTTTTCTTGGCTGCCTGTGCCTAACACCATTCGCCTAGTGGGCTCACTTTTAGGGTGTACAACAGTCGCGTACTTAAGACAGAGTTCCTTCATATCTCTTAGTCAGAAGAAAATTTGGACATAGGGGATCTCTGTCCATTTCCCTTGTCTTTTGCAGAGTAACTCTAATTTCAGGATGGTATTGTAATTTAAAGTCCCATCCTCAGGCCAGTGTTCCTCGTCCCCCAGTGGATACTGTGGCCACGCAATGGCACAAAGGAATTTTAAGCGACTCCTCCTCAGAGTTAGAGGATCAAACAGCTTCCAGTTATCAAGGATGCATGTCAAGGGCGTCTGCCGGGAAGTGGATTGGTTATTTCCTATCTGAAAGACAGTCATGACAGGGAGGAAAAGGAAAAGAGAA
Source organism: Odocoileus virginianus (assembly GCF_023699985.2). Taxonomy (NCBI): domain Eukaryota; kingdom Metazoa; phylum Chordata; class Mammalia; order Artiodactyla; family Cervidae; genus Odocoileus; species Odocoileus virginianus. The sequence continues at coordinate 8,769,482 of NC_069706.1, read as the reverse complement.
AAAAAACTAATAGGCTTTCTGAAGGTTATCCTACCCAGTACTGTTGCAACCTGAGAGCTAGGCGTCCCCGGGTCAGGATGCAGATCCCCAGGCAGGCTGAGACATGACCTCATAGAGATCGAATCCCCGGGCAGGTTGAGGCATGACGGCCTCCCAAGAATTGGGTCCCTGGGCAGGTCAAGGTGTGACGACCTCCTGGGACCCCTGGGACTGGCGGATCCCCGAGCAGGTTGAGGCGTGACAACCTTTCGAGGACCAGATCCCTAGGCAGGTCAAGGCGTGATGACCTCCTGGGACCCCTGGACTGGAGTTTGGGCGTCCCCAAGGTCTCCAGCGTGACCAGTGCTAGGTAGGATTAAGGGGTTGGATATTATACAGTACTTTTCCCCCAAGGCCAGCTATATTCTGGTTGTCCCTCCAGAAGATTGTAGAGGCAACATTGTGGGCCCAGATAGGGCTGAGGAAAGGAGCATGAAACAGGAGGGAAGTGGGGCAGAGCACACCTTTGAAAGAATGACATAGCACAAGGGTATAACATAAACCGATTAAAAATCAATTGGGTCCAACAGGACAAGTCAAATTCAAGTAAACCTTAATCCCCAATCTATAAGCCAAAAGACACATTCAGAGGTGGCGGAACAGCTCCAAGGCACTGTCAAAAGACAGAGGAGTGGGTGGTTCCCCAATGACCGGGATGATCCTCCCACTCGTTAGCATATGAATTCACCCCGCTGGCAAAACCTAGCCAGGCCACATTCCGTGGCCTGTAAAATGGGCGCTTCTCTCTGAATCTTAACTCTTACCTGTCACTTTGTCTCTCACTGAATTTTTGCAATGAGACATCAGAGCCTAAGCTTCATTAGGTCCTGAAGCCAGGCATCCTGGGTTTTGGTCGGGCTCGAGTCCCTGGAGACAGAGCTGAAGGACAGGAAGAAAAAGCAGTGGGAAAAATGTGCCAAGGAATCCCCTTGATAGCCTGCTGGAAGATTTGCTAAATATCTGACTGGTGCTCACAGTTTTCATTGGTCTGACTCTTGGCACAAAGAGTAGGGACAGAAGAACCCCCACCGGCTTGGGTAACAGCTACTGGGGCCCAGCAGATAGTGCCTTTGGGACATACCGAAGGGTAGCCTCTCCAGAGTCCCCCAGTTGCGCCCACTGCTGCCTGCCTGTTCGCGGGGGGTTCAAGGAAACAAGAAATGAGAGATTGTAAAGGAGTTAAGATTTTGTTAGGCATATGTCCCTCCAGCCATAGGAGCGAGGATCTCCTACCTTAACCGGAGGTCTGCTGGAATCTGAGGCTGAGCCCCGTGAGCTTTCTGCTGAGTTCGTTTTCCGCTGTTCCAGTTTCCAACACGATGGGCCTTACCCCGCGCTGGGTTTTCTTCGCATTCGCTTCTACCGCAGGAGCTTCGCTGAGTTGGGCTCCTGCTGTGTTTGATCTCTTCCACACGGAGGTTGTTTTCGCCAGGTTAAACCTGAGTCACGGCACCATAGATGTCAGGAGAGTGTACGCGCCTCGGTTTTTGTCTCGTCACAACAAAGATTTGGAGTGACAGACATTAAAGCCCCCTCGGCAGGTCACAGCTCTCGGGTCTTGGACAGACCGTGTTATAGCTCTCGGGTCTCGAATGGACCGTGTTACAGCTCTTAGACAAATCAGTGTTACAGCTCCGTGTTACAGCTCTATTTTATTTAGAAGATAGCAGGAAAATCCACCTTCAAGGCGTGAGGGCACGTCGATCCAAAGACACGAAGAGAAGAGCGGCATAGCGAGAGAGGGCAGGAGAGAGAGGGAGAGAGAGAGAGAAAGAGAGCTTTGGGTCCTCTTTTTATATGGTCTTCTCTCCCTGGGCCTGTCCTATGTAAATTGGGCCAGCCAGGAGTGCTGTTTGTTTTATCTGAGGTTCTCTCACTCCGGTCCTCAGACCTTCCTTTGTTCTATTTTCAAGGGCTTTTCCCTTCCAGGTCTTTTAGCCACCGCCATTCTGGACTCCTTTGTCCTATTCTAGCTACCTAACACTCAGTATGTAGAATGTCCAAAATTTAAAGGATACACAAAGCAGCAAGGACCTCAGTATCTTGTAGTGATCTATAATGAAAAAAAGTCTGAAGAAGAATGTATACATGTAGGTATAACTGAAGTGCTTTGCTGAACACCTGAAGTATTGTCAATCACTATACTCCCAATTTAAAAAAACGATGCACAATACCAAGGGTTAATGAGGATGTCTAGCAACTGGATTCTTATCTTTTGCTGGTGGAAATGTAAAATAGTACAACCACTTTGGAAAATAGCTTGGCAGTATTACACACAGACACATACACACACACATATGGAGTTTCCCCAGTGGCTCGCAGTAAAGAAGCTGGCTGCAATGCAGGAACCACAGGAGATGTGGATTTGATTCCTGGGTCTGGAAGATCCCCTGGAGGAGGGCATGGTAACCCACTCCAGTATTCTTGCCTGGAGAATTCCATGGACAGAGGAGTCTGATGGGCTACAGTCCATAGAGTCACTGTTAGGGAAATTAAATAGTCTTGTTTAGGCTTCAGAGACAAAACAGAGTAGGCCTCTGACCTTGCTTCTAATCTCTGCCTGGACACTGCCCTGACTGTGACTGTCTGCCTGCTGTGAGTGCAAGACTTGCAGTCCCATAGATAAGATGGGGGATAAATCTTGAGATTCCTGAGCCCCTGGAGGGGCTCTGGCCAACCAAGCCCCAGGCTTAACAACATTCCAATCTTTATAAGACAAAACAAACAACATTAACGTGAAACCAGAGCTGCTATTTACTCACAGATTTAATGATGATATCAGTTCGTGTCCTGGGAGTATAAACAGGAACCCAGAATACAATGTTTGAAGTCTCACCTACAGAGCTGTTGTGCTGCCTGGGAACTTTTCCAAACTGGGACTCGAGATGTACTGTGACATATGACTTTCTAGCACCGTTTGAATCTGGATGTCGATCAAAACTCAATTTGGTGATATATCCTCTGCTGTTTCTATTTTTCTTTTAATGTTAGTATATTGAATGTAAAATAGATAATTCTCTAATAAATATTGGCATTGTTTATTTGTATATAATGAGTGGCCTATTTTGTTAACAAACCCTTTGAACCCGAGACGAAAGTGCCGCAAAGAGTTGGACAAGACTGAAGTGACTCAACATGCACACATATATATATGTGTGTGTGTGTGTGTATATATATGTGTGTATATAATTCAAATATATATTTAGTATGAAAGTGAAAGTTGCCCAGTCGTGTCTGACTCTTTGCAACCCCATGGACTATACTGTCCATGGAATTCTCCAGGCCAGAATAACTGGAGTGTGTAGCCTTTCCTTTCTCCAGGGGATCTTTCTAACCCAGGGATCGAAGCCAGGTCTCCTGCATTGCAGGCAGATTCTCTACCAACTGAGCTATCATGGAAGACCCGACATATATATTGATATATATAATTAAACATGTTTATCATACCACTCAATAATTCCACTTCTACATATGCTAAATATCTAGCCAAGGAGTCAAAAATTGATTATTATAAGATGAAAAAAATATTTTACCAGCTATCTGGGTATCCCTTAGCCTAATCAAGCTGACACATAAAATTAACCATCACATGCAGCAACTAGAGTAAGAGACCAACAGAGAAATTACAAAATTCTTATTAGGAATTAACTCAAAGACTCAATCAGTGACTGTGGCTTCTCACATTAAACTGGTCAGTTTTAGCATTATAGGTTTTGATGGAAAAAAAGTTCAGATATTCAAGTATGGGGATGTCATTCTGGCTTATACGTGATTCGGCCTTAAACTTTGTGTGAACCACAACTGCCTGACTTATGTCCTGTCAAACATACGTTGTATATTAGCCTTAACCATTCAGGTAAAGAATGTTCCTCTTTGAAAATAAGGATAAAATGACTTCCTTCCTATGGGTCCAGTGTTAGCACTCCCTTGAAGAGAAGGTTCTGTTCCCAGACCCCAGGATCATAGACACTCTCTGCGTACATATTAATCTATCTCTTTTGAAACCTTGCAGGAATGCACCCCTGTCGTGTTTGATGTTTTTTCTGATATAAAACTGTGCTGAAAACCAAGCTTCCACCAGAGCAATTTCTCAGAACTACTGAGAGATCATCTCCTGGGCTATAGTCCTCAGTTTGGCTCAAATAAAACTCTCTTCTGTTCCTTATTATAAATTGATTATTTATTATTTGCATCAACAGTTTTACTCATTTATTTCTTTAGTCATTCAATATATATTTAATGAGCATATCTGTTGTGTGCCAGGGTCTCGGTGACCAGGAACAGTTTATGTTCTCAAGGGATTTGTCGTCTGAAATTAAGGTGCACAAGTAAATCAGTAATTTTAATACTGCATGATCAAATGCTACAATCATGTGTTTTGTCACAGGTTTGATTTCACTGACAGAGCGCCACCAGGGATCCTTAGCCCTAAGATACAGCTTATTACCAGAACACACACTAGACATGGGGCCTGAGATCCAGGTATTTCCACATTCCCTGTTCAAACATGGACTCTTCATACCCATACTGTGATACTCAAGAGAATGTATTTGGGTCAGGAATTCAGGTTCAGCTTTTCTGAAGAGGTGACATTGAAAAAGAGCTATTTGATTGACAGAAAGGGGGAACAGCTAGTGCAAAGGCCCTGAGGTAGGAACACACTGAGTTGGAGACTGAAGGATGGCCATGTGACCATGGCAGAGTGAGTCCCAGAGGCCAGGTCACAGTGGTGTCATCTGGGGCAAGGGAGTTAAATTTCATTCTAAAGAGCATGAAGCCACTGGAGCATTTTAAGCAGAAAGGAGATTGAGTGTACCTTGTGCTTGCAGAGCTGGGGACTTGACCATTACTCCACCTGTTGCAGAAGCTGGACCATCAAGAAACCAAGCACCACACTGGGAGAGCTGGAGAACTTGATTATGCCCCCAGGCCCAGAGGAGTTACCACTTCCAGCTCTGAGGCTGGAACAAAGGGGTTACAGAGTTTTTATAGGCAGTGCATGACATCAGACTTTAGTGGGCAGTGCTGACTGATAATAGGTTCGTTTAAACTAGGGGTTTTGTGCAATGGGGAACAGTAGTTAAGACACAGCAAGAGGGGATGCCTGACCTTTACACAAAAAAACATGGTTAAGCAGGACTACAGGGGCTGGGTAATTTCAAAAGTAGGAGAAGGGTGAGGTAAGTTTCAGCTCCTAGCATTGTAAATTTCCATCCTCCCCACCCCCCCACCTCTGCCGAAACTATGTATCTTACGTGACTTTGCAAGGAGCAAGCTGAGTTACAGAAGCAGAAGGAGTATTTAGTTATTTCTAGCTGGGTGTAAGTTTTAAATTTTCCTCTTCATACCCAATTGCTCAGTGAGACAAAGCATAGCAATGCTTGGAACTACCCAGCTTTTATGGTTGGCTTGTGTGTGTGCACAGTTGCTTCAGTTGTGTCGGATTCTTTGCGACCCTATGACTGTGGCCCACCTGGCTTCTCTGTCCATGGGATTCTCCAGGCAAGAATACTGGAGTGGGCTACAGTGTCCTCCTCCAGGGGATCTTCCAGACCCAGGGATTGAACCTGAGGCTCCTGCATCGCAGGTGGATTCTTTACCACCCAGCCACTGGGGAAGCCCCTTTAGGGTTAGCAGCAGTGGGCAAATACATGGTTCCATCTATGTCCCTTAATTCAGAAGAGTAGACTGTAATCATAGATTTTCTTCACTCTCATTTCTCCTTTTCCTAGCTCAAACCAGCCAACCAACCAATCACACAAACAAATAATGAAGAAGAAAACAGCAGCAGAAAAAACAAGAGCAACAAAAGCCTCAACACAGCTCTTTCGTGTGTGGGAGCTTTTTAGTGTAATGGTAATTTTCTAGATCTTGATTGTGGTGGTGATTACACACGTGTATACATTCGTCAAAACCCCATCTAAACATAGCCTTACAATAGGGGAGTTTCATTGTATGTGTATTATGTTTAATATGTATGTATAATATGTATGTATGTTATATTTCTGTCTCAGTAAAGTTGATTTTAAAAAAGGAAATTCTCTACGCACTGTAGGTAAATACAAAGGAGTATTTTGCATTCTTACAAGAAGTTCAGGAAGGTTCTCAGAGGGGATGATGTTGGAACTGCTACTTGAAGAGTGAGTAGTAGTATTCTGGTTGTTTAATAAAACATTGCAAAATTCTGTGACACTCCTCCCATCAAGATCTGTGACTAGTAATGTGTATGTGGAAGTATAGGTGGAAGAAGAGGTGGAAGTGATGCTGTTCTTTAGAAATGGACAGCTGTGGGAATTCCCAAACAGTCCAGTGGTTAAGCCTCCATGCTTCTGCTGTAGGCGGCAGGAGTTTGATTCTTGGTTGGGGAACTAAAATCCTGCATGCAACGACCGATAAATAAATAAATAGGTACGTACATAAATAAATGTAAAGAAAGAAATGGACCGCTTCCACTTCCTTTCCCTCTGTCCCCTTCTTGGAACCCAGCTGCCATGCTGTGAGCAAGCCTGCTCAGCCCGTGGAGAGGGTCTGGAGGAGAAACTCAGGTGGAAAAAATCTGGGACCTCCTGCCCAAAGGATTCCAGCATCTGTTAAGGTCCACTCTCACTTACTCAAAATCCTAACGGTGAACTTTATTTCAGAAATCAGAATTTTTTATTTTAGAATTTTTGTTTAGTTACTCAATCATGTCCAACTTTTTGCAACCCCATGGACTGTAGCACACCAGGCTTCCCTCTCCTTCACCATCTCCTGGAGTTTGCTCAAACTCATCTTCATTGAATTGGTGATGCTGTCCAACCATTTCACCCTCTGTCACCCCCTTCTCCTCCTGCCTTCAGTCTTTCATAGCAGCAGGGTCTTTTCTAATGAGTCAGCTCTTTGCATCAGGTGGCCCAAAGTATTGGAACTTCAGCTTCGGTGTCAGTTCTTCGAATGAATATTTAGGATTGATTTCCTTTAGGATTGGGCTTCCCTGATAGTTCAGTTGGTAAAGAATCCACCTGCAATGCAGGAGACCCCAGGTCAATTCCTGGGGTCAGGAAGATTCACTGGAGAAGGAATAGGCTACCCACTCCAATATTCTTGGGCTTCCCTTGTGGCTCAGCTGGTAAAGAATCCACCTGTAATGCAGAAGACCTGGGTTTGATCCCTGGGTTGGGAAGATCCCCTGAAGAAGGGAAAGGCTACCCACTCCAGTATATTGGCCTGGAGAATTCCATGGACAGAATAGTCCATGGGGTTGCAAAGAGTCGGACACGACTGAGCAACTTTTGGAGAAGGAAATGGCAACCCACCCTAGTATTCTTGCCCGAAGAGTCCCATGGAAAGAGGAGCCTGGTAGGCTACAGTTCATGGGATCACAAGAGTCGGACATGACTTAGCACTATCTTTTCTTTCTTTTTCCTTTAAAATTGACCAGTTTTATCTCCTTGAAGTCCAAGGGACTCTCAAGAGTCTTCTCCAACACCACAGTTCAAAAGCATCAGTTCTTCAGTGCTCAGCTGCGGGGGTCCAGCCTCCACGGGTCCAGGAAACCCTCGGGATGAGCGGCGTCGGCGAATGGAAAGACTCAGGCAAGCACACACACTGGCAGTGAAAAAACTACTACTTTATTTTTTCCTTAACCCCTTTATATATATCTTTTGTTACTGAGGCCAAGGTATGACTTGTTTTTCAATTCTTTCCGGATGAAGTCCCCCTTAGATCAGCAGAACAAGTCAGGGGATATTTTCCATGACATAATTTCTCAGGGTACTAAATCTTCTGTCCCTGGTGGCGCGTGACAAGGGTTGGTTTGGACCTCTTAGCCCACTCTGTTCTCAAGCCTAAATGTTTTTCTTGCTTCACTGCTTTACTTGAATAGACAAGCGTCAATTACAGAAAAACACATAGCTACAGACAAGAAAAATATTTTGACAGTTTTACAGCGTATGGTTAGCCACTTATAATTCTACCTATTGTGAAAACTTAACTTTTATATTATACACATACTACAATATCTTGCTTACTACTTTATCTACAAGCCACAATTCATTCCATTCTCACACAGCCATCTATGATACCTATAGCACTAACACTACTCTCTAGTGCACTCCCAGGTGCACCATGGACAGGGAAAAATGGAGCAGCAGCAGCTTCACAGCCGTTCTCACTCCACAGTATGAGAACTACCGAGAATTCCAAGAAGGAGTATCAGAACAAACAAGACACACATAGTAAGAGTAGGGAATGTCCCGGAGCCTACTGGACTTCTTCGAATTCCCCTGGGTTCGGGACTTCCCTGAGTCCATGACCCTTTACCCAGATCCTTGTCATGGGCGGGGCTTTTGCTTGTCCTCTTCTGTTTTCTTTTGGCTCCCGACACTCAGCCTTCTTTATGGTCCCTCTCTCACATCCATACATGACTATTGGAAAAACCATAGCTTTGACTAGATAGACGTTTGTTGGCAGAGTAATGTTTCTGCTTTTTAATACGCTCTCTAGGTTGGTCATAATTTTTCTTCCAAGGAGCAATCATCTTTTAATTTCATGGCTGCAGTCACCATCTGCAATGATTTTGGAGCCCAAGAAAATAAAGTCTGTCACTGTTTTCATTGTTTCCCCATCTATTTGCCATGAAGTGATGGGACTGGATTCCATGATCTTAGTTTTTTGAATGTTGAGTTGACTTTGAAGCCAGTTTTTTCACTCTCCTCTTTCACCTTCATCAAGAAGCTCTTTAGCTCCTTTTCGCTTTCTGCAGTAAGGGTGGTGTCCTCTGCATGTGCATGCGTGCCAAGTCACCTCAGTTGTATTCAATCTTTTGAGACCCCATGGAATGTAGCCCGCCAGACTCCTTAGTCCATGGGATTCTCCAGCTAAAAATACCGGAGTGGGTTGCCATTTCCTTCTCCAGGAGATCTTCCCAACCCAGGGATCCAGTCCTGTTCTCTTAAGTCTCCTGCATTGGCAAGGGAGTTCTTTACCACTTGTGCCACCTGGTAAGCCAGTCGTGCTGTTGGTAAAGTCATCTGCATATCTGAGGTTATTGATATTTCTCCCGTTAATCTTGATTCCAGCTTGAGTTTCATCCAACCCGGCATTTCGCATGATGTACTCTGCATATAAGTTAAATAAGCAGGGTGACAGTATTCAGCCTTGACGTACTCCTTTCCCTATTTGGAACCAGTCCGTTGTTCCATGTCTGGTTCTAACTGTTGCTTCTTGACCTGCATACAGGTTTCTCAGGAGGCAGTTAAGGTGATCTGGTATTCACATCTCTTTAAGAATTTTCCACAGTTTGTTGTGATCCACCCAGTCGAAGTCTTTAGCATAGTCAATAAAGCAGAAGTAGATGTTTTTCTGGAATTCTCTTACTTTTTCTATGATCCAACAGATGTTGGCAATTTGATACGGATAGGGTCTGCATGGGGACTCATTTGTTAAAATGGATCATTGTGTTGACCTTGCAAACTAAAGGAGACATCATGGTGACCCATGAGACTGACTCCATTGCTCAAGCAACATGCTGTTTTCGCCCCTGGCACTTAGTTTCCCAAGACGGTGTGACACCTCTGTCTGTCAAGACTACGTGACTGTCAAGCTCCAGTTGCAGGCTAAAGATAAACTAACCACCCCCTGCAGGGGACCTGATTTTCCCTCTGTGGAGTATAACAGGGATCCATCAAAAATCTATTATTTAAAGAATAAAAAATTTCAGTTATGCAAAACAAAAAAAAAAAAAAAAAAGAGGGATCCATCAGAAGGGTGGGCTGTTGGTTCTTCTCAAGGGCCAGTCACCCTTTTGTTTCCCTTTAATAAATTTCCTTTTCTTTGCCTGACTGTGCGGCTCTCTCTCTTTTTCCGCACTCGCCTTTACAGATACCTATGCATATATTCATAACTTCTCAGTGCGTATTGCAAACCATTAATTCATCTGTAGGGAAAATGTACAAATATGTACACTAAGTGTAACAAATTAAGACCATAAATAGCCACCAGTCAGTCATTTGCTATGAAACAAATTTGCTGTGAAAGAAAGGAAAATGTCTGGTTGTTAAAACGATTTTGGCTTTTGATTTTTGGAATGGCACTGAAGGAATAATGGATAAATCTGTGGTTTGGCATGCCTAGAAAGTAGGGGAAGAAGGGAATGGAGGGAGAGAGAGAAGGCAGGAAAAGTTAAATGAGTACAGAAGAGTCCAACAGTCTGGTTGTCTGGAGTATGAGCCTGAAGTTTATCCTGTGGATAACAGGGAAGCAGGAAAGTGTATGGTCAGGGGCAGGCTCTGGTGTGGAGTGTGGAGTGGATGGGCAGGCTTGAAGCAGAGAGATGACACCAGGTGGGGACCACAGTCACAATGGCCATGGAGATGGAGAGGAGAGGACAAAGAATACAGAAAAGTGATGCTATTGAGACACTGCTCTGGGAAAGCAAGTGTTCTCCTTACTTGCTGCAAGTAATAAATCTTTCCTTCTTTGGGGAAAAAAAGTGATGTTGTACATCTTGTGCACCAGAGTGCTTGGAAGGCAGTGCTCAAAAGCTGGGGCTAAGGCAAGGGCGTATTCCCCTCCACCCTATCCCCACCCGCCCTCCAGGGTAAAGCACTTAGAGATTCATTCCCTGTGGGATGAAACTCCAAGATGAGAATAGGAGAACAGTTAAGGGAGGAGACTGGGCCCTGCCCAGATCACTGGTTTCTTATTCTCAAAGTCAGGAGACCTCCCTGACCACACATGCCCAGAAAAGACTCCTTGGAAGCCAAAGGGGAGTTAGGTCAAGGGATGTTCCCTACCCATGTGCCTTTTCAGTACAATCCATTTTGGTTAAGAGAGGTGGCTGTGAACACCTGGGAGCATCCTGAGATACAGCAAATTTGGACGGTGAGCCAGGCAAACCAAAGTGATTGGTCAAAGGAAACCTGGAAGAAATGCCTCATGAAAGTAATTAAAACTGCCACGAGAGCGCGATTCAGCGGCTCTCTCCCCCTCTGAGTCTGCCCGTGTGCCTATCCACATGTACTCTTTTTTTCCTTCCTAATAAATACTTTGTTTTACTACTTTCTGCCCTTGTGGAAATTCTTTTCTGATCTAGTGGTTAGGATCTGGTGCTCTCACCACCAAGACCCAGCCCAGTCTCCTGCTGGGATCCCAATCCCCGCTCCAAGCTGTTGCAGGATCAAGGCCACCAGGCCTGGGGATCTGCCCCTCACCTCCTGCAGCTGCCGCACTGATAATTCAGCCCACCCTCACCGCGTCTGGGGCACAGCAGTGTGCAGGGCCCACTTGTTGTAAAGTTCTGTGTTTAAGAGCTAACAAGGAAGTAGAAGGCACTGGACTTGGACATCAGTTTGATGTGGGGGACCGAAAAGAGGGTGAATTCCAGGGTTATATTCTGGTTTCTGTTCGGATGTTGGGTTGGGTGGTGGAGCCACTCTGGGCTGCCAGTCTTGCTGAGACTTGTCAGCATGTGCTAGGCTGTAGGGTGGATTGAGCGTCAGAGTTATCTAATTGAAGGACAGCTACACAGCTCAAAACAGCCTGGAGTTAAAACTCCCCTCTGGCTCTTTCCCCCATTCTATACAGAATAAAGAGCTTTCTCCCCCGGAGAAAGGAATGAACTTTAAGATTGATTACATTCAGCCTCCAGCTGGTCCGAGTCTCCGGGCAGTCTCAGGAATTCCTTGCCCAAGTTGTTAGAAGCTAACTAATCAAAATAATCTTGAGGAAAAACAGACCCCCCTCAAAACAGTATATCTCCGCATATATATATTTTCTATATATACACCTACTCTTTTCTTGACAGCATAGCAGCTCATTGGTCCGACTGCTGCCCCTTCTCGCCTCTTTAAAGTTGGTTTGTTCCTGCAGAGTATCCGTCTGGTTCTTTGTCCGAACCTTGCCCTCTCTAGTTCCCTTACCTTACACTAAAGAAGGCAGTAATTGGAGTCTTTGGCAGGTGTGAAACTGGTCAGGAAGAATGTTCCCAGTGTGGAGAAAGGGAAGAGGAGGTGAAGAGGAAAAGTTAAAATTTTACATAACCTCCTGATCCTTCTGCCTCTGTAACTCAGCTTGCTCCTTACAAAGTCTGGATGATGTAGGTCACCAGGTCTCAGAAAGTGGGGACTTACAATGCTAGGAACTGGAGCTTATCTCACTCATCTTTGTCCTCCTCTTTGCAGTCGCCCAGCTCCTGCAAACCTGCTTAATCATGCCTGTCTGTGTAAAGGTCAGCATCCCCCTCCCCATCTTGACGGCTGCTCCTTCCTCACGCGAAACCCCTTAGTTTAAAGCAGCCTATTAGTAGCTAGTTTTGTCCCCTATAATCTGTATATGAAAACTCTGTTACCCCTTTGTTTGGGGCTGAGAGCTTGGAGTGTTAATTCCTCTGGGCCCACCAGCCTAATAAACCTGAGTTCTCCGACTTTCCGAATGTGGTGCTTGGTTTCTCAAGTACTGGTTTCTGCAACAGAGGCAGAAAGGAAAGAAGGCAGAGAAGAGGCACCTTTAATATCTTTTATTGTTTTTTCTTTTTTTGGCCGCGTTGCGCAGCTTACAGGATCTTAGTTCCCAGACCAGGGATTGAACCCAGGCCACTGCAGTGAAAGCGCTGTGTCCTAACCACTGGACCACCAGGGAAAATTCCCAGGATCTTTTAATTTGTCAAAATTCATCAGTACAAGCCCAGAAACCTTAATTAGACCAGGACTCCATCACAGATCTTCTCGATTTGTTGATCAAGCTGTCAAGGTTAATGTCTGGCAAGGTTTGACTTACAGATAAAATTCATTATAAATAAATGAAAAACCTCATGCAATAAATGGCCTTCAGTGCCACAGACTCTGATTTGATGGCCTTAATGTCTTTGAGGCGCAAAAGACCCAGGAAGCCAGAGAATCTACCTAACCATTCAGACCACTTCTATCTGTTTCTTGATATACATAAAAATAGGTGAGTCCCTTCTAAAGAAACAAAAGGAGTTGGGGGCAAGGTGTGCTGTGGGGGAGGGTGGGGGAGGAAGAAAATTTTACCTTTCCATTCTATACACTTCTGTATTTTTCAAAAAAATTTTACTGGCATATGTTTGTGTACTGGCATATATATTCTATAAATATATAAAGATGTATATAAAATAGATACTGACAGTTTTTGTATGATTTATTCTACTAGGTGATTAGTAGCAGTTGAGGAAAGACAGGAGCAGGCCACATCAGGGTAAGATGGAGCAAGCTTTCTTTGTTTAAAAAATAGAAGGGAGGTGATTGCCTCTGATGGGTTCAGGACACACTAGCCTGAAACATGGTACCTTGACACATAGAGTATTTTAAGCTGAAAGTGTTTGAGTAAACAGTAGAAGAAGCGAAATTGCTGGGACCTTCTCCTCCCCTCCCCCACCTTCATTTCCAGAAATAGGCCATAAAACCCTCAGGTGAGAAGTGCCCTCCCCATACCTGGGAAAGGAGCATTCTTGTCTCTAAAGACAGAGGGACACCAAGAAGAATCCTAACCAACCCGTCTAGCTAAGTTTCCCCCAATTTACTCCAGTTAGACCTCGTGCTCTGTGACTAGGGCTTCCCAGGTGGCTAGAAGTAAAGACTCCCCCTGCCACACAGGAGCCTTGGGTTCAGCCCATCAGTCAGGAAGATACCCTGGAGAAGGAAACGGCAACCCACTCCAGTATCCTTGAAGGAAAGTTACATGGCTCAAAATAGCCTGGAGTTAAAACTCCCCTTGGGGTCCTCCCCACCATTCTATGCAAAACAAAGAACTCTCTCACCGGAAGAAAAAAAATGGACATTAAGGTTGATTATGCCCAGCTTCCAGACAGTCCCAGCCTCTGGCCGATCTCCAGAATTCCTTGCCCCAGCCACTTAAGAGATAACTTACCCGAACAACTTTGAAGAACAGGCCCCCTTAAGACATTTCCACATATATGCCTGTATACCCTTACTCTTTTCTTGGGTTGGTGCAGCAGCTCACTAATCTGACTGCTGCCCCTTCTCCCTCATTAAAGGTGATCTGTTCTTGTGAAGTGCTGGTCTCGTTCTTTCTCCGAACCTTGCCTTCTCTAATTCCCTTACCCTACAATCCTTGCCTGGGAAATCTCATGGACAGAGAAGCCTTGGGTGCTGCAGTCCATGGGGTCACAAAAGAGTCGAACAGGACTTAGCGACTAAAAAACAACTCCTTAACTTGTCCTCCACGACTGTCCACCTGTTGTAGCCACGCGTTCCAGGAAACAAACTCACTCAGAAGGACAATGCAGATAGTGGAGTGCACTTTATTACACCCCCGAGCCCAAGGCAGAATCTCCTCTTAGCCAAGGACCCTGACCAGTTTTTGTGAAAACCTTATATACCCTAAGTGTACGTGCCCAAACCCACCTCCCTAAATTCCCTGAAACTAGTCTGAACAAAGGAAAAGAAAGATACAATCAAAGTTAACCTGTGATTCATATGCCTTAAGCCTAGGTAGTTAACAGTGGACCCTTATCAATAGGCCTGTGGTCATAGGCCAGTAAGCATAATAGAATGTATGATTCTATTCAATTATACAGATAACTAGGGTATTCTTTTAGGTGGAGGAGAGTCTAGGTATAAGGCCTGGGGCTCTTCCTTCCAGGGGCCTGGTTCTCCAGTTGGTATGTCGTTTCCATAGATACTGGGCTCAAAGTCCACAGTCCGGCCCAAGATGGAGTCCTGCTTTCAAGGGGGAGCCTGTTCTGTTTCCTCTTTCACACCTTCATCAAACCTAGTATAAAAGTACTGTGTTCTGTCTCTTTAGGTCTTCATTTCCTTATTAAGGCTCCAGTGTCACATAAAACTTATATTAAATAAGTTTGTATGCTCTTCTCCAGTCTCTGTGGGTTCAATTTTTAGACCTAGAGTCTCTAAGAAGGTCCAGGAAAACTCCCCCCGCCCCCCGACACCTCCTCTCTCTCACCTTGGGATGTTTTTGGGAAACAGAATAGGCCCCATAGAGGGCCGAACCTTTTGATTTTGCAATACAAATCTGCGGGCTTTCTGATCCTTTAAACTGTAAACACATTTACCCTCAGGGTTAACTTTGAAGGTATATAGAGACAATCTCAGAGATGAAGGTGGTTTTAATTATTCTTGCCTATAATTTTTTATATACATTGATGTCAGATTCTGTTCAGACTTTGCAGTCACTTTGGTGCTGCCTGGCTTTTGCGTACATACTATCATGCTTACTTCGTATTATACTGTATTTTCCTATTGGTGTAGAAGGGCCTTTGGTTGGCGGGAATTGCTTTATTTCTCCTTGAATTTATAGACAAACTGCAACATCAGCTAATTACACACAAGAAAGCAGACTGTCAGGTGAAGTCACATGAATTTAAATGAATAATGCTTAGGAGAGAGAGTGCGACGGCTACCAGAAAAAAAGCACTGCAACTGTTGCCCACGATTTTGCACTCGGTGGCCTTTGTCTGTGCTCCTCCTGAGCTTGAATGGGGGACAGGAATCTGCTGTAATCCCCAGGCCTCACTTTGGAAGTGATGCTCATCATCGGATAAATATCTGTCTTATTGCCCTGAATGTGATTCTAGTATGTAAAAGCAGTTATTTCTGTCTGACATTCTTTCAAACACAAGCCGAGCACTTCCTCTGGTGTTTGTGAAAATATAACCTAATCTGAAGCTAGAGAAAAGGCTCCCTAGGTTGATTGTTTTGAGAGCAGAGCAAAATTTGTAGGCGAGCACGCCTCACCACCCCAGAATGTCTCTTTGACATGCGAATTATTTGTTTTTTTTTTGGTTTTTAAATTTTATTCATCTTGGGCCGTGCTGGGTCTCCGTTGTGCAGTGGGCTATCTCTAATTGTGGTGCGTGGGCTCCGCACTGCGTGGTTTCTCTTGTTGTGGAGCACGGGCTCTAGAGCTCAGGCTCAGTAGTTGTGGCACACGGACTTAGTTGCTCCGAGGCATGGGGGAATCTTCCTGGTCCAGGGATTAAATCTGTGTCTCCTGCATCAGCAGGCGGATTCTTGACCATTTGACCACCAGAGAAGTCCCTACAGATTATTTAGAATTGAAAACATTCAAAGTCCACCCAAAGACTCAAGAAGAAACATGGACCTTTTCCCTAACTGCTTGAAAGAATTTAGGTAGAAAGCCTATTCCCAGAGTGGAGCTCTTACCAGAGGTAACGGAGAATATGGAGTGGGCATGGTGGGGGAAACTCTTAGAGAGCAGAGTCCACTCTCTGTCTCATGGACTGCAAGGCCCCGCAGACATTTGTTTAGCAAACATTTGCTTTTCCATCTCAATGTCAATTGCTTTCCTCACTTTTGAAGTTCCAAACCACTACTTCTAAAATTCTCTTTTATCTTTACTCCCTTTTGCATTTAAGATTTTTAACCATTTTGGTGAGTTGCTCAGTTTTCCTGGGTCTTTCCATGTCATTGAACTTTTGTTTATTTTTCTTCTGTTAATCTATCTCATGTCATTTTTAAATATAAATTTGATATTTAAAAAAATTGATGTCTTTTAATTTTTATTTATTCATTTCTTGGGGGGGACTTCCCTGGTGGCTCAGATGATAAAGAATCTGTCTGCAATGCAGGAGACACAGGTTTGATCCCTGGTTTGGGACGATCCCCTGGAGGAGGGAATGGCAACCCACTCCAGTATCCTTGCCAGGAGAATTCCATGGACACAGGAGACTAACCAGCTACAGTCTGTGGGGTCGCAAAGAGTCAGACACAAGTAAGCAACTCACACACACGTTTTTTTGGCCATTCCATGCGGCATGTGGGATCTTAGTTCCCTGACCAGGGATTGAAGCTGGCTGGGCCTGCTGCACTGGGAGCTTGGGGTCTTTTTTTTTTTTTTTTTTTTTTTAATTGAAGGGTAATTGCTTTACAGAATTTTATTGTTTTCTGCCAAATATCAACATGAATCAGTCATAGGTATGCATATGTCCCCTCCCCGTTAGACCTCGCTCCCACTTCCCTCCCCATCGCACAGCTCTGGGTTGTCACAGAGCCCCGGTTTGAGTTCCCTGAGCAGTACAGAAGATTCCCCTTGGCTATTATTTTACATACACTAATATCTGGGAGCTCGGGGTATTAAGCACTGGACTTCCAGGCGAGTCCCATGTGTCATGTCATTTTAAGTCTTAGACCAGCTGGAGGAACCAAGAAGGGTAGAGGAAAACTTCTTCCTCCCTGATAGTCTCTAAGGTGGGCTGGAGAGGAGGAGGATTAGTCCGGACTCAGATGTGGCGGGGAGAGTACCACCACGCCAGGTTGCTCCCAGCCCTCTTTGTCCCTTGGCATCCTCTGTCGTGTTACCCTACCTAATGCCTGCCCGTGAAACCACTGAGAAAGGACCCAGGTTTCCGGGCTTACAAAGCACCTCGTCTCCTCTCCAGGCCATGCACACTCCTCCGTCATAGCTACAGATTCAGTCTTTTTTTTTTGGTTGTCAAATGATCCTTTATTTTTCTTTTTCCTTTGCAGTTCTTAACTAGCTGGGCACTCCACTGCACCACTGTTGATATCATCTAGGATGTCATGAGGGTGGCGGCCATCAACATTGCAGCCCACAGACTGGGCGGTCCCCAGGATCTCTTTAATGGTTCCAGAAAGTTCTCTAGCTAGAGACCGATGCCGCATCTGCTGGGCAATGTTGACGATCTCATCAAAAGTGATGTTTCCACTGTGCTTAATGTTTTTCTGCTTCTTTCTGTCCCTTGGTGGTTCCTTGAGGGCTTTGATGATCAGGGCAGAAGCAGAAGGTACTACCTCAATCTGGGCTTGTCTGTTCTGAATGGTCAGTTTCACTGTAATCCTCAGACCCTTCCAATCACCAGTTGCCTTGGCTATGTCATCACCAACCTTTTTTGGAGACAGGCCCAAGGGGCTGATCTTGGGGGCCAGGGCAGACATGGCACCGACTTCCCCACCGGTGCACCTCAGGTACACGACTTTGATCTCGTTGGGGTCGAACTTAGGCGGCATGGTGGAGGTGGCTGGTGTCGGATGAACCCGGATTCGGGATGACTGAAGAAAGTTGCACCTTCCCCTCCTCCTAGCCGAAAGCCGAAAGTACAGATTCAGTCTTATTTAACTACTCAAAGCTTACGCCCTCCAGTAGAGACACCTATGACAATGACCATGAATGGCTATGACTTCCTGGAATGAACTATGTGTCCTTGGACTTTTCTAACTGTCTAGACAGATAGTCATCTCCAGTCTGCCTTTAGTGAATATGGTTTTCACTCTAGGGTAGCCATCCACATTTTCCAGGACTCCCTCCTGGGATCCACAACCATCCTTGGGCGTGGAAGTGGTTGCTATACAAAGTATTGAGTTAGCCAAATACTGTAGGGTATTCCATCTTACAGAAAAAGCTGAATGGACTTTTTGGCCAGTCCAATACATGAAACTTTAGCTTCACATGAGGTTTCATTTCTGAGTTTGAGGAGTTCATGAACTGGTGAGATCCATATGGGATCTGTTGCTGCTAGACCAGATAAGCAAGTGAAGTAGCTCAAGTTTCAGCATTCTAGCAAACTAGATAAGGGTTGGATTGTATCCTGACCAAACTGTGTTGTGCTTAGAGTCACAATGGTGACAAGGTAGAACAGTCAGACTCCTATATATAGAAACAGGTCAAATGACTGTGTAAGGTGCCCCGACCAGCAGCCTGGAACCTCTGGTCTTATCTGCTCTGGGATCCCTTAATCCCTGGTTTTTGGGAGACTTTAGCTGTTCTTCTTATTCTTTTTTATTTTTATTTTTTAATACTTATTTATTTGGCTGTACTTGTTCTTCGTTGTGGCATGTGGGATCTAGTTCCCTGACCAGCGATTGAACGTGGGCCCCCTGAATTAGAAGTGATATAGTTAACTTCAGGCAGGTTGATAAGTAGTCCAAGGCTTTGTGTTAGCAGTCATGGGTAGGCCCTGTATTAATGATTATGTAGCAATAGTATATCTTGTTTGAAAGCATGTTTTTCCTTCTTAGCAGGAACTTGTTCCTGCTGGCTAATGTACTGATGTTACCTCAGGATGTATGCCTTGGGAAAGGGTCTGGTTAAACTTTTATGACCTTGAGATATTCTTTTGAAAAGTATATAATGCTCTACTCAAGATAATGATGGGGGTATTCTCTGTTATCCACTTCTGATGTTTATGTCAGCTGTCTTTCTGTTTTCTTTCTAGTAAAATGCTCCTTCCTTGTCACAAACCTCGAGTGGCCGCTGCTAACTGCCCAGCTCGGTTGAGGAAATTCCTCTTCCTCATCGGGCCGTGAGCTTGGGTACGATTATTACACCCTGACCTCATCTCATCCAGATGGGTTTCAGAAGCACAGAGTCTTAGCCATTGCACTGGCAGGTAAGTCCCTCAGATGTTAATTCTTTGGCTGCTCACTGTTTTAACCATCCTTCAGTATCTACTACAGCAAAGCCAGAGACTTGCTTTACAACCCTATGGGTTTGGCGGGTACAGGTACACGTCAGGTAGTGGATAGGAATAGGACACACAGAAACTATCCTTTGAAATCAAGGGGTGGACGGAGAGGCAAGGATTAACTTGTCCAGGTTCTGCTTCCCTGCAGACTGGCCTCCTAAAGACGAAGTTCGCTTCCTGTGGAAAGAGTCTGTTTGGGTTACAGAAACTGGTTAAAGCTGAGAGGGAAAAGAATAACCTTTCTGGCAGTGTCCTGATGTGGTAGAACAAGGCCGAGGTGGTCTGTCATACTAAATGACCCTATCTCCAAGACTTGGACCACAGACCAAGGTCATGTTAAAGGGAGGCTGGTGCATCCTTAGCCACAGAGCTGGTAAGCCAGGAGGTTAGGGTTCATCTCCTGGACCCTTGTCTGACTCTGCAAAGTCTGTTTTCTACTCCCTTATGAAAATGGGCATTGGAGGGGAGTGGGGTCACACAACTCCATTGCCCCGTCTCTGTTATTTCCTCCAGTAAACACTGTTCCGGGCCTGGTGTGGATACTGTCATCCCATATGCTTTACTGAAGTATAGTTGATTTACAGTATTATATTAGTTACAGGTGTACAACAGTGATTGAATATTTTTAAACTCTATTTAAAGTTATTGTAAAATAATGGTTATATTTCCCTGTGCTGTGCAATATATGCTTGTTGTTATCTATTTTTAACATAATAGTTTGTATCTCTTTCTCCCATACCACTCCCTTTATTGCCCCTCCCCCTCCACTCCCCACTGATAACCATTAGTTAGTTTTCTATATCTGAGTCTGTTTCTCTTTTGTTATATATATATTAGTGTGTTTTATTTTTTTAGATTCCACATATAAGTGATAACATAGAGTATTTGTCTTTCTCTGACTTATTCCATGAAGCATAATACTCTATAGGTCTATCCGCATTGTTGCAAGTGGCAGAATTTCATTCTTTTTTAGGGTTCCATTCTTTTTTAGGGTATATACACACATCACATTTTCTTTATCCATTCATCTCTTGATGGATGGTTAGGTTGCTTCCATGTCATGGCTATTGTAAATAATGCTGCTATTAACATTGGGGTATATATATCTTTTTGAAATAGTATTTTCATCTTCTTTGGATATATATCCAGGAGTGGAATTGCTGGATTGTATGGTAGTTCTATTTTTAGTTCTTTTGAAGAACTTCCATGCTGTTTTTGAACAGAAGCACTTTTACAGTTTTGTGTGCATGCGTGGTAAGTTACTTTTGTAGTGTCTGGCTCTTTGCAACCCTATGGACTGTAGCCTGCCAGACTCCTCTGTCCATGGGATTCTCCAGGCAAGAAAACTGTAGTGGGTTTCCAGGCCCTCCCTCCAGGGAATCTTCCTGACTCAGGGATCAAACCTGCTCTCTTATGCCTCCGACATGGGCAGGCAGGTTCTTTACCACTAGCGCCATCTGGGAAGCCCAGAAAGCTTCCCACCAATATTTAAATCTTTTGTCTCCATATGTTTTAGAAGGTAGAGGTACAGTGTTCGCAATTAAAAGTTAAGCTATTGTAATTGAATCCTGTTGCTTGTTGCCTATCACTCATTTCCTTCCTATTAGCATCAGTCCACTGAATTTTCTTAAACAAAATTAGCCAAACAGTTGAGGTAGGATTGAGACCCCACCTACAGATTTGGGGGTGGTACCTGATCAACTTCAGGCAACCAGCAAAAACTGTTTTATTTCTCAGGAGTCATGACTGTCTTAAGAATGTTTGTAGGGATTGTCCTGGTAGTACAGTGGCTAAGACTCCTCCTCCCAATGGAGACGGCCCGGGCTGGATCCCTGGTCAGGGAACTAGATCACAACTAAGACCCAGCACAGACAAGTAAATAATAATAATATTAAAAAAAAAAAGAAAGCAGTGGTCATGGAGAACTTCCTGCATCTGCTGTTTCTCAGGTATCAGCAGCTTAAGTTGATCGATATGTCAAAGTGATGTGTTTGGTGGTGCAATGTTCTGAACCCCTTCTTAGTCTTACTTTGAAGTCAGTTTTAGGGAAATTGAAGAAAAATAAAAAGAAACCAGGTCATTGGTGACATGGCTGAGCTGCTGTATCATTCTCAGCTAAATGCTCTCTGTTGCTGGGCTTATTAATTTTGTGGGGTGATATATCCTTATTAGGGGCTTCCCAGGTGGCATTAGTGTTAAAGAACCCACCTGCCAATGCAGGAGACATAAGAGCTGCAGGTTTGATCCCTGGGTTGGGAAGATCTAAGGAGAAGGGTATGGCAACCCACTCCGGTATTGTTGCCTGGAAGAATCCCAGGACAGAGGAGCCTTGACAGACTATAGCCCATAGGGTCACAGAGAGTTGGACATGAATGATGGCATTTAGCACGCATGTCTTTCTTATTGTTCAAGACAGTGAACATGGATGTCCACTGCTTGCTACTCAGAGGATCGTAACAGATACTGCCATTACATCTGATGCAATAACAAGAAAACCATTCAAAATAGACCAAGGAAGAGGCCAGAAGGGCAAGGATAGTGCGATTCAAATTTTGACATGTGCTGTTTATATGTTTATATCTATGTAACAGTAAGAGTCAAGAAATCCTGCAAATTGAGTTGTGTGATAGGAAAGATTTTATGTTTTATGTGTTAAAAAGGCCTTAATTTTCACATTGGACATCTTTACCCGAGAAATTGGGGTGTGAGAAGTGGCTGGGGAAGTGAAGAGGGTTATTTGTTGAGAAGATAAAAGTTGTCTGAAAATTGAGACAAAGCCAAGTTCCACTGTGCAGATAATAGATAACAGACTTGAGCAACTTGTCTACAGAAACGGAATTTTGTTGTTTGATGTCTTTGTTAATTGGTGGTTTTATCTGATTAATGGCCCTGCCTATGAAGTTAACATTTACCCTGAATAACTTAGTCATGAATTTTATTGCCTAACAATCTTTAACCATCTTTGTGGCTTAGACTCACAATCTTTAACCAGGTATTTCTTTCTAGAACCTGATCTTGCTCCTCCCCCTGTTTTTGTAAAAGCTCTCTGTTACTTAGTTGCTAAGTCGTGTCCAACTGTTGGCGACCCCATGGACTGTGGCCTTCTAGGTTCTTCTGTCCATGGGATTTCTGAGGCAAGAATACTGGAGAGGGTTGCCATTTCCTTCTCCAAGTGAATTCTCTAGCTTAAAAAAAAGCAAAAAAAAACACCAAAAAACAAAAAAACAACCCACAAAGAAACTGTGTGCTATCCAGTATAACCTTTCCTCCCAACCCTTTAGGCTCCAGACCTCTGAGTAGAGACATCAGAAAATGTGACCAAGTCATGAACTTTATCTCTGGATAAATAGAACTGGTTTTTAATTACTTGTTGCTTCACTGTGCAAAAAAGACTGGATAAACTTTCACCAAGCAGGGAGGGTAGGTTTAAGGTGGTCTGAATTGTGAGGAGAAGAAAAAAATCTTTTCCCTCTACCTATCTTAGGCGTTTTCAGCTGGGGCCCTGTAAACGAGGCCAACAAAAGATCGATTAATAAGGATCAGTCAGTGCTCACTTCAGCAGCACGTATACTAAAATTGGAATGATACAGAGAGGATTAGCATGGCCCCTGTGCAAGGATGACACGCAAATTTGTGAAGCGTTCTGTATTTTTAATCAAAACTACAATGAGATATCACCTCACATTGGTCAGAATGGCCCTCATCAAAAAGTCTACAAACAATAAATGCTGGAAAGGGTGTGGAGAAAAGGGAACTCTCTTACACTGTTGGTGGGAATGTAAATTGATACAGCCACTATGGAAGACAGTATGGAGATTCCTTAAAGAACTAGGAATAAAACCACCATATGACCCAGCAATCCCACTCCTAGGCATATACCCCGAGGAAATCAAAATTGAAAGAGATACATGTATCCCATTGTTCATTGCTGCACTATTTACAATAGCTAGAACTTGGAAGCAACCTAGATGTCCATCAACAGATGAATGGATAAAGAAGTTGTGGTATGTATACACAATGGAATATTACTCAGCCATAAAAAGGAACACATTTGAGTCAGTTCTAATGAGGTGGATGAACCTAGAAGCTATTATATAGAGTGAAGTGAATCAGAAAGAGAAAGATAAATACCATATTCCAACACATATATACGGAATCTAGAAAAATGGTACTAAAGCATTTACTTACAGGGCAGCAGTGGAGAAACAGACATAGAGGATAGGCTTGTGGACATGGGGAGAGGGCAGGAGAGGGTGAGATGTATGGAAAGAGTAATATGGAAACTTACATTACCATATGTAAAATAGATAGCCAACAGGAATTTGCTGTATGGCTCAGGAAACTCAAACAGGGGCTCTGAATCAACCTAGAGGAGTGGATTGGGGAGGGAGATGGGAGGGAGCTTCAAAAGGGAGCGGATATATTTATACTTATGGCTGATTCATGTTGAGCTTTGACAGAAAACAGCAAAATTCTGTAAAGCAATTATCCTTCAATAGAAAAAAAAAAAAAAAAACAAGGATCAATCAAATAGAACTGTGCTAGCATGCACACTGCACGTGTACGTGGGAGAAAGGTAAGTATCTCAGGGGGCTTCCCTGGTGGCTCAGTAGTAAAGAACCCACCTGCCAAGGCAGGAGATGAAAGAGATGAGAGTTCGATTCCTGGGTTGGGGAGATCCCCTGGAGGAGGCATGGCAACCCACTCCAGTATTCTTGCCTGGAGTATCCCATGGACAGAGGAGGCCGGTGGGCTACAGTCCATAGGGTCTTAAAAGACTTGGACCCAAATGAGCAATTAAACAATAACAACTAGCACAGAGGAGTGGTTAGAACTTGAGATCTATGTTCCTTAGTAGGGGAAACAGAAGTGGGAGAGTGAGTATCTATAGAGAAGAAAATGATGCTTTGGAAAGCTCGATGAGTCCTTAAAAGGTTAGATGGGAGACAGGACAGTCTTGTGACAATGTCTGTCTAGGTGGGGTACTGACTTCTCCCCTCAGGAGAAGATTCAAGGGGCTCCTGGAGAGGGGACTTAGGACAACTGAATTCTTTCAGGAGGTTCTACTTTTCGGTAGATGAGGGATTTCAGGAGCACAAATGTCTTCAGTTCAAAATGATGCTTAAGCCAAAGTGGAATGTTTCAGGGTGGCCTGTCTTGATCCCCTTCACTTGAAAAGATGTGGATTTCATTTTGGGAAGCCTTGGAGCATTACCTCGAGGAGGTAGTTAGTCAATTCTCCAAGGAGCTGAAATTGAGGTACAAGTTAAAAATTGTGTGACTGCTGATTGGCAAAAAGTAGTCAGATCTACGGCAGATTAATGTACTCACACCGTGCCCTCAGTAAAGTATGCTGCCTAAGCACAGAGAACTGAGTCTACGGCTGGCCAGACTCTCTACTCCCCAGTGTTCTCATCTGTGAAAGGGAATAACATTATCTATTTCATAGAGCTGTTTTAAGGGTTGACAAAGGCTCTCTCCTTGGCCAAATTTTAATCAGCTCCTCTAAACTCTCTTCCCAAGGAGAACTCAGTTTTGAGGCTCCCTTGTTCTTCTTGGCATGGCCCAGCCTTAGCAAAAATGCTATTAAGTCAGCTTAGCCAGCATCCCCCACCCTCAGCATCTGATCACCATGGATATCTGACCAAATTCCTCATCTACCCCCATCCCCCAGGTGATGTCTGACCACTAGGTGATGTCTGATCACTTTGCTCCACTTTCAGCAAGAATCCCATTAGGTTGTTTTAGGCAGAATCTCTAGTGTTTACTCTTAGTGATTTTCCAAGTCCCCAATCACCACCTTTCTCCCTGGCTAGGAGTCCCCACTGGTCCTTGTTGATTTCAGAATTGAGCCTGGTTCCACACAGAGGTCTCTTTCCCTCTGTTGAGATAGTTCTGAGTCAATCTTGTTTTAGCCACCTAACCCTACTACATTTTCTTTGAGAGCATTACATGAGTTACCAGATGAAACACACTTAGAATGGTACCTGGCACACAGTCTTAGTTCTGTTAGGAATTTTTCAGCCTCTCACATCAGTTTCCCAACCGATGAAAGTAAAGACACATCCTTGTTACTGAGGTCCAAGAAGCCGTGTTATTGCAGATCCCTGCTCCCTGCTCCCTTCTCTCTGAGCTGCTTTTCCCTGGACCATTCAGACCCCCTGTCCTCCTCTTCCTGCCCAACGGCCGAGGGGTCCTGTTTTCTATCCCAACACAGGCTCAGAGCACTCACTTATCTTATTCTACAATGATTCTCTCTTTCTCAAAGACATATGATATTTTTCAGCTCCTTGTTCCTCTTTCAAGGACCTTTATCTGCGCCACTCCCTTCCACCCAAGGTCAACCACATTTGTTATCTTCAGAGACATGCTTGTTTTCCATTTTCCTTGGGCAGAGCAGCTGGCCCCTAAATAAAATATATTCTCATGCAGCTTTAAGGAGAGAGGCTTGAGAGATGGGAGGACTGAGAATATGAAATCGGGGACCCCTTCTAATACGTCTTCAAAGTTCGGGGTCACTTGGAAAGCCAGGGACTTTATAACAATTCTGTATTCCTTTTTGAATTCTCATGGCTGACGAGGTTACCGATTTCTCTTCCCTCACTGGAGCACCATCCCAATCCTACCTCCGTCCCCAACTGCAGTTTTTGACTACAGATGGGTTTATACAGAGAACATCAGAATTAACAAAAATCTGTAGTTATGACCATTGTCAATAACCAGTTCTGGAGAGTCTCTGTGGAAAAACTCTATTGCCAGACAAAAAAACTTGGTTGCACATAGGAATTCAGTAGTGGCCATTTCAAAAACAAAGTCTATAGAAAGATATTAAAATAGAAGGGTATACACCATCACCACCACCACCACCGAACATATTCAAAATGATTTTTCAATGGAAAAGGATAGAAACACAAACCAGACTAGAGTAAGCAATAGATACAGAATTTTTTTGTCCACGTAATTGAGAAGTTGAGGGAGCCAGGGCAGGTGATGGCGTTAAGTCTGACACAGGAAGACGCATTGATGGGTTTTGTATCCTGGGCTCTGGGGGTGCTTGTTGCCTTGTGAAGAATGGAAGGGAACAGGGTGGGAGTCGGAGGCCTGCCTGCTCGTATCCACCAAAGGAGGCTGATTTCCGCTCATCTCAGCTTATTACAGCACTGGCTGAACTCATCAGCTCATGGTGCAGTTGTCCATCTTACTAAAGGAAATGATTGTCATGGCAACAAAAAAGGCACTTACAGCCCATCATCTTACTCCCTCTAGAAACAACCAGAGACATGTCACATCACACAGTTTTCTGCTCACAGACCATGCCTTTTCGCATTTATTGACTTGGTACAATACAGCCATTTTTCAGAAAGTCAGAGGCCGTTATCTTAAACATTCAGGTGCCAGGAAAGCTAGTTGTTCTTGTGAGCAGTGCATGAAGTTTTTCTAATTATAGCCTTTCTGGATTCCTTGTCCTTTCCTTTAAATAAAGCGTCTAGCCATATGCTCCATGAGTAGTATTCTAAGTTTTAGATATTGCCTCGTTTTCTTTGGAATCCGTCAATGTCAGAGCTTTTTAGAGTGTTATTGTAAAAATGTACCGAACGTTGGTTGAGAAATCTAGCTTTTCTGAAGATGAAGTGATTTTTAAAAGAGGTTGTGTAGGAGTCTGTGTCCTGTTTGCAAAAATAGTGAAATCAGGCCATTCAATTAATTCCCTGCCTAGAACTTTTTCAGCGTTGTGTTGCATGTTTTGCTTGGATTTATACACACTTTGTGTGCAGTTCAAAATTGTTTTATACTTTTGAGAAGTAAGGTCGTGGAATATTTCACTTGGAGACAGGTGGAGTTGGAGAAAAGGAGATAAATAAAACACATTGAATATATATGAGAACAGAAACTGACATAATTTCCTGTGCCTGAATTAAACCATACTGGGACCAGGAATGTGTTTCCATGTGTACATTAAATAACACAGAAACCAGGCATAAAAGAGTTAGCTGTTGATTCCAGGAAATGCTTGCTCTTAGAAGATAAGACTGTGAACCAGCTAAAATAGACTGTTCGTCACGGTTTGCTTTTAAGATCTTAGAATCACCGGGCCCACCTACCCAAAGCTATTATGTCACAAGCTATGCCCAAGGCTAGATGGTCTCCTACCTTGCAAAACTCACATTAATATCACCCAGCCCAGGCCCTAAAGTCCTGCAAATACCCTCTGCTGAAAAAGGAGATCAGAATATGATACCTCAAAATATGCCATTTTGGTATTTAGATTATTTTTCCATGAAGGCAGTTGAGTCAACAGATGGAGGAAGAGGTCTCCGCCCTCCCCTTATCTGACTGAAGCGCCCTTTGTGTGTGCTCAGTCGTGTACGACTCTTTGTGCCCCGTGGACTGTATCCCTCCAGACTCCTCTGTCCATGGGATTTTCCAGGCAAGAATACTGGAGTGGGTTGCCATTTCCTTCTCCAGGGGATCTTCCTGACACAGGGATTGAATGTGTGTCTCCTGCATTGGCAGGCAGATTCTTTACCACTGCGCCACCTAGGAAGCACTATAAGACAGGGTATACAATTTCCTCTGAGGATGGCACCCACCCCTTTCCCCCACTACTTGCAAGAGAAAAGCGACTCTTATCTCTGAATGTGGGGAGCATGTACCAAAGTGAGTTTGCATACATAGACCTCACTAAAGTAACTCCTGTTCTCCTATTAGTTCTCTCTGTTTATTTTCTAGTAATTTCCCCATAATTTATTGTCCCCTGAAGCCCAAACTCTCTTTCCTTTTTAAAAAGTGTACCTAGGACTTCCCTGGTAGTCCAGTGGTTAAAAATCCGCATCCCTGGTCGGGGAAGATTCCATTCGCCGTGGGGGCAACTAAGCGTGTGCACCACAACTACTGAAGTCCATGTTCTAGAATTTTTGAGCTGCAGCTGCTGAAGCGCAAGTAGGTAGAGTGCATGCTCCTCAACAAGAGAAGCCACTGAAGGGAGAAACCTGCACACCACAACTAGAGAAAGCCTGAGGGCAGCAATGAAGACCCATCGCAGCCCCCCAAAAGGATACATAAGTCCCTGAACAACTTCTCCAAGTTTTCACTTCTTTTCTGTGAACTCCCATGCTCTTAAATATTAGTAAAAATTGTGTGATTTTCCCCCCTACTAATTTGTCTTTTGCTAGTGCAATTCACAGGGCTTCCCAGGTGGCTCAGTGGTAAATAATCTGCCTGTCAGTGCAGGAGACTCAGGTTCGACCCCCGGGTTGGGAAGATCCCCTAGAGAAGGAAATGGTAACCCACTCCAATATTCTTGCCTGGGAAATCCCATGGACAGAGGAGCCTGGTGGGCTACAGTCCACGGGGTTGCAAAGAGTCAGAGATGACTTAGTGATTAAACAACAACAGCAAAGTGCAATTCACAGGCATCTTGATAAAGAGCCTAGGAAAAGCTTTTCTGTTCCAACACTAATTTCCCCATTTTGAGGTAATACCAAGACTCTTGTAAATGATACTCTCCTCTACTGGAGTACACCCAATCAATAGCTTTGCTTGATTGACAGGCTTTATCAGTCTTTGGAGAGTGGATCACCAGCATATATATATACTGTGTGTATATAATGCAATAAAATTCCCACCAAAACACTATGGTCCAAATGACCCAATTATGTAAATTGTGGGGTTGTGTGATTGCAAGAATAATGAAATTCCCTTTGCATGGTCAATTTTTCCATCTCAGTTGTGATCCATTTCCACTTACAAACATGACCTCACCTTACAAGCATGCTCAATGTTTCTCAATACTAAAAACGTGTGGCAGCTTGATTGCAAAAAACATCATAACTGTTTTATCTCTTCCTTTAACAATACCCTTTATAATGTGAGTCTGCAGCTCCTCCCATCAAGAGTTAGAGCCATTTGTTTCCCCAGCCTTTCCGACTGGGTTGGTCTGATGAGTGGTTCAGGCCAATGGAATGCAGAATTGAAGATGTGTCAGTTTTGAGCCTAGACCTTAAGAGGACCTTTCAGCTTTTGCTCTTTCTTCTGGAATCCCAACTCTGTCATATGAACAAACCCAAGTTAAGACAGCTGGAGAGTGAAAAACCTTGTTGGGAAATTTGAGGCACTTCAGCCTACACCCAGCCTGCCTCTTGTCATGTGAGAAAGCCCAGCCCAGATGAGCAGAGCCACCTACCCAACCCACACCTATCACTGATGATGTGTGAGCCTACTAAGACCAGCAGAACCACCCAGCTGACCTATGGATTCCAAATACCTATTGTTTTAAGTCATTGAGTTCTGGACTTGTTTGTTATGCAGCAGTAGCTAACTGGTATTGTGGCTGAAGCATACTGACTCCATTCTGTCAGTTTCATCTTTGGCCCTCAGTCCTACCCCTCTCCCTTTCTGCATGACTGAACTTAAGCTTGCTCATAAGGAATGTGCCCAAGCCAGATAAGTTTCCTGTCAAACTTTACTCTTGGCTTTTTCTGATATGGAAACTGGAAGAACGTCTTTGCTCACACAGATGATGAATGATCATGAGACCCCCCCAGGGGAGAAAAAATTCCCTAATTCCCATCATTGTAGACGTGCTTTTCCCTTAGTGTTCAGATTATATCTTCAACTTTGGCTCCTTTAAATACCACTGTATCCCTTTTAAAGGCTCAGAGTCCAGCTGTGAATGCTTCTGGATTGTCATCTGCCCAGTCCTGCCTGTATGTAAGTTAACCACAATAAACTTCATAATTGCACTTTATGGAGCTACCTGCTTGGTGTTTTGGTCCCAAATTTCCTTCTCAGTTTTTAGGATATTATTAAATATCCCTACCATTCAACAGATTCCTCTAGTGTGGCAGACATTGTTTATTGCCTAAAAACATATGTCTCCGTCTCTTCTTCCCAGCTAGCAGAGTGTAAATCTTGTTCAGATTCCCCTAGGGGAAAGGTAGACAGTGGCCAATCACATTATGCCACGTTGTTGGCTACAAACAGGAATGGCACGTGAACCGTCCTGGCTTCTCATGAGACGTTGCTATGGTCATTATGATGACTCAGAGATGAGCCTCTGAGACAAGATAGGTGTCTTAGTCTGTTTAGGTTGGGGCTTCCTTGATGGCTCAGGAGTAAAGAACTCGCCTGCAATGCAGGAGACTTGTGTTCAATCCCTATGTTAGGACAATCTCCTGGAGAAGGAAACGGCAACCCAGTTCAGTATTCATGCCTTGGAAATTTCATGGACAGAGGAGCCTGGTGAGGTCACAAAAGTAAGATACAACTTAGTGACTAAACCATCTTATCATCACCTATTTGGGTTGCTGAAATGAAATATCATAAACCAGATGGCTTAAACATTTATTTATGTCTCTTGGTTTTGGAGGCTGGAAAGTACAAATTCAAGGCTGAGTCAGTATCTATGAGAGTCAGCTTTCTCATTCATAGATAGTTGTGTTCCCATGTGGCAGAAGAGTGCTTTCAGGGTCCTCTTTTATAAGGGCACTGATGCATATTAAAAAGCAGAGACATTATTTTGCCAACAAAGGTCCGTCTGGTCAAGGCTATGGTTTTTCCAGTGGTCATGTATGGATGTGAGAGTTGGACTGTGAAGAAAGCTGAGCACCGAAAAATTGATGCTTTTGAACTATGGTTTTGGAGAAGACTCTTGAGAGTCCCTTGGACTGCAAGGAGATCCAACCAGTCCATCCTAAAGATCAGTCCTGGGTGTTCATTGGAAGGACTGATGCTGAATCTGAAACTCCAGTACTTTGGCCACCTCATGTGAAGAGTTGACTCATTGGAAAAGACCCTGATGCTGGGAAAGATTGAGGGCAGGAGGAGAAGGGGATGACAGAGGATGAGATGGTTGGATGGCATCACCGACTTGATGGACATGGGTTTGAGTAAACTCCGGGAGTTTGTGATGGGCAGGGAGGCCTGGAGTGCTGCGATTCATGGGGTCGCAAAGAGTCGGACACAACTGAGCGACTGAACTGAACTGAACTGAACCCCACTCCAAAGTTCCCACCTCTTAACACCTCTAGGTTGAGGTTAAGATCTCAATATGTGGGGGAACACAAATATTCAGTCCACAAAAGTGTCCTGGGGGCTAAGTCTGACTGATCTGTTTTAGAATAAAGCATGAGAGATGACTTTTATGTTTGAATATTTTAGAGAAAATTCATTTTTGTGTAATAAATTTACCAGCACAGTGAATTTAAATGTCACCTCCTTCAACATCCAAACCGCACCACAAGTTAATAGTCAGCATTTAGACTTCTGGAAAGACAAATGCCACATTAAAACAAGATGATACATAATCATGTTTTATGACTCCCACTGAAATTTTCCTTTTTGCCTGGCTAAAAACAGTTGAAGCAATGGCTGTTTATAAGGAGAGAATCAGGTCAAATGAAATCTCCAAGACGATTTAAAAATGCTTTTGAAACCCTCCTTGATACAGACTCAATCTTATGCATTTTCTTTGAATGCTATCATTATGAACCCAGTTTGCCAGCTTATCTTTGCATCCATGTTTTAGACTAAAGCTCCATCTTCTGGAGAAGAAATGACATATAACCACTGCTTGGCACATTGACTAACAGCCATACTTGATTTGGAAGTTTCGGAGAAGATGTCTTTCTTAGTCATCCAAATGATTCTTCATTGGCAGCTCATTTTTCCCTCTTTGCAAAGAGTGTCATCTTGGTGGGGCAGTGAAACAAGTTGCATGCTATTGATCACCTCCCCTTTCTCAAAGAGAGATTCATGGCTTGGTTTCATCTTTCTATTTATGGTTTCTGCAGTGGGAGACTGATTGGAATAATTTTCCTTCCCTCGGCTTGTTCTTCCTTTGATCCCTCATATCATTGAATCAGCACTGGGTATTATTTTCTTACTCTCTGGAGAAATCAATTTCTCTGTAGCTTTTCCTGTATTTTATTCATGTGGTCTATTCTGAAACTCCTTGAATGCAAATATTTTAGAAAATATTATACATTGACATCATATTTTTGAGAGATGGAAAGCTAGTCAGTTTTTTAAAAAGATTTTTTTATTTACTTTTGTTTTGGGTTGTGCTGGGTCTCGGTTGCATTGGGTCTTCATTGCTGTTTTCTCTAGTTGTGGTGAGTGAGGGTTACTCTTTATTCCAGCGTGAGGGCTCCTCACTGTGGCTTCTCTTGTTGCAGAGTGTGCCTTAGTAGTTTCCGCACACAAGCTCAGTATTTGCAGCTCGCAGGCTCTGGAGTGCTGGCTCAGTAGTTGTGGTATGCTGGCTTAATTGCCCTGTGGCATGTGGGATCTTCCCGGACCAGGGATCGAACCTGTGCCCCCTGCACGGCAGGTGGATTCTTAACCACTAGACCATCAGGGAAGCTCTGATTTTTTTGTTTTCAAATAAAATTAATTTTTAAGTATAGTTTTCGATTTAAAGAAAAACTGTGAGGATAGCCCATAAACCCTGCATTTAGTTTCTCCTATTAATATCTTAAATTAGATGGTATATTTATTACAGCTAATGAACCAGTACTGATGTTTTATTATTTATTAAAGTCCACACATTATTCAGATTTCCTTAGTTTTTACCTAGTGTCCCTTTTCTGTTCCAGGATCCTGTATTATGTTTAAAGATATATATATTTATTTATTTGACTGTGCCAGGTCTTCGTTGAGACATGCTAGATAATTATTCGTGTGGGATCTAGTTCTCTGACCAGGGATGGAGCCTGGGCCCCCTGCGTTGGGTGTGATGAGTCTTAGCCACTCGACCACCAGGAAGGTCCCCCATTTTGCATTTAATTGCCTTGTCTCCTTAGGCGCCTCTTGACTGTGACGCTTTCTCAGATTTTGTTTGGATGACAGTTTTGAGAAGTACTGGTCGGGCATTTCGCGGACTGTCCCTCTGTTAGGATTTGCCTTGTGCTTCTCTCATGACAAGAGTTACAGGGTTTGGGGGAGAAGATCATAGAGGTGAATAAAGTGTCGTTTTTATCACATCATGGCTGATCACTGTGGGTGCTGACCTTGAAACAGTGCTTTTTCAGGTTTCTCACTGTCAAGTTACTCAGGCAACTTTAAAGTCCCCCACTGTAAAGGCTCTCTGTGACCTTGGGTGGCTGTTTTTTGGGGGGAAGGAAGAGCACAGAGCTTTGCTATCTGTCGTCACTGGGGCTGCATAGCCGGGCTCCTCCTGGCCCCAGCAGAGAGGAGCAGGGGGAGATGATGGGGTTTGTTTGGTTCAATCTGTTTTATGCAGCTGTGGGGAAAGGATGACCTGGGAACACAATGTGGAAAGGGAGTCAGGAAGCCAGAGTTGGGAATCTGTCTCTAGGCTTGGAAATTCTTTTGTCTCAATCCCCAATATGCTTTAGCATAAAGAGCCCCTTTAGGGCTCTTTGAAGATAGAATGGAAAGAACACTCCAAAACCAGGGCACTTGAGTTCTGTTCTAAAGAGTTAAGGTGCCTTGGCAAAGATAGTAGCCTTCTTTGGACTCTAGGGAAGGGAAGACTGAAAAATACTCATTAAATCATTGACTCAGTGGCTTTACGTAGCTCATGTAACTGAAGAGGCTAGGTGACTCTATGAGGTAGCCATTGCGCTATAATAAAACAACGGCCCTAATGGCAAGATTAATAAAACCAGCTATTGGGTACTGACTCTTACTATATACCAGTTGGTGGGCATTCAGTGTGATTAGACCCACTCCTGGGCACTCAAAATCTACAGAGCTGGGGAAGAGAAACAAATAGACAAGTTGTATCTGTAATAAGACATGTAGGGACTTCCCTGGTAGTCCAGGGGTTAAGAATACACCAGACAATGCCAGGGACACGGGTTCCATCCTTGGTCCGGGACAATCCCACAAGCCACAGAGCAACTAAGCCCATGTGCTACAAGTACTAAACCTGTACAATATATTTTTATTGCTTATCTATTTTAAACATAATAGCTTGTATCTCTTAATCCCATACCCCTGTATATTGTCCCTCCCTTCTTCTCGCTCTCTGTTGGTAACTTCTAGTTTGTTCTCTATATCTGTCTGTGAGCCTGTTTCTCTTCTGCTATATGTATTAGTTTGTTTTATGTTTTAGGTTCCACATTTAAGATAACAGAGTGATAACAG
Source organism: Odocoileus virginianus (assembly GCF_023699985.2). Classification (NCBI taxonomy): domain Eukaryota; kingdom Metazoa; phylum Chordata; class Mammalia; order Artiodactyla; family Cervidae; genus Odocoileus; species Odocoileus virginianus. Next base: position 8,734,912 of record NC_069706.1, on the reverse strand, counting down.
AGTGTTTGTCTTTCTCTGATTTATTTCACTAAGCATAATACTCTTTAGGTCTATCTATATTGTTGCAAATGGCAGAATTTCATTCTTTTTTAGGGTTCCATTGTATACATATGGGCTTCCCTGGTAGCTCAGGTTGTAAAGAATCCACCTGCAATGCGGGAAACCCCAGTTTGATTCCTGGGTTGGGAAGATCCGCTAGAGAAGGGATAGGTTACCCACTCCAGTGTTCTTGGGCTGCCCTGATGGTGGCTCAGATGGTAAAGAATCAATGAGGGAGACCTGGTTTTGGTCCCTGGATTGGGAAGATACCCTGGAGAAAGGAACAGCTACCCACTCCAGGATTCTGGCCTGGAGAAGTCCATGGACAGAGAAGCCTGACAGGTTACAGTCCATGGGGTTGCAAAGAGTTGGACACAGCTGAGCAACTTTCACTTTTACTTGTATATATACACATCACATTTTCTTTAACTATTCATCTCTTGATGAATGCTTAGGTTGCTTCCATATCATGGCTATTTTAAATAATGCTGCTATTAACATTGATGTGTATGTATCTTTCTGAATTAGTTTTTTCATTTTCTTTGGCTATATAACCAAGGGTGGAATTGTGGGATGGTGAGAGTTGAACCATAGAGAAGGCTGAGCACTGAAGAATTAATGCTTTCAGACTGTGGTGCTGGAGAAGACTCTTGAGGGTCCCTTGGACTGTAAGATCAAACCAGTCAATCCTAAAGGAAATCAACCCTGAATATTCACTGGAAAGACTGTTACTGGACTGACGCTCCAATACTTTGGCCACCTGATGCAAAGAGCTGACTCATTAGAAAAGACCCTGATGCTGGGAAAGATTGAGGGCAGGAGGAGAAGGGGATGACAGAGGATGAAATGGTTTGACGGCATCACTGACTCAATGGACATGAGTTTGAGCACACTCCAAGAGAGAGTGAAGGACAGGGAAACCTGGAGTGCTGCAGTCCATTGTGTCGGTAATACTTAGTGACTGATCAACAGTAGCTGGACATGACTTAGTGACTGAACCACAAGAATGCTTGTGTGCTCAGTCGTATCTGGCTCTTTGAGACCCTGTGGACTGTAGACTGCCAGGCTCCTCTGTCTATGGAATTTTCCAGGCAAGAATTGGAATGGGTCGCCAATTCTTCCTCCAGGGAATCTGCTTGACCCAGAGATTAAACCCTCATCTCCTGTGTCTTCTGCTTTGGAGGCAGATTCTTTACTCGCTGAGCCATTGAGGAAGTTATAGTAATGCTTAGTTAATATCAACTAATTAGTATTATTTAATATTTTTTAATCATTAATAACAAAATAGACTCCATTTGTCACTGACTATATGTCAGATATTGAAATCAATGCCTTATTTCCATTATCTCATTTACTTCCCAAAGGAACCTTATGAAGTTTGTGTTTGTTACCTGGGTTTTTCAGATGCAAAAGTTGAGGCTCAGAGTGGTTGTGTTAATAAGTAAGTGGGCACTACTGTTATTTGAAGCCATATTGAAAAGGGCAATAGCTTTGAAGTCAGATAAACTTGGGTTTCTTTCCTAGGTCTTCAGGCCTCTTGGGAACTTCTGAGCTTTAGTTCCTTGATTTATAAAAGAGGAAAATAATAATACCCCTCTCCTAAAATGGGGATTAAGTAAGATAAAGCAATCTGTATGGTGCCTGACAATAACATCAATGCACAGCAGAGATACTATTAAAAAATGATGATGTTGTTTGTGTCAGACAGCAAATGCCAAGTAACAAACAGCTATAAAGTCTCAGTGGCATATAGTGGCAAGCATTTATCTCTTAGGCATCTGCAGATTTGGCTGGGGGTATGGTTTTTTCAGTAGTCTTGTATGGTTGTGAGAGTTGGTCTATAAAGAAAGCTGAGTACCGAAGAATTGATGCTTTTGAACTATGGTGTTGGAGAAGACTCTTGAGAGTCCCTTGGACTGCAAGGAGATCCAACCAGTCCATCCTAAAGTCCTGGGTGTTCATTGGGAGGACGGATGTTGAAGCTGAAGCTCCAATACTTTGGCCACCTGATGCAAAGAACTGACTCATTGGAGATGACCCTGATGCTGGGAAAGATTGAAGGCAGGGGGAGAAGGGGATGACAGAGGATGAGATGGTTGGATGGCATCACTGATGCGATGGACGTGAGTTTGAGTAGGCTCTGGGAGTTGGTGGTGGACAGGGAAGCCTGGTGTGCTGCAGTCCATGGGATTGCAAAGAGCTGGACATGACTGAGCAACTGAACTGAACTGGTGAACTTGACTGGGTGATTCTGATTCAGGCTGCAGAGCTGCTCTAGGTGGGCTAGGCTCATCGCTGAGACTGGGTCTTAGGTCTGCTTGTTGTCTATTCATTCTAGGGCCCAGGCAGAAGTGGCAACAACTACCCGTGGGCAGCCCTCTCAGGTGTTGGCAGAACTGCAAGAAGGCTAGCCCAGTGGTGCAACTGCCTCACAAACATTTTCTGACATCTTTTTCTTTTTCTTTCAACTGCATTTCCTGGCTTGCGGAATCTTAGTTCTCTGAGCAGGGCTTGAACCAGTGTCCTCGTCAGTGAAAATGCAGAGTCCTAACCACTGGACTGCCAGGGAATTTCTATGACATGTTTTTTTTCAGTACCACCAAGCAAGTCCCCATTTCTTACCAGGCACTGATTGGATGTCCTACAATTTAACTCAGTTCTGATATATCTACCTGGAAATAGCCTCTGATTCCACAGGTTAGGGCTTCAGTGCCACAGAGCTCACCCTCCCACTCCCCCGGGACTCTCATCACAAGTCCAGGTCGTTATCTGTGCTCACCAACTGTTCTGACCACATGACCCTGCCGCATCTCCATGCATTCACCAACCCAGAAGCTCTGCAAAACCACAGTTTGGGGATTTTTATTCAAGTTTCATTATATAGGCACAAGTCATTAAATCGTTGGCCTTTAGTGCTCGATTCACCACCCATCCCTCTCTCCTCCCCTGATGAGTGTCAGGGGGTGGGGCTGAGAGTTCTCACTTTGTAGTCCAGGTTGGTTCCCCTGGCAACCAACCCCTATCCTTGGGGTTATGGTGGCTCAGATGGTGAAAAAAAATCTGCCTGCGATGCAGGAGACCCAGGTTCGATCCCTGGGTCGGGAAGATCCCCCGGAGGAAGAAACGGCAACCCATTCCAGCATTCTTGCCTGGGAAATCTCATGGACAGAGGAGCCTGGCAGGAGACAGTCCATGGGCTTGCAAAGAGTCAAACCAGCCCCTATCTTTAAGGGCTTTCCAAAAGTCACCTCAGTAACATAAAGTCATGTGTGGTTGAAAGGGGCCTATTATGAATAGCAAAAGAGTGTTTTATTGCTTTTACCACTTAGGGAATTCCAGGGTTTTAGAGTTCTGTGCCAAAAATGAGGACTGATGACCAGAATATATTTTTCTTATTATAAATCACAATGTCACACTTTGGTTTACATCCATTGTATTTGCTAACATCTCGTAATCCAAAGCAAGCCATCTGGCCAAGCATCAATGGAGGTGGGAAATATACTCCACCAATGGAAATGGTGGAGGGGGGAGAGAATATTTTTCAACAATATTATAATAATAACTGATCTCATAGGTTGATATACTATGGCCTGTCACTGACCCGCCGCTTTTCTTTGTATGGCCTATGAACTAAGAATGGTGTCAACTAGAGAAGATGTACAACTTGAGAGTTGCGAGTTAAGTTTTATTTGGGGCACAATGAGGACTGCAGCAGGGAGGCAGCATCTCAGTGCTGAGAGACTGCTCCAAAGCAGCAGTGGGGGAAGGTCAATTTATAAGGTTTTGGTGAAGGGGGAGTTTAATACTATGAAGCACTCATTTTACAAAAGGTTTTTTGTTAGTCATGAGGATCTGATATCACCATGAAGGGATTTAGTGCTTCTCTAGATATGAGGAGATGCAAGGATTGAGATCATAAAGTCTGTTCCTAAAAACATCCAACTATCTAAAGACCTGTCCCATCAGATTCCCTGGAGCACAGAGTGCCTCACTGCACCCTGAACTCCCTTAGGGGTTGTTGAAGGTCAACAACTATAGCAGCATGGGGTTCAGTTGCCGTAGAGGCAGATGGCAAATTCCTTTATCGTTCAGTCATTGGCAATGCTCTTGGTAAGTGCCAACTTGTAGTTGGCAATGGTTTTATTTTTTTGCAGGGGAGGGGTTGAAAAGAAGAAGATTTCATGACATGTGAAAATTACACGATGTTCAAATTTCAGTGTCCGTCAATGAAATTTTGTAGGACACAGCCATGCCCATTTTTTAGGCATATTATCTTTGGAGGTTTTGAGGCAGAAGACAGAGGGGCCCCCGGCTGAGCAGCTGGAATTCATTCCCTGTGGACCCCAAGACAAAGATAGCAGGAGGATAACAGGAGAGGCTGATCCCTGCCAGGGAAGAGATAAGACCACATAATTTCACATCCCTGAAGTCAAGGAGACCTTTCTGACTACATGTAGGCAGAAAGGCTCTTTGGAGGTCAAAAAGGGAGTGATGTCAAGCTACCCATCGGCTTCTGCTGGAATCCATCTTGGCTAAGAGATGCGCATGCACACATGGGAGCATCCTGAGATGTACCAAATACAGAACCCACCTGTCAATGCAGGAGACATAAGAGATGAGGGTTCCATTCCTGGGTTGGGAAGATCCCTTAGAGGAGGTCATGGCAACCCACTCCAGTATTCTTGCCTGGAGAATCCCATGGACAGAGGAGCCTGGTAGGCTACAGTCTATGGGGTTGCAAAGAGTTGGACATGACTGAAGTGACTTAGCACACATGTATAAGAGCAGAATCTTTATTCAGTCTTCAACTTTCAAAAATCCACTGCTCCAGAATTGATTTCCAAGACTCTGGGATGGTCTAACCTTCCTACCTTGTATTTGACCTTGAAAATATCCCTTTATAGGAAACTCTGAGGTCCTTATTCATTTCTGGGTTAGTCAGGACACTTTGGGATGAAAAAGACAGAAAAAGGAAGGATTGTTGAGGGTAGAGCTGGCCTCAGGGATTGGAAAATGTTTTTACCCCCTCCCACATACCAGTTTGATGCAAATGTTTGAATAAAAATGTTTGGATCAGAATTATATCATTATGGATGAATTGTGAATGAGAAAGCATTATCCAGAATGAATCCTGTTAAGCCAATTTAATTCCATGACTCATTATTTACATGAGTCAATTAAACTCTTCTAATTAATCCAGAAACTTTTCAGTTTTTAAATTTTGATAAAATTAGTGGCACAGGAATCAATTGTTTTCCACTTAAATTTTGTAACAAAAATCTATTTTTCTCATATTGCATATACTGATTATAACTTTCTATTGATTCCATTTTGCCACCATTATCTCTGCCAAGTCTTATTTTACTGGAATAAATTTCACAAAGATACACATTTTGTGGAGAAAAATTGGATCCTTTTGTCAGTTTTTCACTAGAAGTAAACTTGACCCTCTGTGATGTTTAGTTGTTCTCAGCATTATTTGCATTGATAATTATAGCTGTAATATTCATTATTAGTTGAATGAAAGCATAGTTTATTTCTTCCTTACTCCATGAGGAAGTTGTAAGCTGTTTTGTAAGGCAGAGTGATAAAAATGGGGGGAGATGAGGAAGAAGTGGGGAGAGGGGAATGAAGAGAAGGAAAGACAGAGTGGGGAGAGAAGGAGAGAGTGAGTAGAGACCCCAGAACTCACCTGGTCTCTGATTTGTCACCAGCTTTCAAGGTGTCTCAGGATCAAGTAAGCCTTGGTGGTTCTAATACTCTTAAGAAGGAAAATAGCAGAGAATTCAGATGACTTGGATTTCAGTCCTGGCTTTGCTGCTTACTCTGTTTGTCAAGTCACCTAACCTGTGTGAACCTCTGTTTTCTCATCTGTGAAGTGGAGATATTGAGAGTCCCAGTCTCACAGGATTGCTGTGAGGATGAAAACAGAGCCTCCATGTTGAGCAGTGAACACAACATTGACATATGGCAAGAGCTTCGTAAATGTTTGGTGGTAGAATGGATCATGAATAGCCTTTGGAAGGACTGATGCTGAAGCTGAAGCTCCAATACTTTGGCCACTTGATGCGAAGATCCGACTTACTGGAAAAGACCCTGATGCTGGGAAAGACTGAGGGCAGGAGGAGAGGAGACAAAGGATGAGATGGTTGGATGGCATCACCGACTCAATGGACATGAGTCTGAGTAAACTCTGGGAGATAGTGAAGGGCAGGGAAGCTTGGCGTGCTGCAGTCCATGCGGTCGCAAAGAGTTGGCACGACTTAGAGACTGAACAACAAACAAACAAGAATGGATCATAAATCGTAATAACAATCAGGTGTTTCCAGTGACTAGACCCCTAAAATGATCGTCTGTCATTGCAGAAATATGACATATACTTTTTATAATTTTATGATTTCTAATAGTGACTGTGTTTAACCATCAGCTTGCAAAATTTCTGAAAATTTAACAATCAGCTCTTGTGAACCAATTTGAATCAGCTCTGGCATGTGATTGTTTATGACACCTCCCTCTGCCTCACCTCCAATATCCAATCCATCAACCAATCTGTTGATTTTGCCTCCTAAATATTTCCTCCAGTCGACTCTCTTCTCTCCATCTTCATGGCCACCTTCCTGGTCCAAGACTGTTACCGAACTCTGGTTTGCTTGCCTGACATGCAGCAAAAACAATCTACTGTCACAGGATTCTGGTGAGGGAAAATACAGTGTTTATTTGCAGGGCACCAAGCAAGGAGAATGGGCAGCTAATGCTCAAAGGACCCAAACTCCCTGTTGGCTTACATGCAAGGGTTTTTAAAACAACTTTAGGGGTAAGAGTCGCTGGGTATGTGATTGGCTGATGACTGTTCTTCTCATTGGTTGGTGTTGAGGTGACAGGGTGATATTCCAGGAATTTCAGTCATCAGTTTTCTGGCTTCAGCCAGTTTGGTGTCTGGATGCTTGGAGTCAATGTGTAATCCACACCCTCCACCTGGTGGAGGGGAGTGTCTTAGGTTCTACAAAACAACCCAAGGATATATGTCAAGATATTGTCTATAGCTCTAGAGGAGGAACTAAGTATCCTGTATGTGATTTATGGCTGAATTGCTGTTCAGACTATTATTATTTTCCTTGCTTGACTGCTTGTCCTTTGTTGTACATTTTCTCATTTCTCTAATTATTAACTGCTTGAATTTACTTTTTGGAACTCAGGGATGGCCTTGGAGACTAAAGCTTTTTCTACAAATAAGAAGTGGGAGACTTGGAGGAGCTTATACCTGGAAAAGTTCTGCAGAGTCCTGCTCAGTTTCAAGACATGGCCATCTCCTGTCTGGATTGCTTTAGAACCCCTCCTAACTTTCATTTTGCACATGTACCTCCCACCACCTTGTCTTTCTTGTGAAGTTAATCTTTTTATTACTTGTTTAGAAGTAGACCTTTTTTGTTTTTAACTGAAGTTTTAGGTTCACAGCAAAATTGAGGAGAAGGTACAGAGGTTTCATGTTTTCACACACGTACAGCCTCCTCCATGATCAACATCACCCCCCACCCCCACCAGAGTAGAACATTTGTTAGAGTTGACATAGCATCATTTATGTTGACATAACATCATTATTCAAAGTCCTTAGTTTATATTGGGGTTCACTCCTGGTGTTGTACATGTCTATGGTTTTGAACAAATATGTAATGATACGTGGCTTCCCAGGTGGGTCAGTGGTAAAGAATCTGCCTGCCAAGGAGGAAACATGGGTTTGATCCCTGTGTCAGAAAGATTCTCCGGAGGAGGAACTGGATGCCACTCTAATATTCTTGCCTGGGAAATCCCATGAATAGAGGAGCCTGGTGGGCGATAGTCCATGGGATCACAAAGAGCTGGACACGACTGAGTGGTTAACACTTTCACACTTTTCCTTGAGGAAAGGGATCATGTCTGGTTCTGCTCCAGTACCAAGTATGGTATCTGGCACATAATACATGCTTAATAAATATTTGTTGAGTGCATACATGCTGGCCAAGACTTATCAACTCTGAATCTTGTAGACCCGTTATTTCTTTGTTGTCTTTCCAGATATTACTGTCCAGCGACATACAAGGCCTGGCCTGGAGTTCCCATCTCAGAACACCTCTCGGTCTTCCTCTTTGGTTAAGAGGCCTTTTTTTTTAATGGTACAGCCACTTTATTCATTTTATTTTTAAAAGTATTTATTTATTTTTATTTGGCTGCACTGTATCTTAGTTGCGGCACATGGGATCTTAGATCTTTGTTGTGGACTGTGAGATCTTTAGTGGTGGCATGCAAACTCTTTAGTTGCTGCATGGGATCTAGTTCTCTGACCAGGGATCAAACCCGAGTCCCCTGCACTGGGAGCCTGGAGTCTTAGCCACTGGACCACCAGGGAAGACCCTGGTTAAGATGCATCTTATCTCATTCTTCATTGGAGTTTATTCCTTTGGCCAACTTATACTCTATTTACAAAGACCTTTAAACTGAGAGAATTTTGGGGCCGCTGGGAGGAGGGCAAGAGGGATTCTATCTTGGAGACTGTCAGCCATCTTAAGGCAGAATGTGAACTGGGCCTGAACCCCGTTCTGGAATGAGGAAGCCATCGTTGAAGAAAAACAGGGTCTCCTTGGAGACCCCCTCCTCACAGATGGCAAACAAAGATTGGAAGTAAAAGGTCAGGTTGTCTCAGTTAGATTAACGATAGCGCCTGCACCTGCATGTTTTAAAACTAAGTAAACTACTAAGGTGTAACCAGGCACGTAGCAGGGGGTATAAAACTGAGTCCTCTGAAATCATGGGGATCCTTGTTGGGAACCGATTCCCCTTGGACTCGCTGGCATAATAAACTGTACTCCTCTGTCTTGAGTGTCCTCTGAGGTGTATTTTGTGTCTCCGGATTCCACAACAGTGGCATGCAAACTCTTTAGTTGCTGCATGTGGGATCTAGTTCTCTGACCAGGGATCAAACCTGGGTCCCCTGCACTGGGAGCCTGGAGTCTTAGCCACTGGACCACCAGGGAAGTCCCTGGTTAAGATGCATCTTATCTCATTCTTCATTGAAGTTTATTCCTTTGGCCAGCTTATACTCTTTATTTACAAAGACCTTTAAGCTGAGATAAGAGACAGAAAAATTAAGAAACTGTTTGTTTTTTTCCTATTTGTATTTCTTCTAGATTGAATTTTCCAGAAGCACGATATATAACACCGTTAACCAGCTCACTTAACACCAAGTGCCAACTTTGCAGGCATGGCCTGGATGATGCTCCACTTTACTCTTTAATTTTGACTCATTTGGCTGATAATTACCATCTAGGGTTTTGGACACGAAAGAGAAATTGCCATCTTATTTGGCTTAAAGCCCTCATTTACTCAGTGTATTCAGAAAACCATTTTCTAGTAGGAGGATTCGTTAGAGCTGCTCACACACTCCAAGGCATACTTTCTGGATCAGTTGTCTGTGGCACTTCAGGGCAGACATTAATCATATTCTTGGCAGAGGTTTGTAGGAATATTAATGTGGGTGGAGGGTTTGATCCATTGTCTCCTTGAAGTAGGAGGAAAAGATAGCAGACTGACTGCCCGGCAAAGGCTGAATGAATCTCATGGTAATTTAAATGGAAAGGATTAACCGGTCCCTAAGGTTGTTTTCCAACTTCTCAGTGCTTGAGCCGAGACTGCCACACCTTAAGGCTTCAAAAGCTCAGGTTTCCAGAAATCTCCAAGCTAGGCTCCCCTAGCTTTGCACGAAAGATCCAACCTCTACATGCAAAGTAGAGAATCCCATCTGTATCCAGGTGGTACTGAGTTTCCGGGATTCTGATAGTGTATTGAGGGGCTAAGAAGCTTGCCTTTCATTTGGCTTGATTGCGAAGGCACTGGTCTCTAAATGCAATGAAAAGTTAAAGTCAAACTTCTCCCTCCCCTCTTGCTAGCTCTGAGATACGATGCCCTCAGTGACAGGGAGCTGGGACAGTATCTTCTCAGAAGTTGACATTTCAAAAGGGAAAAAAAATTCCCAGACCTTTGAAAAATATTTATGGCTTGTAAAACTGGACAGAGGCTTACCTCTAGAGATTTATAGACACAACTAAAAGTTAGAGCAGGGATTTACAACCACTGAGTTTATCCTGGAAATTTTCTGGCAAGGGAAGGGGAGAAACCGTCTCTTTTCACTTCAACAGCCTGGAAGATTCTCCCCCTCCCACTCCACCTGGCCCCTTCTAGGTGATTTTCAATACTCCTAAAACGTTTGGAGTGATTAGAACAGAAGGAATAAAATTTATGGTTGTTTTACTTTTGGGGAGGGTCTATTTTTTTCCCCAAAAAGTATTATTATAAAAAGTAACATAATTTTACTGTAAAGAAATTGCAAAAGTAAAGAACATTAAAAGGAAACTCAAAATCACCCTTTGAGGTTCACACTGAAAGGATGAACTAAATTTGGGACTGCTTGGGAATTATGTAAATATCCTGTTATAATTAACAGTGAACTCTTTTGTATTTTTCCATCGTCAAAGCTCAGGATAATTGAATAAGATGTATACCAAATGAAATATCATATCTAGACTAATTACAAGAGAACCAAAGGAAGCGATTATAATTATCATTAACTTTCTAATCACCATACCAGCACAACACCTCCATTTATGTAGCAAAATGCCAATGAGTGGAAGATACAAAGAGGAAGATGTCACAGAAGAAAGAGTAGCTAAGAACGAGACGTTCCCCCTTCTCTTTTATTTCCCTTTCTCAGAAATCCAGTTCTGCATTCCCCACACCTTACTACCAATGAACCACCACAACTCTGAATCTTAATTACACTGCTGATAGTATGACTGTTCCATCTGACAGATCAGGTTATTTACCATTTCTTCCTTGTCTGCTGCTCATTTGCTCCAGAAATATTTACTGAGCAGCTTTTATGTGCCAGCCACTGAAATCAAACAGGACCCTGTGGGGCTCCTGGGCACAAAAGCCCTTCTGGGCCCCCTATTTCTTGATTAGAGAAAATAGGCTTCATTCAGCTTCTTGACCTTCCATGAGTTCTAGTGGGCAGGTTCAAACAGTGGCTAAGCAGGGAAGGGAGGGGATGCAGAGACAAGGGAGGAGCAGTCAAGAAACCGTTGCACAGTTTGGGGGCAGGGTCCTGGTTCCTTCTCAAGGGATACATCTAAGAATATCCATGAATTGTTTTGCAGATACTGAAACCCCCAGCAGGTAGAAGTTAACTCTATGCTGCCCACAAGCAAGGAGACCCCAGACTGGTTGGAACCAGAAGGTTGATGATGCTGACTCCTACTTATCTCACCATCAACCAATCAAAATAAGGTCCACAAGCTGATCACACCCTCCTCTTTGGAACCATTACTATAAAACTCCTCACTACCTCCTCCAGGTTTGCACACACAATTTTGAGGGTATTAGCCCACTGTGGCCCCCTTTGCCTGGCAGAGGAATAAAGCTTTTCTTTTCTGCTTCACCCAGAACTCTGCCTTGGACATTTAATAAGATGTTGGTGTACAGAGGCCAAGTTTGGCATCATCATTAGTCTAGGAGCTGGGGATACAACCATGAACAAGGCGTATGATCCATCCTAACCACGTGTTCCTCTTTCCTTGTTGCCAAATGCAAGTTCATGTGCCCAGTGCACAGAGAGGCCAAACAAATTGAGAGGTTGGAGTTTGGAGTAGAGAGAGATTTATTACAGCGTCACATGTGGAAAACGTGTAGCTCATGCTCAAAGGACATGAACTCCCAGATGGTTTCAAGGGAAACGTTTTTATAGGCAAAATTTGGAGTGAGGGCTGCAGGGTGTGTGGTTTTCTTCTATTGGTTGCAGATGGGCTTCCCAAGTGGCTCAGTGGTAAAGAGTCTGCCTGCTCATCCAGGGCACTTGGGTTTAATCCCTGGCTCTGGAAGATCCCCTGGAAAGGGAAATGGCAACCCACTCCAGTATTCTTGCCTAGGAAATTCCATGGACACAGGACCCTGGTGGGCTACAGTCCATGGATCTGCAAAAGAGTGAGACATGACTGAATGACTGAACACACACATGCTATTTAAGGTAATGATTTTGGCCATTTGGGAGAGTTACTCAGTTTTCCTGTGTCTCTCCCATGTATACTCATTATTAAATTTTTGTTTGATTTTTCCCCGGTTAATCTGTCTCATATCAGTTTAAGATATGATATATCTTATATGAGTTAAGATCTCATATCCAGAAGAACCTGGAAGGTAGAGGAAACCATCTTCCTCCCCAGCAGAATCTTTCCATTTTTATCTATTTTTTTTTCCTGCTAAAAGAAAGGAGTCAAATGAGTCAGTATAATAATAAAATGACTCCAGAAATAAATAAAATAGGAAGTGAAACTCCTCTACAACCCTAACCTCTAGAGATAAATGTAGTTCACAATTTGATGTGTACTCTTCCAATTGGTTTCTCTTTTTATGTAGCTCTGTCTATCCAAAACACACCTACATGTATATATTTATTTCCTATTGCTGATGAAAAATTAATCAATCATTGATCTAAGAAAGAAACAGAAAATTTTATTCAAGCCAATCTGAGGGTTATAACCAGTGTGACAGTCTTTTAGAAAGCTCTGAGGATTGTTCCAAAGAGGTAAACAGAAAGGCCAGTATATATGTGATTTTGGTGAAGGGGTACGCTCAGTCAAGTGTGTGCTTAAGTCGCTTCAGTCCTGCCTGACTATTTGCAACCCCATGGACTGCAGCCCGCCAACTCCTCTGTCCATGGGATTCTCCAGGCAAGATTGCTGGAGTGAGTTGCCATTCTCTTTCCAGGGTATCTTCCTGACCCAGGGATTGAACCCAGGGTCTCCTGCATTGAAGGCAGATTCTTTACTGTCTGAGCCACGACGGAAGCCCGCAGTCAAGCACGCATCTCAGTAAAATGTTACCGCTTATTCACAAGGAACGCATAGCTTAGTTAATGGCCTTATGGGCTTCCCCTGTGGCTCAGCTGGTAAAGAATCTGCCCGCAATGCAGGAGACCTGGGTTCAGTCCCTGGGTTGGGAAGATCCCCTGGGGAAGGGAAAGACTACCCACTCCAGTATTCTGACCTGGAGAATTCCATGGACTGCGCAGTCCATGGGGTTGCAGAGTCGGACACGACTGAGCAACTTTCTCTTAATGGCGTTAGTACTTTTCCAAGTTTCAAAGATGCAAGAAACTGGATTAAAATTTTTTTTCTCCTGAAAATATCTGATTATCTGAGGGCCAGTTTTCCTAGAACATGAAGTGCTTCATCCCGACCTTCACCCTGAATTCCTTTCAGGATTTATTGTAGGTCACTGATTGCAGTGGCTACTGACTTGACTCCTGTCAAACTGAATAGTGGGTGACATTCTTTATTTGTCAAACCCCTCCTTTTTGGTCTTAATTTTGACCATGGTTTGGAGGCACTTGGTGACTGGTTTGTCCCATGATGCTAGGAATGCTCATTCTAGGTCAGGGGAAGATTCCAATGATAGGCCACTCAATGGACTATTTCTGGGCTACACCCTCTTAACAGCCTCTGGACTGCCTTGCCTGTCTTACTAGTCTGATGTGGTCCAGGAAATCTTTTCCTCTTGTTGCTTCTTCCCATATCTAGTGTTACACTATTGACCTTTCAAATTGCCTAATCATCACTAATTTTATCTGAGGCTCAATTACATGTTTGGTAATGCAAGAAATAATATCCTTGTAAAATAGTCAGAATACAAGTAATATACCTAGTAACATTAATATGGTCATAAGTAAGTAGTTGGCTTCCCTGGTGGCTCAGTAGTGAAGAATCCATCTGCTAATGCAGGAGACTTGGGTTCAGTCCCTGGATCGGGAAGATCCCCTGGAGAAGGAAATGGCAATCCACTCCAGTATTCTTGCCTGGGAAATCTCATGGACAGAGTAGCCTGTGGGCTACAGTCCATGGGGTCGCAAAAGAGTCAGACATAACTTAGCGACTAAAATAACAACAATAACAAAGTAACTATTTAAGCTAAGAACTTCCATTTCATGTGGCCCAGTATCTCCCTAGGCCATCTGACCAGTCTGTTCTGCACCAGTCCTTAAGGGAAATAATATTTGCACTGTATCAATACATAACGTTTACCAAAGATGTCTGCACATATAAGGTGTGTGGTGGGTCATCGTGACCCCTTCCAGGACTGAGAAATGAATGTTACTTGCTAAGGATAATTGGTGCCAGAAGAAGAAAAGTTGATCTTTATGGTTGATCAGGTATTTTTGCCTTTAGGGAGGCTTAGTTAATGCATAATGGTACAGTACACACCAGAGGGGAGGAAAGAGGCCAAAGGACAGAGAAAAAGTTTCGTGTTGAAATTTCTCATCCTGTTTTAAAATATGAATTTTTATTTCATCACTATATATAATTAAAAAACTGAAACAGGATGGTGGTAGTCAAAGGAATCTTCAATTACCTTTTCCCCCTTATTTGATAGTATATCTTGACTTGAATTTCCTCTAAGTTCCTTTCCAACTTTAAATTGTATGCTTTTGAATCAAAGCCAAAATCTCACTTATTTTTATTAAATAGATCTCATTATTATAAATGTACATGGTAAGTATATTTAGCAATATAAAAAGGACTAAAATGAAGTTTAAAGCCTCCTTCCTCTTCACAGCCTATTCCACTCTTCAAGACTGTCAATTATTTATAACAGTCTTCTGAGTATCCTTTCAGAAATTTCCAGGGCAAATAAATAAATAAATAAATAAATTTAAACATATATGTGTACCCACACACATTTATATTCACAAAAGGAACTCACCTTTTTCATTTGTTATATAATTCAATGGAAAGAATTCCAAGTATTTAATAACTTTGTCTTGGATAAATGTCTCTTAAAGGAACATTTAGCCAAAACAAAACAAAACAAAAAATCAGTAAAATCATCAGTCAGGTCTGTAAATTGTCAAATACTCAGCTACCTAGCCACACTCCAAATGACTTTCCATTCTCTAAAAGTCATTCTCCTTTTTTTCTACTAAGATACCCATGAGGTTTTTTTTCATCTTTTTTGCTGGACAGGCTTCCCGTATGAAAACTATATCTCTCAACCTCCATTGCAGTAAGGTCTGTCCATGTGACTACATTTTGTCTAATGGGCAGTGAGAGGAAGTGCTGCAGACAGCTTCTAATTCATGGCTAGTAACGTAATGTGTGGTCTTTCCTTTTGTCATTCATTTACCCCTTTCTACTTGTTGAAATGTAGACCTTGGACTGTGGGAAGAAGAGCGACATCTTAGAGATGAAACCACAATAAAGTAAAAGGCTCCTGAGCTCCTGACAACTTTGCAAAGCAGAACCACCAAAACCACTTCCATTTTGGGGGGAGAAAGAGAAATATACATTTTTTTCTTTTCTCCTATGTATGCATGTGTGCTCAGTCGTATCCATCTCTTTGCAACTCCATGGACTGTAGCCCACTGGACTTCTCCATCCATGGAATTTTCCAGGCAAGAATACTGGAGTGGGTTGCCATTTCCTTCTCCACTGCTCTTATAAGACTTATTTGAAGTTTCTACTATACACTGCCAAGTGTCTGTCCTCATTATACGATATTATTTCAAGATATTTTAAGGACATTATTGAAAGTTATTATCTCCTTGTCCAAAGGCCCATTTTTCTAAATCAAAGGATCAGCATTAAGCTATGAATGTTTTACCATGATGATTAAAATTATTCTGGGGAAATTAACGACAAGGGAAAAAATGGGAACATCAACACATAAGCAATTTTCTCCCCCCACTTTCATCTTTAGTTTCCTCCCCAGAAAACAAGGGCAGGACCACAGGGGCCCCTTTGAATGGAAGACTTTTGTGCTCATGGTACATTTCCCAATTAGCCAGGAGCAGATTTTCTGCTCATTTGTCTCTGAACACGATGACTTTCCTTGGAGGGATTTGACTTTCCAACAGAAACTAAGGTTAATAAAGAAAGGCAGTGAGAAGACATTTTAAATACAAGAGTGGCAAAGAGGGGAGAATGAAGTTACCTGGAACATAAGTATCCTGTTGTCTGTTTGCATCAGGAGTCACATCCTTGAAAGCTGAGAAGAAACTCTCACGTCCCATGCTCCTGACCTAGCTTCAGACTTATTTTGTTGTTGTTCAGTCGCTAAGTCATGTCTGACTCTTTGTGATCCCTTGGACTGCAGCACACCAGGCTCCTCTGTCCTCCACTATCTCCCAGAATTTGTTCAGATTCCATTGAGTGAGTGATCAGACTTATCACCTGGGGATGAAATAAAAGTCACTTGTTATGGCAAGGCAAGAAGAATTTAAACATAAATTTTTTTCTCTTCTCATTTGGGCCTCCTTTCTTCCTGTTAGCATGTATTATGCATGTGCATTTACCAGACCTCCCTAAGAGATAATGAAATCATTAGGTGGCCTTTTGTAGGGGGGTTCCAAGGAGCTTCAGTTCTTTATGTCTCAGCACAGAAAGACTTCAGTGGGAGGCAAAGTGATAGGTAAGAAGTGATTTATTAGAATAGGATGCTTGTGAGGTTTACAGATATGCAAGTGAGAAGGTGCCACACACTAGGTCTTAGTGGGCTACAGTTTTATAATCAAAGGAAAAGTGGGGAGGGGGGAAAGACTAATGTTTTCCTCATTCTTGAGTAGATATCACGCTTCCATCATTAGTTCCTCCTCCATGTCAGGTGGGAGAGTTTTCTTGTCCCTACATGGTCATGCTGGGACAGTCATGGCACTATGGAAAAATTATTTCAGATCTTGGTACAATGAGGATTTCACTTTGTAACATCACCTTTCCATAAATTATTGTTTGTGTGTGCACAGAGAATGTCCTGAGGATCATTAACTTACAGTGCTCACTGGGCAGGATGTGGGTCATGCCACCATTGTCTTATTGTTTGGGTGCGTGTTTCCTGCTTTTGTTGCATGGTTTTGTTGCTGAGAAAGCCTGCTTGATTTTGGGGTTAAACAAACCTGCTTTCTTGAGTG
Organism: Odocoileus virginianus; assembly: GCF_023699985.2. Taxonomy (NCBI): domain Eukaryota; kingdom Metazoa; phylum Chordata; class Mammalia; order Artiodactyla; family Cervidae; genus Odocoileus; species Odocoileus virginianus. The sequence goes on along the minus strand of NC_069706.1, from coordinate 8,717,889 downwards.
GTTATTAACTTACAGGGGAGTCTCCTACAGGTTTTTTCTTTACTTACAAACCCCTAGTGGGATTAACTTTTTAATTACCTACTTTATCCCTTTACTCTGTCCCTATTGATAACAGTCTTTCTTAATTTTTTAAGGAGTTGAGGTGACATTATTTGCATTGTACATGTGAATCTGGATTGTGTAAACCATCAATATGTCATTTGATGTACAACAACCCTTTATTTCAAAGATGTATATAATTGTGATTTGACTGCTAACAGGCAGAACAGTCCTCAAAACTTTCTGAAAGACTGTCTCTCAAGATATAACCCTCAGATTGGCTCTAATGAAGATTTGTTTCCTTCTTGATTGATTATTAATTCATTTTTCATCACCACTGGTGAAATAGCTCAACATCTTGGTCCTGACCACACTTGGGAGCATCAGGGAGAAAAGATCCCTGGAAAGCCCCAGGATAGGGATAGTTGGGGATTCTGATGCCAAAGGCTCAGCGTCTGTGCACCAGTAGTGAATGGAATCTCAGAGATGGAACTTTAGGTAAAGTAGAAAAGAATAACTTAGGACTTTCCTGGTGGCCCAGAGGCTAAGATTCTGCACTCCCAGCGCAGGAAGCCCGGGTTTGATCCCTGGTCATGGAACTAGGTCCCATATTCCACAACTAAAACATCCTGAGTGCGACAGTGAAGATTGAAGATCCTGCAGGCTGCAATTGAAACCCAGCACAGCCCCCCAGAAGAGAAAAAGAATAGTTTTATAGCTTTGCCTAGCAAAGGGGGACACAGCGGCTCCTGCCCCAGAAACTGTGTATCCCAGCCCAGGAGGATTTGATGACCAATGGTTCAAGGGTGGGGTTGCTGATAAGGTTAGGGGTATGTGCAGGGCCTGCACTCTCTTATCTTGTCTTGGGTGGTCTCTCCTAAGCTTGATTAGCTTCTCTGCTTCCTTTAATCTTGCCTCAGGTGGTTTCTTGGCTGCTCCTCCCTTGATTAGCAATGGTTTGAATCTGCCCTTTGGAACTCAGGGAAGGTCATGGAGGCTGGAGTCTGTTCCCTATTAGTAACTAGGGACAGAAAAGTTTCTGTGTCCAGGAGCCCCACAAGGCCCTGCTTGGTTTCCATTCCTTGAGAGGACCAAAGAGCAAGGCCTCATTATCATCTACGAAAACAACGATAATAATATGAAGGATTAGACTGGCTAAGGAGAACCATCTAAAACTAGGAAATAGGCAGAAATATAATCATGTGGGGGAGCAAAATTGTCCCCCCAAAATATGTCTCTTTGGCATATTACTTAAGTTGATTATTTTCTAAGAAGCAACAGCCATGGGAAAAACTCCAAGTAGGAGTTACCTTTTTGTAACAAATATTTAGGTTTCCCTGGTGGCTCAGTTGTAAAGAATCTGCCTACCAATGCAGGAGACCGTGGTTCAATCCCTGGGTCAGGAAGATGACCTGGAGAAAGAAATGGCAACCCACTCCAGTATTCTTGTCTGGGAAATCCCATGGACAGAGGAGTCTGGTGGTCTACAGTCCATGCGGTCACAAAGAGTTGGACACAACTTAGCGGCTCAAGAACAACAACAACAAATGTTTACATTTGCAAGGGAAAAAGCTCCTTTTGTAAGGGTGTCTCCCCCTGTTACCGGGGAGAGGAGGATGACCACATATCCACAACCTCTTACCAAGGAGAAGGCAATGAGTTAAATATCATCACAACCTTACCTTTTTTTACTGGGCTTTTCCTGGTCACCTCCGGAACTGACTCTCCCCCCACTCACCATCCTTTCTTGTCTTTAGTTGAAGATGGTATTTAAGGTGCTGGCAAGTCCTGGGGATAAACAACCGTTGACTGGAGACGCCAGTGCAGGGCTGAGCCAGACCCAAGCACTTGAGAGGTGAAATGATGGAGGTGTATCCCACATAGCCTGTTGCCATTAATTTGTAGTCATGCTTCTTGCCATCAGTAGTTTGTGTTCAGGGCTCTGACAGGCAGTGCAGCCTGTTGGAAAGAGCTTGAAGTAGGGGATGGGAGACCTGGATTCTACTAGTTGTTTTATTGCCAGCCTTCTGTGTCATCTCAGGCTCTATTTCAGGGCAGCAATTTCTTCATCTGTGAAGTAGAGCTGATATTGCCAGGAAAGAAAATGAATATTAGGTTAACAAAGAGTCATAATTAGTATTATAGTGATTGAGTGACAGTCTGTCATCATTAATCTTATTCCTTCTTCCTTCATTTAAGCATTTTTGTTTATGACTCATTGACTCAGCCTCGTTTATTCATTCAGACGCTAGGTAACTGTGCATCCCGGTTTCTCTGCCTGCCACCAGTTCAGACCCTTGTGCCCAGCTCTCTCCCAGGTCTTTCCCTTCATCTTGAGCCAAAGAAAAACCACCTCTGGCTCCAGGGGTGGTAACAGAGGCCACAACTCTGCTGGAATCTTGGCTTTCAAGGATCCAGAATCCATGAGTTAAGATAGACCCCTGGACCAGCACTAGGGCTGAACCAGGGTTCATCTGGGATGCAGTAAAGCCTTTCTCTGTACTAGCTTTGCCTTTGAAAAATGCAGTACTGGAGAGTGTGGTAGGTGAAAAGCAACCACAAGTATCCATCCAACTTTATTTGGTTTGCATAGGAGAGATACCAGTAGTCTGAAGTCAGACCAAGAAAAGTGAAAGTGTTAGTTGCATCTGAGTCTTTGTGACCCCCATGGATAGTAGCCCACCAGGCTCCTCTGTCCATGAGATTTCGCAGGCAAGAATACTGGAGTGGTTGTCATTTCTTTCTCCAGGGTATCTTCCTGAACCTGGGTCTCCTGCATTGCAGGCAGCTTCTTTACTTTCTGAGCCACCAGGTAAAGTCAGACCAGCTTAGGTTCAAATCCCACCCTACCACTTCTAACTGAGTGATCTTGGACACCTTATTTGCCTTAGCTTCTTTGTCTGTAAGATGGGAATAATAGCCACCTCAAGGAGGTATTGCAATGAGACAGCATTCCTGAAGGGCCTGAGAAGTTTTTGATAAATGTTAACAATGAGTGTCTGTCAACTAACTGCAATATGCCTACATGGGGTTGGCCTTGGAGGATAGTTAAGGCTCTGATGAAGTATGAGCTGCTGGCTATTGGGAGACTGTACTCCTGTTGGGAGACTGTTCTCCTTTTGAACAGGCACTAATTATCTTTTGCTCTGGACTTTTCAAACATGTTTGTGTAATAAAGATAGAGATGGTGTGTCCCCTCAGATCAAAGGGCAGGTATGCTTACTGTCTGGCATAATTAAGATAATGCTTCTCACTGGAGCAAGGGGTTGGTTTGCTTACAGCCTATTATAAAAGTTTAGGTTCCCTAAGCTCAGAGTTCCTCACCTGTATTGTAACTCACTGTGTGTGCAACTATTATTTGACCCTCTTTATGATACCCTGTCAGAATTTGGGTCGGGGGAACCAGCACCAAAAATGTTAATACTCTGGCTACTGCTGTAAGGAATAAACTGCCCCCCTTCTTTTTTCCCTCCAATGCAGGAGTCTCGTGTCTTTTACTGACATCCATAAAACAGGGGTTGACTAACTTATTAGCATGCAGGAGGGCTAAAATCTCTGGCACTTTGCAGTTCTCGACACTGGCCTTGTCTAGGATGCCTGCTGTCATCTAGAGCAGGGGTCCCCAACCTCCAGGATCTAATGCTTGGTGATCTCAGTAGAGCTGGTATAATAATAATAGAAATAAAGTGCACAATAAATGTAATGTGCTTGAATCATCCCGAAACCATTCCCCCTCCAACCCTGATCCATGGAAAAGTTGTCTTCCATGAAACCAGTCACTGGTTTTAGAAAGGCTGGGGACCCTTGAGAGAGGAGACAAGAGGTAGAAATAAGTGAGCAAATCTTCTCTTCTTGGAATCTTTAGTAAGTGCCCAGGCACTTCCCTGGGGGTGCCTGCTTTCTGCTCTGAGGCCTGCAAGTTTCTGTCTGCAGAAAAAGCATTTCTGGAACAATTGGTGAGGCAGAGAACAGGAGACAATGTAGGACAATATGTCAGGTTTCACCTTCTGCATAGAAAAATGTTCTCCAAACTATAGACATCTGAGTACCACTTTGATGTTTATTTTAGTCGTATCTGTCTGCAGTCTCCATAACTGCTTTCATAATGTTATTTTTAATTGACTTGCCCTCTTATTTACTCAGGTAATTCTTTTAGCAAGAAACTTGATTTCACTATGATAAATGGAAAATCCAGGATTGTTTGCTATACACGGAAGACAACTTGGCAAGTAATTATGATGAAAACAGAAATAGCATTGTCAAATAGCAACCAGAAGCAGTTGCCCCTGAAGACCTTGGTCCTGTTCCTACTGTTACAAAGGGATGTGAGCCAGGGTTAGAGAGGATTTGAAGATGGACTTTCACCAAACAGGCTTTCCTTGTGATGTAATGAGCATAACTGGGAGATGAGTAAAGAGGAGGTTAGCTGATGCCATGGTAACTTGTTACCCCAGATTGTCCAGATTGGGAGACACTGGCCAGGAGTGATGTGATCCTCAACTGGAAGAGCCCGCTGCTCCTTGAGTGTCCTCCTTTCTTCCACTGAAGTGCTGGCCCTGACTCTAGTCTCTACCTGCCCCTCCCACCCCCAGAACAGCAAGAGGAGGCTTTCCAGGCTCCTGCCCGACTGTCACTCACCTCTCAGGACTTCCTGTTTCCCGGAGGATCATGTCCAAGCTCTTTAAGCAGCAGTCAAGGTCACCCCCTAGTTCTTGTCCATTCAACATTTGGCCTGCTTTCCAGTGAAACAGTACCACTTACAGTTCACTCCTTCATTCAGCAATTTACTGAATTTTACCACCTTGTGTGCTGTTCTGGAGTCTGGGGCCATGGTCACCTTATGACTTTATAGGTTCTAGGCACTTTTGGTGTCGTGGACCTCTTCCTCAGGGGGGGGGAAAGTATATATATATATATATATATATATATATATATATAAATCATGTTTTTGGGACTTCTGTGGGGGTCTAGGGCAGGCACAGGACCACAGCCTTGTCTAACTCAATGAAACTAGCCATGCCATGTGGGGTCACCCAAGATGGACGGGTCATGGTGGAGAGGTCTGACAGAATGTGGTTCACTGGAGAAGGGAATGGCAAACCACTTCAGTATTCTTGCCTTGAGAACCCCATAAACAGTATGAAAAGGCAAAATGATAGGACACTGAAAGATGGAACTCCCCAGGTCGGTAGATGCCCAACATGCTACTGGAGATCAGTGGAGAAATAACTCCAGAAAGAATGAAGGGAAGGAGCCAAAGCAAAATCAATGCCCAGTTGTGGATGTGACTGGTGATAGAAGCAAGAGCTGATGCTGTAAAGAGCAATATTGCATAGGAACCTGGAATGTTAGGTCCATGAATCAAGGCAAATTGGAAGTGGTCAAACAGTAGATGGCAAGAGTGAATGTCGACAGTCTAGGAATCAGCGAACTAAAATGGATTGGAATGGGTGAATTTAACTCAGATGACCATTATATCTACTACTGTGGGCAGGAATCCCTTAGAAGAAATGGAGTAGACATCATGGTCAACCAAAGAGTCCAAAATGCAGTACTTGGATGCAATCTCAAAAACGACAGAATGATCTCTGTTCGTTTCCGAGGAAAACTATCCACTATCATAGTAATCCAAGCCTATGCCCCAACCAGTAATGCTGAAGAAGCTGAAGTTGAACAGTTCTATGAAGACCTACAAGACCTTCTAGAACTAACACCCAAAAAAGATGTCTTTTTCATTATAGGGGACTGGAATGCAAAAGTAGGAAGTCAAGAAACACCTGGAGTAACAGGAAAATTTGGCCTTGGAGTACAGAATGAAGCAGAGCAAAGGCTAATACGGTTTTGCCAAGAGAACGCACTGGTCATAGCAAACACCCGCTTCCAACAACACAAGAGAAGACTCTACACACGGACATCACCAGATGGTCGACACCGAAATCAGATTGATTATATTCTTTGCAGCCAAAGATGGAGAAGCTCTACACAGTCAGCAAAAACAAGACTGGGAGCTGACTGTGGCTCAGATCATGAACTCCTTATTGCCAAATTCAGACTTAAATTGAAGAAAGGAGGGAAAACCACTAGACCATTCAGCTATGACCTAAATAAAATCCCTCATGATTATACAGTGGAAGTGAGAAATAGATTTAAGGGACTAGATCTGATAGTGCCTGATGAACTATGGATGGAGGTTCATGACACTGTACAGGAGACAGGGATCAAGACCATCGCCATGGAAAAGAAATGCAAAAAAGCAACATGGTTGTCTGAGGAGGCCTTCCAAATAGCTGTGAAAAGAAGAGAAGCAAAAAGCAAAGGAGAAAAGGAAAGATATTCCCATTTGAATGCAGAGTTCTAAAGAATAGCAAGGAGAGATAAGAAAGCCTTCCTCAGCGATCAATGCAAAGAAATAGAGGGAAACAATAGAATGGGAAAGACTAGAGATCTTTTCAAGAAAATTAGAGATACCAAGGGAACATTCCATGCAAAGATGGGTTCGATAAAGGACAGAAATTGTATGGACCTAACAGAAGCAGAAGATACTAAGAAGAGGTGGCAATAATACAGAGAAGAACTGTAAAAAAGATCTTCATGACCCAGATAATCACAATAGTGTGATCACTCACCTAGAGCCAGACATCCTGGAATGTGAAGTCAAGTGGGCCTTAGGAAGCATCACTACAAACAAAGCTAGTGGAGGTGATGGAATTCCAGTTGAGCTATTTCAAATCCTGAAAGATGATGCTTTGAAAGTGCTGCACTCAATATGCCACCAAATTTGGAAAACTCAGCAGTAGCCACACGACTGGAAAAGGTCAGTTTTCATTCCAGACCCAAAGAAAGGCAATGCCAAAGAATGCTCAAACTACTGCATAATTGCACTCATCTCACATGCTTAGTAAAGCAATGCTCAAAATTCTCCAAGTCAGGCTTCAGCAATATGTGAACCGTGAACTTCCAGATGTTTAAGCTGGTTTTCGAAAAGGCAGAGGAACCAGAGATCAAATTGCCAGCATCTGCTGGATCATCGAAAAAGCAAGAGCGTTCCAGAAAAACATCTATTTCTGCTTTATTGACTACACCAAAGCCTTTGACTGTGTGGAGCACAATAAACTGTGGAAAATTCTGAAAGAGATGGGCATACCAGACCACCTGAGCTGCCTCTTGAGAAACCTGTATGCAGGTCAGGAAGCAACAGTTAGAACTGGACATGGACCAACAGACTGGTTCCAAATAGGAAAAGGAGTTCGTCAAGGCTGTATATTGTCACCCTGCTTATTTAACTTATATGCAGAGTACATCATGAGAAACGCTGGGCTGGAAGAAGCACAAGCTGGAATCAAGATTGCTGGGAGAAATATCAATAACCTCAGATATGCAGATGACACCACCCTTATGGCAGAAAGTGAAGAACTAAAGAGCCTCTTGATGAAGGTGAAAGAGGAGAGTGAATAAAGAGGAGAGCGAATAAGTTGGCTTAAAGCTCAACATTCAGAAAACTAAGATCATGGCATCAGTTTGCATCATTTAATGGCAGATAGATGGGAAAACAGTGGAAACAGTGTCAGTCTTTATTCTTTTGGTCTCGAAAATCACTGCAGGTGGTGATTGCAGCCATGAAATTAAAGACGCTTACTCCTTGGAAGGAAAGTTATGACCAACATAGACAGCGTATTAAAAAGCAGAGACATTACTTTGCCAGCAAAGGTCTGTCTAGTCAAGGCTATGGTTTTTCCAGTGGTCATGTATGGATGTGAGAGTTTCACTGTGATGAAAGCTGAGTGCCAAAGAATTGATGCTTTTGAACTGTGGTGTTGGAGAAGACTCTTGAGAGTCCCTTGGACTGCAAAGACATCTAACCAGTCCATCCTAAAGGAGATCAGTCCTGGGTGTTCATTGAAAGGACTGATGTTGAAGCTAAAACTCCAATACTTTGGCCACCTGATGCGAAGAGTTGACTCATTGGAAAAGACCCTGATGCTGGGAGGGATTGGGGACAGGAGGAGAAGGGGACGACAGAGGATGAGATGGCTGGATGGCATCACTGACTCGATGGACATGAGTTTGAGTAAACTCTGGGAGTTGGTGATGGACAGGGACTCTTGGCATGCTGCAGTTCATGGGGTCGCAAAGAGTCGGACACGACTGAGTGATTGAACTGAACTGAACTGAACTTTTGGTGGTCTAGTGGCTAAGATTCCACACCCCCAATGCAGGAAGCCTGGGTTCCATCCCTGATCTCCAGGAACTAGATCCCACATGCCACAACTAAGAGTTTGCATGATGTAACTAAGACTTGGAGCAGCCAAATAAAATAAAAAAAATACATATTGTAAAATCAAATTTTGTAGCTGTATTGGTATAAAGCTGAATAAAACCTGGGATGGAATCATTATTATTGTATTCTTCTACTTCTTCTGATTATAAAATAAAATTAAAAACTAACACTTAGGAATTCCCTGGCGTTCCAGTGGTTAGGATTGGGTTTTTTTGCTGCTGTGGTTCAGATTCAATCCCTGATCCCTGGTTGGGGAACTAAAATTCCACAAGTCACACAACGCAGCCAGAAAGAAAAGATGAAATGTCATGGGCCCTAGGTACTGTGCCCACTGTACCTAATGGGGAATTCTGCCCTGACTGGGCCATGAAGGGTGAACACATATGCACACAGACAGAGACATACAGACAGGGCCTTCCTTGGCAGTCCAGTGGCTAAGACTCTGTGCCTCCAATGTAGGGGGCAGGGGTTCAATCTCTGGTCAGGGAACTAAGATCCCAGATGCTATAACGGCATGCACAAAAAGTTAAAAAAACAAACAAACAAGGCCCAGGTCTCATCTCAGCTTGCTCACTTCAGAGGAAATATTTCCAGGGAATTGTTGTATGATACACCCTCTGCTTGGGCTGGAAACAATGTGCTGGGCCCAGAGGAAGCCGCTCCTGGTGACTTTCTCCCTCCCCAGAGGTTAGGTGTCCAAGTAATGGTTTCACAGCATTATCTTAAATACTTACCTTTCTGCTCTGCAACACCTTCCTTACTTATCTGTTCCTGAAGTTGTAAATTCTTTGAGAGAAGTGAACACTTGTGTATTTTTGTATTCGTAGCATCTTATCTGGCACATGGTAGATGCGCCACAATTCTATATTAGATGTCTTAGTCTGTTTGGGCTGCTATAACAAAAATACCATAGCCTGGGTGGCTTAAACAACAAACGTTTCTTTCTCACAGTTTTGGAGGCTAGGGAATCCAAAATTAAGGTGCCACCAGCAGATTTGGTGTCTGGTGAGGGAGAGCCTGCTCTCTGCTTCCTGGTTCATAGATGGTGAATTCTTGCCGTATCCTCACAAGATGCAAAAGGGAAAGGGAGCTTTGTGGGATCTCTGTTATGAGGACACAGATTCCAATAGTGAGGGCTCCACCCTCATGACCGAATCACCTCCCAAAGGCTTCATCTCCTGATACTGTCACACTGGGGGTTAGGTTCTCAACATATAATTTGTTTTAACTATGGAATTTGTTTATTTTTTTAAAAATATAAATTTATTTATTTTAATTGGAAGCTAATTACTTTACAATATTGTATTGGTTTTGCCATACATTGACATGAATCCGCCACAGGTGTACATGTTTTTCCCATCCTGAAGCGCCCTCCCATCTCCCTCCCCATTCTATCCCTCTGGATCATCCCAGTGCACCAGCCCCGAGCACCGTGTATCATGCATGGAACATGGACTGGTGATTCGTTTCACATATGATAATATACATGTTTCAGTGCCATTCTCCCAAATCATCCCACCCTTGCCCTCTCCCAGAGTCCAAACGACTGTTCTATACACCTGTGTCTCTTTTGTTGTCTCGAATACAGGGTTATCATTACCATCTTTATGAATTCCATATATGTGCATTAGTATACTGTATTGGTATTTTTCTTTCTGGCTTACTTCACTCTATAATAGGCTCCATTTTCATCCACCTCATTAGAACGGATACAAATGTATTCTTTTTAATGGCTGAGTAATATTCTGTTGTGTATATGTACCACAGCTTTCTCATCCATTCATCTGCTGACGGACATCTAGGTTGCTTCAATGTCCTGGCTATTATAAACAGTGCTGTGATGAACATTGGGGTGCACATGTCTCTTTCAATTCTGGTTTCCTCGGTGTGTATGCCCAGCAGTAGGATTGCTAGGTCATATGGCAGTTCTTCTGCTTCTGTTAGGTCCCTACCATTTCTGTCGTTTATTGAGCCCATCTTTGCATGAAATATTCCCTTGGTATCTCTAATTTTCTTGAAGAGACCTCTAGTCTTTCCCATTCTATTGTTTTCCTCTATTTCATTGCACTGATTACTGAGGAAGACTTTCTTATCCCTCCTTGCTATTCTTTGGAACTCTGCATTCAATAGCGTATATCTTTCCTTTTCTCCTTTGATTTTCACTTCTCTTCTTTTCACAGATATTTGGAAAGCCTCCTCAGACAGCCATTTTGCTTTTTTGCATTTCTTTTTCTTGGGGATGGTCTTGATCCCTGTCTCCTGTACAATGTCACAAGCCTCCATCCAAAGTTCATCAGGCACTCTGCCTATCAGATCTAGTCCCTTAAATCTATTTCTCACTTCCACTGTAAAATCACAAGGGATTTGATATAGGTCATACCTAAATGGTCTAGTGGTTTTCCCTACTTTCTTCAATTTCAGTCTGAATTTGGCAATAAGGAGTTCATGATCTGAGCCACAGTCAGCTCCCGGTCTTGTTTTTGCTGACTGTATAGAGCTTCTCCATCTTTGGCTGCAAAGAATATAATCAATCTGATTTCGGTGTCGACCATCTGGTGATGTCCATGTGTAGAGTCTTCTCTTGTGTTGTTGGAAGAGGGTGTTTGCTATGACCAGTGCGTTCTCTTGGCAAAACCATATTAGCCTTTGCTCTGCTTCATTCTGTACTCCAAGGCCAAATTTGCCTGTTATTCCAGGTGTTTCTTGACTTCCTACTTTTGCATTCCAGTCCCCTATAATGAAAAAGACATCTTTTTTGGGTGTTAGTTCTAGAAGGTCTTGTAGGTCTTCATAGACTGTTCAACTTCAGTTTCTTCAGCGTTACTGGTCAGGGCATAGACTTGAATTACCATGATATTGAATGTCCTCAATAAAGGACAGAAATGGTAGGGACCTAACAGAAGCAGAATATATTAAGAAGAGGTGGCAAGAATACACAGTAGAACTGTACAAAAAAGATCTTCATGACCCAGATAATCACAATGGTGTGATCACTCACCTAGAGCCAGACATCCTGGAATGTGAAGTCAAGTGGACCTTAGGAAGCATCACTACGAACAAAGCTAGTGGAGGTGATGGAATTCCAGTTGAGCTATTTCAAATCCTGAAAGATGATGCTTTGAAAGTGCTGCACTCAACATACCACCAAATTTGGAAAACTCAGCAGTAGCCACACGACTGGAAAAGGTCAGTTTTCATTCCAATTCCAAAGAAAGGCAATGCCAAAGAATGCTCAAACTACTGCACAATTGCACTCATTTCACACGCTAGTAAAATAACGTTTAAAATTCTCCAAGCCAGGCTTCAGCAATACATGAACTGTGGAATTGGAGGTGTTCAAACTGGTTTTCGAAAAGGCAGAGGAACCAGAGATCAAATTGCCAACATCTGCTGGATCATTGAAAAAGCAAAAGAGTTCCAGAAAAACATCTATTTCTGCTTTATTGACTACACCAAAGCCTTTGACTGTGTGGATCACAGTAGACTGTGTAAAATTCTGAAAGAGATGGGCATACCAGACCACCTGAGCTGCCTCTTGAGAAACCTGTATGCAGGTTAGGAAGCAACAGTTAGAACTGGACATGGAACAACAGACTGGTTCCAAATAGGAAAAGGAGTACATCAAGGCTGTATATTGTCACCCTGCTTATTTAACTTATATGCAGAGTACATCATAAGAAACGCTGGGCTGGAATCAAGACTGCTGGAAGAAAAATCAATAACCTCAGATATGCAGATGACACCACCCTTACAGCAGAAAGTGAAGAAGAACTAAAGAGCCTCTTGATGAAGGTGAAAGAGGAGAATGAATAAGTTGGCCTAAAGCTCAACCTTCAGAAAACTAAGATCATTTTATCCGGTCCCATCACTTCATGGCAGATAGATGGGGAAATAGTGGAAACAGTGGCTTTATTTTGGGGGGCTCCAAAATCACTGCAGATGGTGATTGCAGGCATGAAATTAAAAGATGCTTACTCCTTGGAAGGAAAGTTATGACCCACATAGACAGGACATTAAAAAGCAGAGACATTACTTTGCCAGCAAAGGTCTGTCTAGTCAAGGCTATGGTTTTTCCAGTGGTCATGTATGGATGTGAGAGTTGCACTGTGACGAAAGCTGCGTGCCGAAGAATTGATGCTTTTGGACTGTGGTGTTGGAAAAGACTCTTGAGAGTCCCTTGAACTGCAAGGAGATCCAACCAGTCCATCCTAAAGGAGATCAGTCCTGGGTGTTCATTGGAAGGACTGATGTTGAAGCTGAAACTCCAATATTTTGGCCACCTGATATGAAGAGCTAACTCATTGGAAAGGAACCTGATGCTGGGAAAGCTTGAGGCAGGAGGAGAAGGGGACGACAGAGGAGGAGATGGTTGGATGGCATCACCAACTCGATGGACATGGGTTTGGGTGGACTCTGGGAGTTGGTGATGGACAGGGAGCCCTGGCATGCTGCGGTTCATGAGGTCACAAAGAATCAGACACGACTGAGTGACTGAACTGAACTGAACTGAATGGCAGTTCTATTTCCAGTTTTTCAAGGAATCTCCACACTGTTCTCCATAGTGGCTGTACTAGTTTGCCTTCCCACCAACAGTGTAAGAAGGTTCCCTTTTCTCCACGCCCTCTCCAGCATTTATTGCTTGTAGACTTTTGGTTAGCAGCCATTCTCACTGGCGTGAAATGGTACCTCATTGTGGTTTTGATTTGCATTTCTCTGATAATGAGTGATGTGAGCATCTTTTCATGTGTTTGTTAGCCATCTGTATGTCTTCTTTGGAGAAATGTCTGTTTAGTTCTTTGGCCCATTTTTTGATTGGGTCATTTATTTTTCTGGAATTGAGCTGAAGGAGTTGCTTGTATATTTTTTGAGATTAATTCTTTGTCAGTTGTTTTGTTTGCTATTGTTTTCTCCCATTCTGAAGCCTGTCTTTTCACCTTGCTTATAGTTTCCTTTGTTGTGCAAAAGCGTTTAATTTTGATTAGGTCCCATTTGTTTATTTTTGCTTTTATTTCCAATGTTCTCGGAGGTGGGTCATAGAGGATCCTGCTGTGATTTATGTCGAAGAGTGTTTTGCCTAAGTTTTTCTCTAGGAGTTTTATAGTTTCTGGTCTTATATTTAGATCTTTAATCCATTTTGAGTTTATTTTTGTGTATAGTGTTAGAAAGTTTCATTCTTTTACAGGTGGTTGACCAGTTTTCGAAGCACCACTTGTTAAAGAGATTGTCTTTTCTCCATTGTATATTCTTGCCTCCTTTGTGGCACATAAGGTGTCCATAGGTGCGTGGATTTGTCTCTGGGCTTTCTATTTTGTTCCATTGATCTGTATTTCTGTCTTTGTGCCAGTACCATACTGTCTTGATGACTGTGGCTTTGTAGTCAGGCAGGTTGATTCCTCCAGTTCCATTATTCTTTCTCATGATTGCTTTGACTATTCAAGGTTTTTTGTATTTCCATACAAATTGTGAAATTATGTGTTGTAGTTCTGTGAAAAATACCATTGGTAACTTGATAGGGATTGCGTTGAATCTATAGATTGTGTTGGGTAGTATACTCATTTTTACTTTATTGATTCTTCTGATCCCTGAACACGGTATATTTCTCCATTTGTGTCCTCTTTGATTTCTTTCACCAGTGTTATATAGTTTTCTATATATAGGTCTTTTGTTTCTTTAGGTAGATATATTCCTAAGTATTTTATTCTTTTCGTTGCAATGTTGAATGGAATTGTTTCCTTAATTTCTCTTTCTGTTTTCTCGTTCTGCATGTATAGGAATGCAAGGGATTTCTGTGTGTTGATTTTATATCCTGCAACTTTACTATATTCATTGATTAGGTCTAGTAATTTTCTGGTGGGGTCTTTAGGGTTTTCTATGTAGAGGATCATGTCATCTGCAAACAGTGAGAGTTTTACTTTTTCTTTTCCAACCTGGATTCCTTTTATTTCTTTTTCTGCTCTGATTGCTGTGGCCAAAACTTTCAAAACTATGTTGAATAGTAGTGGTGAGAGTGGGCACCCTTGTCTTGTTCCTGACTTTAGGGGAAATGCTTTCAATTTTTCACCATTGAGGATAATGTTTGCTGTGGGTTTGTCATATATAGGTTTTATTATCAACATATGACTTTTGGGGGGACATAAACATTCAGTCCATTGCATTGGATGAATCCCTGAAATTGCACCATTATTAGTTCATTCTCTTGGGTTTTGCATCACTTTCTTTCAAGGTTCCTCTTTTTTATTTTAGGGATTTTTATTTGTTTGTTTATTTTTTGGCTGTGTTGGCTCTTCATTGGCACACAGGCTTTTCTTTGAGCACTCTAGAGCCCATGCCCACGATGAGAGAAGCCACCACAATGAGAAGTCCACCCACTGCAATTAGAGAGTAGCCTCCGCAAGCATGTTCTGGGTCTGTGTTGGTGCACAGGCTTTTCTCTAGTTACAGCAAGTGGGGGCTACTCTCTAGTCACAGGGGGTGGGCTTCTCATTGTGGTGGCTTCTCTCATTGCAGAGCACAGAGCGTGTGGGCTCAGTAGTTGTGGCTCAAAGACTCTAGAGCACGGGCTGAATAGTTGTGGCACACAGGCTTAGTTTCTCCAAGGCCTGTGGGATCTTCCCGGATCAGGGATCAAACCTGTGTCTCCTGCATTGGCAGGCAGACTCTTTACCACTGGGCTCCAAGGGAAGCCCCAAAGTGCCTCTTAAAATACAAACCACCTCAGTGACAAAAATACATTCAAGTCCTGCATCCTAAGTTATTTAGTTTTGTTAATTTGTTTAGAACAGGTGGTAGAGTCCCATGCTTCAAAGTTGCGAATGGTACATAACCCAGCAGCCTCGCTGACTATAAAAGCGGAACTGGGAAATAGAGGTAGAGAGAACAGAGAAAGTGTGTACTGGAATACAAACATGGCTGTCTTTATCATTTTGCTGTCTCATGGTTTTCTTCTTATTCTGTATCTATGTTACATTATGTGGTTAATTAATGAAACAAAACAAAACACCTTCACTGTCAAACCAAAAGTCATTGGTAGCAGTATATGATTAGACCTGGTAGAACACCTTAATATTAGACTTTGTTTTTGGTTTTTTCCAAGTGATAAACAAAAACACTCATACAGAAATAGCATTGAATGACCTAACTGAAAAGTTTAGAGAGGTTCAGACATGGCGGGATCTAGGTGCTTATGTGTGAAAGAAAGAACTATTAGCCCAAATCCAGGGTAGCAAACCCAGGGAAAGCTATGTATGTCCCAATAATTTCCCAAATATTTCCAGTCCTGGGACTGATGCTGGGTCTTATACCCCCTCTTGGGAACACAGAAAAGGAAAATCAGAAGAAGGAGAGATTGATTATGAAGGCAAAACTACATTCTTCCATGACGTCTTCATACTCCTTAGACTCATCCAAGGCTGGGGACACAGCCTGACAATCCACTTGGCTTTATATTTACTTTTTGGGCGCCAGCTGGTCAGAGGTGGCTCAACATGTCTGCACATCGCTAGGATAGTTGAATTACAAATTCCAGGTAGACAGAGGTATTTATTAGATATGATGACTAATTACTCATGAGCTTGCATGCATGTGTGTATGCTAAGTTACTTCAGTCGTATCCAACTCTTTGTGACCCCATGGACTGTAGCCTGCCAGGCTCCTCTGTCCATGGGATTCTCCAGGCAAGAATATGAAGTGGGTTGTCATGCCCTCCTCCAGGGGATTTTCCTGACCTGGGGATTGAACCTGCATCTCCTGCACCTCCTGCATTGCAGGCTGATTCTTTACCACTAAGCAACTAGGGAAGCCTCCAATGAGCCTGACCTTGTTCAAACCAGAAAATAGAGAAGACAAGGAAGATACCCTCTTCTTATTTGCTTGCAAGCCATAATTTTAAACCTGCCATTATAAACTTGTTGGCATTTTTGGCCTCCCTTCTTTGGTTTAAGTGAATATATCCAACTCCTTTCAGAGATCTGCTCTCCCACAGTATACCACCTTGCAAAGGACTGTCCCTTGGCCACATGTGGTCACCCCAGGGGAATCTGCTCTATGGTATCAAAGAAAAAAAATTGTTTTGACACTTACTGAGGAAGTCCCATGCAGTGCTCCTTCACACGCCCCACTGGACTGAGGGGCGGGCAGCTATTTTCCATGAGGAACTCTGGTCTGAGGTGCCTGGTGCGAGGCCTCTGCATGCAGTGGCCTGGGAGCAAATGAACCTAGACTAAGCACAAAGGATTTTTTAAAAAGTTTAGGCTTTTTTTTTTAATTACCTGATTCTACTTTTATTTACCAGAAACTGTTAATGGGCTCCGCCGCTGACAGAACTAGTACTGACCAGGTGATTCCTTAGTGACTGGTTTAAGGCTCCATTTCTGGGAGAGCAGAAACTGTGATTAAGTTCAGTGTTGGTGATGTGGGACTTAGCATAAGCGACTCCATTTTGGACTGTTGTCTTTTTGTGTGTGTGTGTGTATGACTACACCATGTGACTTCTTGTGGGAGCTCAGTTCCTTGACCAGGGATTGAACCCAGGTCCCAGCAGTGGAAGAGCCAAGTCCTGACGACTGGACTGCCAGGGAATTCTCTGTTGTCTTGTTTTTTCAACAACAGTAATACAGAGATTGGGGGGAAAAGTAAAGCTACAGAGCTGCCAAGATTCTTACTGTTTTAAGCCCAATTCTATAGCCTCTTTTTGATTCTTCAAGTTACTTGATATGCTCTCCACTTACTCCTTTTCTTTGTGAATTGCCAGAGCACATTTCTGTCAGTTGCACCCACAGAACCCATCTGATGTAACAGGTGTGCAGTGTGATCTGAGCATGTTTGTTACCTCTGCCATGTTGGTTTCTTCCTCCGTAAAATGAGACTGTTAATTTCTGTTTAGTGCGCTGGTATAGGGATTCAAAATTACAATGGCTTAGTGCAATGACAGTATGCTTTGCATTAATGAACAATTTTTAAATTTGGAGATCATACATGGGCTTCTAGGAGTCAGTAAATCTGCCAGAATTATAGGCTGAATTGTGTTCATATGAATTACAGGGGCTTCCCAGGTGGCGCTAGTGGTAACCAATCTGCCTGCCAACACAGGAGATACAAGAGACATGGGTCCAAGCCTTGGATCAGAAAGATCCCCTGGAGTAGGAAATGGCAACCCACTCCAGTATTCTTGCCTGAAAAAGTTCCACAGACAGAGAAGCCGGGTGGGCTATAGTCCATGGGGTCGCAGTCAGACACAACTGAGCAAACATGTGCATGTACAATGATTTAATTTTTTTGAGGAGAGAGTTCATTAGATTCTCCAAGTGGCCTCTGACCCCAAATTGGGGTCACCTCCCCATCCCTAGCACTAGACTATAAGCTCTGTGAGGTCAGGAATAAGCCTGTTTTGTTTCCTCCTCTGTCCCCATCCCCCAGCACAAAGACTGACACTGAACACATACTTGTCAAATGAAGAAATGATGAACCTTTAAGTGCTTTGAGCTTTGATTTCTCCTTCTATAAAATTGGAGAGCTGGCCAAGTTGTCTCTGAAGTTCATTTCATTTCTGACCAACTGTCCCTGGAATTGAATATCCCAGAGAAGTAAGATGGCGTGCCCGAGAGGGTTCCAAGGCTCCAGCCCAGACTCCAGGGCTCTGGCAACACAGCACACAGGTCTCTTCCACTTGGTCCAAAGACTTCCACTCTTGATTGTCTGGTTTCTCTGAGAGTCGTTGCTGGGTGTGACCGAGGTGGGCAGCTGTCAGGTTGTCGTGATCTACCTCAGGAAGGCAGATATCTAAAGGAGAATGACTGATAGACTGTTAGTGTGCTCTTTTGACCCCCTCCCTGGAAGTGGCATCTGAATTTGTGGGGACGTGGCTGGTTTCTCTTCCCTAGACTGATCGCTCTTACTCCAGAAATGAGATGCCATTGCTTTTTTTGATCATTTTGGCAAAAATGATACTGAGCTCGGGGACTTCCCTGAGCTGACGAGTATGTGTTCAGTGGTTAAGACTTCGCCTCCCACTGCAGGGGCTTTGGATTTGATCCCTGATTGGGGAGCTATGACGCACTATGCCTCAGGGCCAAAGAACCAAAACATAAAACAGAAGCAATATTGTAACACATTCACTAGAGACTTTAAAAATGGTGTGCATAGAAAAAAATCTTAGGAAAAATAAAGGTGATACTGAGCCCAGAGCTGGTGTGAGAGTCTGTGTGAAGGGGACACCCTCATGCTCCATTGGTGTCATTGAAAGTGGGTAAGACTCTCTCAAATGGGGAAAACTTAACAGCATGGATCAGAATTTTAAAGGTGCATACCTTTTCTCTCACTTTCAATATTTCAGTTTCCAAAGAATCAATTTCAATTTTAAAAGGTTTTTGTCTTACTTTCAAAATTTTAAGTAATTCTCACTTTGGGAAATTTAAGGAAATTATATTAGCACAAAGAATTGATGTGTCAAATCAACCTCAAGTGAATCATATATCTAATCTAATGCTAAAACTGTGGTGGTGGAGAAGAATCTTGAGAGTGTCTTGGACAGCAAGGAGATCCAACCAGTCAATCCTAAAGGAAATCTGTCCTGAATATTCAGTGGAAGGACTGATGCTGAAGCTGAAACTCCAATACTCTGGCCACTTGATGTGAAGAACTGACTCACTGAAAAGACCCTGATGCTGGGAAAGATTGAAGGTGGGAGGAGAAGGGGACGACAGAGGATGAGACGGTTGGATGGCATCACCGAATCAATGGACATGAGTTTGAGTAAACTCTGGGAGTTGGTGATGGACACGGAGGCCTGGCGTGCTGCAGTCCATGGGGTCACAAAGAGTTGGACACGACTGAGCGACTGAACTGAGCTGGTGATTAAGGATTGCAAGCAAGCTATAGGCACACACGTTGTCTTCCTTTTATCTATGCGTGCTAGTTGCTCAGTCATGTCCAATTCTTTGAAACTGCATGGACTGTAGGCAGGCTCCTCTGTCCATGGGAAACTCCATTCCTCTCATGGAGGAGCCCATATCTGTCAGCTGCAGCTTCCTAGTTGTTCTGAGTTAGTTTTGGATTAATCAGCGAGTACCCAGTGATGGGTATGGATCATTGTCCTCAAAGGAAACAGTTTTGGCTTTGTGGGTTCCCTGTTTTATCCTTCCTGAATACAAGTGGGGACAGGACTTTTATAGAAAAGGATGAAGGAAGTTGCTGGGGGCAGGGGTCTTTTTTCATCCTGCTTCTTGGAAATGGGTGGTCATCTCCCTGTATGCAGTTCATGCTTCTTTTCTGTCTTGTCTGGCCATTCTGTGTCTGGGTCCAAGCAGGTTGAACCAATATGGTGCCAGCAGGTGGAGATTTTATCACAGAGAGATGGTAGTGAGCTCTAGAGTGCACTTTGTCCCAATTTTTAAGTTCAGTCAGCTTCTTCCAGTTTCTTGTGGTTAAGCCCTCTTGTTCCTGTCATGTAAACACAGCTAGAAGATACAGTTTTGGTTTTCTGCAAATTCATCTGGAGGTTTTCTATTAGAACTGGGGGGCTTCTTTGCCTCCTTGCCTAAGACAAGTGTACTTCTTTTACAGAGACAGTTCAGGTGCATGTTAGGGACTCTGGGGTTGCTCCCATGGGTGACAAGGTAGGGAGTCTCTCCCTCTGGAAGGGGACCTATGTGAGGGCAACAACAGGAGAACCCACAGTACGGCCTTTGGGGCTCTGTGAGGCTCAAACAGGCCAAGGCAGCACATGAAATTGTAGGCTTTACAATAGAGAAAGAGGAAGGCAGCAGTCAAGAATACCCATTTTACAGATGAGAAAACTAAAAGAGATCGAGCCACATGTCCAACATTACCATGGGACATAATGTGGTTTTTTCCTCTAAGTCATTTTTATACATTTTGTAAAAATACAAATCTTTAAGCATGTATGAAAGTAAAGATAAGTGAAACCTCATACAGTCATCATCAGGTGGCTATCTAAACTTGAACTAATTGAAAAACAAATCAGTTTCTTGTCTCAGTAGCCACTGCAGGCACTCAGCAGCCACACTTGGCTCATGACTACTGCATCACACAGCTTCGATACAAACATCTCCATCGTTACAGAAAGTTCCATTGGATAGTGCTGCTCTAGACTTAATGACTATTAGTTTCTTGTGCAGTTATTCACCTTTATATTTTGCTATACTCTTTTAAAGCAAATCCTGGGAATTCTCTGGCAGTCCAGTGGTTACAGCTTCCACTACAGGGGAGCACAGGTTTGATTCCTGGTTGGGGAACTAAGATCCCACGTGCCATGGAAGGCTCCTCTGTCCATGGAATTCTCCAGGCAAGAATACTGGGAGTGGGTTGCCATCCCCTCCTCCAGGGGATCTTCCTGACCCAGGGACCAAACCTCTGTCTCCTGCATCGCAGGCAGATTCTTTACCATCTGAGCCACCAGGGAAGCCACATGCCATGCAGTGAGGCCAAAAAACAAAGCAAAATGAAAAAAGTAAATCCCAGTTAACGTATTTCTCCCTTTCTGCTGCTGCTGCCTGGTCGCTTCAGTTGTGTCCGACTCTCCTCTGTCCATGGGATTCTCCAGGCAAGAAAACTGGAGTCGGTTGCCGTGCCCTCCTCCAGGCGATCTTCTCCACCCAGGAATTGAACTCGGGTCTCCTGCATTGGCAGGTAGATTCTTTACCTCTGAGCCACCAGGGAAACCCACTTCTTCCTTAAACAGTTCAATAAACATCTGTCTAAAGTAAAGGACGTTTTCTTATATCACTACAGTAATCCATTTTACAAATCGACAATAATTCTTCTATCTCGTGTAACATCTGGTTCACGTTTTGGCTTGTCTTTGTCATGTTTTTTTATAAAGGGTTTTCCCACTGGGATCCAGACACGAGCCCCAGCCCCAGCATTCAGCTTTGTGCTTCTTGAATCCTCATAAAGTAGCAGAGTCCTCACTTTCCCTCTGCCTTTCCCCTTGCCTTAGGAAGAGACTGCTCCCAGTGTTTTAAATTTAGTTTGTTTTCTTTTTCCTCCATGGACACAATCTCCTTGAACTCTTCAAACCCTGAAGGCCGGGCTCTGGGGCTCTGAGTTAGGTTTTGAAGAAGTGAGTGAAATTCCTCCAGGGGAGTGGGGAGGTGACAGGCT
This sequence comes from Odocoileus virginianus, assembly GCF_023699985.2. Classification (NCBI taxonomy): domain Eukaryota; kingdom Metazoa; phylum Chordata; class Mammalia; order Artiodactyla; family Cervidae; genus Odocoileus; species Odocoileus virginianus. Next base: position 8,696,453 of record NC_069706.1, on the reverse strand, counting down.
GTCAGGTCACTGGAAGTAGTACATACGTTTGTCATAAATCTAGTGTTTGGTTTTGAAGAGTGCAGTGGGATCAGGGAGGGAAGAATGCATCCATATTGTTAGTAACTGGGGGCCCGTCTGGGTGGGCTGCTGTGGGCTGGGGAGAAAATAAGAGCAGGGAATCTGGAGCCAGGCGGGGAGGACTGAAAATGAAATTGAGTTTCATGAAATGAAGCACTTGGTCTCCCAAATTCACCGCTGTATACCCATTGCCCTGAACAGTCCTGACCTGTTGGGAATGCTCAGTATTTGTTGGATGAAGGAAGGAGGAGATGAATGGGTTTCTTGGCCCAGATGCCTACTTTGCATGAGAGGATACCACTTCCTTGCAGTGTTTGAAGGATTACATGATCCAAGTGTGTTAGTTCCCTTGCCTTTTGAAAGTGAATTCTCTTTGGTTCACTTTTGGTGTAAAATGTGAATTTTACATATTCCAGATTTTTCTGAGACTATCTGGATGACAAATGTCCTATGTCATTGTTGTTATGGGTTTGTTAGAAGGGGGAGATATTTAATAATGTCTTCCAAACTGGGAAGGAACTTTGAGACCAAAAAACAAAACAGGAAGTTCTATAAAGTGCGATTATGAGGTTTATTGTGGGTAACTTACATATAAGTGGGGGGTGAGGAGGGAGGTGAATATCCTGAGCCATTTGCAGCGGCACTGCTACCAAGAGGGGTACAGGGGGACTTAAAGGGGGCCAAAGCTAAAAATAGAATCTCACAATCCTTTGGCCACCTGATTCGAAGAGCTGACTCTTTGGTAAAGACCCTGATGCTGGGAAAGATTGAAGGCAAAAGGAGCAGGGGTAGCAGAGAATGAAATGGTCGGGTGGCATTACTGACTCAATGGACATGAGTTTGTGCAGACTCTAGGAGATAGTGGAGGACAGAGGAGCCTAACATGCTACTGTCCATTGGGTAGCAAAGAATGGGGCATGACTTAGAGACAGAAAAACAACAACAACAACCAAGTGAGAAACAGGTCTGCACCAAAGAACCAGAGATTTTTCTCCTTCCCTTGGGGATCTCATGACCTTTAACCGTCTGTGCAGCAAAGACATTCTTCCAGTTCTCTTATCAGTTGGAGGCAAGGGTTAAAGCTGATAGGGAACTTATCTGGCTTGGGCACATTCCTTACAAGTAGACTAACAATCATGCAGAAAGGGGAGGGGGTAGGACTGGGGGCCTAAGATGGAGCTGACAAAATGGAGCCAGTGTGGTTCAGCCACACGTAGGTACAATGGCACCCACCAATTATCAATTCAGTAAAGACTGTTCCTTTCTGAGACTTAGGTTGCTCATCTGTAAAATGGAATAATAGTAGTATCAATGTTGTAGGGCTGTTGGGAAGATTTTCTGATATGTACATAAGGTGCTTAGTGTTTTGTACACAGTAGACATCTGATAAATATTTATGGAATGAATGGATGGTATGTAAACAAAGGCAAAATGCACCCAAATAAGTGTTGGTTAATTCAGTCAACATTTATCTGTGAGGCACGGGCACATTGTTCTTGTACTTGTTAGAAAACTCAGTTTGCTTAATTGTTTTTCCTTCTTAATTTGGTCAACCACTGTTGGTGCGTCTGAATAATTAGAGAGCATTTCAGAGGAGTTCTACAACTTGGTGGCCTTGGCTGACTCTTGAATCCCCTAAGTTGCTGATTAGGTGAAAATGAACTTAGGATTCCAGGATGCTTGATGTAGGAAGGAGGGAATTAATACTTGCTGATTTTTTATTGTTCTAGTGTTTTACAGGGAAAATGTGTGATATTTAGCCCCTTTGTCCTGTAAATGTGGTATTTTTATCCTAACTTGCCTGGCCAAATCCCATCAAGGTATGACTTAAGGACACAAAGTTTATGAAAGAAGGAAACTCCTTCATGATGAAATGCCAAGAGCATGTTGAAAGAGGCAAAGCAAATCATTCGCGTCTCTTACACCTTCCTTCCACCATTCAAACCTGTGCTCCAGTCCCAAACTGCCACTTAGAACTGTGTGACCTTGGGAGGTTATAATTTCTCTGAGCCCCAGGGGCTGGAGGGGAGAGAATAACAGGGGTTATTGTTTCACGGGAACAGAGTTTCAGATTAGAATGATGAAAAATTCTAAAGATGACTAGTGGTGATGGTTTCACAACAGTGTGAATGTATTTAATGCCACTAACTGCACACTAAAAAAATGGGTAAAAGGATAGAATTTTGTTATGTCTGTTTTACTGCAATTAACAAAAGAAGAGAAAACAACCACAGAAACTTTTGGCTTCAAAAGCACTAATTCATTCAACAGAATATTTATTGAGTGTTACTGTGTGCCAGGCACAGTGCTAAGAGACACTAGAGAGACAATTACAATCAACTCACTTCTTTCCTCACAGGGCTGACCATTTACTAGGGGACAGGCATTAAAAACCAGTCACGGGAATGAATGTGTAATTCCAAAGTCAGAGCATTAACGTAGAAGCTTTCTGTTACCTGCTGTGCTTGACCAGCATGGCAATTCTGGCCATTTCTTCCATGATTCTGTTACTTTCAGGATCACAAAGAATGGTTGCAGCTGTCCTGCCATCCACACTCCTTTAGCTTGGGAAAGTCATGGAAGAGAGGACCATAAAAGAAAGAAGGTATAAGGTTGGATTTCCTTGTAAGCATGCCCATGGATCCTTCTGATGGTGCTCATCACAGAAAGACAAGGGAGGGTCCTTATTGGTCACACAGGGCCCTGTGCGTACAAGGCCCTGAAGTCACCCTCTTGAAATGATAATATTTGAACAAAGGGCCCCTCATTTTCACTTTGTATCATGTATCTGGTTCCAGTCCTTGTTCATGGAATGGAATGCTTTTAGTAGAACATGACTGATCAGTTGAATTTACATATGATAAACAAACTTGGACTTAATGGGATTTATGGAAAATGTCAGTGTCAACCATGTAATTGTTAGAGAATGAAATGGACCTATTGTGTCACTGAATAAAGTCCTGCTTGCATCACCTAGAAGCCACGAGCCTGGGCCAATGTGTGGCCTGTTGCACAAAGGACTTGAGGAGTTGCCTTGGCCATCTCAGACCTCTTGCTTCACTTGGGTCTCATGGTCACTCTCTCTTTTGAGTTATTGTTGTTGTTCAGTTGCTCAATTGTGTCCAACTCTTTTCGATCCCATGGACTGCAGCACACCAGGTTTACCTGTCCTTCACCATCTCCTGGAGTTTGCTCAAACTCGTGTCCATTGAGTCAGTGATGCTGTCCGACCACTAGTAGAGTTTGATTTTGGATAAGATTTCTATTATAGGCTGAATGTGTGTGTCCCCCCTGAATCGTCTGTTGAGACCCCAGCCTCCAGAGTGGCTGGTTTCAGAGTAAGGGGGTAATTAAGGTTATACGCACAAGCACAGAGAAGGTGGTCCTGTGAGCACACAGCAGATGGAAGCCTCCGACAAGCCAAGAGGAGCGACCTCAGCGTGAAACCTACTTTGCCAACACCTTGATCTCGGACTTTCTAGCTTCTAGAAATGTCAGTGGTCAGTGTCTATTGTTTTTAAGCCACCCAGGCTCTGGTATTTTGTCATGGCAGCCTGAGCTGATGAGATGACCTCTGGATCTGTTAGAAGTGATTTGACAATTCTGTGCCTGTGTACTATCACTCATTTGAAAAGACCCTGACGCTGGGAAAGATTGAGGGCAGGAGGAGAAGGGGAAGACAGAGGATGAGATGGTTGGATGGCATCATTGACTCGATGTACATGGGTTTGGGTGGACTCCAGGAGTTGGTGATGGACAGGGAGGCCTGGCATGCTGCGGTTCATGGGGTCGCAAAGATTTGGACACGACTGAGTGACTGAACTGAACTAGCACCTGACCTTGACTGAACTACCTAAAATTGCCTCTCCTAAGCCTGTGAAAAGGTGTTCAACAATCAGGGAAAAGCAAATGAAAACCACAGTGGATATCATTTCACATCTGTCAGAATAGCTTTCATCAAAAAGAACACACTTAACAATTGTTGACGAGGACATGGAGAAAAGGGAACCCTCGTACACTGTTGGTAGGAGTGTAAATTGGTGTGGCCACTGTGGAAAACAGTATGGAGGCTTCTCAAAAAATGTTAAAGTCTTTGACTATGTGGATCACAACAAACTGGAAAATTCTTAAAGAGACTGGAATACCAAACTGCCTTATCTGCCTTCTGAGAAACTTGTATGCAGGTCAAGAAGCAACAGTTAGAATTGGACATGGAACACAGACTGGTTTCAAGTTGGGAAAGGAGTATGTCAAGGCTGTATATTTTCACCCTGCCTATTTAACTTCTCTGCAGAGTACATCATATGAAATGCTGATCTAGATGAAGCACATGCTGGAACCAAGATTGCCCGAGAGAAATATCAATAACCTCAGATATGCAGATGACACCACCCTTATGGCAGAAAGCAAAAAGGAACTGAAGACTCCTGATGAAGGTGAAAAGGAGAGTGAAAAAGCTGGCTTAAAACTCAGCATTCAAAAAACTAGGATCATGGTATCTTGTCCCATCACTTCATGGCAAATAGATGGGAAAACAATGAAAACAGTGCCAGACTTTATTTTCTTGGGCTCCAAATTGACTGTGGACAGTGACTGCAGCCATGAAATTAAAGATGCTTCTTGGAAGAAAAGCTATGACCAACCTAGAGAGCATATTAAAAAGCAGAGATATTACTTTGCCTACAAAGGTCCTTATAGTCAAAACTGTGTTTTTCCAGTAGTCATGTATGGATGTGAGAACTGGACATTAAAAAAGGCTGAGCCAAGAATTGATGCCTTTGAAATGTGGTGCTGGAGAAGACTCTTGAGGGTCCCTTGGTCTGCAAGGAGATCAAACCAGTCAATCCTAAAGGAAATCAACCCTGAGTATTCATTGGAAGGGCTGATGCTGAAGCTGAAACTCCAGTACTTTGGCCACATGATGCAAAGAATCGACTCATTGGAAAAGACGCTGATGATGGGAAAGATTGAAGGTGGGAGGAGAAGGGGATGACAGAGGATGAGATGGTTGGATGACATCACCGACTCAATGGACATGAGTTTGAGCAAACTCTGGGAGATGCTGAAGGACAGGGAAGCCTGGTGTGCTGCAGTCCATGGGGTTGCAAAGAGTGGGACACGACTGAGCAACTGAGCAACAACAACAAAAAGCTGAAAACAGAACTACCGTGTGATCCAGCAACTCCGCTCCTGGGTATATATTAAAAAAAAACAAAAACAAACCCACACCTCTAATTTGAAAAGATACATGTAACCCAGTGTTCATAGCAGCTTTATTTATAATTGGCAAGATATGAATGCAAGCTAAGTGCTCATCAACAGACAAATGGATAAAGAAGATATATATATATATATATACACACACACACACAGAGGCACATATACAGGGTTTGCCTGGTGGCTCAGTCAGTAAAGAATCTGCCTGCCATGCAGGAGACCACCTGTAAAACAGGAGATGCAGGCTCAGTCCCTGGGTCAGGAAGAGCTCCTGGAGAAGGAAATGGCAACTCACTCCATTATTTTTGCCTGGGAAGTCCCACGGACAGAAAAGCCTGGTGGGCTATAGTCCATGGGGTCACAAAGAGTCAGACATGACTTAACTGTTAAACCACCACCACTGTTAAACTACCACACACACACATATATACACAATGGAATACTACTTAGTCATAAGGAATGAAAAAATTTGCCGTTTGCAACATGGACAGATTTGGAGGGTATTATGCTAAGTGAAATAAGTCAGACAGAGAAAGAGAAATATGGTATGATATCACTTATATGTGGAATTTTAAAAATATAACAAACTAGTGAATAAAACAAAAAAGAAGCGGACTCACAGATACAGAGCAAACTAGTGACAACCAGTGGGGAGAGGGGGAGGGGGAGAGGTAATATAGAGGTGGAGGATTAAGAGCTTATTTATATTATGTGTAAAATAAATAAGCTACAAAGACATATTGTACAACACAGGGAATATAACCAATATTTTATAAAAACTATAAATGAAGCGTAACCTTTAAAAATTGTGAATCACTATATTGTACACCTGTAACTTACATAATATTGTACATCAACTGTAACTCAGTAAAAAATCTTGAAAAAAAAAGATATGAAACAGAAAATAAAAATAGCCTCTCCTTCCCCAGTCACTCTTCATCCTTATCCTGCTTATTCTTCTTCGTAGCATTTATCATTCTCTGATATCACATTAGATGTCATATTCATTTCCTAGGGCTCCTATAAGAAAGTACCACAAACAGGGTGACTTGAAACAACAGAAACCTATTCTCTTGCAATCCTGGAGGCCAGAGGTGTGAAATTAAGGTGTCAGCGGGGCCATGCTCCCTCCAGAGGCCCTAGGGACAATCCTTCCTTGCTTCTCTCATAGCTTCTGGTGGTTGCCAGCAATCTTTGGCCTTCCTTGATTTGTAGATCCCTCCAACTTCTGCCTTTGTCTTCACATGGCCTATTCCTCCATGTGTCTGTGCCCAAAATTCTCTCCTCTTATAAGGACACCAGACACTGGGTTTAGCGAAAGTGAAAATCGCTCAGATGTGTCCAACTCTTTGCCACCCCATGGACTGTAGCCTGCCAGGCTCCTCTCTCCATGGAATTCTCCAGGCAAGAATACTGTAATGGGTAGCCATTCTCTTCTCCAGGGGATCTTCCCAACCCAGGGTTCAAATCCAGGTCTCCTGCATTGCAGGCAGATTCTTCATCATCTGAGCCACCAGGAAAGCCCAGGAATACTGGAGTGGGTAGCCTTTCACTTTTCCAGGGGATCTTCCTGACCCAGGAATCAAACCGGGGTCTCCTGCATTGCAGGCAGATTCTTTACCAGCTGAGCCACCAGGGGAGCCTGACACTGAGTTTAGGGCTCACCCTAATCCAGCTTGAGGTCATCTTAACCTGATTATATAAGCAAAAACCTTATTTTCAAGTAAGGCCACATTCATAAGTACCAGTATTAGAACCTGAGCATACATCTTTTTGGGGGGGGTTCGATGCATGGGTTCGATCCTTGGGTCAGGAAGATCCCCTGGAGGAGGGCATGGCAACTCACTCATATTCTTGCCTGGAGAATCCCATGGACAGAGGAGCCTGGTGGGCTACAGTCCATGAAGTCGCAAAGAGTCATACACGACTGACTGAGCACAATTCTACCCTTTACAGTTGTTAGTATGTTTATTTTTTACCTCCCCCACTCCTGTCACTAGGTTTTAAACTTCGCAGGTCTGGTCCTCTTTTGTCCCTGCTTCTGGCCCCAATGGCAGAAGTGCTTGAAATACAAGAAAATTGGTCAAAAATAGTTTGTTGAATTACATGAGTTTTCAATTCTGATTCAAGTATTGTAGGACAGTTCTGGTCTTGACACATTTCCAGCCTGACTCACTCCCACTGCTGGGATGGGCTCCCTAGAAAACAGCAGCGACCTTGTAAAAGCCCTTGAAGAAGTGATCTACCTAGGGATTTTTGAAACAATTTCACCCAGAACAAGAAATAGCTTGTAGCAGTTGATACATTATTATTAGTCTTTCAAGAGCAAGGAGTAGTCTCAGAGATGTTGTATTTGAATATGACAAAGTGTGTTTGTACCAAAAAGCAATGAAATCTAAAGAGATTTATTGTCTCCACTTGATTTGTATTAACATGGGAAAAATAATTTTAAAATATTTTTACATGTCACATTCTCGTTGAAAGAAAGGATATCAGCAGTGTTACTATTAATACAGTTTTTCAAATTGTTGGGCTCAGCACCATGCCCCACCCACATTTGAGTTCAATTATCTGATCTTTGTCTTCCTCTGTAAGATTTTTCGTGTTACACCTCAGAGTTATTACCATCACTCTGCTGACCTGCCAGTCTCACCAACAAGCCTGATACAGCTCAGAACAGAGAAACAGCTATTTAACTGGTCACAGTTCTCAGCGAGCAGAACCTCAAGTTCAATAACATTTATAATATCTCCAGCTCTTATAAGGACATGTGACTAAAAATTTTTTTTTCTGGGACTTGTGTGATTTTTACTTAAAATTCTCTGAGCCAGCAAGACCTGGAGTTTTTTGGAAACAGACACTGGTTTTCTCTCTGTGTCCTTTACCATCTGCTGGAATCTTGGTTAAGATCCTTAGCCACTTTGAACCTCAGTCTCTTCATCTGTAAAATGGGAACTCATATCTGCTATTCAGATTAAGCTAGGGATTAAATGAGATACAACAGGTGAAGTTCACCATCCAGTGTTTACAAAGGGATCAAATAATTTTTTTTAGGGGGAGGCCAGGGAGTGAGGTGGGGTTGTTACTGTTCTGAATGTCTTTTGGAATTCATTCATTAAAATTATGCAAGTTGGGCTGATATCCCAGACTTCTGCTTTAAACCTTTTTGGCAAATACTAGGAGCAGGAAGAAAGGAAATAAGGGTTAGATTTGGTAACTACCTCTGACTGCCAAATGGCAGCTCTGTCTCACCTTTCATGCCATCCAGGATTCGAGGGGGTGGGAGGGAAGCACTGGGAAGAATCAGTGTATCTCAGGCCTAGGCATGGACACTGACTCCCCTTACTTCTCCTACTCCTACCAGATAATTAACTCCAACATTAATGGTGTAATCAGGCTTCCCAGGTGGCTTAGTGGGTAAAGAATCTGCCTGCAATACAGGAGATGCAGGTTTGATCCCTGGGTTGGGAAGATCCTCTGGAGGGGGAGCATGGCAACCTACTCCAATATTTTTGCCTGGAGAATCCCATGGACAGAGGAGCCTGGAGGGATACAGTCCATAGCGTTGCAAAGAGTTGGACATGACTGAAATGACTGAACATGAGCAATGGTATGAATGGAGACTCAAAGTGCATGTTAAAATTTTCTTGAAAATAAAAATAGCATTGGTGATTACTGCCAGTGACTGAAGTTGCAGAGTGTAAAGCCAGTGGTCCAGATGCCAGCTTCTCACCCTTACTGGCTATGTGTCCTGGGCCCAGTCACTTTATCTCCCTGAGCTACACTATGCTTTTGTAAAAGGGGAATGCCACTAGGACCCACCTGTTAGGATTGCTGTGAGGATTAGATGAGCCTGCCCATGTGAAGTACCTGGAATGGAATCTGATATACATACAGATGTTAGAGCTTATTTCAACTAAGATTCTGTTTGCATTTCTGTTGCAAAGACTTCTGTGCCCCTGAAGCATGTTTTTCCACAGTGGTTTATATTTTGCTTACTAGACATATATACTTGAAAAAATCAGAACCTGGAACTGAGTTTGCAGTAGGCCATTGTCTTGACCTTTGCCCAACATGCCACTGGACAGAACTGCTGTTGAACAGAACCATGAGATGGGAAAAATGTAGCCTCTGGGGTGTAGGAATCATGGTGTTTGCAGTGACAGACACGTCTTTAGAGTGGGGAGTGAGGTCAGTGTCACTCGTATGGGTGACGTTTGCTTCACCACTCACTGCCCACAAAATGGCACATAGATTGTCACATTTCTTTAAAAAAATGGAGTCCTTTTGTCAAGAGTCCCTAAGAGTGCATTTTCTTTTCAATCACTCTGGACTCATTTTGGAGTAAAATGTTTTCACTTAGTTTTAATTGAAGATGAAGTCACTGTGAACCATAGAAGCCAGGAATGTGTACTGTGAGCCTCCCTGCCTTTGTACTCACTCACCTTTGCCTTGCCATCTCAGGGAGGGGTGATTTTTTCCAAAGTGTTTTGGGGGTGGAAGTGGGGCTAGTCCTAGGGGATACCCATGGTGCGGTGGTTCAGAAACTTGGGGAACACTGGGTTAAACACAGCCATGCTGACCTTTTAAATTAGCAAGTTCATTCATATGAGTATTCATTTCACATATTCATTTTTCACATGCTTACTGAGTGTCTTTTTAAAGTTATTTATTTGTTTATTTATTTGGCTGCGTCTGGTCTTCCTTGTGGCACTTGGCATCTTCCTTACATCACAGGCATCTTTTGTTGCCGTGTACAGACTCTCTAGTCATGGTTTGCAGGCTCAGTAGTTGCAGCCTGGGGGCTTAGTTGCTCTGAGGCATGTGGGATCCTAGTTCTCTGACCAGGGATCAAACCCATGCCCCCTGCATTGGAAGGCAGACTCTTCACCGCTGGACTACCAGGGAAGTCCCTTGAGTGCCTTTGTTCAGCATCATTCAAGGAGTGGGGATATTATAGTGAGGAAAACTGATCCTTGATTTCCCAGAGCTTAAAAATCTAGTAATGATGGCTGCGGGACTTCTCAGAGCCTTTATTAACTGAATCCCCTTAATTTGTTTGAAAAGGGATGGGACGTGGTGCATTTTCTGGCCTGAAAACATTTTTTTAGGAGAAATAGCATTTTAGTTTAGTGTTCCTTGGAACACCCCCTTAGAAAATTCTTGGGTGGAGAGAGCAGTTGCTAAGTCATGGGCACCATAACCACCCCCAAATATTTGGGGTGCCATAGAGGATAAGAAAGTGTCAGCAATAGCTAGGTCACATGTTCCTAGGCATCCGCTTTCTCATTCCAGACCTTCACTTGGCAAGTGTGTGCAAGACCCATCCAAGTACCCAGGGGCAGCACGGTAGACAGGAGTAAGAAAAGAAGAAGAGAAGAAACAGTAGCTGACATTTGTGAGGCGAACGCGATAACCACTACACCATGGAAACAAGCCCTGTAGCTGACATCCGTGAAGAACTTATCGGACATCCCGCCTTAGGCCAAGTGCTCGTTTCCTTAAAATATAGGCCAGAGATAGCTGGCATTCACCGAGTGTTTACCTCGTGCGCTGCACATGAATCATTGTGTTTAATTCTTGCAAAGACTCTCTGAGGTCGATACTTCATCATCTCCACTTGACAGGTCAGGAAACAGAGGCTGGAAGGTGAAGTACTCTGCTCAAGGCACCCGGCTGGGAAGCGGCAGAGCCAAGATGAGCCGAACTCCTGTGGCCCAGTACTTTAACCCAGGAGTTGTCCACCAAGGGCGATTTTGTCCCCAGTGGGGACAACGCTTGAAGACATTTGGAGCATCTGGAGATGTTGCTGGCATCCAGTGGTTGAAGTCTGGGGATGCTGCTGAACATCCTACAGTTCCACACCCTGCCCCCCGCCCCCCAACAGAGAATCATCAGCCCGGGATGTCACTGGAGCCAAGTTCGAGCAGCCCTCTTCGGCCAGTACGTTAGCAGGGTTTCGTTCCACTCGAGTACCTCACCGTTGAGTGGGGGGCTGTGACAAACGCACACACTAATTCTAATGCAAGCCAAGCTACAGAGAGGGTATAAATCGCCTTTATGACCCTCATTCAGGCCTTTTTATTTCTTGATAAACTCTTTATTGCCGCAGCCAGCTCGCTGCTAACCCCCTCAGGGCTGCTTCCCGGGCAGGCCCCGGGAAGCTGCTCCAGCCGGTCCCCCAGCCTCTCCTTGGCGGCCTCCTGGTGGCCTCAGGAGAAACTCCAGCCTCCTCCGAGAGACCCCGCCAAGTCCCTCTGCACCTGGGCTCGCCTGCCCCAAAGGCAGCCTCCGCTTCTCTCCCAGATCAGCCCCTGCTTGCGGTCCTGTACTCTGGCCACCTGATGCCAAGAGCTGACTCACTGGAAGAGACCCTGATGCTGGGAAAGATCGAAGGTGGGAGGAGAAGGGGGCGGCAGAGGATGACGCGGTTAGATAGCATCACCGACTCAGTGGACATGAGTTTGAGCAAACTCTGGGAGATAGTGAAGGACGGAAGCCTGGCATACCATAGTCCCTGGGCCTGCGGAGAGTGGGACAGGACTTAGCGACTGAACAGCAACAGCATTCCCAGCAGAGGGGACAGCACCACGTCAGTCCTGCTGGAGGAATGAACTTGTGTGACTGGAATTTTCTAAGCCAAGGCAAGAGTGGCCCCACGTGAGGTCCCAGGGTGACCAGGGCCATGTGAGCCACAATGAGGAGTCTGGATTTTATGCTTCAGGCAACGGGGAAGCCTTGGGAGGCATTTTAGGTGAGCAGTTGCCAAGACCTAATTTATGTTTCAAGATCTTTCTGGCTGCCTTGAAGAAAATGGATTAGGGTGGGGCGACAGAGGAAACCCACTGTGCCACACACTTGCTAGGCACCCATGAAATCCTGCCAATGGGTTCCCTTTTACGGAGGGGGTAACTGAGACCCAGAGAAGGTAAGCAAGCAGCTGGGAGGCACGCAGCTTTCAAGCTGGTGGAACTGGGATGTGAATCCAGGTGTTGTTGATGAAAAGTCTCTTGCCGCAGGAGCATACTGTGTCCTTAGGGTCTGCCTTGTTCTTTACCATATTCCAGCAACGTCCGGCTCAGGGAGTGGAGGAAAATAGTAGTGAGCGAATCTGAACAGGAAGGGAAGGAACAGCAGGAGCATTTGGATCAGAAGAATTGAGAAGGTGGTGGTGGGCCTGGTTGTTATCAAAATCACATGCTCCCAGGAGACATGCAAGGCTTCCCCTGTGGCTCAGTGGTAAAGAATCCGCCTGCTGTGTGGGGTGCCTGGGTTCAGATCCCCCGGTTGGGAAGATCCCCTGGAGGAAGGCAAGGCAACCCACTCCAGTATTCTTGCCTGGAGAATCTCATGGACTGAGGAGCCTGGCCAGCTACAGTCCATAGGTTCGCAAAGAGTAGGAGACAACCGAAGCGACCAAGCATGTGCACAGGAGACGTGCGGGACCCTAAACAGGATGCTGGACTTGGTGAGTGGGAGGCCTCAGTGGATCTGGCAGGTTTGGGTGGCCCAGGGAGGGAGCCAGATTGCAGCGGATTAAGGAGTGAGAGGCCGGGGAGACCTGCTCTCCTGATTCAGCCTCAGCAGTCAGAGCTCTCCTCCCACTGGCGCCGGCCTGGACAGAAGCAAGGTCACCCACGTGGGCACCCTCGTGCGGGTGGGCGGAGGAGGTGGATGGGGAGGACAGGGGCCCTGGGCAGGGGATGTTGGGAGTGCAGAGCCTGAGACAGAGTGCAGAGTGGGCGGGCTGCCTCAGGACCCCATGTACTGACAGCCTGCGGCTTGGGTGCTAGGAGTGGAACAGCATGCAAGGGGCCCATGGAAGGGTGGGGACGCTCCTCTTCAGAGACGGCAGTGAGAAAGAGGGGGTGAAAGGTTAGCGGGGCAAGGGGCCCCCGTGCCGGGGGTCTTCCACAAGGTTGTAGGAGCAATGACACATAAGAGCTAATGCTTATTGAGGGCCTGCTATGTGCCAAGCACTGTACAAAGAATGCATCATCTTCCTGAAACTCTCAGTCTTAAGAGGAACATATAAATATTAATAGTATTATCCTCATGCTGCAGATGGGGAAACTGAGACCCAGGTTCAGTCACTTGACCAAGTTGGTTCATCATGGCGCTAATGTGGAAACCGGGGTTGGGAGGCTGAAAGCTCACACCCCGACCTCTTTTTGGTGCCGCTGCCTTCTTCACAACTTTCTTATTCAAGTATCATCACAAACACCTTCCCAGGAGGGGGTGCTTTGTGGAGCAGATGGTGGTGGTTGTCATGATGCTCTGGCTTCTGTCCCAAACAGAAGGGCCCAGAAACCTCAGCACAAAGTTGTTGGATCCTGGGGAATCCAATCACAAGATGGGCTGAGGAGTTTGAAAAAGATTCTTCGCCTTTCTGTTGGTTGTATTATCCTTAGCATGAAGGCTCAGAGAGGCTCAGAGAGGTTAAGGAAGCTGTCTGAAGTCACAGAGGGTCATTGTTGATGAGAGCAGGCTTTGAACCTGGACAACTGTCTTCTGGCGCCTCTAACCTTCTCCAGTAGGCTGCTGGAGTGAGTGGACACTTCTGGTTAAAATGCAAACATCAACCCTGGGAGGAATAATGCACAGAGGTATTCATAGCTGTGGCATGAATTTCAGAGTATGAAGGGCACTTAGTGATCATTTAGGTGTGTAAAACCCGAAGATCAGAGAGGAGATGTTCTTGCCCAAGGTCACACAGCTAGCCAGCCGGGGAGCTGGGTTAGGAGTCCGAGGACAGATGTCTCTAAAGGGTATGACACTGTCTCTCTCCAGCATGAGGCTCATTTCAGTTGGCGCCTGTCAGCTGATCACCCTGGCTCTGTCAGCCACGCTGGCTCTACACAGCAGCCGGTCTTTATGGGCACGGACATTTTTATGCCCTTTATTAAGGCAAAACTCATTCTGGAATTTGAGTAACTTTGCATCTGGGGACACGCTTCACGGAGCCCCGGGCGGCTGAGTTGGCTCTGGCTGGGTGACGATGACTCACTTTTATTGCCCCGTCGCTTTCCAGATAACCTTGCAGGAGGCCACAGCTGCCCCGGAAGGTAGCCGCTCCCCGACGCGCCCCCTCATGCCCTCTGCAGCAGAGGTGGCATCCAGTCTTCTCATCCTGTGCCCCCCTCCACCTCCCCTCTGCCCACCTCTCTGGCGTCTGCAATCTGTCCCCTCGGGGAAGAAAACTTAACTACCATTTGGGCCCCAGATGAGTAAGTGGTACTCAGAAGGAAAATGAAGATGCTAAACATGTCCACACATTTGTCTGAGTTACATCCATGTTCTTCCAGACCCTGATTTCACATGGTCCAGACTGTTCTGCCCCGCTCTCTTGAGCACCGTTTCCCACACTGCTCATCGGGGTGGGTATGGCTGGGAGCAGGAGAGACCCAGGGTGGGCCCCTTGGCTTTAAGACACCAGGTGATGAAGCTGAGCAGACAGAAGAAGAGGTGACCCCACGGGTGGTGGTGATGGGACCCAGATATGGGGAGGCAGCCTTGATTTCAGCCCTCCTCGGGGCATCTCATTTGTCAGAGCCATGTGGGCTGGGATCTGGTTCCGATGATGCTGTCGTCACCTGAAGTTGCTTATTCATTTGACAAACATGTAATGAGAATGCCGGCTTGTTGCTGGAGACACTGCTGGGGTCAGGATGCACAAGGTGCCAACTGTCATGGGGCTTATGGTCCGACGGGAGAGAGAATTCTTACCTGATAATACCAGTTGTTCCTGACACTTGTGACAAGTGCTAAGGAGAAGAGTGAGGTATATTAAAAGGGGGGCAAGCCAAGTTGGGGACTCTTCAGGGAGGCTGTCGCCTTCCCAGTTCACTGCCCGACTGTGAACTGCTCTGGGCGGCTCCCTGACCCTGCCTCTTTCTCACCAGAGGCAGATGGAGACGCGCCCACAGAGCAAAAATGCGGCTGTGGTGGTTTTGCCAGTCAGCCCTGCTCCCCAGCTGCTATTTGCGGCAGGTTAGCCTGGTAAGCGAGCATGTTTTTCCTGTGCGAGGTCTCATAACTCCTTGTGGGATGTGCTTGGTCCTCAAGCACAACGTGTCCTAGTTCTGATGACTGATGGCACTGGCGTTACCTGTGGTTTTCTGTCTCTCTGTCCGTCCACCCACCCACCGATTTACCTCTCTTACCTTTCTCTAGTTACCCTCTCCCCCTCCTTAAAAATTTATTTTAAAAATATAAATCAAACCTGAATGCTGGTAGACTATAGGCCAGGGTTATTCAAACTTGGCACTATTGATGTCTTGGGCCAGATAACTCTTTGTTACCAAGGGAGGCTGTTCTGTGCATTGTAGAATGTTGAACCACATTCCTGGCCTCCTCCCTCTAGATGCCAGTAACACCCAGTCTAGTCCCCTGGCGGTGACAACCAAAATGTGTTTCCAGACATTGCCAAATGTTCCCTGGGGGCCGTAGTTGAGCCCTGGTTGAGAATTCCTGCTGTTAGGCCATCAACCCTCTCTTCCTTCCCCCTCTCCCCCGCCACTGCCGCCCCAGAGCACCGTTCTCACTGGTTACCCCAGCTGTCACTCCTTACCTAGACTCAAACCCTCCTTGTTTGCATGAGGACCCCGGGGCTCCAATGGTTGTCATCATCCACTGGGTTGAGGACGGAGCCGAGCCTAGTGGGGCTAACCCAACTGCAGGGATGGACTGACTCACTTGCACATGCCTCCTGTCCTGGACCACGTCCCTGGGGATGTGCCCTGGGACTTATGCACCTCTGAGACTTTTTCCCAGCTGCTTGTCTCCCAGCCTTGTTCCTCTTTCCCCACTCCTTTTCTCCAGGAAGTGGTCATTTCCCCTACCTTCCTGGTGATGTTCTTCAGAAATGAATATGGCTCTGGAGGATTTCAGCTGCAGAAACTTAAAAGGGAGTCTGTGTGACCACAAGGAGTTCTCAACATAGACTTAAATGTTCTATTATAATTACAGCCACAGAACTTAATGGGACTGAGGGAAGAAACCCATATTTCATGCCGGGGGATATGTCTGCCTGGGAGCCTCATTTGTTTTTGTTGTTCAGTTGCTCAGTCGTGTCCAGCTCTTTGCAACCCCATGGACTGAAGCACACCAGGCTTCCCTGTCCTTCACTACCTCCAGGAGTTTGCGTAAACTCATGTCCATTGAGTCTGTGATGTCATCCAACCTCTGCTGTCCCCTACTCCTCCTGCCCTCAGTCTTTTCCAGCATCAGGGTCTTTTGCAATGAGTCGACTCTTGGCCAAAGTATTGGAGCTTCAGCTTCACTATCAGTCCTTCCAATGAATAATCAGGGTTGATTTCCTTTAGGATTGACTGGTTTAATCTCCTTGCTGTCCAAGGGACCCTTAAGATTCTTCTCCAGCACCACAGTTCAAAAGCATCAATTCTTTGGCACTCAGCTGATTTGGGCCTCATTTAACCTCATTTAATCCCTTCCAAGTCCTCTGGATAATATCCAGACCATCACCTCCTGTCCCCCTAGACACCACCTTGAACACACAATTATTTACTAAACTGGATAACTATCTGCCAGGCTCTGCTCTCAGTATTGGGAGTCGTAGGTATCCTTGCATTCCTGATGCTTAACGTCTACTGGATAATCACATGTTTAATTTTCTTGATTCTAAAATTCTCTTGATTGTAAGATGCACCACCAAATTAAGAGTGGCCTTTTGGTGGTAGGAGGAAAGGAATAAATGAAGAAGAAACAAAGGAAGGAAGATAATTTATACTAAATGTACATATTTGAGGTAAGTTTCAGAAACATGGAAATTTGATAAACTTTGATATTTGGTGGTAAGAGGTGCTGAAAAATATGCCTATAGTTGCAAAAATGCAACTTATTCAGTAACAACATCCCCAAAGTTCAGTAGATGGGGCTTCATGAAAGTAGGTGTATTATGTTGCTTGGGCTGTCATAACAAAGTACAACAAAGTGGATGGCTTAAAAAAAGAGAAATGTATTGTCTCACATGTGTTTCTGGAGGTTGGAGGTCTGAGATCAAGGTGTCTGCAGAACCATGCTCCCCCTGAAAACTAGCAGAATCCTTCCTTCACTCTTCCTAGCTTCTGGTGGTTGCTGACGATATTTGACTTTCCTTGGTTTGTAGCTGTATAACCCCAGTCTCTGCCTTCGTCATCACATGGCACTCTCCCCGTGTCTGTATCTGTGTCCAACTTTCCTTCTTTTTGTAAGAACACCAGTCATATTGGATTAGGGTGTACTGGTGTACACCTACTCCAGTAGGACTTTATATTAACTGATTATGTCTGCAGTGACCCTGTTCCCAAGTAAGGTCATAGTCAGAGGTACTGCGGATTAGGATTTCAGCATATCTTTTTGGGGGGCTTCCCAGGTGGCTCAGTGGGTAAAGAATTCTCCTGCAATGCAGGAGATGCAGGAGATGTGGGTTTGGTTTCTGAACTGGGAAGGTCCCCTGGAGGAGGGCCTGGCAATCCACACCAGTATTCCTAGCTGGAGAATCCCCTGGACAAGAGGAGCCTAGCAGGCTACAATCTATAGGGTTGCAAAGAGTCAGACTTGAGTGAGCACACATGCATGTCTTTTTTGGAGAGATGGGGAACACAGTTCAATCCCCATAACCATAGGTAGCTACAGTACTCTGCTCTTATTTTGTTTGTGATGGTATCTCTCTGTTTCTATCTTCTCTGTTTATTTTTTAAAAATTTTATTTATTTATTTGACTGTGCCGAGTCTTTGTTGTGGTTACTCTCTAGCTGTGGCATGTGAGCTCAGCAGTTGGGGTACAAGGGCTTAGTTGCCCAGAGGCATGTAGGACCTTAGCTTCCTTACCAGGGGTCAAACCTGTGTCCCCTGCATTGGAGGGTAGATTCTTAACCACTGGACCACCAGGGAAGTCCTGTCTTCTCTCTTTACATGTCCCGTTGCCTGAGTGTGGGCTTCTCTGGTTGTTCAAATGGTAAAGAATCTGCCTACAATACAGAAGACCCAGGTTCGATCCTTGGATCAGGAAGATCCCCTGGAGAAGGAAATGGCTACTCACTCCAGTATTCTTGCCTGGAGAATCCCGTGGACAGAGGAGCCTGGCAGGCTTACAGTCCACAGGGTTGCAAAGAGTCAGGCACAACTGAGCAAATAACACTTTCATGCTTCTCTTGCAGGAGTGTATTACAGGCCTGATATATCTTTTTATTTGCTATTTTGTGAAGTGCAGCTTTATCTTTAAGATTCCCATTGTATTTTTTTCCTATGGCTGCTGTAACAAATTAGCAGAAACTTGGTGCCTTGAAACAACAAATTTATTAATAGTTCCAGTCAGAAGTCCAAAATGGGCCTCATGGGGCTAAAATCAAGGTGTCAGCGTGCTGTGTTCCTTCTGGAGGCCCTGGGGTAGAATCTGTTTCCTCATCTTCTCCAGATTCTAGAGGCTTCCTGTATGCCCTGGCTCACAGCCCCTTCCTCCATCTTCAAGTGCAGCATCCCAAACTCTGCCTCCTTCATCCCATCTCTTTTCTTCTAGCCTTCCCCCCTTCCTCTTATGGATAATCCAGACTGAACTCCACACCTCAGGATCCTTACTTAACTGCATTTGCTAAATCCCTTTGCCAGGTAAAGTGATATATTGACAGGTTCTGGGGATTAGGATGTGAGCATCTTGGAGGGGAGCATTACTCTGTTATCATGGGAGAAGATCCCCTGGAGAAGGGCATGGCAACCCACCATTGTGTCCATGGGGTCACAAAGAGCTGGGACATGACTGATCATATTTGCATGGGGGTACCACACCCAGGATGAAAAAAAAATTTTTTTTTTACACATACTCAGACGATTTCTCACTGGAGAGGCAGTTCTCTCATACAAAAGATGGGATTAGAATCAGAATCAATACCCAACTAGGAGTTGGGATCAGTTCAGTTCTGTTCATTCGCTCAGTCATGTCTGACTCTTTGTGACCCCATGGACTGCAGCATGCCAGGCTTCCCTGTCCATCACCAACTCATGGAACTTACTCAAACTCATGTCCATCGAGTCAGTGATGCCATCCAACCATCTCATCCTCTGCCATCCCCTTCTTCTCCCACCTTCAGTCTTTCCCAGCATCAGGATCTCTTCCAGTGGATCAGTTCTTTGCATCAGGTGGCCAGAGTATTGGAGTTTCAGCTTCAGCATCAGTCCTTCCAATGAATATTCAGGACTGATCTCCTTTAGGATGGATTGGTTGGATCTCCTTGCAGTCCAAGGGACTCTCAAGAGTCTTCTCCAACACCAAAGTTCAAAAGCATCAATTCTTCGGTGCTCAGATTTCTTTATAGTCAAACTCTCACATCCATACATGACTACTGGGAAAAACCACAGCTTTGACTAGACAGACCTGTAATTGTTAAGAGACTATGGATTGTGAACCAAGAATTGGAGCCTAAAGTCTAACAACAAAAAATTGCTTTCAGAGTAGGAAGGTCCTCAAACGGTTAGAACATCTGGCCCCCGTTGACCCTCCGCTCAGCCACATCTTGCCTGTTCTCTCTTTAGGCATTTCCCAACATGCCCAGTTCTTTCCATCCCTGTGGCTGCCCACCTGTCCACTTCCTGTTGAGCCTCACCAGGATGACTCCAGTGTTCTCCTCACAGCTGTCTGCAGCGCCCCCAGCAGGCCAAGGGGTCTTTCTTAAGCACACATGCTCATGTTAGCTCCCTGCCAACAGTCTCCAACAGGGCTTCATTGCTGTCGGGATACTGTTCAAATTATAAGCATGGTCCCCAGACTCCCCTGTGATCTGGCTTCTATCCGAAGTCTTCTCTGCTGCCACCGTCCCTACCAGCAGGTGCTCCAGCGGACCCCTGTCTCCAGCCCCTCTGTCTTTTCCCATTGCTTTCTCTTCCAGAGACTATTGGGCCAGACCCTTCCTCTTCAAGGATGCCTTCCTGGACCCCCAGAGAGGTTCTGCCTATCACAACACAGACCCAGCTTGCTGTTAATTGCTCTTTTCAGTCTGTCCACCTTACTGGGCTTTAAGCTCCATGAGGGCAAGCCTTGTCTCTAGCACCTAGTTTAGTGCCTGACATATAGCAAACCCTCAACACACAGTCACTGAATATGAGACCAGTGAGTCCTGTTTTTAGCTAAGTGTGTGACTTAGAACAAGTTTTATTGAACCTCTAGGAACTTGAACTGCATAGATCTTGAACTGTCTAGAATAGTGTCTATTGAGATATGTTTTACATTCATCACCGGTATTTTCAGTTTTTTTCCTCATCTATCTATCTTCCATCTATCACTCTACCTATCTCTATCTCATCTATCTCTGTCCTCTCTCTCATCTATCAATCTATCTCCATCCATCCATCATTGAGAATCACGGGTGAATGGATTGTTTGAGAGGCAGCTTTAGAAGGAAAGAGTTCAGAAGTCAGAGAGACCTTGAACCTGGATTCTGCTATTTTGTTCTGTGTGACCTTGGGGTAGGTACTTAACCTATTTGAGCCTCACTTTATTCATCTGTAAAAATGGTGATGCTTCTAGTACCAGCAGAGTTAAATGGAATGTGCATGTAAAAGGCAGAGCCAGAACAGAGTAGCTGCTTTAAAAATGGTAGCGATCCATATGTGCTGTACTTAGTCGCTCAGCTGTGTCCAATTCTTTGTGAGTCCGTGGACTGCAGCCCGCCAGGCTCCTCTGTCCATGGGCATTCTCCAGGCAAGAATACTGGAGTGGGTTGCCATTCTCTCCTCCAGGGGATCTTCCCAACCCAGGGATCAAACCCAAGTCTCCCGCATTGCAGGCAAATTCTTTAGCAACTGAGCCACCAGGGAAGCCCAGAAACCCATCTAGCTGCTATTAAAGACATTCGACATGATAAAGTCCATTGCAAATACTTTTTAGAGACCTGTTGGTGGGCCCAGCAATGTGGTTCACTTCCTGTTACGCAGAACTCCATCTCTCCATCAGTTCCCTACTCCTCAGCACTTGTTCTGTTCCGGAAACTTGGCAGGTAGTCTGTGCAGTTATTTTCAGAGGAACGAGTGGGTAAAATCGGCAGCATTTCCCCCGGAGTGTCTGTGCCCGGGGTGTATGAGTTTATGGTGCATCTGCTTTGTGTATAAAAGCCTTGTCCTCCCCCAGCACCCCCTTTTCCCTCAGAAGCAGAGCAAGTGGGGACCCAGGCTCCTTCCTGTATTCCCATCGCCTACTAGGGGAGGGCTTACTGACCAGCCTGTGTGGTTGGAGGTAGGGAAACATTAAGGATGGCTTTGCTTCCAGGTTTCTGGGTGAGCAGAGGAAAGAGGTCACCGCTGCGGAGGGTCAGAGGCTTTGGAGAGGTTGAGAGCAGAACTCAGGAGATTCTTCCAACCTGCGATGATGATGAAAATGATAATGATGATGACATTGGACAAAAATAAGGTGATGCTAGTGGTAAAGAACCCGCCTGCCAATGCAGGAGACTTAAGAGACTCAGGTTCCATTCCTGGGTTGGGAAGATCCCCTGGAGTAGGAAATAGCAACTCACTCTAGTATTCTTGCCTAGAGAATCCCATGGACAGAGGAGCCTGGCAGGCTACAGTCCATAGGGTCGCAAAGAGTCAGACATGCCTGAAGTGACTTGGCACAGCGCACAGCTCAGTGGGGCGGTGTGGTAGCCACTCCTATTGACTCAGCTCAGGATACCTGAGTGGGATCACTGTAGCGCATCATACACGGGTGGAGGAAGGGAGTGTCTTCCTTGCTGCCTTGCTAGGTGTGCAGAGGTTGCCCTGGGCCTTATGGTTGTCAGGTGCTGGGGAGGTGGTGCCCTTGCAGCATCTAAGCTTGGCGGGAAGGAAGACCTTGACCATGGGCAGATGCCTCTCCCGTCCTAAAGCATCATCTGAGGAGGAGTGGTCAGCTGGAGAGCCTCCTGTCTAGCAGAGGTCATAGGCATCCCGGGGGGGGGGGGGTCTCTCTTGACCACTCTGATATTGGTCCCACTCAAAACCGTGCTGGGTTCAGAGCCTCTGGCATTGGATCTCCTCTCTCCTCTCTGCCTCTCCCTCCTGCCCCGCCCCTTTCGTCTCCACACCCTAGTCCTGCCTGCCGCCTCCTTTCTCATAATAGCCTTTACCAGGTGATCCTAGTGGTAAAGAATCCTCCTGCCAGAGCAGGAGACACAAGAGATGTGAGTTCGATCCCCGGGTTGGGAAGATCTGCTGGAGAGGGGAATGGCAACCCACTCCAGTATCCTTGCCTGGAGAATTCCACGGACAGAGGAGCCTGGCAAGCTATAGTCCATGGGGTCACAAAGAATCAGACATGACTGAATGCCTGAGCACACACACATGGCAGATCAGGAGAATCCTGATCTGATAAGAGCAGAGCCCATATATTATTAGCCACAGGAAGTCAGTTCCTCTTTCTTTAAGTGCAGGGGGGGTCTCAGTCTTCATAAAACACAAATCTTTTAATTTCTACTTTCTGTACGCCAGAGTTGAGCTTTTGTAATGAAACAAACAGGTTGAATCATCACCTGAAACTTTATTCTAGTCTCTTTCTTCATTTTGCAAGAGAGAAATCCAAGGCTCAGAGGGAGACTTATCTTGTCCAAGTTGTCAATAGGTCACTAA
This sequence comes from Odocoileus virginianus, assembly GCF_023699985.2. Classification (NCBI taxonomy): domain Eukaryota; kingdom Metazoa; phylum Chordata; class Mammalia; order Artiodactyla; family Cervidae; genus Odocoileus; species Odocoileus virginianus. The sequence continues at coordinate 8,673,581 of NC_069706.1, read as the reverse complement.
CCAGCAGAGCCAGGATCTGAACATTGGCAGTCGGACACAAAGCCTTTGGTTTAATCGCTGCACTTTCCTGCTTCCTTTGTGGCCTTGGGGAAACATCAGCCTCTCTGAGCCAGTGGTTGGCCTACTACTGTGTGGAGATAAGGCTTGTCTTACAGGGCAGTAAGAATAGCAGTGGCTGTAGCAGTGATGAGGATGGGAAGGCTGAGCAGTGCGTACTGATGCCTACTTGCCCCCTTCTGAGCATATTGTGAGCTTTCCTGATGTCTTAGCAGTAAACAATCTGCCTGCAATGCAGGAGAGACTTAAGAGACTCGGGTTTGATCCCTGGGTCAGGAAGATCCCCTGGAGGAGGGCATGGCAACCCACTACAGTGTTCTTGCCTGGAGAATCCCATGGACAGAGGAGCTTGGTGGGCTACAGTCCGTAGGATCGCATAGAGTTGGACATGACTGAAGTGACTTAGCATGCACACACAAGCATCTTTTATGTGCTAACACAACTGTCCTCTGCAAGGGAGCCCCGACTGCAGGATTATGGATGATGAGCACAGAACGCTTACAACAGTGCCCCACACAGTGGGCGCCATGGTGGATCTTCCTGTAATTATCAGTAGAGACATGATGTGAAACTGGCCTTGGGTCTGAGAGGCCTCGTGAAATCATGGCCTTAATCAACCCCAGCTCCTATGTTTTGGAAGCTTTTTGAGCATATTCTCTCCTGTTTGGTTGCTTCATTCTCCCAGCACCTTCCAAAACATAGGCATTCCCAGATAGTGAGCAGTGAGACATGATCTTTCTCTTCAAAGAATTCCACTTCTCCCCTTTGGCCACCATTCCCCTCCTGGTGCCGGGGAAGGGAGCCTCCGAGGACAGCATGAATCTGGGGCAGGGCCAAAGGACGACTGCTTCCTGGGTGCTTCTTGACAGAAGAACTGGGAGAAACGAACCCCTGGGACAGAAGGAGCAGCCCGAGCAGTCCAGCCTCTGGCGCCGGGTCCCGCAGCGGGATCACGCGGGGGCACCTGCCTCTTTCCCCGGGAGCTGCCGCGGCCCCCTGTGCCGAGGTGCCGGCCCCCTTCTGCAGGGGAGAAATCTGGCGTTGGGGAGGTGGCAGCCCACTGCTCCCTGGGAGCCAGCTGGCGCACTGGGACCAGCTACAGAACGGAGTTCTGTTCCCTCAGGCTCAGGTGGGAGGGAATCTGGGCCTCCGAAGGCGATGGGAATAATAATAGTGATGTTGACAAGGACAACGGTAACAGCAGCAGCGGCAGCGACCATTTAATGAGCTCAGACTGCTTGTCAGGCACTGTATGTTCAGGGTCGGATTTAACCCCTAAAACAACCCCGCGAGGTGGGCCTGCTTCCCCCATTTTACAGATGGGGAAACAGAAGTTTACTCGGCTTAACAGACCGCGCGCAGGAAATCAGACAGACGCCAAGTAGCCGGAGGTTCCACGGTGACAAACTGGGGTCCTCACTGTTCAACTCCGTGGGTGTAGAGGGTACAGAACCTACCCCCCTCCCCCCTCCCCTCTGCTGATATGTAGCAGCTGCTAAGACCATGAGCTCTGCTTCCTACCGCCCGGATCCAAATCAGGTTTCTCCCACTTTCTGGCTGTGTCACTCAGAGCGGTGTGCATCACTGAGCCTCAGTTTCCTCATTTGGAAAATGAGGGGCAGCAACAGTAATATTAATAACAGTGCCTCACTTGTAAATCATCATCGTGAGACTGAATGAGACCTTCCTTGCAGGTCTCCGTGTCTTGGAGCATTTCCGGGTTTCTCTGCCTTGACACTGTTAACATCTCAGACCGGATAGCTCTTCATGTGGGGAGCGGGGCCGTCCTGTGCACGTAGATGTCGCGCAGCATCTCTGGTCTCCACCCACTAGATGCCACTGGTGCCTTCCACTCCCAGCTGTGATAACTCACACCATCACAGACCCTGACGGGTGTCCACGGTCGGGGAAGAAATGCTCTCATTAGAGAATCACTGGCATTTACTAACATACAGCTTCCCAGGTGGCGCTAGTGGTAAAGAACCCACCTACCAAAGCAGGAAACATACAGAGATGCGGGTTTGATCCCTGGGTCTGGAACATTCCCTGGAGGAGGGCATGGCAATCGACTCCAGTATTCTTGCCTGAAAAATTACACAGGGTAGCCTGGCGGGCTACAGTCCATGGGGTTGCAAAGAGATGACTGAAACAACTTAGCGTGTGCGTGCACACACACACACATACACACACACACACACACACACACACACACTACATGATAGACATTTGATGATTATATTCTGACTGAACCACAGACCAGCAAAGCTGGTCTGCTGGAGAGGTCCTTAACTATTTTCAGAGCCACGGAAGCGGCTTCTTGAGGAAATTTGGAGTTGCTCCCTGGTTGGGAGTCTGAAGGGAAAACCCAGACAAAGAGCTATGTTTTCTCTTTGACAATAATAAGCAACTTTTGCTAACAGTTCCTTCGGAAGGCAACTGTTTAAAAGTACCTGGGTCTTCTTCAGCACCATGATAATCCATGGAGACGTCCTTTAAAGTAGTTTGGGTCTCCTATCTTGTCCTTCAGTTGCTATGCTAAGTTGTGCCTGACTCTTTGTGACCCCGTGGACTGCAGCACACCAGGCTTCCCTGTCCTTCACCATCTCCCGGAGTTTGCTCAAACTCATGTCCATTGAGTTGGTGAGGCTATCTAACCATCTCATCCTCTGTCGCCCCCTTTTCCTCCTGTCCTCAATCTTTCCCAGAATCAGGGTGTTTTCCAATGAATCGACTCTTTGCATCAGGTGGCCAAAGTATTGGAGCTTCAGCTTCAGCATCAGTCCTTCCAATGAATATTTGGGATTGATTTCCTTTGGGGTTGACTGGTTTTAGGCAGCAATAAATGGACACCTCTTATATGCCAGACTCTTGTAATGTAAAGAGGACTGGCTAAAACTTAGTAGGCTCTTAAGCTGTGCCAAGCACTGCTAAGTTTCTTATGTGTGTTGTCACAGTTCATCCTATAGCACACCTATTATTATCCTCATCTTACAGTTGAGAAAAATGAGACACAGACAAGCTAAAGCATCTTGTCTATGATTACACAGCCAGCAAGTGATGGAACAGCAGTTTACACTCTGGTGGGTCTGCCTTCAGGGCCACCTTAATCATCTAAATTGGATAGAATGTCCTATTCTGAGGGAGCTGCCAGCCTGGAAGGGAAGCCAGACAATGGAGCCGAGGGGCAAGGATAAAGCAAACCCAGGATACGGTGGGGGCCCGGGGGTAGAGAGAAACACCTCAATCTCTGTGGTCCAGAGAAGCATCCTCTGACAGGCAGGCAGGGTTTCAGCCTCAGGAGGCCAGGTGATGAGTGGGACAAGAACATCCTAGCTGCAGAGACGGAAAGTCCAAAAGTCCCCAAGTCCAGAGACACGGCACAACACGACGTGTGTGGTGAACGGCAAACGTGCTGGAGCTGAGAGTGTGGGGCGGCAGGCATTGGCAGATGAGATGGCCCAGCCAGAGGGCATCGAGTGGGGGAGCTAGAATATCGAGGGAGCCCGTTACTCTCTGAAAAATATCTGGGAATCAACTGGGTTTGCAGAAAGTGATTAAAGGAAAAGGAAAACAGGGACATGTTGGTTAGATGGAAAGGAAGAAAGAAGCCAACATTAAAAATGTTGACCAAAAAAATAGCACCGGGAGTATTATACTGAGTTCGCTGGGCATGAATGATCTAGATCACTGGGTCAAGGTTGCAGGATCACACAACTCCAGGGGGCGCCGCCACCCACATCATAGTCATTGGTGTCATCTGAGTGACACTTGTCCACCTGCACTTTCCACAGCAGAGGAACTGTTCTAGGTACTGTCCATTATGGAAGCCACTTACTGTGAAATGTGGCTCATGTGACTGAGAAAGTTTCCGTGTGTGTTGCTTTTTGTTTTAATGACATTTTAATTAATTAAAAGTTAACTTTCATTAGTGGCTTCCCTTTGGGCAGCACAGCACCAGTCTTGCACGGCCCTGCCTGTGTGGCTGTAACTCGTGGCTTTGATTTCTTTCTTTCTTGGGCAAACCACTTGCCTTTCAGAACACTGTTATTTTCCTTTCTGTCATCAGGAATGCTACAGTAAAACATGCGATGGAACAAATTAATAGGCATCTCAAAGATAATTAATGGTTTGAGTGATATAAAAAAAGCCCCAAAAAACAACAAAATCAAACAAACAAACTCAAATGGCTGGCCATCCAGAAACAGGGCACGCTTGCTATCCATGGAACAAGGAGTGTTGTCTGGAAGGCCTTAGTACAGGAGGAGGTGGTGGAGGAGTGGGAATCTGTCCCTTTCCACGAAGGATGACCTACTAAGTCATGGTCTCCAGCTCAGATCAGCTGCAAGCATTTGTCAACTAGGGTCGACTGTCAGAAATGAAATTAATGGCCCCAGTCCTTCATAATCTGTGATGTGTGGTTTTGTGTCCCCTCCCATGGAAGAAGTGGGATTGCTCCTTGATTTGGGGTTTGGTCAGGTGATTCTCTTTAGACATGAGTGATGCTTGCAGAGTACTTACATCATGCGACTCGCCATCGTGCACCTCTCTCTTCACCATGAGAAGAAGTCGCATGGGCCCTCAGCCCCCAGAGAGGATGAGAAGCAAGTGGGACAGATTGACTGCAGCTACCCAAGCCCAGCTCAGCCCAGAGCTACACAAGTGAATGCAGCCTGACACAGCCAACCTCAGACAACTCACAGCCTCTGTGAGCTAAATGAATGACTTTTGTCATATGTCACCAAGGTTTTGAAGTTTTTAGGTGACATAGTTTAACTGATATGTGGCTGTTAATTATTTGATTTGAAATACCCTCATTCTCCCTGAGTGTTTGAAATTCTAGTATTTAAAGGTCTATATTACCATTTTTTCCACTCTTTGACACTCAGGTTTGTCTTGCTGGCATTATAAGTTAAATGTTTCTTTTTGGATTTTAAGAGCAATACACACTCATTTCTGGAAATGGTATGAGAAGAAGAGATTTTTAAATTATCTGGAATATCATCCTCCAGAGATAACCACTGTTAACATTTTACTGTATATCCTTTCAGATAGGCACAGGTACATGCATACCTATACATGCATATATAAACACACACACACACAAATACATGGCATAATATTATGTAAAGATCTGTGTTCTGCACTGTTTTATTTAGTTCAGCATTTAGATACATCAGCATTTCCCCATGTCCTTAAATACTTCCAGGAACACGATTCCTAGCAGCTGCATCTTAATATTCTATAGTGTGGTTGTATCATATTTTATTTAACCATTCCCTACTTTGGGACATTTCGATTCTTTGCAATTTTTCACTATTACAAATGATGCTGCAACGTTCATCTTTGTACATAAATCTCAGTGTTTTTCAATGATCGTTCCTTGAGGCTGTGTTCCTAGAAGTGAAATTCCTTGGTGAAAGGATCTGAACAATTTTGTAAGGAATTGCCAAGTTGTCTTCCAGAAAGGGCAATTTAGAGCCCCACCAGTGGAATAGGAGAAGGGTAGGTATTTGTAATTTACAAGGGTGCGTTGGATAAATTTCAAAGCAGACAGCTTGCAACTGAGAGCTCTTTGTGGCTTGCACATGCAGGGAGCCGGCCTGAATGTACAGGCCCCTTACGGCCCTAAGAGAGAACAAAGGGTCTCTCTTTGTCCTGCCACCCCTTCTTGTTAAAATATAGAATGGCATTTGTCCCCTTCAGGGAAAAAACACCCCGGTGACCTTTCGCCTGTTTTCCTGGTGCTGATAAACTCGTCATGCTTGAAGCCTGTTTTCTATCTAGTTAATGTTCTGTTGATCTTAATCATATTGGGCGCTAGGGTAATGCTTTACTGATCTTAAGTGGAGGAATTTAAAACATCTGTGCCTGTAGCTCTGCACATATGCAAACCTTTGATCTATTAGTAACTCCTGTTAGCATATATATAGGTGTGGTATTCTTCAATAAAGTTGTCGGAATCAGACTCAAGCTGACTCCGTCCCTCTCAACCCCATCTTTCTGAGTCTTATTTCCTAGGTACTCTGGTAATTGCATTCTCGACCAGTTCGTTTGCCGGCAGGCTCCGGCATGCACAGGGCCATCAACTTGGAATCACATGGAACCCCATTAAATGTGACATGGAGGGAACCCCAACACTCTTGACCCAATGGCCTCTAGCTGTGTGATTTCTGGCTGAGCTTGGTTAGTGCTGCTTGAGAAAGATAGATGCATCTGAATGTGTAAAGTGCAGGGCGTGGGTCCAGCAAATGGCCTCTCTGGAACATCCCTATTGCCTGAGGGAAAACTCCAGCTCCTTCACTTTGTAACTTGGCCACTCTGCCCAGGTTTCCTCATCAGTAAAATGAAAGTAAAGCTGTAATTTACACTGGCAAATGATCTAGCAAAGGGATTGATACATAGAAGATAACTTCACAAATGTTAATTTTGTCCTTGTTTTTTTCCCTAAAGAGGAACCAGGACTGAGGTGAGGTGGGAAATGGTTACAAATTCAGAGTCATTCCTAACCGGTTCTTTGACTCTTGTATATCCCAGATGAAGTTTTCACAGTGTGTGATTAAATGAAAAACAATGTATAAGCATATCTGTGTGTGTGTGTGTGTGTGTGTGTGTGCGCGCACGTGCGTGCACACGCTACTCAGTCATGTCCGACTCTTTGTAACCCTATGGACTATAGCCCGCCAGGTTCCTCTATCCATGGGATTTCCCAGGCAAGAATATTAGAGTGGGTTGCCATTTCCTTCTCCAGGGATCTTTCCGACCCTGGGATGGAAAGATGGATGGGACCCACATTTCTTGTATCTTCTACATTGGCAGGTGGATTTCTTTTCCACTAGTGCCCATTGGGAAGCTCCATGTATATGTGTGTGTATGCACACACACACAGACACACACATATATGTTTTATATTTATTATTTATTTATGATTTATGATTTTTTAGAGCTTAAAATCCTTTTTTAGGTGAAATATAGAATTTTGCTCTGATAATGGCAAAGTAAGTGCTGGTTGATCTGATCTTGACACAGATAACAAATTTAAGCTCTGGAGAACAATAAAAAACCCAACTGCCTGCAGGTTGAATGGTGTTGGTTAAAACCCCAATAGAAAACCTGCACCCAAAGACCCAGAAGAAGAGTTATGGACAATTGCTGTCACAGAAAAAGGGTCAGAGATGGGGAGCCTCAGATCTATGGGTAAATTCCACCCAAATCTCTGGCTGACTTTTGAAGCATCTTTGCACACAGCAAACCCTAAGCATCCCAGATGAGGCTAAAAGAGGTGAACTGAGAATTGAGCTGCTGCCCAACTGGTAGATTTTGCAATTTGGGTCCAACCAAGTTAATTACTTCCTAAGACAAATTTAAACGAAATCAACACTCTGTGGTGGGGGCGGGGAGGAGAGTGGGAAATAGAATAGAATCCAGAGTCTCCATAACATTCAAAACATTTAGGATACAATCCAAAAATTACTTGAAATGCACACAGATAGGAAAATGTGACCCATTCTCAAAAGAAAAAACAATCCATTGGAAGCTGAGTCCAAGATGACCCAGATGTTGGAATTTGCAGACAAGAATTTTTAAAGTAACTGTTGTAACTATGCTTCATGATGTAAGGGGAAATCTGCTCAGGGTAAATGAAACAATACAAAATCCCAGCCAAAAATAGAAAGGATAAGAAAGAAACAAATGGAGATTCTAGATCTAAAACAAGCAATAGCCAAAATAAAACAAGCAAGCAAGGGGTTCACAGCAGAAGGTTAACAGAATAATGATGACAGAGGAAGGAGTCAGTGAATTTGGAAATTGATCAGTAGCATTTTAAAATCTTAATTGATATACTTCCTCTTCATTTTCCATTCTCTCTCCATGCCTCTTCCACCCCCATCTAAACAGATGGATAAGCTATTTCCTAGGAGGAGGGAGAAAAATATATATGGGATAGTAAAGAAGAAATGGAGAAGGAGGTGGCAACCCATTTCTGGAGAGTGGTAACAACTCATTCTTGCCTGGAGAATCCCATGGACAGAGGAGCCTGGTGGGCCACAGTCACTGGATTGCAAAAGAGTCAGACACGACTTAGTGACTGGACAACAAGAAAATGAAGAAGAAATCTACAAGTGCTTGACTTTAATGTTCAAATGTCTCCGCTTCTAGGATAATTAAGGTTCAGAAGAATTTCCAAGTGGTTGGAGTTTAAAAATAGTGAGTCTTTCCCCTAGATTGAGGGGAGGGAAGAGGAGAGAAGAGGGAAGCTAAATAGACATAATGGTGCATCCTAGATAAAGACCAGGGTAAAAAGAGGTAAGGAACGTCGTTCATTGTCATTTAAATGCCCCACACCACTCATCTCACGCTCCTTGTGTGGAGCTGGTCACATGGCCCCACTCAACCACAAAAACCCCAGGTGGTATTACCCGACCATCATCCAGGAAGGCAGAGGCTGAAAATATCTGGTGGAACAGTGCTGATGGTCACCACAGTAGGCATCTTGGGATCCAAATTTTCTCCCACTAGAGTTACTATAAATACACAAATAAGAAACACATAAATCTCCTTGCCCCAGAATCTCCTGACTTTCAAATATTTTCCATCTAATCATCTTTCCCCAACACAATCTGACTATTATCATGGGAGTAAACTAGGTAATTCAAAGTGACTCAGGTAGACCTAAACTTGTTTGGGCTTTGTTTGGGTCTCTCCTTCCAAGGCGAGTATGTCGCCTGATCTTGCCAGTCCAGACCCGGGGAGACCTGCAGTTTATTAGGGTGGCTAACTCTTCCCTCTTTCTGTGTTGTTTTCCTTCTTGGCACATGGAAGTTTTCTCATAAGATTCTTCCCTTGTCTTAAGAGACCTTCGGAAAGCAAACCCACTCTCTCCTTCATCACTTAAAGAGGCAGATAGGACAGTAATTGTAGGGATCTGTCCAGCTGGCAGGGAAAACAGGGGTGATGGAAAATTGCATCCTGTCTCCCTGCTTCTTTTACCCTCTCCCATGCTTTTTTTTCTCAATGCACACTGCACGACATATGACTTCTGAAATGCACCAAGACTTACTGACTTTGCATATGCTCCTAGCTTTGCTGGGAATGTCCTTCTCCCATCTGTTCCACGTGGACTCCCACTGACTTATCCACCAACAAAGGCAGAGTGAATACCTACTGTGCACTAGGCAGCACCCTAGGAGTTGAGGATACAACCATGAAGAAGACGCAGTCCCTCACTCAGGAGCTGATAGTCTAGTGGGAGAATCCGGGCATGAAACAGAATATCCAGAGAGCAAGTGCTAAGAATGATGAAAACAGGATGCTCGGAGAGAACTGATTGGGATGAGAGTGTGTCAAGAAGTGAATGCTTGGCTGAGCAAGAGGCATGTGAGCTGAAACCCACACTGTTTACAAAATCCAAGACATAGAAGCAACCTAAATGTCCATCAACAGAGGAGTGGGCAAAGAGGTGGTACATACACATGATGGAATATTATTCAGTTATTAAAAAGAATGAAATAATGCCATCTGCAGCATCATGGGTGGGCCTAGAGATGGTCATACTGAGTGAAGTCAGTCAGATGGAGAAGGGAAATATAGTATGACATCCCTCAGACAAGACCAAGGAGAACTACCATATGACATCCCTTATATAAAGAATGTAAAAAGAAATGATACAAACGAACTTATCTACAGAATAGAAACAGACGCACAGACTTAAAAAGCGAACTTATGGTTTCTGGGGGAAAGGATAGGGGAAGGGCTAGTTAGGGATTTGGAGATGGACATGAACACACTGCTGTATTTAAAATGGATAACCAACAAGATTCTACTGTTCTACTATATAACACAGGGAACTCTGCTCCATGTTATGTGGCAGCCTGGGTGGGAGGGAAGTTTGGGAGAACAGATGCATGGATATGTATGGCTGAGACCCTTTGCTGTCCACTGGAAACTATCACAACATTGTTAATTGGCTATGCTCCAATATAAAATAAAAAGTTTAAAATACAGGCTTCCCAGGTGGCACTAGTGGTAAAGAATTCACCTGCCAATGCAGGAGATGTAAGAAAGGCGGGTTCAATCCCTGGGTTGGGAAGATCCCTGGGGCAGGAAGTGGCACCTCACTCTAATATTCTTGCTGGGAGAACCCCATGGACAGAGGAGCCTAGCAGGCTACAGTCCCTGGGGTCCCAAAGAGTCGGACACGACTGAGCCTCTGAGCACTTGGCGTCCAAATGCCAGTTGGAACTGCCTTGTCTCTTAGCAGCTCACTTTGTCACTCAGCAAGTGTTTATTGAGCATCTGCTATGTGCTAGACTCTGTGGACACATCGCTAAATAAGGTAAGATCCCTGCATTCATGAGACTTATGTTCTGGCGACAGAGAGAAACTAAACAATTGATTGCATGAACCAATAGTGCAAGTTCAGAGGGTGGTAAATGTTCTGAAGAAAGTGAAACAGAATTGTGTGGTATAGATTGTGGAGAAGGTGTTAACATACACAGAATGGTAAGGAAAAACTTGAATGAGGAGATGATAATTGAACTGAAATGAAATTAAAGTTACTTGCTCCTTGGAAGAAAAGCTATGACAAACCTAGACAGTGTATTAAAAAGCAGAGACATCTCTTTGCCTACAAAGGTTCATATAGTCAAAGTAGTCATATATGGATGTGAGAGTTGAACCATAAAGAAGGCTGAGCGCTGAAGAATTGATGCTTTTGAACTGTGGTGCTGGAGAAGGCTCTTGAGACTCCCCTGGACAGCAAGGAGATCAAACCAGTCAATCCTAAAGGAAAACAACCCTGAATATTCATTGGAAGGACTGATTCTGAAGCTCTGATACTTTGGCCATCTGATGTGAAGGGCCAACTCACTGGAAAAGATGCTGATGCTAGGAGAGATTGAGGTCAGGAGGAGAAGGGGATGACAGAGGATGAGATGGTTGGATGGCATCATCAACTCAACTCCTTGAGCAAAGTCCTGGAGATAGTGAAGGACAGGGAAGACTGGTGTGCTGCAGGCCACGGGGTCACAAAGAGTTGGACGTGACCGAGCCACTGAACAACAACAAACAATAAGCTGAGCTGAGAACTGAATGAAGAGAAACGGAAGACCTGGGGGTTGAGAGAGTGGTATAGGCAGAGCAATAACCAGTGCAAGGGCCCTGGGGCGGTTTGCAAGATGGATCTGTCCAAGGAACAGAAGAGAATCTTCTAGGGTCCTGAACACCAGGACAAGAACTCTGGATTTTTTTTTTCCCTAAAGGCAATGGGAAGCAATCAGAGGGTTTTATACAGAGGCATGATGTGGCCTGGATCAGAGACTTTATAAATTTAGATGTCAAGACCTAGTTGCAGTTTAGAAGCTCATTCTGGCTGCTGGCGGGGAGTTGACAGCGTGGGGGAGGGCAGACGTAGAAGCAGGAGACCACGTAGGAGGCTGCTGCCCTCTTCCTGCTGGGCACTGGTGGCAGCTTTCAAACTTGCCCCCGATGTCCCTGATTCCATGGCCTGAGGTGGTCCAGGGCCCTCCGCGTGGCTTCTCAAGGGCTTAGCTTAGCTTAGCTCAGTGGTCTCTTCCATTCCCAGCCCCTGGTCCTGCACACTGGGTTGCCGACTTGTTGAAGATGAGAGGCATCATATAAGACATCACGCTGCTCCTGGCCGCCCCTCCATTCCTGGCCCGCGCCTTCATCTTCTGCTCTGGGGAACAAACACATCCCTCTTATGGCTCCATGCAGAGCAACTTCATCCTCTTCTCTTGAAACCTTGGCATCAGCAGTACTCATGCCTGTAGGTAATCAGTTTTGCCCCCAGTGAATTTATTAAGACATACTTCCAAACAAATATAGCACTCCCCCCCCGCCCGCCTTTTTTTTTCCCCAAAAGGAGTCCTGGCAAATCAAGTGTTTCCCAGTTTGTGGTTTGTCAGTCTCTTCACTTAGGCAGAGCGCTCCTGAGGGCAGGGACTAAGTAAGAATAATGTTTGTGTCCTTGGTCAAGGTCTCCCAGAATCAGACCCTGGGAGGAGGACTTGTTGCACATGGTTTATTAGGAGAGTATTCCTAGGACATAACTGACAGCAAGTGGGTGGGGAAGCAAGACTGGGCAAGGAACAGAGTCACGCAAGGCTGAGTCTGGCCACAGCCTGGTCCTGGAGGGGGCCCTGGAGAGTAACTGGCATCTTAGAGTCTGACCCACCTCGAGTCAAGTGGAGATGGGCTTGTCCACTCCTGCCCCTGTGAGTCTTTGCAGATGTCAACCCACAGGCATTTCCACAGCCCTGAGATACGAGTGATGGAACTCCTGCTGCTCGAAGGCGGTCCTCCGACAAAGGTTCAGCCACCGTGGAGAACAGTACAGAGGTTCCTTAAAAAACTAAAAGTAGAACTACCATATGACCCAGCAATCCCACTCATGGGCATACACGCTGAGAAAACCATAACTCGAAAAGACACACGCACTCCAATGTTCCTTGCAGCACTATTTACAATAGCCAGGACTTGGAAACAACCTACATGTCCAATGACAGATGAATGAATACAGAAGATGTGGTACAGATATACAATGGAATTTCACTCAGCCATAAAATGGAACGAAATTAGGTCATTTGTAGAGAGGTGGATTGCTGGGGTCCAGCCCCAGCAGGATCCAGGGGAACCCTCAGGATGACGGCATCGGCTAATGAGAGAGAGACAGTGAGACAAAGCTCGGGGCTGAGTCTGGAGTTTATTTTTGCATGGCCCCTTTATACCCTTAACAACATCTTTTGGGGGGAAGTGCATATTGCTTACACACAGGTCATCTCAAAACATTACAGCAAATTGACCTTCAACAGAAGCAGGATGTCACCCACATACTTTTTTGTTCACAAGAGTCTTTCTTATCATTTGGCCTTCAGGCCTGCTAACATTTTATGGCTTGCACCTGGTGTGACTTAAGCAGCTTCAGTAGCCGACCCTGTTTTTCTTATAATTAATCTATTTTGTTTCTAATAGGCATCATCTCTATGGGAACTAGGTAGGATTACATTTTTACAGAACAGAAATGCGAAGGACTGCAAAAACAGCAGATATAGCACAAAACAGGCTCTTAGTCTAAAAGTTAACTACCTGCAAGAAGTCACCAGCTAATCTCTATCTAAACTATTTTCTATTAGGCACATTTGTGGCTATAATATTTGTGGGGCTTTTCTCACCCCGCGGAGGGACCTATGCTTAATAGTTTCTTTTGTTAGCATACTGTGCTTAGGATGTTTAGGACAATCATGAGCATTTTGTGCAATGAGAGCACACATTTATCAAACAACCCAGAATGCCAGCAAAAGTGTTTGAATTGAAGCATTTCCTTCATCCCTGGCCCCTTCATAGGGTATCAGCGTCCAGAAGATTTATTAATTAGCTTTTAAGTTGGTCATCATTCAGTGAAAGAGGAGCAGGAGAGCTCTCAGCAGGCAACACAAGAATCCGCAGCAGGGCAAATAAGAGCAACAGCAGGAAAGGGGGGAGGATACAGGGTGGGGTAGAGGCTGAGGCCAACCTGGAGGGTCCCTTATCCTAGACGGCCTTGCCTGTCAGGTTTTTGCCTCATGACCTCATCATGAATGGGATCCCGGACGGCCTTGCCTGCCTGGTATTTTCTTCATGACCTCGTCACAGGCGGGACCTCCCATAACATCTCCCTGAAGTGGATGGACCTAGAGTCTGTCATACAAAGTGAAGTAAGTCAGAAAGGGAAAAGCAAATGTTGTATATTAAAGCATATATGTGGAATCTAGAAAAATGGTACCGATGAACCAGTTAGTAGGGCAGGAATAGAGACACAGACGTAGAGAATGGACGTGTGGACACAATTTGGGGGAAGGGGAGAGTAGGATGAGTTAGGAGATAGCATTGATGTGTATGTGTTAGTTACTTAGTTGTGTCCGACTCTTTGCAACCCCACAGACTGCAGCCCACCAGGCCTCTCCGTCCATGGGATTCTCCAGGCAAGAACATTGAGGTGGGTTGTCATTTCCTTCTTCAGTTGATGTATATACATGACATCATTTACACATATCATACATTTACATCTATATGTAAAATAGATAGCTAGTGGGAACCTGCTGCGTAGCACAGGGAACTCAACTGGATGCTCTGTGATGACCTACGAGGGTGGGATGGGGGTGGGCGGCAGGGAGGTCCAACAGGGAGGGGATATTTGTATACACGTAACTGATTCGTTTCCTTGTACAGCAGAAACCAACACAGCATTGTAAGGCAGTTATAATCCAACTAAAAAAAATAAAAAATAACTACGACCTAAACAATAAAGGCAGTGGGAGTGACTGGACATGCAGAAGCTGGGGGAGAAGCTTTTGCATGCAGAAGCACAAGCAGAACTGGTGGAAGGGCTGAGCGGAGCACTGACACTGTCCACTATACTCTCCAGCTTCAGTTTCCAGAACCTGATGCAAGACAGGTGCTCCACGGTGTTCGTTGAGTGAATAAGTAAATCAGTGTCTAGGAGTTCAGATGGGTATGGATTGCAGTGGGTGCAAGGAGATTGGAAAGTCAGGAAACTCTTGGTGAAGAAGGTTCTTCCAAGCTTCAGGGACAGGATGTGGACCGGCAAGGTTTGGAACCCCAGTGACAATGGCCGGTAAAGTTCAGACGCCATCATGATGGTTAGCCATGCCCTATTCTCTGAAAATGTCCCAGTAGCAATCATTATGTTCATGTGGTGTCCTGACATTTACAACTTGCTTTTCCATTTAATTTTCTCGTTGGGTCCTTAAAACATGCCCATGAAAGAGATGCTGCATCTTGGATGAGACAGCGGAGGCTCAGAGAACTCACTAAGCTTCGTATAGTGGAGGAGTGGCAGAGCTGGGACTTGAACTTGTCACTAGAGGTGTTGACAATGACTAGGTTCCTAGGGATGCTTAAGACAATCATTTAATGAAGCTGCTCTTTGCTCTGGGGCAGTGCAGTGTGAGACAGAGGTTGCAAAATTGGTGACCCATTTGCTGAAGCTCCAATACTTTGATCATCTGATACGAAGAACTGACTCATGAGAAAAGACCCTGATGCTGGGAAAGATTGAAGGCAAGAGGAGAAGGGGATGGCAGAGGATGAGATGGTTGGATGGCATCACTGACTCAATGGACATGAGTTTGAGCAAGCTCCGGGAGTTGGTGATAGACAGGGAAGCCTGGTGTCCATGGGGTCGCAAAGAATCAGACACGACCGAGTGACTGAACTGAACCAAACTGTGCTAATTCTCTGATGCGTCTGGGTAGCATGATGCTGTGGTCTTAACCCTCTTGGTTGGCACTTGGATGTCCCTGTAGATGGGTCACCCCATCTCCAGTCTTTAAACATTCCACACCACTCCCTATAGCTGCACTGTCCAATAAGGTAGCCACTGGCCGCCTGTGGCTACAGAGTACTTGCTAGGTGACTAGCAAGTCAAATTGAGACGTCCTCTTGAAATTTGAAACTGCAAATCTGGCTCCCAGTGGACTGGTACTGGACAGTGCTGGCCTAGAGTCTCTCACATCAGGCCAGCATCTTGCCTTTCTGCTGCCTGCCTGACCCTGTAGGCACATCAATTTGCAGTTCCTGCTGAACGAGAAGAAAGTATAAGCTGGAGGGAGGAGACTAGAGTTCAAGTCTTGGCTCTGACACTTGCTGTGTGATGTTGGGAAATCACCTCCCTTCTCTGTGCTTCATCTCCTCATTTCATGATGAAGACTTTGGACTTAATCTCTAACTTTCCACAGCTGAAACTTCCTCTCCCACACACCTCTGAATTTACCCTTTTGTGGTGGGATGCTGCCTGCCAGCTTTGAGCTAAGCGTTCCCTGCTGCCAGCCCCTCCTCTTGCCCTGATTCTCAGCATTCAGGCTGCTTCTGCACCTTTAGGGGGCCCTGTTTCCATCAGGGGCCTCCCTCTTCACTCCACAGGGGGTTGAATTCTGGCTCATTCCACTTGGCTTGTTGTTTACAAAATGAGAGGTTGGCCATGCTTCTCTTTTTTGGCTAATATCTGCAATTTGCCCTCATTTAACTCACATATCTCAGCTATTAGTTTGCTCACCTTCAACAATTATTGTCATGCACACTTGGTCTCATAAACCATTGTTCCAAGTGGTGTGTCGCCTATTTTAAGAACTTAATTTGTTTCTAATGTGCACATCAGCTGCATGATTTGTTTCTTGCTTGTAATTAACTTTTAAGCTGGTGCCATTCCCCCACCAAAACTGAAACTCAAGGTAAAGTTGGTAAGATTAATCATGCTGGCTGCATCCAAATCTTCCAACATCTTCATTGGACTCAGCAAGTTTGGGGGAAATGATATTTTTTTCCTTCCACTCCCATCTGTTACCCTGCCGATCTTGGAGCCAGTCCATCCATTAGCGAGCCTGAATGTTGGAGTTGGATTCTAACACTCTCCAGCGTCTGTACCAGGGTAAGCAAACTTTCCCCCCAAACCCCTTTAGCCCTGGAACTTGAATGCATCTCTTCCTTCCTGAGAGGGTTGCTGGACTCATGGATGAATCATGAAACTCCTTACTAAGTTGTGTAATACCTCCCCGCTTTCCCTACTTGTGATTGCTGATTTCCATGGTCTTCCTCAATGGTGTATTCAGCAATGCCTTAGATTCATAATCTGCACTTTTGGGGGGCAGTGATTGGGTTGGACAAAGCCAGCTTTATTGATCTTTCCATTTAATGACACGACACCCTATCTGTGGCTCATGTGTGAAATCTAAATTCCAGGCAGCTTTCCTCTGTGACTGAGCAAATTGAGAAATTAGGCTGTACTAGATCCATGCTTCTCAAACCTTACACATGAGTCCCTGAGAGATCTTGCTAAAATACAGATTGTGATTTAGTAGGTCTAGAATGGGCCCTGAGTGCGAGTGTGCTCAGTTGTGTCCGACTCTGCGACTCCATGGGCTGTAGCCCAGCAGGCTCCTTTGTCCATGAAAATTTCCAGGCAAGAATGCTAGAGTGGGTTGCCATTTCCTACTCTAGGGGATCTTCCTGACCCAGGGATCAAACCTGCGTCCATTGCATCTCCTGCATTGACAAATGGGCCCTAAGGAGCTGCATTTTAGTAAGCTCCCACAGAAGCCAACGCTGCTAGTCTAGGACCACACTTTGAGGTGTGGGTACTAGACTGCACGCCTCATGAAGACTGGAACTGTATCACTGGCACATGAATGTTCTCAAGTATCTGCAGACTGAATGAGTGAGTGAATGAATGAATGAAGGAACCATACTCAGGAATACAGATCACTCTCTACCAGATCGATCTAATTGGAATGAAATGTGTTCCTTATTCCCACACTAGCCAAAAAAAAAAAAAGTAGTAATTTTATATATTTCCCCATTTAGGAAGGGCTAAATGTCATATGCCGATTTATCTCCTCCCTATATATGGTATTTATGTGTGTGCACACACATATGTTTGGCTTTTGGAAATGAATTTATAGTAACAGAACTGCTCTTCGCCATGCATCTCTTTCTAAGTATAGCCTGCCTGCCTTCCTCCGAAAGGGCCGGCTTCCAGAAGAGCCCTGCAAACAGAAATCCTTGTTCCTGTTTTTAAGATTCTTCGGAGAGCTGCCTGGTTCTCCCTCTGAAACCCCGGCTTTTCCAGCATTCTTCCAGGTCTCATGACATCAATGGAAGAGCTTCAATTAAGTGCTGACTCTCTGTAATCCCTCTCTCGAACGTCCTGAAGCTTCTATTATTTTTTTAGCTACTACGGATGCTTTGTTCATTTTTTTCATGAGGCAAGGATTGTAAATCCATTTATACACACACTGAGACTATTTCTTCTGAGGCTGGATGTCAGGATGTAGGATGGGATGAGGGTGTTCATTTAAAGAGACAGAAGGGCAGAATGCTTTAAATGCTTTTAGTGCACCCGATTTTATATTTGGAATTTCATCTTCATTTTCTTCAGGAGGTCCTCCAAATGTTTCAGGATCCACCTGAATCTCTTCCTCCAAGACAGGCTGTGGGTTCTCCTGGGTTTTCCCACCAGGCTCCTGGTTTCCTGGCTCAAACCTCCCCCGTGGGGTACGGGAGAAAGTCAAAAGGAGGAACCCAGAGGTTGTCATTTGCCCGAAGCCTGGTGGCCATGAGGTGGTGAGGATGCTCCGCAGACTCAGGCACTCGGACCCAGAGCCGGCACCTCTCTTCTTACGCTGCACTGTTGTGCTTCTCACACTTTTGTCAAGGACTCCGTGGGGACCTTGTTATTATAAAATGCAAGGCCTGGACTTCCCTCATGGAACAGTTTGTAGGAATCCACCGGCTAAAGCAGGTCTGGGACAATCCCAACTATGTCCACGTGCCACAACTATAGAGTCTGAGCTCTAGAGGCCATGCTCTGCAACGAGAGAAGCCAATGCAATGAGAAGCCCATGCACCACGACTAGAGAGGAGCCCCTGCTCGTGGCAACTAGAGAAAACCCACGTGCAGCAGCAAAAAAACAGCACAACCAAAAAACAAAAAAGTGTTCTTTAGTCACTAATTCATGTCCGACTCTTTGCGACCCATGGACTGTAGCCGCTAGGCTCCTTTGTGCATGGGATCTCCCAGGCAAGAACACTGGAGCAGGTTGTCATTACCTTCTCCAGGGGATCTTCCCAACCCAGGGATGGAACGCATATCTCCTGCATTGCAGGTGGATTCTTTACTGCTGAGTCACAAGGGAAGTATACACACACACACACACACACACACACACACACAATTATTTTTTAAAATGAAGGGTCTTGGCTGATTCATGTCAATGTATGGCAAAAACCACTACAATATTGTAAAGTAATTAGCCTCCAACTAATAAAAATAAATGAAAAAAAAAAGTAAAATGAAGGGTCTGATTTAACAGCTCTGGAGTGGGGCCTGAGAGTGTACAATTCTAGCAAGCTCCCAGGTGATACTGATGCTGTTGATCTGTGACCCACACTCTGAGAATCACTGATCTAGCAGGTCCCATCACCCCTTGAATATACATTGAGATTTTTAAAAAAGACCACCTTGGCCCCACCCCAGAAATTCTGATTTAATTGGTTTTGGGTGCAGCAGTCTGAACATGATGAGTTTAAAAACATTCCCTGGAAGAATCTAATGTGCAGCAGAGCTGAAAACCACTGTTCTGGTGCCTTTCGTTGAGACTTCATCAGTTCTAGGACCACCCTCCCCACCCCCAAGACTCCCATCCATCTGCTCTCCTTCAGAACAGTGCAACCCCCCATGTCTGGGAGAGGGGAGACCAGACTCGGTGTCTCCTCTTCACCCCCCGTCCTACCCTGGGATGGTTGGTTGGACTGGAGGTGCTCTGGGTACCATGGCAGGGGGAAGCAGGCAGGTGTTAGGCTAAATCTGTCCAGGTACACCACAAGGAGAGGAACAGGGGTCTCCCCTGGGGGGCCAGGAGATGCTTCCAAGCTGCTCTTTGCTGAAATGTTCAGCTGCTGAGCTGAAAATAGCTTCCTTGTTGCTGAGGAGGCTACGGGGATTCCCCTCCTGCCTGAAAGGGGGGCACTGGGGGCTCTGGATTTCCAGGAAGGTTGGTACCACCAGACCAGGATGTGTCAGCAAGCCCCGGGATGCCGAGTGCCCAGGAGACAGCTATGTGGAGCCTTAGGGCATGTCAGCCCCATCGTGGGTCTAGGTTGATGAAGGTCATCTAGTCCAGCTGTTTCTCAGTGATCTAGATCTAGGAGATGCATCATGGGGGACATCGGTTTCCTATGACTGTTGTAACAAATTAACTCAAACTGAGTGGCTTACAATAAACACAAACTTATCTTACAGTCCTGGAGGTCAGAAGTCTGTGAGTGAGTCAGTCGGCTAAAAATCAAGATGTTATTTTTGGAACTTCCAGGAGAGAATCTGTTTTCCCATCCTGTTGAAATTCTAGAGGCTGCCTGCATTCCTTGACTCATGGCCCCTGCCTGTGTCTTCAATGCTAGCAATAGCCAGTTGAGTTCTTCACACACATCATCACTCTGACCTCTTCTGTCTTCCTTTTTTCCACTTTTAAAGACGCTTCTGATTAGGTAGTCCAGACTCCTCTCCCTATTTTAAGGTTAGCTAACTAACAATGTTTACTTTCATCTGAAATTTCAGGTTCCCCATTGCCATGTGATAGGACACATCCTCAGGTGCTGGGGACTAGGATATAATATTTTTTGGGGAGGGGGCGCGATTCTGCCTAACAGGGGTTTGGGGGTGAGTCTGAGATCCCTGTTTCTGGTCTGTCACTTCAAACAGAGCAGTTCTGTTAAATGTGTTTCCGTGCAAAATCTTTTTTTGAAGAGAGTATTCTAAGGCTAACAGATTTTCCACAAGAGGTCAGGTCTCTCCCTGCTCCAAACAGGAGCCCTGGATCAGTGGCATGGGCATCATGTGGTAGCTTGTTAGAAATTCGGAACCTTAGGCCCCTCTCCAGAGCTGCTGAACCAGAATCTACCTTTTCACCCAGACCTTGGGCAATGTGTCTGCACAATGAAGTTAGAGAAGGCCTGGGTTAGACCCCTGTGACTGTGGCTGCTCGCTGAAACAACCTAGAGAGTTTTAAATCACACTGATGCCTGGGTCCTACCTGATTCATGGCCTGGGGTGTGACCTGAGCATTGGAATTTTTCAAATCTTCTGTGCTCAGTCGTGTCCCGCTCTTTGTGACCCCATGGACTATAACCTGCCAGGCTCCTCTGTCCTTGGGATTCTCCAGACAAGAATATTGGAGTGGGTTGCCATGCCCTTCTCCCGGGGATCTTCCCAACCCAGGGATTGAACTTGAGTCTCTTATGTCTCCTGAATTGGCAGGTGGGGTTTTTTTTTTTTTTTTTTTAAACCACTAATGCCACCTGGGAAGCCCAGGGCCTGAGATTCTGCTCATCCAATTTTGGAATGGTGGGCTAGCCCAGCTTCCTCCTAATGCATAAGAGGTCATCTCCTAGAGAGCGAAAATGACTTGCCCAGGTTCACTGCCCGCCCAGGATCACTGCCCGGTAAGGGTCACTGCCCCTCCCAGGAGAGGACTCACACTCTTGACTTTGTGGATTGAGAATTTCTGCCCCTATTCAGAAAGCAAAAACAGTAGCAACAATATCAACTTCAATTTGAGAGGAGGGTGGGAAGGGAGGAGGATCTTTATTTTTTCTGCCTATATCCTTCTTTAGGGTTTGAATTATTTTTAATGTCAAGCATGCTGTAGTTTATATATATATATATATATATATATATATATATATATATAAATGGTTAAGGTTGGATAAGACACAAATCAGAATGAAACCCCAGGGATCTAATGACGGTGACCATTTTTTGGAAAACCCACCATGTACCCGGAGACTTGTACACATTCCTTCATTCAGTCCTCACTGTGTCTTGACAGAGTGGGAAGTAATCGCCTCATTTTGCGCATTTCTCAGTCACCTCTCGAGTTCTGTCAGTTAGACACAGAGAGCCAGCACACAGCTGACCCCTTGGATGACCCGTCGTTAGCTCTTGGCTTGGCCCCTGTTACAAGGCAGGAAGTCTGGGTGTGTAGCAGCCCCCAAAGGTCTCGCCCTAATTTCCTGTCTCAGGAAGTCCTTCCAACTCATCTGTCACATGCTTTGTGGGTCACTGTTCTCTGACCATCAGCACGGGACTGGAAATAAGATGCTGTGTGTCCCCTGCTCACCTCCTTTTTTTTTCTTTTTCCTCTTGTTTTAGTAAAGGCATCAAGAAACCACCTGCCTTTGCCTTTATTAATTTGGTTCCCAAATAGCCCCATGACACAACCATACACTACAGAGGAAACACTTGGAAATCTTAGTGGTTGTTATTATGAACTTTTTGAAGTCCAAACCCAATGCATATCATTTACCTGCTTTATCAAATTAGTCATGAGGATGGAAAAACATGGTAAACATAATAGCTAATACTTAGTGAGGTTTAATCCTTGCCAAATTCTATCCTTTACCTGTTTGAGTTCATTGGAGACAGTACAATCATAGCCCCATTTTACAGATGAGAATATCAAGGCTCAGAGGAAATGGGCAGATGTTAGGAAATGGCCTGGTCTGTGCTGTGCTGTGTTTAGTCACTCAGTCATGTCCAACTCTTTGTGACCCTATGGACTGTAGCCTTCCAGGCTCCTCTGGCCACAGGCAAATGTGTAGTCATGGGTTTCCTCTCCCTCCTCCTTCCCTCCTTCTCTCTCTCTTTCTTTCTCTCTCACTCCCCACCGCTGACAGCTGTCTGGTCAAATCCCACACTTTCCCCAGAGGGCACCTTGCAGTCCTCCTTGGCTGAGGGTCCTTAACTCTGGGGGATGTCAGCCCCTCTCTCCACCTCAGTTTCTCCTCCTAGGCTCTGCCTTTCTCTCCGAGGTGCTGGGAGGATTCTGTAAATAGTTCCCTCGAGGTGCTGGAAGCACTGGGTGGAGAAACTCACTATAAATACCCAGCATTTATAATTAGTCTTCGTGGCGGCACAGTTCTGCGTGTGGGGGAGGCAAACACCTGCAGGGGCAGAAAGTCAAAACGCAGGGCCTGGGGGCTCTCGAGGACTGGCTCCCTGGTGCCGCCTACGCTGGAGAGAACTCGTGGGGAGTGAAGCCCCCAGGCAAGCAAGGGCACAGTGGCAGGCCCCTCTCTCCCCGCAAACCCCATCTCACTGCAACCCCAGACAAGAGCAGTGGGGCCTGCCGAGGGCACCCAGCTCCACCGCTCCCTGTCTGCGGGACCTCCTGCAAATTACTTTGCTGGTCTGAGACTCAGTTTCCACATCTGTAAGATGGGAATGATCATTCCTACTGGGAAGAGTTAAAGATAATGTGTATAAAGCTCCCAGCACTTGTGCATGCAGTAGATGCTTATTGCATGTCAGATTCTTCTTGTTCCATTGTGTGCAGGGCTAGACAGACACTGTCTCATTGGCATATCAGATGGGCCTCTTCTGCTTAAAGACTTTCTGAAACTCCCCACTGGCAGCAGGGTTTCCACCATGCCTGCATCTTGTCTGGATGGTCTTCCTCAGAACTGAGATTCACTTGCTCACAGCTATACATTCCAGGAGTCTGTGTCTATCATCTTCTGCATTCTTCCCCGGGGCCTTTTCAGATGTTGCCAGAACCTGCTAGAACTTGCTCAACTACTCTGCTCAAAAGTGCAGAGTAAAGAGCAGGAGGAACAACCATCAACCAACAGGGAGGGGAGCTGGTGAATAAAAGTGCTACCCTCCCTCCATCAGGAGGACATTTCTGGGAGACTTCCTTCTTGCCTCTCAGAAGTCCTGGCAGCATTAAGGACCCCCCAGCAGTTGTCTTGATGGTGAACATGTATATCACTTTCCCTCCCAGATCTTTCCACAGCGTTCTTCCTATTTCTTGAAGTCATCTCCCATATAAACCACCTGTCTCAGGCTCTGTTTTTGGGGAACCCAGTTCATGACAGCATCACATCTGAAATAAGATCCAGACTCCTCATTGTGACTGCAGAGTCCAGCATTTTCATCATTTCTTCCTCATCTCCCATCTCCCTCCCTGCTTCCAGCCTTGCTGGCCTCCTATCTTCTCCTTTTAACTTACCAAGAATCCCCTCCTCGGGGTCTTTGCACATGCTGTTCCCTCTGGCTGGCATGCTCTTCCCCTCGCTCTTTAGCTGTGTCAGCCCTTCAGGTTTCAGATTAAGCCTCAGTCCCTGAGAGAGCATCACTTCCTCTTGGCCTCATCCCCTGAAGGTTCCAACCCCTTTCATTCTCTTTCATGACAGCCTGTTTCCGTTCACACACGTGGATTTGAAATTGTATATTATTTGAATATTAACTGTTACCTGTCTCCCGCCTCGACTGTAAACCCCATTAAATAGGGACAGCCTCTGCCTAGTCCATGGACTCTATAGCATCCGGCACAGCTTTTGACACATAGGGTATAGTTAACAAATATTTACTGAATGAAGATGGGATGCAGATTGGTTGGTTCTCCCTCCAAGCTTTCTTTATCTGCCAGACGACAGGGTGTCAGCAGAGGACTTCTATGGGGGGGTGGGGTGAGAAAGCAGGAGATCAGCAGAGGACTTCTATGGGGGGGTGAGAAAGCAGGAGATCAGCAGAGGACTTCTATAGGGGGGTGAGAAAGCAGGAGATCAGCAGAGGACTTCTGTGGGGGGTGAGAAAGCAGGAGATCAGCAGAGGACTTCTATGGGGAGGGTGAGAAAGCAGGAGATCAGCAGAGGACTTCCATGGGGGGGGGGGTGAGAAAGCAGGAGATCAGCAGAGGACTTCTATGGGGGGGGTGAGAAAGCAGGAGATCAGCAGAGGACTTCTATGGGGGGGGGTGATAAAGCAGGAGATCAGCAGAGGACTTCTATGGGGGGGTGAGAAAGCAGGAGATCAGCAGAGGACTTCTATGGGGGGGGTGAGAAAGCAGGAGATCAGCAGAGGACTTCTATGGGGGGGGTGAGAAAGCAGGAGATCAGCAGAGGACTTCTAGTGGGGGGTGAGAAAGCAGGAGATCAGCAGAGGACTTCTATGGGGGGTGAGAAAGCAGGAGATCAGCAGAGGACTTCTATGGGGGGGGTGAGAAAGCAGGAGGTCAGCAGAGGACTTCTATGGGGGGGTGAGAAAGCAGGAGATCAGCAGAGGACTTCTATGGGGGGGGTGAGAAAGCAGGAGATCAGCAGAGGACTTCTATGGGGGGGGTGAGAAAGCAGGAGGTCAGCAGAGGACTTCTATGGGGGGGTGAGAAAGCAGGAGATCAGCAGAGGACTTCTATGGGGGGGGTGAGAAAGCAGGAGGTCAGCAGAGGACTTCTATGGGGGGGTGAGAAAGCAGGAGGTCAGCAGAGGACTTCTATGGGGGGGGTGAGAAAGCAGGAGATCAGCAGAGGACTTCTATGGGGGGTGAGAAAGCAGGAGATCAGCAGAGGACTTCTATGGGGGGTGAGAAAGCAGGAGATCAGCAGAGGACTTCTATGGGGGGGGTGAGAAAGCAGGAGATCAGCAGAGGACTTCTATGGGGGGTGAGAAAGCAGGAGATCAGCAGAGGACTTCTATGGGGGGTGAGAAAGCAGGAGATCAGCAGAGGACTTCTATGGGGGGTGAGAAAGCAGGAGATCAGCAGAGGACTTCTATGGGGGGGTGAGAAAGCAGGTGATCAGCAGAGGACTTCCATGGGGGGGTGAGAAAGCAGGAGATCAGCAGAGGACTTCTCTGGGGGGTGAGAAAGCAGGAGATCAGCAGAGGACTTCTATGGGGGGTGAGAAAGCAGGAGATCAGCAGAGGACTTCCATGGGGGGGTGAGAAAGCAGGAGATCAGCAGAGGACTTCTATGGGGGGGTGAGAAAGCAAGAGATCAGCAGAGGACCTCTATGGGGGGTGAGAAAGCAGGAGATCAGCAGAGGACTTCTCTGGGGGGTGAGAAAGCAGGAGATCAGCAGAGGACTTCTATGGGGGGGTGAGAAAGCAGGAGAATACAGTCTCAACCCTCACCTCCCTTGTTCCCACTTTGCCAGCATCAGAGGATCAGCGGTGACTGAAAGAGACTCTCCGGTCTGCACCAGGGCCCCAGGAGGACATATCCGCGTGCTTTCTCCATGAGCAAGAGATTTCTTCCACACCTGGCTCTGTTATCCGGAGCACGCTCAGTGTGACTTCAGGGGGCCCAGGAAGCATGATCTTCACCGTGGGCCTCTGTAAGAGAGGGCCCACTTGCAGCTGGTCTGTGTACCCCTGCTTATCTCCAGAGACACCAGAACCATAGACCTGGCCAAGAAGGGACGGGAAGTTATTAATCCATGATGTATAGTGTGCTGTCCGAGGTCCAAAACCGCCTGGAGATGCCGTGTACCAACTTGCTGCACAGCTTATTGGAAAAACATAGATGAATGGTGTGCACCTGGTTTCAGTTATTATGCCAGGTACTCAGCCCCGTTTTGGCTGTGAGACCATGGGGAGACAAAAACGAACAAATGTCTCAGGGAAACTTATGCCTTGGCATCCGTGAGACTGAGATCTCCCACCTGCTGTTGGGTGGTTCGTGTTCCGGAGACCAAGCTTGTTCTGTGTGACTGAGAGGGGCCCTGAGCAACTGCTCATGGGTGTTACGGATCTTCCTGAAGCTGCTCTGAGCTTCCTTTCTCTTGTTTTCGGCATCCTCTGCCTGTCTCAGGACCTTGCACGCGTCCTGCCTGTCGGAGTCTCGTGCGTCCTTTCAGAGCTCTGGCCCAGCGCGGCTGGGCCGCTTGTCTCCTCTGCGCTGTGTGCTCGGTCGCTTCAGTCGTGTCTGCTTCTCTGTGACCCCTTGGATACAGGGTCCTGCCAGGCTGCTATCTTTGTGGAATTCTCCAGCCAACAATACTGGAGTGGGTTGCTTTTTCCTCCTCCAGGGGATCTTCCCGAACCAGGGGTCGAACCGGTGTCTCTTGCCTTGGCAGGTGGGTTCTTTACCACTAGTGCCACCTGGAAAGCCCTTGGTTTCTGGCACTTTCCTCTCTTAACACTAAAATTGTAGAATCCTAGATGTTTCATTTAGGGGGCCCTCAGGGCTCTGGGCTCTGGTATCCGCTTCTTGTGGATGAGAAGATGGAGCCGTGGAGAGCCAACCTGCATCTCGCAGAGGAGAAGAGAGAGCAGCAGAAACCCAGCATGAAGGTGTGAATTGCCAATTATCACTAAGGAAGTTATACTCAGTGGAAAGAAATGTTACGTATTATCTCATCATCCAGAGACAACAGTGGCTAACATTTTAATACATTACCGTTTGGTCTTTTCCCCCCTTCACATATATATTTAAACATAATTGGCTTATATTGAATAAACCATTTTATGCTCTACTCTTTGCTTCAGTCTTACACTATGAACATGAGTTGATGATCTTATAAAAGACTCAATTTCTTCATTTGTAAAATGGGGATAACAATAATAATGATAATAATACCTGTACCTATATTATAGGGTTGTTGTGTGGATTAAATGAGAACATGCATGTAAAAGCTTTTAGCCCAGTATGTGCTATATACTAAGCATTTAGCAAAAATCTTCATTACAATGAAATATTTAAAATCATAAATGGCCACACAAGAGTCTACTGAGTGAGTATGTTATTTTTATGTAACTGTTCCTTTATTGAACCCACAGGTAATAGTTAGGAGTCAGGTAATCAAGTTAATTCTCAACTCTTTTTCTCTACACAGCACTGTATTACCTTCCATGCGTGTATGTTTGTTAGTTGCTCAATCATATCTGACCCTTTGTGACCCCATGGACTGTAGTCTGCTAAACTCCTCTGTCCATGGAATTCTCTAGGCAAGAAAATGGAGTGGGTTGCCATTCCCTTCTCCAGGGGATCTTCCCGACCCAGGGATTGAACCTGGGTCTCCCGCATTGCCCGCAGATTCTGAGCCACCAAAAAAGCAAACTGTGAATGCCGAGGACCCGGGAGCCCACGTGTTGTTGATAATGATGACCACAACCCTGATGAAATAAGGGGTGCCCTGAGCCACTAGACCCTCTGGTGACCAGGAGACTGTCTCAGCCTGGAGGCATCTTGGAGCTTAGTGGAGAGCAAGCTCACAAACTCCCTGTGACAGCGGGATGGGAAGGGGTGGACTGTGCACATGCCCCACAGATGTCACACAAAACAGGAGACCCAGGACCAAGTGGCCTGGAGGAGGGGTGAGCAAGGGGGTCCTGGAGCAGGTACAGTGGTGATGTCACTATAGATTTGTGTCCTATTGGAGCTCCTCTGAAAGCTCAACCTGAGACAGGGACGTGGGTGCAGGTGTTTTATTTGGGAGGGGAGCTGGGAGGCAAGGGAGAGAGAGGGGGGGTTGTGTGTCCTGGGAGGAAGGAAGCCAATAAAAGGTGTGTTAATGAATTATGGACACCTGGTCCTTGGGGCCTCTGGGACCCTCAGAGGAGCCACTAGAATGTCCTTCAGAACTGTCTGTCCAGAGCATGGGCTCGTGAGCATTGATCCATGATGGTTGATGGTTGCCTCGGGGTGTAATTCCTCTGTGATTCCAGGCCGCCTTGAGTGTGGGGACACAGGAGAGTGAGCTTCTGTAGTTCTGCAGAAAGCCCCGAGACAGAACATGGAGGGACGTGGGAGCCTGGGAGGAACGGTGTCGGGTGCGTGGGCTCCAGACACGCAGCTGCCTCCGAAGCTGGGGGTCCAGGGAAGCTAGGGCTTACGAGGGATTTGCTTCAGAAACAGGGATGACGCGGTGCTTCAGTGCCTTCATCTCGCAATCCCATGCCTTCCCCTGAAGTCAGGAAATCCTTCCCTATGTCCGCCGTGAATCTCTTGCTGTAGTTTCTTCCCATTTCCCTTTGTTTTAGCCTAAAAGGAGACGCAGAGCAGCTGGCCGTTGTCAGATGGAAATGCTAGAAAAGATACAGATTCTTGGCAGCTGACCCCTCCAGGTTCACTTCAGGCTAGACTCGTGCCCCCAGAGAACCCCTCTCTCCTTTCTTGATGTTATATTTTTCTTAACCCACCTACACCAGATGTGAACACTGAGTGCGGACTGATGATCTGCTCCATCCGGTTGTCCTGATGATAAAGTCTCCCTTTTAATGACAGCTATAGGTGACGTCAGTCATTTACTGTGAACCAGGCCCTTGTGACTCAGCTGGTAAAGAATCTGCCTGCAATGTGGGAGGCCTGGGTTCGATCCCTGGGTTGGGAAGATCCCCTGGAGAAGGGAAAGGCTACCCACTCCAGTATTCTGGCCTGGAGAATTCCATGGACTGTATAGTCCATGGGGTCTCAAAGAGTCGGACACAACTGAGTGACTTTCACACACACACACACACACACACACACACACACACAAACACACAGGCCCTGTGTTGGGTGCTTGACTCATTTTAACTCTGAACCGCTCTTGTGCTAGGTTCTTTTAATACCCATGGTACAGATAAGGAGACTGAGGCTCAGAGAGGATGTTTCAAACATGAGATGAAACAGGGCTTCAGGCCATTACCAAGTCATCTGCTCCCCTCCCTTCAAGCAGGTGCATGTTCACCTCTTTGTAACACGCTGTGTGCTCAGATGCTCAAGGGGGTGCCTTGGAGTTTCACTAGATATTGTTCTTTGGGGGCCCTTTGCATACCTTCCTGGTCTTGAATAGGAAACAGCTCTTAACACTTGGGAAGATGATCATCAAAGTAACAGTAATAGTTCCTGTATGGTGAGTAACACACGCCTGTTAACCACTGCACTGGTCCAGTCCCCAGTGGACAGATGAGGAGACTGAGGCTCTGGGAACTGGGGAGTTACTCAAGCCACGTGGGGGTAAGAATGGGAGCCAGGTTTCAGGCTGAGCCTGTTTGATTGCAAAGCCCGTGAGATTCCGCTCTAGCATTTACAGGGTGCCTTCTGTGGGGCGGCCATGAAGTCCACAGATGAAGGTAAGGCTGCATAATGATTGATTTATTGATAGTACAGCATGGCCAAATAATCTCCTGGTGCCAGTCCTTATGGGCTCCTCGTAAGTGCCTGGTGGGGGAGGGATTGAAAATGACTAAGGGTGCTGGGCAACTCTGACATAAGTGCTGGGTGGTGGAAACGATGTTGAGGGGCCGAGGAAGCCTGCACTGAAGAGCCAGTTGGCTCCAGGCTGGGAGAGAGGGTGGGGGTGGGTGGAGGGTGATGCAAACGTGTTTCCTTTACAACAAGAAATGAGCCAGTTAGCGAACACTTGGCTCAGAGGACCTGAGATGATCTGGCTCCTCCGGCACTTGCAGGATGGGGCACCTGGCTCTAAGACCCGACAGCTTCTCAGGGCCACACCCCCCCGACTCCCGGCTCTCAGGGCGCATGCGCACCACGCTGCCGGCGCCCCACCTCCCGGATCAGCTGAGGATGCGAGGGGATTCCTGGTGACCTTCCCTCCATGGCTTCCCTGCCCTGCCCCACGGCTGCAGCCTCCTCCTGCTCCTTCCTCCTTCAATCTGCCTAAGAGAACCCTTGAGGCTCCCCTCTCTTCTGCCAACCCCCAACCGCCCCCTCTCCTCTGGAGCCCCCCAGGCCCTGAGCCGTGGCTCCGTGGAGAAGCAGGTCCGTGGGCGGGGCGAGCGGGATAATTATAATCTTGGAAGATTTAAATCTCAGGCGGAGAAGCAGGGAGGCAGTTCTTCCTGCCCGGTTTGGGAGCTGGGTTTGAGTCAGAAACCGTCTCCCACAGCCCAGCCCGCTTAGAGGATGATCCCACCTTGCCGTCCACCTTGGAGCCGACCTTGAGTCAGTCCATTCTTCTATGTGTGCATTCATTCGTTTAGGAAACGCTGGTTCTGTACTCATGTACGCCTTGCCCCTAATGGAGCCTGGGCACCCAGATTGGAAGGGGTCGGGGGCATGTGGCCTGGTATTACCAGTGCGCTGCCTCTCAGACGCCACAGTTTCCAGTGTTGCCTTTTCCATTTAGTAGCAGATTTTTTTTTTTTTTTGATTGTTGAAGCCCTCCCCTGCCTTACTCTCCACATCTGAGAAATGAGTTAGAAATATCTCCTCTGTAAGGATTAAAGCACAGAGTACCACTGAGCTTTTAACATGCCTGAAGCATGTTAAAAGCATGAAAGTGAAAGTCCGCTCTGTCCTGTCCAACTCTTTGTGACCCCATGGACTATACAGTCCATGGAATTCTCCAGGCCAGGATACTGGAGTGGGTAGCCTTTCCTTTCTTCAGGGGATTTTCCCAACCCAGGGATCAAACCCAGGTCTCCCACATTTCAGGCAGAGTCTTTACCAGCTGAGCCACCAGGAAGGCCCAAGAATACTGGAGTGGGTAGCCTATCCCTTCTCCAGCGGAGCTTCCCGACCCAGGAATCAACCCAGGGTCTCCTATACTGCAGGCAGATTCTTTACCATCTGAGCTAACAGGGAAGCCCTAAAAGCATATAGAATGTCATTAATAGTTGTTGTTGCTGATATTATTTTTTAATTTTTTATTAAAGAGCTGAATAACGAGTAGTTCCTATCCTGGAGAAACTCATAGTCTAGAGTAGAGATGGCAAAGAGGCTTTATCTCATCTCACATGTCAATTCTGATGGATTGATAGAGGGTGCTTGGAATACTGTATTAAGAAAGATTTTGAGGATCGGTTGGGACCCATCAGAAGAAAAGAGCATGATTAATTACCAACATCTGCAGCTGGTTTAAAGTGATGGAGAGATGGCCTGTGTGTCTTGGGTCAGCTATCTTTGTTACTGAGTTAGTCCTGGAGAGAAGAAGGGATGGGAATGATAAGGGTAGTAAGAAATTTAGAGGGGTGTACAGTGAGACCTTTCCAGGCATTTGTAACAAATTTTGGAGGGGTCAGGGCTGCCTGAGAGCTGTTCCTGGATAGATATTCCTGATCATCCATAAGAGACGTGGATTCTTCCCGCTGCCGTGTGTCAAGAGCTTTTTGTCACAATATCCAGGTGTGAGTTCTGGTTCTGGTACTCAGAGGCTATGTGGCTTTTAGGCAAGGATGGGTTCTATTCTCAGTCTCAGCTTCCCCATCTGAAAATGGGGAAAATGACCCACCTCTCACCACCCTCCCTGGATTTTGTTGTTGTAGTTCAGATACTAAGTCATGTCTGACTCTTTGCAACCCCGTGGACTGCAGCATACCATGCTTCCCTGTCCTCCACTATCTCCTGGAGTTTGCTAAAATTCATATCCATTGAGTCGGATTTGGGTGAGGATTAAGTGAGATAATACGTGTTAAGGATTTAGAGCAGTGCTTGACACATAGTAGACACTCAAAACCCTGGTGCTTTAGCCATCAATATTTTGTCTGCCTTAAAGAACTGGGTGGTAGGGAGGAGCTTTCTTTCCTTTATAATCCATTATCAGTCAAATAGTTCTACTTTAAGTGCTGGAAACAAGGATTAGTTGAAACAGTCAAATTGTTTAAAAATAGAAGATTACTAGGAAGAAGTTGAACACTTCAAACAATGGGTGCGTTGTTCAAATAAATTATGGTAGGTTATACAGCATTATATAAAATATGATTCCGGACTTGGGAGTGGAGCCTGAGAACCGGCAGCGGCTGTGGGGCTGATGGAAGTGGAGAGGGGGCTTGAGAGGGCACCGAACTGTATCCAGCATGCTCCACGGCCACAGCCCGGTGTCCCAGGCCCTGCTGGGGACCTTCTTCACCTCGGGGTTGACGGCGGCCGGGGCGGCCCTCGTGTTCGTCTTCTCTAGCGGACAGAGGCGGATCTTAGATGGAAGCCTTGGCTTTGCTGCAGGGGTCATGCTGGCGGCTTCCTACTGGTCCCTCCTGGCCCCAGCGGTGGAGATGGCCACGGCCTCCGGCGGCTTCGGTTCCTTGGCCTTTCTCCCCGTGGCTGTCGGCTTCGCCCTCGGAGCGGCGTTCGTCTACCTGGCCGACCTCCTGATGCCTCACTGGGGTGCAGCGGAAGACCCGCAGACGGCCCTGGCACTGAACTTGGACCCTGCGCTGATGAAGTCCGACACGGAGGGTGCCAGGATGCTCTTACCCGAGAGCGAACTTTCCTTTCGGATAGGTAGAGCTGGGCTTCTTTCAGACAAGAGTGAGCACGGCAAGGCGTATCAGAGGAAGAGGGCGGTGGCCGCCGACGTCGCGGAGGGCCCGGCCGCCCCCCGGGCCGCCGCGGGGCAGCGCGGCGCAGCCCGGTGGCAGCAGCTGGCGGCGGATCGCGCTGCTCATCCTGGCCATCACCATCCACAACACCCCAGAGGGTCTTGCGGTTGGAGTTGGATTTGGGGCCGTAGGGAAGACGGCATCTGCCACCTTCGAGAGCGCCAGGAGTTTAGCCCTTGGAATTGGGATCCAGAACTTCCCGGAGGGCCTCGCTGTCAGCCTGCCCTTGCGAGGGGCTGGATTCTCCACCTGGAGAGCCTTCTGGTACGGGCAGCTCAGCGGCATGGTGGAGCCTCTGGCCGGAGTCTTCGGCGCCTTCGCGGTGGTGCTGGCCGAGCCCATTCTGCCTTACCCGCTGGCCTTTGCTGCCGGCGCCATGGTCTACGTGATTATGGATGACATCATCCCCGAGGCCCAGATCAGTGGTAACGGCAAACTGGCGTCCTGGGCCTCCATCCTGGGCTTCGTGGTGATGATGTCGTTGGACGTCGGTCTGGGCTAGTGCCGAGATGCTTCGGACCCCAGGAACGGCAGTACGAGGAGACGGCCACCGTTGGCTCCAGCAGGACCGGCCTCTTTTCTTCATATCCAAACGTTTTCCTTCTTCTCCTTTTTCATCTCATTACCTTGATTGACTCTGATTAAAATATGACACTTTTTAGATTTCTTTTGAGGGAGATAGTGGTTTTATTTGGAATTTCAAGCAGGCCCAGAACTACAGATTTTTGCTTGGCCACTACGTAGAATCTTTCTTCAATGGGATAACCAAGGACACGCAGATCAGGGAAATCTTTTGTACCTTCAGTCGCCCTCGCTAGACTCAACATAAGTTCCTCAAGGTCACCTCTAGAAGCAAGAGAGAAGTCTCCTAAGCATCTTTGCCTAGTGACTCAGAAAGGCCAGGACAGCTCTTATCCGTCCTTCCTGCTCTTTTACCACTGACCCTCTGTCCATCAAGATTGGAACAGGAGCATCATGGACAAAGCAACCCAGGGCAGAACACACCTTCCTCTTTCTCCCCCACGGGGGATGCTGCACGGAAGGAGGCGCAGACGAAGGGAAGAAAATCAGCTGGTCTTTTCTTTTTCTCTTTTTCTGACGGCAAAGATTGGCACTGTCGAAGTTAAGGGAATCAGGACAACTGTGGATGCACAGTGAGCCATGTGAACCAAGGACAGAGTGGCACTCTGATCCAAGAGCTCAGCTCTCTCTAGATTCCAAGAGCAACTCATTCTGCCAGGGTCTCCAAGTCCCCCAGATGTGTGTTTTGATAAGCTTATAGCCTTCATTTTTCTAAGAGCCTTGGGGACACCAGCAAACTGCTGGAACTCAACCCCTTCATTTACTTTCTGAGGGAGTCACTGAAGCTCATCTAAGTGAATACAAGACTGGGTCCTCCTCCTTTGACTATTTGGTAACTTGTAACCTGACCAAGACCTCCTAAGCAGTTTTACTGGATTTCGGTCAGAAAACTCAGGATGAGACAGGAAGAAGGGTAGAATAACAAGAGGTATTTTTTACATTTCCCCTTTAAAGTAAATTTTAACCAAGTCATTGTTCTAAAATGACCCCTAAAGAATGAGATTTGAATGAGACTTGAAGCCGGTCTACTCCCTGATATATACACACAACTTCTCCTGCAGGGGTGGCTTATCTTGTCTACTTCAAACATAGCTGAGGCCTGCCGTCCTCGCTGGTCCAAGGTGCACAGGGGACCTTGAGTGGGTTCTGCTGACAAGGCAGGCAACCCAAGAGCCAGGTGTTAAGGCATTGTGTGGTCAAGGCCCACCCCAGGTTGACATGTCTCATCACTTCCAAGGGTGGATACACTGTTCTGGGAATGCCCTGTGCTGGATCTATGTACCTTCTTCCAGAGCACTGATGATCAACATTGAAGACACATTCAGAAGTTTGATTGGTGGAGATTCATTGGTTTGGTGGTTGGCATATAGATGTTTTTAAAAGTCTTTGTAACAGAGTTCTACATGATGCAGACTTCTTTCTGATGGACAAGACCTCATAACTGTGATTAATACCAATAAAGGGGATATTGTTGTGGATGAAAAAAAAAATAAAATATGATTCCATTTTGATGAAAAAGTATTAATTCATTTCTGACCAGAAAAAGATTTGGAAATTTGAACAGCATAGTTATTAGTGAGTATCCCTGAGTAGATGGACTGTAGGTGTTGATGAAAAAATGAATTGATAGTTGTGCTAAAGAAGAAATAGAGAATTTTATCCATGCCAACCTGAGTACTATAACCTGGGAGAGTGTCTTTCAGAAAATTCTGAACGGTTTCACTTGTTAGAAGCCATTATGTAAGTTTACACAGTTTTATACATTTTCAAGACAAAGGACATCAAAATGGTACCCTGAAATTTTACATAAATTTCACCAAAGGTACATGGTCCAAATAAGCATGTTTAAAAGGAGCAGCTGGTCACCATGACCCCTTACAGGATTGGTAAAGGAATGTTACCCTCTAAGAAGTTACGTTGCTGGCATGTGAAGAAAGGTAACGTTGATCTTTACGGTTGAGCAGGCATTCCTACCTTGAGAAGGTCTGGTTAATATGTAATTCAGATGCACAATGCACGTTGTGGGGCCCAATAGGGGCAGGGAGCATGCTATGCTTAAATTTTCTCATCTTGCCTCAAAACATAGATTTTATTCTATCATAGGTGTACCTATTAGAGTTCTTAATGGAGCTATCCTGGGCTAAATGAGCAGGAAAGGAGCTGTTACAAGTATGTTAGGAGCCCTAGTCCTCAGGTGAATGTCTTGACTTTCAGGAGCTTGTCTGGAGCTTGAACTTGTCTGGTTGGCTTGCCCAGAGCACTGGGCAAGCTCCTGTATACCAGGAACTTGACCCTGCAACCACCATGATTCATGAGTGTAATTAAAACAACTCTGAACCCTGGAGTTGGCCAAAAATAGTCATCTTTGAGATAAATGGTTATTAGCCCAGAAGAATGTACAAAATCCTTACTGTTAACTCTCGAGTCTTAATCTTCCAATGTATGGAGTCCCCAGGTAGGCAGTTCCTCAGTCTAGTTCACTTGGGCCCTGCTCCCTGGTGGAGAGATACTTCTAGCTGAATTTCTATGACTTCCCAATCTCTTTGTAATCATGAAGGAACAAAGTCCTGCAGCCCTCGATCACCTCTTCAGACCTTTTCCCTCTTCTCTTTGGAATAAGACATTTGTCTTTCACACCCAATGAATATCAAGACCATCAGACCCTTCTCCTATGATGTAGCAGTTTTCAGCAGGAGAGGATTCTGGGGAGAGGGTTTATGGGAGAGATGGCCATTGCAGGTCATGGAGGATCCATCCTCGTGGAGGAGGAGGCTTCTGAAATGAACCTCAGAGGACAGCTATGATTTTCCAGACAGAGATGGGGGGGAGAGAGGGCAGTACAGGCCCGAAAAGGGAAAGCATGTGATTTGGGGAAAAGAGATTTTGTTGAAAACAGCTTGGTCAGCACAATTGTTGGTCTTGTTTTCTGTTCTATCAGTAATGCCCAAGCATGTTGCTTGACACTCAGTGGGCATTTAACTGAGCATTAGATAAAGTAATGAATGAAGGAAGGAAATCGATGACTATCTAGTCACAGGGATGAATGACAAGAAGATATAAAGCTCAGCTGGGTCATCATGATTTAAATTCCTGAGGTGGACTGCCATTGACTTTGGACAGCAACATGGATGCAGTTTGCCAGCTGAGTCCTAAGTGACGCCAGCTCCTAGCAGTGGAAAGAGGAGGAGGAAGGAGAGAGCCCTTCTCTTGCCATACGCAGGCTGGAGCGAGAAGTCTCCCAACCAGCTAGTCCTTCTCTCTCTCTAATACTTGCTTTTATTTATTTATTTGACTGCATTGGGCCTTAGATACAGTGCATGGTATCTTCAATTTGTGTTGTGGCATGTGGGACATTCAGTTGTGGCATGTGGGATCTAGTTCCCCAACCTGCGATTGAAGCCAGGCCCCCTGCATTGGGAGCAGGGTGGAGTTTTAGCCACTGAACCACCAAGGAATCCCCTAGTCCTTGTCTCTTTAGCAGCCTGTAGGAGGCCAGGTCCTAATGCATAAGCCCTTAGGCAACTGACTCTTGTCTCCCTCTCCAGGTTTACCTTCCTTTGTTCTTTACCTTGAACCTTTCTGAGAAAGAGAAAAGCAGCCCCTTATAGCCAAGAGCTGACCTGGTATTATTGTCCTGTGGAGCAGAAATGATTTCACAGACCACCAATGTCGGACAATGCCACCCTTGGCCGTGATGGTTCTAGACCACTCTGCAGTTAAGTCTTAACCACAAAAGTGACCAAACAGCCCCCATCCTGGCTAATATGAGTGACTGCTGTTTCTTCATCAGTTACAGTTGTAGCTTTCCTTCCCAGCTTTCTGGATAACATTAAGATACCCAATTATATATACAGTATTCCCCTACATACAGATGAGTTCCATTTCAAGAGCATGTTCATAAGTCCAGTTTGTAAGTCCAACAAAGTTAGCCTTTGACTGTGTGGATCACAACAAACTGTGGAAAATTCTTAAAGACATGGGAATACCAGACCACCTGACCTGCCTCCTGAGAAATCTGTATGCAGATCAAGAAGCAACAGTTAGAACTGGATATGGAACAACAGACTGGTTCCAAATCGGGAGAGGAGTACGTCAAGGCTGTATATTGTCACCCTGCTTATTTAACTTATATGCAGAGTACATCATGAGAAATGCTGGACTGGATGAAGCACAAGCTGGAATCAAGATTGCTGGGAGAAATATCAATAATCTCAGATATGCAGATGATACCACCTTTTGGCAGAAAGCGAAGAACTCCAGATGGTGATTGCAGCAATAAAATTAAAAGACGCTTGCTCCTCGGAAGACAAGTTATGACCAACCTAAATAGCGTATTAAAAAGCAGAGCCATTACTTTGCCAACCAAGGTCTATCTATTCAAGGCTATGGTTTTTCTAGTAGTCACATATGGATGTGAGAGTTGGACTATAAAGAAAGCCGAGCGTGGAAGAATTGCTGCTTTTGATCTGTGGTGTTGGAGAAGACTCTTGAGAGTCCCTTGGACTGCAAGGAGATCCAACCAGTCCATCCTAAAGGAAATCAGTCCTGAGCATTTATTGGAAGGACTGATGCTGAAGCTGAAGCTCCAATACTTTGGCCACCTGATGTGAAGAACTGACTCATTTGAAAAGACCCTGATGCTGGGAAAGATTGAGGGTGGGAGGAGACGGGGACAACAAAGGATGAGAGGGTTGGATGGCATCACCGACTTGATGGACATGAGTTTGAGTAAACTCCGGGAGTCGGTGATTGACAGGGAGGCCTGGTGTGCTGCAGTCCATGGGGTCACAAAGAGTTGGACACGACTGAGCGACTGAACTGAACTGAGCTAAACTGAACTGAGGTACCCAACTAACACAATCATCTGTATAGTACTGAACTGTAATAGGCTTATGATCCTTTTCACACAAATAATACATAAACGCAAACAGAAAAAATAAAACATTTAAAAATCTTACAGTGTAGTGCCTTGAAAGTACAGTAGTCCAGGACGACAGCTGGCACACAGGGGCTGGCATCGAGTGAGCAGGCAGGGAGATTTGCTGCCCGGGGGAGGGAGAGGAGCTGGGAGACGGTCGAGCTGGAGGACCACCAGCGATAGGAGATGGGGGGCGGGCTGCCGTTTCACTCATGCCTGACGTTGATGGCATGGATTCTGGTTCCTTGCTGGATTCAGTTCTACCTACCCTCTTGGAAAAATGATCCAGTGATGTCTAGGCAGTGGCTCTTTTTCTCTCATCATAGATGACATGGTAGCACCAGATTGCGTTCTGAACGACTGCTGCAAACTTCATGTACCATTGTATGTTCAGGTCCTGTGCCTCAAAAATGAACAGTGCTTAAAAAAAAAAAATGAACAGTGCTTCCTCGAATAAAGAAAATCCCCTCACCGTTTCCTGCATCGTGAATCTCCTCGGTTCTTGTTTTTCCCCTTGTCTCCCTCCATCCTTTCTCTGGGCCTCCAATTCCATCAGGTCTTCAGCACATGTGTCTTCTACATTGGCAGTGGCGTTCTTCACCACTAGCACCACCTGGGAAAGTGTTGGTGACTTGCTTCTAAACAGTAGAACATGGCATAGCACATTCTCTACCATGTGTTGTATGTTCTAACGTGTTCTAACACACGTGTAAGCTCCATGTGTTGCACAGAAACAGTATTGTAAAGTACGCAAAAGCACAACCTCTTATAGAGGATGCATGCATGTGACGATGTACACCGGACACGTGACCTAAATTACGTGAGTGGACATGCAAATGCACATTTGCATTTTTGAATGTTCACATTTTGAAGGTTCATCCACAAGGGACTTGCTATACCATATTCTATTGTTTAGAAGCAAGTCACCAACGGTTTCTCAGGTGGCGCTAGTGGCGAAGAACCCAGATGCCAATACAGGAGACATAAGAGATGTGGGTTCCATCCCTGAGTCAGGAAGATCCCCTGGAGGAGGGCATGGCAATCTGCTCCATTATTCTTGCCTGGAGAATCCCCATGGACAGAGGAGCCTGTATGTGGGCTATAGTCCTTGGGATCGCAGAATTGGACCGGGCCGTAATGACAACACACTGGTGGCCCAGTGGTGAAGAATCTGCCTGCCAATGCAGGAGACATGGGTTTGATCCCTGCGCCAGGAAGATCCCCTAGAAAAGGAGATGGCAACCCACTCTAGTATTCTTGCCTGGGAAATCCCATGGACAGAGGAGCCTGGGGTTGCAAAAGAGCCTTAGTGACTAATAAACAACAACACTTAATTTAACCTTCATTACAGCCCATGTCATGTGTCCATCCTACAGATGAGGAAACTGAGACATGGAGAGTTAGTAACTCCCTTGGTCACAGAGCTGTTAAGTAGCAGGTTTAGAAACCCAATGCAGGTGGTCTGGTGGCAGGATGTGGTATTACTAGCCACATGCGTTCGATGCCATGCTGCTTCTCAATGTTAAAATGTTTATTGCATGTGTCTTTTTACCAGTCCTATTCCTATTAATGTACTGTTATATTTCTCTGCCAAGCCTTTCATTAAAAAAATCAAGAGCTCGTTTGTCTGGATTATTGAATATTTTAGCTTTTACTGCCATGT
Organism: Odocoileus virginianus; assembly: GCF_023699985.2. Classification (NCBI taxonomy): domain Eukaryota; kingdom Metazoa; phylum Chordata; class Mammalia; order Artiodactyla; family Cervidae; genus Odocoileus; species Odocoileus virginianus. The sequence goes on along the minus strand of NC_069706.1, from coordinate 8,633,751 downwards.
TTGAAAGAAATATTTCAAAAGATTGAAAGCAATGCCTGTCTGAAAAATGTGTGCGTAAGATTAGCTATTTGAGAATGGATTCTCTCTCTCTTTGTATGTATGTGTCAGATCTTTCTTCATATATTTACATATTATATTTCTTTTCAGGCCTGGTATAGCTTCCCTGTTTATCATGTCTTTCCCACTAGACTGAGAGTGTCCTGTGTCAGTTACAATAGGCTAGGTTTTGCAGCAGAAACAAATGACTCCCAAAGTTCAGCAGCCTCCCGCTGAAAAGGTTTATTTCCTCTCCCATTGCCTGTCCATTGTAGGCTGGCAGTGGCTCTGCTCCAGGTCATCTTCACTCCGGGACCTGGCAGATGGAAGGAACTGTGTGAAACAGTGCCAGTCTCATGGCGGAGGGACAGAAAAGACATAGTGAATAATGTGTTGGCTGTTAAATCTGCTGGGAAGTGACACGTGTCAATTCCATCTGCATATGGGGTGGCCAAAACTAGCCACAGAGTTATTACTGAGTTTGATAGGATGGGAATGTAAACATTTTCTTGTGAGAAATGATCCTGAATCTTTGCCAGATAGTGTTAAAATCCACTGTGTAAATCTTTTTGTTTGTTTGTTTGTTTTTTAAAAAGAGCTTTTATTTATCTTTTGGGCCACACTGCTTGGCACATGGGATTTTAATTCCCCAACCAGGGATCAAACGCATGTCCCCTCCAGTGGAGGCATGAAATCTTAACCACTGAACCACCAGGGAAGCCCTTCCTGTGTGTAAATCTTATGCAATTAATTTCATGAACAATAACAATACTTACAGCAGTAAAGTACTGGGTGCAGTTCCAAGTTCTTTACATAAATTAAGCCACTGAACCCTCATAACAACCCTGTGAGGAAGGGAATATTATTATTCCCATTTTACAGATGGGGAAAGTGAGGCACTGAACAGTTAAAAGTCCCATGCCCAAGGTCACAGAGCTGGGTGCACCCTTCAGTGTGGGGCAGGGAATTCCCTTCAGGCTGGGAGCTGAGTGGAGAACCGGGAAGGAGGCTTGGGACAGAATTTCCAGGTCCAGCTGAGAAAACGTGGGGCTCCTTCCTCCTCTGGCTGCTTCTCAGTGATCTCCTTTTGCCCCAGGCTCCATGGGGCCCCATCCCTTCCCGTGGCTCATTTTCAGCTCCCCAGCTGAAATTCTGTGTTTAGGGCCTGCTGAACACTGTAAAAATGTCAATTAAGTTGATTTAAAAATGCTCCCAGTCTAATTAACAACAAAACTGAGTGTCGGTGCAGGCAGGCAGGGCTAAGAATAAATAATATGAATATTAAAAGGTTTCTGGTGTTGTTAATTATCAATAATAAATTATATCCCACCTCCACCCTCTCTTTGGCTGCCAGTGATCCCAGGAAGAGTTATTACTAGAAGTGTGACATGTGGCTTATTCATCCACCATGGAGAAGAAATGCAGGCACTGAAGACTCAGGCCCCAGGAATCACAGCTCTTGTGACCTCTAGTCCGATGAATTTAAATCGTTAGCGGTCCTGCAGGAGACCATCCTCACAGTGTGGACCATAAGCCAGCTCTCACCCCAGGCAGGTGCCCTTTCAATGTCTGGTGAATGAATAAATGAGCTAAATTAGTTTCGAGCTCATAGCCGTACCTCTGAGCATGAGTCCGGGCCCTGCTCCGTCCTGGCTGTGTGAACCTGAACGAGTCACTTAACTTCTCTGTGTCTGTTTCTTCTGCTGTGAAATAGAGTTGATAATAGGAGCTACTTCACATGTCATGAAGATGAAGGCAGAGTCTGCATGTGAAAGCTCCAGGCACATAGTAAGTGCTCAGTGAATATTAGCCAGCATCATCATCTTCATTGTCGTCATCATTTAAAACCATTTTTTTGCTTATTTACTTTGTTGCATCATGTGGGAATCTTTCATGGCTGTGTGTGGACCCAGTAGCTGTGATGTGGCCCGAGTTGCTCAACCAGGGATCCAACGTCCGTCTCCTGCATTACCAGGTGTATTCTCAACCACTGGACCACCTGGGAAGTTCCCATCATCGCCATTTAAATTGTAATTGCAACTCTGTGCTGGAGGAACTTAAAGGTTTCTTGATTCATCCTCTTGAAGGAATAAAAAGGATGCAGCCAATAAAAATGTTTACAAAGACATTTTAACAAAAGGAAAAAATGCTTATGTTAAGTTTAAAGAAGCAGACTGCAGAATTTTATATGCTTTGTTATTGCAGTGATTTTAAACACAGACAGAAACAGGGTAGAGTTACATCCAAACATTACTGGTGATGTTTTTCTGGGTAGTGGGTCTAGGTGCTTATTTTATTTTCTTCAGTATATTTTATGTAGCTTTATTATTTTTTTTTTTTACAGTAAGAGTGTTCTGTTTATTATGAAAATTTCCCAATATACTTAAGAATAAACTAGTATTATGGACATCTATAGACCCGCCACTGAGATTTAGTAATTGTTAACATTTTGCCATATTTACTTAATCTTTTTTGTTTGTTTGTTTTGGATGAAATATTTTATTTTGATTCTTTCTTTCTTTATTTTTTCATTTATTTTTATTAGTTCGAGGCTAATTACTTCACAACATTGCAGTGGGTTTTGTCATACATTGACATGAATCATTTTATCCCTAAATATTTCTGTGGATCTCTAAAATATTTTCCTACCTAACCACAATACCCTGATCACATCTGACAAAATTAGGGACAATTTTTTCACGTTGGCTAATACAGACCTACTTTATTTCATTGTACTTCACGTCACTGTGCTTTGCAGATATTGTTTTTTACAAACTGAAGGTTGGTGGTTACACTGAATCTAGCAAGTCTATTTTTGTTTATTTATGTTTGGCTGTGCGGGGTCTTCATTGCTGGGCGGGCTTTTCTCTAGTTGCAGAAGGCGGGGGCTGCTTTCTAGTTGCGGTGCGCGGGTTCCTCATCTCGTGACTTCTCTTTTCGGAGCACGGGCTCCAGGTGCAGGCTTCAGTAGTTGCAGCACATGGGTTCAGTACCTGTGGCTCCCAGACCCTAGAGCACAGGATCAATGATTGTGGTGCACAGACTTAGTTGCTCTGAGGCATGTGAGATCTTCCTGGATCAGGGATCGAACCTGTGTCTCTTGCATTGGCAGGCGTGTTCTTTACCACTTAGCCTGCAAGTCTATTGACATCATTTCTCCAACAGTTTTTGCTCTCTGCATGTCTCTATGTCACATTGTGATAATTCTCACAATATTTCAAACTTTTTCATTATCTTTATATTTGTTATGGTGATCTGTGTTCCTCGATCTTTGATGTTACTACCTCTATGAACTGTTGAAGGCTCGGATAATGGCTAGGGTATTTCAGCAATGAAGTAATTTTTAGTTCAGATATGTACGTTGTTTTTGTTAGACATCATGCTATTGCATAATTAATAGACTACAGTATAGTGTAAATATACCTCTTATATGTACTGGGAAAGCGAAAAATTAGAGTGACTCTATTTCAATGGAACTGAACTAGCAATATCTCTGAGGTCTGCCTGTACATAATCCATATGCACATTCTACCAATTGGTCTTCAAAAAAAGTTTTTAATAGATTTGCTTAAATCAGGGTCCTTAAATTAAGGACCATACATTACATTTGCATATCATGTCCCTTATTTCTCTGTAAATGAAGAGTAACATAGCCCGGCCTTTATATCCATCACATTGACTTGTTGAGCCAGACCAAGTCACTTATTCTGTTGAAGGTCCAACTTCTGTGTTTGCTTTTTCTTTGTGGCTGCATTGCTTTTGTAATGAAAACAATGTGATAAAAAATTACTCCCCTCTGTAGTTTCTAGCCACACTCCCAACTGTGTTGTAAGCAATAACTACCCCGTGCCAGGCATGGTGTGTGTGCGCCATGTGCTCACTCAGTCATGTACAACTCTTTGCGACCCCATTGATTGTAGTCCACCAAGCTCCTCTGCCCATGGAATTCTCCAGGCAAGAACACTGGAGTGGGTTGCCATTCCCTTCTCTAGAGGATCTTCTCAACCCAGGGATCGAACCTGGGTTTCCTGCATTGCAGGCAAGTTCTTTACCATCTGAGCCACCAGGGAAGCCCCACCAAGCATGGTACTCAGCACTTTATTTATGCTATCTTATTTTAATTATCATAATAAACTCATGACACAAGTACTCTTTATCAAGCCCTTTATATAAATGATGAAAATGAGGCACACAAGTGAAATAACTTGCCAAGGCTCAATCATCGAGTAGACCAGCTCTCAAGGCAGTGAGCTGAACTGCCCTGCAGCATTGAAAGAACTGAAAGAGATGCTGCAAACGAAGAAGGAAGGTAGGGAGACCAGCCCTTCCTCCCCTGGGGGTGCTACATGACAACCAGCAGGCAGATTTCCCATGATGCTCAGGGGGAGGTCTGCAGGAAGGGATGGGGTAGTGTCTGCAGTGATTAAATCTGTTCTGGGCATCTCTCGGGTTTCCTTCTGCTTCCTTTTCTCCCATTCTTGGAATGGAAGGGCCCTGGGAAGCTTGTGCTTGAGAGTGAGTCCCCAGGTCTGCTATTTATAGGCAAGGTGACATCAGACCCAGAAAGCAGCCCTCAAGGGAGCCTCCAAGCTGCCAGGGTAAATGACCTGTGGGATTCACTAGCTATTGAATTCCTGGGTCTTCATTCATGAGCGTTCTGGAAAAGTCAGGCAAAGGACACAGCGCATTTGAGGAAAGAACACTGGAAAGGGACGTTCACACACCTAGGTCCTTAGCAATGTTTGCTTCTGTCATGGGCAGGCTGTGTGTCTTTGCCTGTGGCATTCCGGCTTCCGTGAGCCCAAGTGCCCTGCATTATATGTGATTTAAAGCTGTCAGTTGGCTCTCCATTGTGAGGTTGTTATAAGAATTATGTGAAGGTAAGAGTGGGAGTGGGCTTCCCAGGTGGCTCAGTGGGCAGAGAATCCTCCTGCAATGCAGGAGACCTGGGTTCGATCCCTGAGTTGGGAAGGAGGGCATGGCAACCCACTCCAGTATTCTTGCCTGGAGAATGCCATGGACAGTGGAGGCTGGAGGCCTACAGTCCATAGAGTCAGGAAGAGTCAGACATGATTGAAGCAACTGAGCATGCGTGCGCGCCCGCGCCTGCACACACACACACACACACACACGAGTGGGAGTGACTATGGAGCTATAAGAACTCCTCTCTAGGATGTTCTGCAGTTGCAAATTCAGATGTGCAAATGGGCTAGGTGGGCAGCATGTGGTTCCCGGGAGAGCTGTCATGTTCCAACAGGACCACATAGCCATGGCTGATTGATTAGCCAACACCTTGGCAATGGACCTAGGCTTCCCCAGCATGTTTGGGCTTAGGAAGGAAGGGGGGGTCAGTCATTCTTTCCTGAGGGTTTAGGTCCAAACTGGGAACAGAGAGCATTGACATGAATGCTCTCTCATTATGAGGAATACAGTTCAGTGAGGAAGGTGAATACAGTGAGCAAGTGGCAGGGAGAGAGACACGTGAGATCCAGGTTCCAGCTGTTCCTGGGATCTGACTGCATCCCTGAGGTTTGCCTGTTCAAATCATGTTTGGCTTCTCTGAGCCAACCATTCCTCCTTTTTTTTTGGTTTAATGGCTTTTGAGATTATTTCAAAGGAGAAAGCTAGAATGTACTATGAGCTTGGAGACCACCTCCTAGTCCCTTCATCTCATTTTGTAGCTAACATTCAGCATCGTAACCACCTTGCTCAGGTAACTGAGCAAGTGAGTGGCAAAACCTGCACAAGAGTCCAGGTCTCCTGAATCCCATCCCAGGGCCTCCCCCACCTCTCCAAGCTGCCTCTTTTCTATCTGGGCAGCGCATCATAATGGCATGTGTTAAAAAACAGTAGCTCTAACTATTTACTGAGTATATACTAAGTTCTTCCCTGTATTCAGTGATGCTCATGCAATATATCAATAGTGCATGCATGCTAAGTCACTCCAGTCGTGTCTGACTCCTTGAAACCCTATGGACTGTAGCCCACCAGGCTCCTCTGTCCATGGGATTCTCCAGGCAAGAATACTGGAGTGGGTTGCCATGTCCTCCTCCAGGGAATCTTCCCAACCTAGGGATCAAACTCACATCTCTTATATCTCCTGCATTGGCAGGCGGGTTCTTTACCACTAGTGCCACCTGGGAAGCCCATCTTAATAGTAACCCAGTGAAGAAGCTATTATTTTTCTCATTTTGTATAGTGGGACACTGAAGTTTAGCAAGGTTAAGCCACTTACCTGAAGACATACCTGTAGTAAGTCACAGAGCCAGGATTCAAACTCAAGTCCTCATGCTTAATCATGGTGCCCTGCCCTGACTTTGGCTTCCTGCTCTGCTGAAAGTGACAGTGACTGCACAGTCCTTTGAGCCAGTCTCCTGCTGAGACTATGACTGTGCCTGAGCAGTCCCAAGAGATCCATCATTTCCTCTATGCTGCAGTCACTGGCATGGGCGTTCTCGGACTTGTATTATTTACCCAAGAATTTCCAAGGCTGCTTTCTTTGGGAAACAAATATATCTGCAAATATGAATGTAAAATTGGTTTTGTTTACCCAGAAGTGGAGAGAGCTCCAGGTGTTCTTGGGGAATATTGGTGCAAACAGGAGGGCATGCAGTCGTGTCTGACTCTTTGCGACCCTGTGGACTGTAGCCCACCAGGCTCCTCTGTCCTTGGGATTCTCAAGCAAGAATACTGGAGTAGGTTGCCACGTCCTCCTCCAGGGGATCTTCCCGACCCAGGGATCGAACCTGTGTCTCTTACGTCTCCTGCATTGGCAGGTGGGTTCTTTACCACTAGCAACATCTGGTGCAAACATGTGTGTGCAAAAGAGGCCCAGGTTTTGCTCATCAACCCTGTGGTAGAGAAGGGAATTCTGGACGTCTCCCCACTAAGGTGGCTTTGGCTTGTCAACAAAAGGATATCCTGTGGTGAACAGGGATGGCCACTAAGGTACCTTTCAGGTTCATAGAGATGACAAAGGGAAATCTGTCTCAAAGTGTCAACTCCTTTTTCTAAAAAATTATTTACTTAGTTATATTTTTGGTTGCACTGGTTCTTTGTTGCTGCTCGAGAGCTTTCTCTAGTTGCGGCAAGCAGGGGCTACTCTCTGTTGCAGTGCTCAGACTTCTCATTGCAGTGACTCCTCTAGTTGCAGAGCATGAACTCTAGGCACATGGGCTTCAGTAGTTGTGGTGCACAGGGCTAGTTGCTCTCCACGGCATGTGGGATCTTCCCGGACCAGGGATAGAACCTGTGTCCCCTGCATTGGTAGGCAGATTCTTAACCACTGGGCCACCAGGGAAGTCCCTTGGAGCGTCAACTTCTGATCTTCAAGAACTACTTGGGAGGCTTGTTCAAAGTGCAGTGTATCAGTTATCTATTGCTGCGTAACACACTGCCCCAGATCTCAGTGGCTTAAAACAACAGCATCTAGTTTGCTGAGGAATCTGCAGTGAGGGCAGGATTCGGCAGTCATGGCTTGTCTTTGCACTTTCAAGATGACTCATGTGCCCAGCTTGGCACTGTATGCCCGTTGACAGAAAACCCTGCCAGGGTCGCGGGCTGTGGGCCCTGGTTCCTCGCTGCGTCAGGTTCTCTCTGTATGCTTGGGCTTCCTCATAGCATGGTGGCTGGGCTTCCAGAGTGAACGTCCCAAGAGAACAAGACGAAATTATGTTGCGTTTTTATCTAGCCTCAGAAGTCTCTCCTGTGCTGTCCTGTTGATCCAGGGAGTAAACAAGGCTCATTTAGTTTCAATGGCTCATAAGCTCAACCTCTTGATGGGGAAGTGACAGGAGTAGTCACCTCCAGGGAGGGAAGCCAGCTGGCTGGAGGCAGAAAAAAGAGGGAGAAGAGAAAGGGACAGTAGAGAGAGACTGGTGCGAGAAGGCAGAGAACGTCACACTGCAGGGCCTGAGTTGCTTTTGGCATGCAAGTAGATTACCTTTTTAAAAAAAATGTTATCTACTTTTAATTGGAGGATAATTGCTTTACAATATTGTGTTGGTTTCTGCCATATAGCAACATGAATCAGCCACAGATATTCATATGTCCCCTCCCCCTGGAACCTCCCTCCCACCTCCCACCCTGTCTACCCCTCTAGGTTTTCACGGAGGACCGAGTTTGAGCTTTTTGCATCACACAGCAAATCCCCACCTTCTGTCCCTTTTACATGCGGTCGTGTATGTTTCCATGCTACTCTCTCAATCCATCCCACCCTCTCTTCCCCGCACCGCGCCCACCAGTCTGTTCTCTACGTATACGTCTCCATTGCTGCCCTCCAAATGGGTTCATCAATACCGTCTTTCTAGCTTCCACATATGTGCGGTAATATACGATATTTGTTTTTCTCTTTCTGACTTACTTCTGTATAATAGGCTCTAGGATCATCCACCTCATTAGAATGGACTCAAAGTGTGTTTACAGGATGAATCAAAGTGCTGAGCTGGCAGGGAGCAGTGGGTGGGTATGTTGATGTGGGAGCTTGCGTGTTTCTGGGCAGGTATGGGTGACACAATTAAATCAACTCCAATGGGAAGCAAAGGAGAAGATTCCGCCCTGGCCAGGTGTGCCTGAGCCCTTGGTCCCAGAGGTACACTCTGGCTGACCTGGTGCATCTCATCAAACAGAAAGAGATTCAGCTGTCCCTGGGGGGCTGCAGATACCCCCACGGACAGCAGAAACACATCCATAGGCAGAAATCACCCTTCACCCTTTCACCAAGAGCAAAACAAAATAAAACTCCCAACAGGCAAACAGAACAAAAACAAAACCCCCAACCCTACAGAAAACCTCACTGAAGAAAGAAATCTGGGAGGTGTATATGCATGAATGCTTAGTCGCTCTTATCCAACTCTTTGCAACCCCAGGGACTGCAGCCCACCAGGCTCCTCTATCCATGGGACACTCCAGGCAAGAACACTGGAGTGAGTCACCATTCCCTTCTCCAGGGGATCTTCCTGACCCAGGGATCAAACTCAGGTCTCCTGTATTAGCAGGTGGATTCTTTACCATCTGACCCAACAGGGAAGCCCTGGGAAGTATATATAATACCTTTTTATGAAGACCCCACATGTGCCATCTGCTTAATTTAATTCTCACACAACCATGGTTTCGCAGATGAGAAAAGACACCGAGGCTCTGGTAGGCAGAGTGACTTGCCTGCGTGCACACACTAGACGCAGGGGCACACGTGTGATTCCTGCCAGCTCCCTTGGCTCCCAGGTCTGGCTGGTGAGCATCAGTCTTTTCTCCACTCCCTGTAGGCTGGGTCCTTGGGCAGCTTTGCCTAATGAAGAGAAATGTTCTTTATGCAATTTGGATCTGACCGCTCGACTTGGCGACAATTTGTTTTGTGACTTCCCAGTAAAAATGGAATTCTTTTTTAGGAACAGTGACTCTTGGAGGGCAGAGCCAGGAATTTTAATTGGGTGAGAGGCAGCAGTGAGTGTTGGAGTGGGGAGTCTGGAAGCACCTACTCCACTCCTGATTGTGACACCTTGGGCAGCAATACTAATGCTCATTAATAATAATAATACCCTCCACTTATTGATCTCTTACTATGTACAGGGTGTTGTACTGGGCAACTCATGTGCATCACCTGATTTAATCTTCTCAGCACTCCTGGCAGGGATGGAGGTACAAATATCATCCCCATTTCATAGATGAGAAAACTGAGGCTTCAGACATTGTGCAAGTTGCCCAAGGCCACCCAAATAGATAGGGTTAGAGCTGAGATTTGTGCCTGGGCAGAGGGCTTCCAAAGCCTGTACTTCTACCATCATGCTGTCATCATATTGACAGACATGTGAACACAGTACAAACACTGACATTTATTGAATGTCTCATGTTGTATACACTGCTCCAGTCACTGTATGCAATGTATCATTTAATCCCCAGAATTCTGTGAAGTCAAAATTATTATCATCTCCATTTTTTCCCATGAATGAATTGCCTTCTTCCTTGTTTAGTTCCTAAGTCATGTCCTACCCTTTGTGACCCCATGGACTGTAGTCTGCCAGGCTCCTCTGTCCATAGAATTCTCCAGGCAAGAATACTGGAGTGTGTTGTCATTCCTTCTCCAGGGGAATCTTCCAGACTCAGGGTTTGAATTCTCATCTCCTGGATTAGCAGGAGGATTCTTTATGACTGAGGCACCAGGGAAGCCCTCTCTCATGTTTCAATTCAGTTCAGTTCAGTTCAGTTCAGTCACTCAGTCTTGTCCAACTCTCTGTGACCCTACGGACTGCAGCACCCCAGGCTTCCCTGTCCATCACCAACTCCCAGAGTTTACTCAAACTCATGTCCATTGAATCAGTGATGCCATCCAACCATCTCATCCTCTGTCATCCCCTTCTCCTCCTGCCTTCAGTCTTTCCCAGCATCAGGGTCTTTTCCAATGAGTTAGTTCTTTGCATCAGGTGGCCAAAGTACTGGTGTTTCAGCTTCAGCATCAGTCCTTCCAATGAATATTCAGTACTGATTTCCTTTGGGATGGACTGGTTGGATCTCCTTGCAGTCCAAGGGACTCTCAAGAGTCTTCTCCAACACCACAGTTCAAAAGCAGCAATTCTTCAGCTCTCAGCTTTCTTTATGGTCCAGTTCTCAGCTTTCTTTACGGTCCAGTTCTCATATCTGTACATGACTACTGGAAAAAACCATAGCTTTGACTAGACAGACCTTTGTTGCCAAAGTAATGTCTCTGCTTTTTAATATGCTGTCTAGGTTGGTCATAGCTTTTCTTCCAAGGAGCAAGCATCTTTTAATTTTATGGCTGCAGTCACCATCTGCAGTGATTTTGGAGCCCAAGAAAGTAAAGTCTCTCACTGTTTCCACTATTCCCCATCTATTTGCCATGAAGTGATGGGACCAGATGCCATGATTTTAGTTTTCTGAATATTGAGTTTTAAGCCAAAATTTTCACTCTCCTCTTTCACTTTCATCAAGAGGCTCTTTAGTTCTTCGCTTTTTGCCATATGGGTGGTGTCATCTGCATATCTGAGGTTATTGATATTTCTCCCAGCAATCTTGATTCCAGCTTGTGCTTCATCCAGCCTGGCATTTCACATGATGTACTCTGCATACAAGCGAAATAAGCAGGGTGATAATACACAGCCTTGACGTACTCCTTTCCAGATTTGGAACCAGTCTGTTGTTCCACGTCCAATTCTAACTGTTACTATCAGACCTGCACAGAGATTTTTCAGGAGGCAGGTCAGGTGGTCTGGTATTCCCATGTCTTTAAGAATTTTCCACAGTTTGTTACGATCCACACAGTCAAAGGCTTTGGCTCACACATTTGGTGAGGGGATTGTTCTCCTTCAGTTGCATGGATGTTTTCTAAGAGCTGTTGCTTTCAGAAAAAGGGTTAAGCCAGGCATGGGCTCTGGTCCCGTAAGGGTGAGTGCTGGCCTTTGATGAAGCCCCCCTCGCCCTTTCGCTCTGAGAGAAGCTCTTGGTGGGGGGGGGGGGGTGTGCCGCTGGACACACGCCTGGACAAACCCCCTGCACCTTCTCCGGAGGCTGGAAGCACAGGCCGCTCCCTGGGGCTCACCCAGCCTGGCTCCATCAGTCCAGGCTGGGCAGCCGGCCTCCTTGGCAGAGCGGGCCCCAGCCTGAGGCTCCCGGGCCCCGCGTGGCTCGGTGAACTGTGCAAGGAAAGGAGGACCTGCCAGCGCGTCACCGGCCAGCTCCCCGCCGGGCACCATCTGGGACGCGCTGAGCTGGAGAGCCGGGCGGCCAATGGCAGCCTCCCCCGCCCCGCGGGCCGCACCGCCCCGAGCGTGCCGCCCAGGGACAGTGTCAGGACGTCAGGAGACAGAGCATCCCAGGGAACCTCTTCTCCGGTACTCCCAGAGGGCATGACAAACGAATGTGTGTCTGACCTTTCCTGTGGCCGCCACTATGCTGAGGGCTTCATGTGTGTTGTCTCATTTAATTTACTCTTCACATACTCCCATAAATTATCCACATTTTATATTACTAGGTGAAGAAGCTAAGGCACAGAGAGTCTGAGGGACCTACCCAGCGTCCCCCAGCTGGTAAGTTTCAAAGCCGGGGTCAGGCTGTATTTTTTTTTCCTTTTTCTTTTTCTGTTTGAATTTATTCCTACCTACTGGTGGCTCAAACAGTAAAGAATCTGCTGGTGATGCGTTGGCAGGTCCTCCTTTCCTTGCAGTTCACCGAGCCACACGAGGCCGGGAGCCTCAGGCTATGGCCCGCTCTGCCAAGGAGGTCGGCTGCCCAGCCCGGGCTGATGGAGCCAGGCTGGGTGAGCCCCAGGGAGCGGCCTGTACCTCCAGCCTCCGGAGAAGGTGCAGGGGGTTTGTCCAGACGTGTCCAGCAGCACACCCGCATCCCAAACTCTCCTGCCTACAATGCAGGAGACCCGGTTTGATCCCTGGGATCAGGAAGATCCCCTGGAGAAGGAAATCCACTGGAGAACTCCAATATTCTCCCTGGAAAATCCCATGGACACAGAAACCTGGAGGGCTACAGATCATGCGGTTGAAGAGTCTCAAACAACTGGGCGACTAAGTTTCATTTTCACATATATTGTCTGTTCAAAACAACCTCCCCCCGCCCACCGAAAAAAACCCACCCAGCCCCACTTTAGTTGAAATTGCTCTGAGAAAATATGTAGCTCATCTGAGTTAAAACCGACCATCTCAGACAAGGAAGTTTTCTATTTTCCATTATTATTTTCTCTTTTTCAGTTCCGTATTTGGCCCCCTCAGTTTTATTGAGAAATAATTGACATGACTGTATAAATCTAAAGTGTACAGCATGATGGTTTGGTTTACATGTATTGTGAAATGATTGCTACAATAGGTTAACATCCATCATCTCATACAGATACAATTAAAAAAAAAGAGATTTATCTTTGTGATGAGAACTCTTAGGATCTACGCTCTTACCAACTTTGCTATAGCTCATCAGCAGTCACCATGTTGTACATCACAGTCTATTTTTGAAAGCCTGCCTGGCTCCTGAGTCTTGGATTCTAAACATCACTCAGTCTCTTGAAAGTAAAAGTCACTCAGTTGTGTCCGACTCTTTGTGACCCCATGGACTATATAGTCCATGGAATTCTCCAGGCCAGAACACTGGAGTGGGTAGCCTTTCCCTTCTCCAGGGGATCTTCCCAACCCAGGGATCAAACTGAGGTCTCCCGCATTGCAGGCAGATTCTTTACTAGCTGAGCCACCAGGGAAGTCCTTACTTTTGAGCAGTTCTATCTGATCCCCTGCTCCCTGTGAGTCTTTGGCTTCTTCTCTGGGCTGTGTTTTCACAATGAGTTCATCAGAGTCGCAGAGCTCTGTTGGGGTGGGGGCTATGGTGTGGGTGTGGGTGGGGTTGGGGAAGGGGTGAGGAGAAACTGAGGATGAGCATCAGACCCCCAGCCCGAGAACTGCTTTTAACCTGAGAGCAAATGCCACTGTTCACTGGTTCCTCTTGTGTGTGACAGGTGGCTTACAGTAGGGGTTATGGTAAGTTTCAAGACCAGCAATTGCTGATCTGACATTCTTGTGCCCCAAAAGAGGAGGAAAATAAACCACAGAGAGAGAGGGAAAGAGCCCCATCTAAAGAGGCCCAGAAAACTAGTGACTTGGGCAGATAATGCACTTGTTCAAAGTGCAGGTTCTGGAGCCAGACATGAATGGTTCAGGCCCCAGCCCTGCCTAAAATTGGTGGTGTCCTTGAACAGAGTGGTTCTTGACTGCTAGACAATCCCTGTCTTACTGTCCCTAAGTGCTCTAAGTTGGGTGGTTGAGGCTCCGAGTTACCTCACTAAATGTGGAAGAATTCAATGACTGGTTCAGCTCTTCACCCTCAACCCTAGCTCCCAACTCAAAGGGCCCATGGTACCCGCATGCCTTTGGAGCTGACCATTTATGATGCACATTCAGGGCTACCCAGGCTTCCCTGGTTGCTCAGCTGGTAAAGAATCTGCCTGCAATGCGGGAGACCCAGGTTTGATTCCTGGATCAGGAAGATCCCCTGAAGAAGGGAATGGCAACCCACTCCAGTATTCTTGCCTGGAGAATCCCATGGACAGAGGAGCCCGGTGGGGCTACAGTCCACGAGTTCACAAAGAGTTGGACACAGCTGAGCAACTAACACACATATACACACACACAGGGGTACCCAAGGACTGCCCTCCTTTTCCCCTCCACAAAGGAATAATTTGTAGTGACTTTACATCTGGCAACCCCTAATGGGATTCACGCCCAGCAGAGTTCACAGGCAGGGAAGGGGCCAGGCTTGGGACCAGAGGATGTCAGGAGAAAGCTGCGTGTGACCCTTAGTAAGTGCGTGACCTTCAGTGCCTTCCTCCACATTTCCAGGCCTCTGCGTCCTCATCGTCAGAGCGAGGCTGGAGGTTCAATGCCTTCCTTGAGCCTCTGGAGCTTTGTCACTGCATGTTCCAATGAGTCCAGGTGCCAGGAAATACCACCCCTCTCCTCCGGATCCAGGCATTTCCCTGAGAAGTGTCCTCCCTAAGTGCAGACTCACGAATCAGACAGGGTCCTAACTGACTGAGCCTTCCTCTCTGTGCCATGAGTGATGAGACTTTTGAATGTTCCTGGCCTTGGGAAACTGGCCTCACGTGGTCTGGGTGCAGGGCTTTCAAAGGGACAGCTCTGACACAGCCACGGCTGAGCAAGAGAACTTGAGGTCAGGCCAGGTCTCCACACGATGAAGTCCAATTCTTCCGCCAAGGGAAGAGTTTTATGAAGGAGAGGACCGCCTTCCTCTGGGCGCAGAAGCTGCCAGGCACGGGCAAGTGTGAGATGGGGCATCGCAGCGTGGCCAGGTCAGGAGCTCTTTCCTGCTATTCCTCCTGGAGGGGGTGTTGCTGACCTGGTTGGTCAGATTTCTGAATACTCGTAGTGGTGTGCTTCCTAGAGGGCAGGGTGACTGGCTGATAAAAGGTGACACATGTGTTGGGCTTCCTTCTTGCTGCGGCCCGAGTAGTTAAAGGCTCAGGCTCCTTTCAGAGGAAACACTTGGCCGTCTCCTGCTCTCTGTCCCTTCCCTTCAGCCCCACACAGTTCAGCACCTTTGCTTGATCCAGACCTTTCTGGTTGGTTAGGCACCCTGGTGGACACCCTGCTCACATCTCCTTGGGCCACCCTGTCTACAAGATCACTTGTGAAACATTCATCCTGATGGCTTTGTGAGATGGAGTATTTCCGGCCATATTGGTAAACGGGATGTCACAGCCTTCAGGGATTCCAGCCTTTCAGGTGTAAATGTCGGAGCCTGTGAAAGGAACGATTGCCATGAGCCCAGACGGGTGCATCTTCCCATACACAGAAGAGCACTAAATTCCTTAATTTGAGATAACTGGTTTCCCTTAATTAACAGTAATCTTTTGATATTCAGACTACTTGCCTCTTGTTGCAAACTTCTATGTAACCTGACTCCTCGCCCGCCAGCCCCCTACCCCCGCAGCCTCCCAGAAACAGTTCTCTCAGGGTCACCTGAGATGCTGCCTCCGGGGCTTGAAGTCCTAACAATTCCCAGGGAATAAACAACTCTCAACTTTTAGGTTGCGTGTATTTTTTTCTTTTTGCAGTTAACAGCTTCCTGTAGTTCTCTGGGCACAGGGTGGACTGGAAGTGTGGGGAGTTTAATACCCTAGGAGTGACCTTCACCCAGTGAAGGATGTGGGGGTGGATAAATGCCCCGATTCCTTGCCATAAAGGGGGGTAATTCGGGGGTGTATTCGTCACCGTCTCTCAGCTGGTCTTCAGCTAGATTGAGACTTGGTAGCGCCCAGTTACCACCCAGACACAGACACACCTTTGATTGGCTTCTTCTCTTCCCTCTTCCCCTTGGGCTTCCAGGATCTCTTGCCTCCCAAATAGGCCAAGGTTCTTAGCTTCTATCTCAGGTTCTGCTTGTGATGTTGTGATTTGTAATAAGACATATATATTTGGTCCTTGTTTCTGGCACAGAGCTCCTAAAATCCTGGGAGTTTCCTAAGTGACTGGAGCTTAAAGGTGTCTTTTGTTATGTTAATGAGGTGACTTTTGGAAAGAGCCTAAGAGTGGGGCTGGTTGCCTGCCAGTGGAGCCAACCACATCCTTAGAGGACTGGATGTCAGGGGAGGGCAGAGGGCCTGGAGATTGAATTCAGTCACCAATGGGCAGTTATTTAACCAGGGTTTCCCAGGTGGCTCAGTGGTAAAGTATTAGCGCCTGCCAATGCAGGAGACACAGGAGACCTGGGTTCGATCCCTGGGGCAGGAAGATCCCCTGGAGGAGGGCATGGCAATTCACTCCAGTACTTGCTTGGAGAATCCCATGGACAGAGGAGCCTGGTGGGCTACAGTCCATGGGGTCACAAAGAGTCAGACACGACTGACTGACTGAGCACACACACGCCTACGTAATGAAGGTCCCATAAAAATCCAAACTGACAGCGACTAGGTTGGTGGGCATGTGAAAGTGTGGGGAGAGGGTACAGAAACTCCACGCTCTTTCCTCATACCTTGTCCTGTATATCTTTCCATCTGGCTGTTGATTCATACCCTTTAACATTCCTTGTAATTAATGGGTAAGTATACTGAGTAAGCTAGTTTTCTTGAGTCTTGTGAGACACTCCAGCAAATCAGCCACACGGAAGGAGGGGATCCTGAGAACCTCTGATGCATAGATAGTTGGTCTGAAGCACAGATAACAGCCTGGACTTGCCATTGGCATCTAAAGAAGAGGGCAGTCTTGTGGGACTCAGCCCTTCACCTGTGGGGACTTAATGCTGTCTCCAGCTAGATAGTGTCAGAATTGAGTTGAATTGTAGGAGAGAGCTGATGTTCTTGGAGAGATCTACATGAAGACATATCCTTTCACAAACTTCACTGCAGTGCTGGGAGAGGCACAGTGATTTTACTCCCATTTTATTGATAAACAAACTGAAGCCTGGAGAACTTAATGAGTTTTCCCCAAAAGGTAGATTGTAGGACTCCAACTCAGTATCCTTTTCTCAGTGGTACACTTTGGTGTCTTCTAGGCATCTCTGCTGTAAGGGAGGATGCTGGGTTGCTTTGGGTGAAGATCACCAAGGAATAGAATCTTTTGCTGCTGTCTTCATTTTTATTCTCAAGACAAACAGTAGATTTGTTTAGAAAAAGACTTGCCCTTTGATTTGAGGGCTTCCCTTGTGGCTCAGCTGGTAAAGAATCCACCTGCAATGTTAGAGACCTGGTTTCAATCCCTGGGTTGGGAAGATCCCCTAGAGAATGGAAAGGCTACCCACTCTAGTATGTCTGGAGAATTCCATGGACTGTATAGTCCATGGGGTTGCAAAGAGTCAGACATGACTGAGCGACTTTCACTTCACGTTGATTTGAACTATTGATGCCTTAATGGATTATGGGAGCAGAGAGGGATATTTAACCTTTTGGTTAAAATAGTATGGGAGGGTTAACTAGTGCCTTGGTTGATCCCAGGGTCGAGACCTTCAAGAAAAGTCCCAGGATCATAGGGGCCCTAAGCCAGCTTTGGGCTTCCTTGGTGGCTCAGTGGTAAAGAATCCACCTGCAATGCAGGAGAAAAGGGTTCGATCCTGGGTCAGGAAGATCCCCTGGAGAAGGAAATGGCAACCCACTCCAGTATTATTGCCTGGAGAATCCCATGGACAGAGGAGCCTCATGGGCTACAGTCCATGGGGTCGCAAAGAATCGCACACGACTGAAGTGACAGAGCGTGCATGCAAGGCAGCTTTGAGAACGCCTTGCCTAGTTTATGCCTTTCTTTTACAAACATGGAAACTGAAGTCGAAAGAGGAGGAAGTCTTTAGGGTCACTAGGTAACATGGAAATTAGGGTTTAGGAAACAAATACAGGTAATCAGAGATTGGGCTAAAATCAGGAATCGTGGCATTTGCTAAGTTATTCCATGGCTGGGGCTCTCCAGAACACCTGGAACTGAGCAAGTATGCAAAGATCTATCTAAACTTTGAGAGAACCATGTCAGGAACGGATTAGTGATTTCTGCCTTGGCACTTTCGGAGAAGGCAATGGCACTCCACTCCAGTACTCTCGCCTGGAAAATCCCATGGATGGAGGAGCCTGGTAGGCTGCAGTCCATGGGGTCGCTAGGAGTCAGACACGACTGAGCGACTTCACTTTCACTTTTCACTTTCATGCATTGGAGAAGGAAATGGCAACCCACTCCAGTGTTCTTGCCTGGAGAATCCCAGGGACAGGGGAGCCTGGTGGGCTGCCATCTATGGGGTCGCACAGAGTTGGACACGACTGAAGCGACTTAGCAGCAGCAGCAGCCTTGGCACTCCATTAAAGACAAAGTCAGGAAGGCTGGAATCATGGATAGCTCAAGTGTTGTTACCCTCAGGCTGGAATTCGGAGGGACAGTGAAGGAAGATCACCTGTGATGAAACAATGTAGTGGCTGGTTTGAAGTTTAGGTACCCCCTCCACCACCCCAAATTACCTTGTTGCTCTATCTTTCTCTCTCAGAATTCTGTCATACTGCTTTGGAATCCCCATAACCTAGTAGAATGCACACACACTTTATTTTACACAGCAGACAATTAAAGCAAACATTCTGGATCCTGCTCCAAATTTTGCCTTTAGCATCTTGTCTCTCCTAGTACTAAGGTCCCACTTGAGTCTCTCTCTTTCTCCATGTGCAAAATAAAAGTGTTGGGCCAGCTCACTAATTCTCAAAAAACATTCAAAGGAACAATTGTCCTGCAAGATGGTAGCAGCTATTATATGTAATAGCTTTCCATGATTAATATTTTTAGAATGTTGCTGGACTGATAAAAACATTTTTTAAAGTGCAAGGCATTTTAGATCTTTACTAAAAATCCACCTTCAAGTTACTCAGGTAGGCAGAGTTCCCCAGGCTTATTCAGAAATGGAAAATACGTCATAGTGATAGTCTTTAAAGGTCTTTCAGCTTCAGAATGCTGTAATTTTTACCAATTTCCTTTGAGATGCATAATCAATGATTGACTCACTTTAGATCTCTCCTGCAGATATGATATGGTGGTTGATTTTTAACCACAGTGTTTAAGTGACTCAAGGCAAATGGCAACCCTGGGGGTCATTTCTTTAGCTGAGCATTTGAAGATAAATCAATCGAACTGAGAACAATTGAAACAATTTGTTCTTTTAAGACCAGACTAGGTTATTTCAATTACATTAATGATGTAAATAATGTGATAAAACCAACAGGCAGAACTGACTGCAGAGACTAGGGGGCCTTTTGGGGGGGGCATACATAGCTTTTGTCGGCATAGTTGCTATGAAGGTTTTCTGTCTGAACGTCTCAAGTAGCAAAATCCTACGCAGCACCCCCCACCCCCACCAACATGCACTGTTGCAGTTTTCATCCGCACGTGGTGGAGTTCTAGGTGCCTGACCCTCCCTCAGTGGTTCTCCACACTGGGGAGATGTGCAGGCTGGGGCAGCCTGTGTCTGCCACAGAGACAGACTGTTACTTCCGATGAAGGGCCATTGTCTTTCCCTAATCAAAAGAGGTCACACTTGTTTGATCTACCTTTCTGCAAGCCTGGACGTGAATAACTTCAAACTCTTCATATCAATAGTTTCACCAAGACTATTTCAGCATCAGCATTAATATAAAGGGATGGAAAACACACTGGGTACTAACCAGGGAATCATTAGCATCACCTATGGGATTAAAGGGCTTCCCAGGTGATGCTCGTGGTAAAGAACCCACCTGCCAATGCAGGAGATGTAAAAACATGAGGGTTCAATTCCTGGGTTAAGAAGATCTCCTGGAGGAGGGCATGGAAACCCACTCCAGTATTCTTGCCTGGAAAATCCCCATGGACAGAGGAGCCTGGCAGCCTACAGTCCATGGGGTTGCAGAGTGGGACACGACTGAAGTGACTTAGCAACCTGATGCAAAGAACTGACTCACTAGAAAAGAACCTGATGCTGGAAAAGATTGAAGGCAGGAGAAGAAGGGGACAACAGAAGATGAGACTGTTGGATGGCATCACTGACTCAAAGGACATGAGTTTGAGTAAGCTCTGGGAGTTGGTGATGGACAGGGCAGCCTGGCATGCTGCAGTTCATGGGGTCACAAAGAATCGGACATGACTGAGTGAATGAACTGAAACATGCTTGGCCTCACCACTGAAGATTTTGATGGTGGAGATCTAAAGTGGGAGCAGGGGACTTCCCTGGTAGTCCAGTGGCTAAGACTCTTCGGGCCCAGTGCAGGAGGTCTGGGGTTTGATCCCTGGTCAGGGAACTAGACCCCACATGCCACAAGTAAAGATCCAATGTGCCACAACTAAAGCCAAATAAATAAATGAATACTAAAAAAAAAATAAAGTGGGAACAGGCATCAATATTTTAAAAAGCTTAACATATAACAACCCACATGCTCAATGGGAGACTGGATACATGAAATGTGGTGTATTCATTCAAAGGAAAGCTACTCAGTAATAAAAAGAAAAAATGTTTTTGTTACATGCAGCAACATGGACATCAGGTTAAGTGAAAAAAGTCAGTCACTAAATAATATATACAATGTAGAATTACCTTTTAAATGAAGTTTGAAAAATAAGCAAAGCTTAAAACTCAACATTCAAAAAAACGAAATCATGGCATCTAGTCCCATCACTTCATGGCAAATAGGTGGGGAAACAAGGGAACCAGTGACAAACTTCATTTTCTTGGGCTCCAAAATCACTGCAGATGGTGACTGTGACCATGAAATTAAAAGATGCTTGCTCCTTGGAAGAAAAACTATGACCAACCTAGACAGCATATCAAAAAGCAGAGACATTACTTTGCCAACAAAGGTCCATCTGGTCAAAGCTATGGTTTTTCTAGTAGTCATGTACAGATGCGAAAGTTGGACTATAAAGAAAGCTGAGTGCTGAAGAAGTCATGCTTTTGAACTCTGGTGTTGGAGAAGACTCTTGAGAGTCCTTTGGACTGCAAGGAGATCCAACCAGTCTACCCTAAAGGAAATCAATCCTGAATATTCATTGGAAGAACTGATGCTGAAGTTGAAACTCCAATACTCTGGCCACCTGATGAAAAGAACTGACTCATTGGAAAAGACCCTGCTGCTGGGAGGGATTGGGGGCAGGAGGAGAAGGGGACGGCAGAGGATGAGATGGCTGGATGGCATCACCAACTCGATGGACATGAGTTTGAGTAAACTCCGGGAGTTCGTGATGGACAGAGAGGCCTGGCGTGCTGCGATTCATGGGGTCGCAAAGAGTCGGACATGACTGAGCGACTGAACTGAACTGAACTGAACTGAACCTGTGCTAAAGTCCAAGAAATGATCATCTCCACCCAAGACATGGGCCCAATCCAGCTCAGCCAAGTTCCAACTTCAAGAAACAGAACACTTCCCAGTTCTCTGCCTTATATCACACCGCTCCACAATTTTACCCTCCAGAATTTCTCTCTGTGGATGATATAACTCTGGAGAACTCAGCATACAACCACCAACTTAATAGTAAACAAATAGGTGTCCAGGAGCTGTGCTTCCATTCCTGTCTCCATTTCAGTGGCCACATCTGCACCCCTGGAAGGGGTCCCTTCTCTCCCAGGTCACCTTGTGGTTTATTGAGCACCTACTATGTGCTGGATCTTGGGGGCTTTTTTACCAAGGAGTTTCCTCATTTTCAAATTAACCCTGATAAGCTGATTTTTTTTTTTTACTGTCTTCCCCATTTTTCAGATTAGCAAATCGACTAAGAAGATGAATAACGGGCCTGGAGGTGGCATCAGGCCAGTTAAGTGGAGGACTCAGGGTTAGAACAGTGATTGCAAAACTCCTTACAATTTAAGGTCTTGTTTCTTCCAGAATCTGAGGGGAAAAAAGCAGTGTTGGAAGGAGAGACACATACACAGTGTTGGAAGGAGTGTAAAGGGGGCAAAGGTCCTTACTTGGCAATGCTTTTCAAGCCCAATTACCAGAATCCAAGTCAGTCAGGCCCCGCACACACAGGAGTCCCACGCTCTCTGGCTTGACCCTGCTGGTAGCTTAAAAGTGGCAGCTTCAGGGCGACTTTTGTTTGGTGTAACTTAGAAAACAAGAAAGAAGCAAGTGGAGGGTGTCGAGACGTCTTTCGTTTTAGATTTGTGGCTCCCTGAGATCAGAGGAGTGGGTTCCTCTTTGGGGGTGGCGAGGCACAGGGGAGGCATTGGAGCAGATTCTGTGGCGCGTGTGTGTGTGTGTGTGTGTGTGTGTGCGCGCGCGCGTGTGTGTTGGCGCGCCTGTGCGTGGAAGGGGGATTGCTGTACCCAGCCGAGGCACTGGGGGAGGAGGAAGCGGTAGCAGAGATCTGAATAATTGATTCCTCAGCAGCACCAGACGCCTGGGAGCGGGCGGAGATCGTGGTTTCAGCACCACGGACAGCGGCGCACCCGCCTCCGGCGCCCCCGCCGCCAGCCAGCTTCCTATCCCGACCTTACCGCCGCTGTGCGCTCCGGGAGCCGGTGGCCGCGCTCTGCGCCGCCGCGGAGGGACTGCGGGGTCTGCCTCGGCCCGCCTCCGGGGAGGGCGGCTGCGGACGGGAGACTCTCTCGCCCGCCGGAGCTCCAAGCCTTTTCGGCTTTCGCGGGGGCTGCAGCGTCTCGTCGACTGAGAACAAGTCCTCAAGTTGGCGTGGGGGGCGCCCCTGCCTTCCTCCTCCTCTTCCTGCGAGGCGACCGCAGCAGAAGCACGCCTCGGGAGCCCGGTTGAGCCAGTTCTGTGAACCAGGGTGGCCGGACTCCCGCCGGGAAGTGGGGAGCTGAACGCCTGGCGTGGAGCTGGCCCCGCAGCTAAGGGCTTAGAGGGAGCTGCCTGTCCCCCCCGCCCGCGCCTCTCTCGGCCGGGGACCGCGGGGATCCCCGGCCACACGCGCGCGCGCGCTCCCACATCCACTCATACACACACTCGCCCTCACACATCCATCAGCCCGGAGCCGGGGCTGCGGAGAGGGCTCTCTCGCGCGCTCGGAGGACCGGGGCAGCGACTGTCCGGAGTGGGGCAGGAAGCCCAGCTCAGGCTCTTGGAGGGAGGCGCCGAGGGCTTAGCCGGAGCATGGGGCCCGCTGAGCACTGAGAGTCGCGGCCGCAGCCATCAGCCCTGGAGATGACCAGGGGCGGCCACTGCTGAGAACTATGTGGAGAGAGGCTGCGGTGAGTGCCGGCGCGGGACGCGGGGCCTCGGCGGCCCCTTTGGGAAGAGGACGGTGGGAGGCTTTCATAGGAGGGGCGACAGGGCTGCAGGAGGGTCGTTGCGTGGGAAACATCGCACCTCCCTCGGGGGTCCGGGGCTGAGGGAACCGGAGTCCTTCCCTCCCCCTCTCCTCCTGCCGGCACATCGCAAACTCAGCCCGCCCCCTCCCTCAATCTCAGCCCCCATTCCCTCCTCTTTGTCTCCCTACCCCCCTCCTTGCTCAGAAGCTCCTGGCCGCACTACTCCCGGCTGCCGGAGCCGGGGAGGCGGCAGGGGGTGAGAGCCGAGGTGCCCTGTTAGCTTCTCGAGGGTGGCCAACCCGGGGCTCCGGTTCTCCTGTGCGCCCCGGGAGTGAAGCTCTCCATTTCGGCCCCACGATTTTAGGAGCCGCACTGGGGGACGTCTCGGGCACGGAGCTTCAGATTCCCAGCTCGGGCCGAGCCCCCACTGAGCGCGCAGGGGGCGGGGGTGGGGTTGGGGGTGCTGTGTGAGCATTGCAGACTGCAGTCAGTCCCCCCCGTCCCTCCGCCTCCCCTCCCCCCGCCCGTGGGCTGACCCTGTCTCTCCGTCTCTTTCTCCGCCCCGGTAGAGCCCTGCTGCAGAGCCTCCGGCTGGGATAGCCGCCCCCCGTGGGGGCGATGCGGACTGCGCGGGACGGCCAGGGGAGCGCGCGGGGGCCGCAGCATGCGGGAACCCGCTAAACCCGGTGGCTGCTGAAGCGGCCGAGATGCTTGTGCGCGCAGCGCGCCCCACCGCATCCTCGACCTTCTCTGGCTACAGGTACGTCCCAGCGGGAAACCTGGGCCCCGCCGGGGTTCTGGGAGAAGGAACAGTCGGCCGGAGGTAGAGCGGGAGAAGGATCCGCGGAGAGAGGGAGCGAGAGAGAGAAAGCGGGAGAGGGCGCAGCAGGAGCAAGGCGCGGGAGGAGCACCAGGGGGCGCTGCGGCTCCGCGCTCGCGGGGCTCCGCCGAAGAGCGCCGAGGCCGGCGCGAGTTCGCCCCAACTTCCCCCTGGCGCCAGGCAGCGCCTGGCCCGAGGGGCGCGCGCCCCAGCACTCGTGCCCGACGACGCTGGTATCTGCTGGCGGGCGCGGCCGTGCACCTGGTGCGGTCCATGTGTGGGCACTGGCGGAGGACGTGTGTGGACTCCGGATGGCCTTGGGCCCCTCTACTGCGGGCCTGCGGAGGTGCGCAGAAATGAGCGCGTGCCTGTGAGGGTGCGCGGCCCACTGCCCACGTGCACCTAAGACTTGGTAACAGAATCTGAAGTGGGAAAGCCTGGGGTCGGGGGTGGGCCAGTGCTGCACAGTTCACGTCCGTCCGAGAGCTTCTGGGGAGGCAACCTTCCTCCCCGCCCGGCCCCCAACCCACCTTACCCAGCCCCACGCACGTTCTTTGCTAGCTCCCACGCGTCGGCCCGCGGGGAGGCGGGGGACGTGCCTCCCCTCCAGAATTCTGCATTGCACACGGCGTGCGTGAGAGATTGTGTGTATGTGTGTGTCTGAGCCTGTGTGTGCCCGCGTGCGTGTAGGGGGCGGGTCCTGGGGCTGCTGGCGGTCGCTTCCTGCCCCCTCTGAGCAAGGTGGGGCGGACCTTAAGTTTCCTCCAGGCACCCTGGATTCTCGGGCGCAAGAGCGAGCGTCCTCAATTCCATGCGCTTGGGGCGGTCCCTGCTCTAGAGGTGCGGGGTCTGCCGTGGGTGCTGAGTAGCGCCAGGTGGGTGATGAACCCCGGTGGGTTCGCAGGGTGTGAGGCCAGTCAACTAGCCTTGTGCCTTCGTTCGGCCGCCCCCGCACGCCTGGGCTGGTCTGTACTTTGCGCCGGGTTCGCAGGGGGCGGGGTCGGTAACTTAGACTCGCGGGGGTGGGAGATGGGTGGGTGGAGGGTATGCTTTGCGAGCCTACGTCAGGGGCCGTCGCCAAGTGGTCCCACTTAGGGAGTGCGGCGGGAGATGTGGGTTGAGTCGAAGAGAGAGAGGAGGCTGAATGCGAAGGTGGGTTTGGGGACAGTTACGGAGAATCAGCTCGGATTGGAGTTATGGACAGAGTTGTAGACGGGTCGAGGGACGTGGATGGCCAGGGGATGGGGAATGGAGTCAGTGACTCCAACAGCTCTCCCTGGGGTGGTTTCCCTATCTGGCTCCTGGAGCAAGGGGCTATGTCTGTAATCCCCCTCCTCTAGAACCCTCGCGCACCGAAGCGGCGCTGACTCTTCCTCTCCACCTTGCAGGGACCGTAAGTGGCGACTATGGGCAGACTGGGCTACTGGACCTTGCTGGTGCTGCCGGCCCTTTTGGTCTGGCGCGGTCCGGCGCAGGGCGCGGCGGCGGAGAAGGGTCCCCCGGCGCTGAACATCGCAGTGCTGCTGGGCCACAGCCACGACGTGACGGAGCGTGAACTGCGAAACCTGTGGGGCCCCGAGCAGGCAGCTGGGCTGCCCCTGGACGTGAACGTGGTAGCGCTGCTGATGAACCGGACGGATCCCAAGAGCCTCATCACGCACGTGTGTGACCTCATGTCAGGGGCGCGCATCCATGGCCTGGTGTTTGGGGACGACACCGACCAGGAGGCCGTGGCCCAGATGCTGGATTTTATCTCCTCACAGACTTTCATTCCCATCCTGGGCATCCACGGGGGCGCATCTATGATCATGGCTGACAAGGTAAGGCTGGGAGGCGATGGGCTGTCCAGACCCCAGTGCGCGCCAGTCATATGGCAGTCACTGCAGGTTTTCGGGAGCCCCTGGCCTCCGTGCTAATCTGAAAGGGGGTTGTGGCCACCGACCCTAAGGAGAGCCAGGTCCTGCTTCTCCAACCTGGAATCGAATGGAAATGCTTTTTGCTTTGGTTCTGAAAGTGGGGGTGTTCGGAGGCACCATGGGTGTGCCAGGAAGAACTCAGTAAATGCAGAAGTAAATGGGGTGGTGGAATGCTTAGAGATGGCTAGGTGGTGCACAGAGGTGAGCCTGGTGGCAACTTGAAACAATAAGTTTTATATTCCTACAGTATTAGTTTTACCTGATTGTGTTGTGGCAAATGTCCATTTTTTCCCCTACTAAAAGCCATGGAAACTATTTTTAAAGGATCAAAGGTGGGGATATTGTGGAATAAAATGCAAAGTTTTAGGTAAAGCAGAAAAAAGCAGAAAAATGTCCTGGTTCCACAGACTCTCTACAATTAGAGGAAGTGGGGTGGGAGGTCTGAGGAGCCCTGGGATAATAGCACACAGGTATGGGTTTCTCCAAGGGAGTGTCTGTGAGTGGAGAGAAGGGACTGCTGACCCAGAGATGGAGGCGCTGGGTGTTCCTACATGTTACCTGGGTGGGACTGCTGGGGTCCGAGGCCCTCAGATGGAGGGCTTGGCTCCTAAGGATGGGTTTTGATAACGTAGTTGGAGGGTGTCCCAATGAAGGAAAGGTGTACAGATCTCTTGGCTTAGAGTGGGAGGGAGGGTCTTTCTGTGGATCACCTGGGGGTATTGGTGTGGAGAAGAGGGGTCTGGAGATTTGAGTGAGATGTTCTGAGAGCCTGGTTTGAGAACTGTGCAGAAGAGCAGGTGGGAAAGGAAAAGCAAGGTGAAAAATGAGAAAGAAGGGGAGGGTTGGTGTTTGTGGGTGCCCTGTGCTTCTGTCTAAGCCCTGGAAGAGAAATGGGAGGGGGTGTCAGGAAGGGAGGTGTGAATGTACTTGTGCGCTGTGGATCCCCCCAGTCCTGAGACCTTATTGGAGTATGTTCCTTAGATAGCAGGAGACATCGTAATGGAGCCAGCAGACTTTTGTCATAGCACTTTGCTTCTGATGCTCTCAAGGCACTTTTACATTCGTCAAATCAAATACTACTTCTCCCTCAGCAATTCCCACCAGCTCCTTTGGGAACCGTATTAATTCTTTCAGGTCTCCTGGGCTGTGGCACATTCTGTTGAAATACACAACTGATGTAGAATCTTATTAAACATTCATTTTAAATGGTTTGCAACCTAGCAGAATTCCTATGTGTGGTTGAGTATTTTCCCAGCCACCTCTCAGTTTTGGGGGGGTTCCTTTCTGGGAAGAAATAAGTAGGGAACAGCTGTGTCTTGTCACTGATATGTGGCCATTTCAGAACTGGCAAAGGTCTTAGTCTATTAGAGCATCCTGTAGCTTTCAGGTGAAGAGATTCAGCTCAGGGCAATTAAAGACTTAGCTAAGACCACACGGTACATGATGGAACTAGATCTCTGGTTTTCTGGTCCTCTGCTTTCTGACGAAGGCACAAAGAAGGATAAGAACAGCATTTCCCAGCAGGGTTTTGGAGTGTGATTTTGGGATTTAAATATTACCACTGATTCCTTCTCCCTTCTGAAGTTTTGACGGAGCAACATGCACTTAAACAGGAGCCATATTGAAAGTGAAATTTCTGTATCGACTAGGCCCAGCACAATCAGTGGAGAAATATGGTAAAACCTGAATAGGAGAAATGTTGGCAGGTGTGGGGCTCGGCTCTTACCTGACTTACCCATCTGACTATAGGCAAAGAAGCAGGAACAGAAATGGGCTTATAGTTAGCATCCCCTTCATAAGCAGTGACCCGTCCACGTCAGGCTCTGACTTACTAGACCTCTAAGAGGGTATTAGGAAGGGAGTTTTGAGAAGTCCAGAGGATAGGGTGGAAGCATCTTCTCTTGCAGAATAAAACTGCCTTATGGGGATTGGACATGACTGTGACCCCACTTAAAGAAGAAAAAGGACCTCAGGAAAGGGCAAGAGGAAGATGAGAAAGGACGTTTTCAGAGATGTCAAGATGAGAGATTGATTTAAGAGGGGTGGAGAGGAGAGGAATAAAAGGGTGCCTTGGCTCAAAAATGGTGAAAGGAGTTGGATAGTCTTCATTACCGTTGGGGTTTTCTGAGTTGGTCTTGATGGCAGGGAATCAAAGAAGCCGAGGGATAACATTCGGGTATATGTTGGATCCCCTATGGGGGATGTGCAAGTGATGTTAAGAGGAGTGGGGTTGAGGAGTGGGATTTCGAGAAACCTGATTGTGTTAAAAAGAAAGGAAAGAGATCGTCTGGGATGTGAACAGCCCTCCCTCCATTAGTAACGTGTTGAGTTGGCTTGTGTCTTTGCCGCCTGTTTCTGCGGAGTTGCAGTTTGGCTCTGAAGAAGCAGTCATGGGCATTGCCTTGTTCAGTTGGGTGTGCCCCCGGTCTCGTGGCCACAGAATCCGAGTCTCCCCAAACCACTAAGACCTCTCTGTCCCCCCCCCCCTAAGATGACATCATTTGGTAAAGCCCAGCACATACCTGTGTTGTTTGCATTTCTCAATTGGTAACATGATCCGGTCTCGGTGAATAAGAATGGCAGTTAATTTGACTATCAATTAAATTGAGCCTCTCTCCCCAGTTCTTACCTTTTCCCCAATCTTCTTTACCCTTGGTTGGGTGGGGGGGGGTGGGGGGAAGAACAGAGCTTTGTAATAATTGAAATGTGTTAAGTGGCAGATTTTTGTGGTTTAATTTAATTTACAATGGAGATATTAATTTTTGCTTCTATCACTGGGTGTTCTTAAAATATAATTAATTTAGAGGTGAGAATAATGCTCAACATTGATAGAGTTCTAACCTTATCTTGGTTTGGCCATTTTGATCCCATGCACATGAAACACGCTCTGGTTTTGCTAACAGCCCTAGTAAATCAAGCACAGATACTGGACCTTTATGTTGTTGCTCAACACCCTCACCTCCTCTCCTTCCACCCTTATTTCTAACTGCTCCACGGAAGGGAAAAGGCAAGGCTTACATTTTAGCTACATCTATCCATGTCAGTTACTGCGTGGGTTTTACTTTATATATTATTGCTATATATACTTTTTTATCTCCTCTACTGGAGTGTAAGTTCCTTGAGGACAGATTTTTTTTAAAGTGTTTATGTGTATATGTATATTTGAAATAATGATATTCCTCCTCCACAGACAGTTTATAAAAATAATGTCTTTTCATTACAGAGCACTTAGAAAGTATATTAAAGTTTAAAGAAGAAAATAAAAATCTCCCTTTAAATCTTATCGCCAGGGGTAACCACTGTGGATTCTTGGATCTATTTCGTTTTAAGCTTGAGTTATAAGTTCAGGATTATATTGTGTGTATATGTTGTTTCGTTTATTGTACTTTGCATCCTGTGGGCTTTCTTACAAGATTCAGGTTTTTTGTTTATCCTGGAAGAATCCCAGCCATTATCTGTTTGATGTTTCCTTTCTAACGTTCTCTTTTTCTCTATATTTAGTCTTTCAGTAATTTCTGTATGTATCTAAAGCATTTTTTTAAGTTCTCTGTCTCTCTGTGTTATGTTTGTACGGTGTTTCCTCAATTCTTTATTCTCGTTAACCGGTTCTTTTCATTTGTGTCTAGTATATTATTTTGCCTATCTGAGGAGTCTTAAATTTCAACACTGATTAATTTAATTTCTAAGATACAAAACGGTTTTCTGCTTTTGTTTTATTGAAGCAATACCTTCTCATACCTTCCTGCTTTTGTTCTATTGAAACCCTCTTCTCACTTTGTGGATGTGAATCCTTTCCCTTCGAGGATTTAAAAAATACTTCTTATGAAGTCCTCTGATTGCTCTAGCATCTTTTCTTCTTCCCGTGTGAGTTCTTCCATTTTGTAGAGTTTGATAATTGGATAGCCTCATAGGCTCTCGAATTTTTGTTTGTGAACTTATTGCCAAGGCAGTTTTATGGCTTCTTCTGCCCTGTAGCTGTAAGCTGGTGTGTTTTTTAACCAGAGCTCTTGTCAGCAACTCAGCTCCGAGCTCTTTTTCTGCTCTATACACTCTGGTGCAGGCTTGGGTCCTGCTTTTCCGTAGGGGCTCTCATTCTGGCTCTGTTACACATGCAGGGATGTTCTTGTGGCTGTGACTCGTGGTGGATGGTGCAGACGTTTCGTCCCCATTCACGGTTAGCTGCGTGGTTTGGGTCCAGCCCTGCCCCTTGTCCCCTTGGTAGATCTTGGGACCTCTGCTCCTGTGGCTCATATCAGACTTACTCCCCCATGCACTTTGATCCCTCCTGAAATTGTAGAGTCTCATCTTTTGATTCATTTATTTTTAGGTAGGGCCTTCTATTTTTGATCTGTGATTCCCTTATTTTCAAGCAACATTTTATAAATTTTGAGATCTCTAGAGTTTGATCTATAAATTCTGTGTCTTAGGAGCAGAAGAGGGAGGCAGCTAAATGTGTTCACTGTGATTTTGACCCAGTTATATTTCACAACCTGCTTTTATTTCTTTCAGATTTGATTACATAGTCTTGGAATTTTTCCTTATCATTAAACCGACTTCTCAAACATGATTTTAAATGGTGCAGAATGTTCTGTTTATACCACAATGATTTAAACTTTTCTTCTGTTTCTTCCCACCTTTAGTAAGGTTGGTTTCTGGTCCACGTGTGTGTTCTTTTGGGCACCTTGCACTGATCTTTGCTTTTTGCCTTCGTTTCTGGGTACATATATGGTGACGGAGTGAATCAAGTCACTGGTTTGGATGCCGACTTGCTGCAGTTTCTGGAAGAACTTACCTTGCTGTGGGTCAGGGTTTTCCATCCTTTGTTTGTTCCCAAATGCTGACTGATTTCATGGGTGTGTGTGAAGTCTCCTCTTTTCTCCCGTGGGCAGGTAATTCCTAGCCATCCTGAGGATTAACAGAAGTTGGGGGCTTCCATGTGAAAGGCCTCCGTAGCTCTGCTGAGTAACAGCTCACCTGTAGGAGGCTGCTGCATTCCTTTGGCGGCTCGGAGTTTGGGTGGGAGTGATGAGCCTGCCCATTAAACTCAGAAGGCTCGTGGAAAGGGCAGAAACGCACATCAGAAGGTCGATGGAGCCCACTCAGATCCTGTTGTAGAGGCTTCAGGTGGTTCCTGGGAGAGTGAGTGGGGAGGCCTATCTTTAGCCTTTTCCATGAGGCACGTCAGATGTAGTCATCACTCCTCACAGAAGTTATGGAGAATCTCTGCCCTGAGAGGCGCTGTGACCTCTCTATGGGGCCCTCGGCAGCTCATCACCTGGACTCTTGATAGATATGGTCTGGCAGGGCTGGGTGGGTGCTCATCTTCTCTTTGGTAGCCTCACATGGAAAATGCTTCTCTAGGTAGTGTGAGGGGGAGAGAGAAAGATAATGAGAGAGAGAAAGAGAGTGTGGGAAATCTCAGATTTGTAACAGGGGCTTGGTGGCTTCTGAGAAGGCCATCATGAAAAGGAATGGTTATGGTGTTGCTAACTAGTGTGGTTTATTCTATGCTGCCACTTAGTTATTTAAATTCGAATTAGTTGCCAACATTTTAAAGTTAGGTGGTATCACATTTATTTATTTATTTTTAAACCCAAATTTCATGCTTCTTTGGGAAAATCAGAAGGCCTGGTAACACTGGCCTTGCTTCTCCCCATAGTGACAGGTGGCTGGAGATTAATAGTGCCCCTCCCCCCCTTAAACTGGAAAAGGAAATGGCAATCCACTCCAGGGTTCTTGCCTGGAGAATCCCCATGGACAGAGGAGCCTGGTGGGCTACAGTCCATGGGGTTGCAAACAGTTGGACATGACTGGAGTGACTGAGCATCCCTTAAATGGGCCTGATGCTTGTCCCGCCTTCAGACTCCAGTTTGCCCACTTCTCTCACTTATGTTACAGTGTTGGTCCTGAAGGCAGTGGGGTTTGTGACCCCTGATATGATGAAGAAAGCAGCTGGCTTTTGTTAAGAGGGTCTCTCGTGGTCCTTTTCCTTCTCTCCCAGACTGCTCCTTGAGACGTGGAAAACTGGAGGTGTGCACATGGGCACGTCGCTCCATTCACAGCTGCCACCCCTAATCCCCTGTAGCATTTTGTTCTTTTTGACCACAAGCCCTAAATTCTTCTCAACACGGTCCTCCAGGAAGACACTACCAAGTTAGTTAGCTTGAGTTCACTAACTACTACTCAAGTTAACTTGGGTCAGAAGACCCCAGAATACCCTAGATGAACAGTCTGAGCACCTACATTCCATTTCCAAATAGCAGTGTGACTTTGAGACAGTCTCTTCAGCTTTCTCTACCTCAGTTTCTCCTGTAAAATGAAAGTTTAGGGAGATACTATCTTCTAAAGCCTCTTTCCAGCTTTGAAAATTTTATCGCCTTCAAGA
The DNA here is from genome assembly GCF_023699985.2 of Odocoileus virginianus. Taxonomy (NCBI): domain Eukaryota; kingdom Metazoa; phylum Chordata; class Mammalia; order Artiodactyla; family Cervidae; genus Odocoileus; species Odocoileus virginianus. The sequence goes on along the minus strand of NC_069706.1, from coordinate 8,601,380 downwards.
AAAGACTGGGAGGAAACATAACAAAATGTGAGCTGTGGTTATCTTTGGGTGGTTTGTTCATGGCTGTTTTCATCTTAAGAAAAATATCATTACAGCATGGCTAATAAGTTGAACCTCGAGTTAGATTGTCTGTGTTTAAATTCGGGTTCTGGGTGATCATGGGAAAGTTGCTTCCTGTCTCTGAGCCTGAGTGTCTTCATCTTTAGGATGAGGACAGTAATAGTACCTGCTTCTTAGAGTTGTGAGATTTAAATGGGATAATAGATATAAAGCATGTAGCTTAGTGCTTGGCTCTTAATATATACTTCTTATGGGAATGTTACTGTCATTGTGTCTATATTTTGTGGTTTTTATTTTTCTACAAAGTACATGTGTGTGCTTAGTCGCTCAGTTGGGTCTGACTCTTTGCAACCCCATGGATTGCAGCCCGCCAGGCTCCTCTGTCCTTGGGGATTTTCCAGGTGAGAATACTGGAGTGGGTTGCCATGCCCTCCTCTAGGGGATCTTCCCAACCCAGGGATCGAACCCACTGCAGGTGGATTCTTTACCGACTGAACCACCAGGAAAGCCTGTAGTACATATGCTTTTTAATAACCAGAAGGGTTATTATAATAAAATTATAATAATAGTATAACAACCTGAAGGGTAATGTGGTGATATGAGGCTATTCCCTGGGAGAAACTGGAAATGAGTCTCATAGAACTCTTAGAATGGGAGAGTCCAACATGAAACAATTCATAATTTCTGAACTGGGACAACCAGAAGCTTTCTTTGAGTTTTTAGAACTTGCTATGAACTTTATCTTGGCAAACTGAAGATTAAATGTGGCCAGTGTGAAAGTGGCTGTAAGAGGTGACCTTTATGGTAAATAATTCCACCAGTTGGAACCCATGTTTGCACTGGGCTTAGGACTCTGGGTCTAGACATATATATATGTGTGTGTTTTGTTAGTCACTCAGTCATGTCCGACTCTTTGCAACCCCATGGACTGTAGCCCTCCAGGCTCCTGTGTCCATGGAATTCTCCAGGCAAGAATAATGCAGTGGGTAGCCATTCCCTTCTCCAGGGGATCATCCCGACCTAGAGATAAAACCTGGGTCTTCTGCATTGCAGGCAGATTCTTTATCATCTGTGCTACCAGGGAAGCCCGTGGACATATATAATTTCTTATTTTCTTTCTGCCAAGGATTAAGTGGCTCTGAGACAGCCTGAGGACACCTGGCAGCCCCAGAGATATTTGACTGAAGAATCCTTGTGATCTTATTCTTTTGCTCTTATTTTATTATCCTTTTAAGTTAATGATTGTGAATCAAGTTGGCTTAGGGAAGGGGCTTAGATTCAAGAGTGAATATAGATTTTGATGTTAATAATCTGGTTGCCTTAATTGAAGTGATTTAAGATGTTGGATGATGGAATTAAAATTCAAAACTGTCTTTCCAGGTTGAAATGGTGAACCCATACTACAGACTGCACTGAAGAGTTTAAAAAGGATGTACATTCTTGCAGGAAGGGGGGGATGTGACTTTCCAATTCGCTTGAAATTGATTTTTGTAAGAGTCCTGAACCAGTGGACTGCCTGCTGAGTCTGGCTCATGGATGCATTAGTATTTTATTTCACCAGCATAGTATTTTTAAATACTTGAATTTTAATGTCTTTGGACAAGGCATTCACTTTTAGGTTCCCTATAGCCTTCCTCGCTCCCTGTTATCTCACATCTAGACAGATTCATGCATTTATGTTAACTGCATGGTCTCTGCAGGCATTTGACATTATGATCCTCAATCACAGGATTTTTGTTTATTTCCTCATTTGTTTTGTATTGACCAGATGCTCAGCAGGTCCCAAGGAGTGATAGAGCTCTTGGAAAAGTAAAGCCCACATCTCTAGAAATATAATGTTGAAGTCAAGAGAGATGATAGTTCTGTTATACCTTTTCTGTTGTTAGGAGTCCCTTCTGCTCCAAGTCGCAGAGTATTTGACCCGCACTGGCTTAAACCATTAGGACATTTAGTTTTATTGTTTAACAAGGTGCCCTAGGTCTGGTTTAGTATCCCAGTAACCCATCCAGGGCTCAGGTCCTTTCCATTCCTCTATTTTGCCTTCCTCAGATGCTGGTTCACCTTGGTCACAAGATGGCTGCTTCTGTTCCAGCCATCACATCTTCATCTGCCAGCATTCATAAAAGGAAGAAAAGGGAGAGAAATGAAACTTTATTCTGGGCCCTCCCTCTATCCTTTTAATAGAGCAGACTTCCTGTTACATTTCATTGGCAAAAACTGAGTCTCTTGAACATCACTGATTGAAATTAATAATCAAAATTCTTCTCCAAGAGTGGATAATTGCCACTGGAGCAAAATTTTCTTCTGTTAGCAGAGGTGTAGGAGCCGTGGCTAGTTGGTCCACCTGATGCTGTCTCCAGCAACACCAATGCATCTGGAGACCTGACTTAGTTTTGGGGGTAATATTTGAAGATGAATGTTGAAAAACTTAAGTATGTTCAGAGGAAGAGCCTCCAGGATTATGTAGTATCTAAATAACATCTGACGAGAGTCTCCGAATAAATATTTAGGAAAATTCAGCCTGGAGAAGATAAATCTCAGAGAGGATAAGAGATGTGTTCAAAATACCCCATGGGCTGTTACAGGGTAGAAGGTTAAGTCTTAAGTTTGTTGTTGTTGTTGTTGTTTTGGGGACAGAACTGAGACCAGAGGGTGAAATTATAAGGTTGTTATGAAGAATAGGCTTTGGCAATTAGGTCTCTAATAGAAGACTCTGATATTTCATAGAATAATGTGTCTGTTGGACCTGACTGAGCCCAGAGTGACTGCCATCTGTCAGGGACACACACAGAGTCAGACTCACACTGGCAAGCTGGGACTGGGTCACCTCCGAGGTCCTTCCTCGCTCCCAGACTCTGCACCTCTCAAGTTCTTGAATTTCTAAAAATCCCCAAATCCTGATACTTCAGGCCCTTGGGTTTGGCTGAAAACCAACACCCTCACTTTCTGTAAGTGTGTGAGTAATTCAGTATAAATTTACCTGGCATGGGGGAGGAATTTATGAGCCCTGCATCATCACCCTAAATCCCCAGAGGACTTTACATCATTCGAAGGGTAGATGATATTTGAAAAGCAGAAAACCTATGTATATATCAATTCACACACACACATATAAATATAAACATAAGTAGGTCAGCTGGCGTCATATTTACTAGTGGAAATGTTTTTGGCTGAGAAGTGCATCTACATAAGACGACGTTTAGAGTAATTGCCAATGATCTCAAAAAGGGAAGTTTTTTGCAGTTCAGTTCAGTTAATCATCATTACTTATTGAAGTATATGCCTGTTTGTATGCATATTACTTTGGTAATACTTTTGTGTATCCTAAAGAGACAGCCAGACCCCTCTCTGATGTTTCAGCTAGGAAATTATCCTTTTCTGTCTGTTGTACTCCCCTGTGTTTTGAACATTTGCTTGTGGCAGAAACTTCTCTGGGTACTATTCCATTGTTTATCTCTCCCTCTGTTTTCCCCTCACACCTCCCAAGGAACAAACACAACCCGATTCCTTCCAAATGCTTTGCCTTTCCATTCAAATTTTACAACTTTGCATATGATGGAAACGGGTTTGTTTTTGGTAATTATTCATTTATTAGAAATAAGTACTCACGGGCAGAGTAAAAAAAAATTCCAGAAAATACAATGCAGCATTCAGAGAAAGAATGTTTGCTTAATTAATGCACAATGCCTGGTTCTCTCCGTAGAGGTGACCCTGTTACCTATTCAAAGAGAAAAAATGCTAATTGGGACAGTAGTTTGCTTCTCTTTATGATTTATTGCTGAAGTTGGTATGTTACCAGGGTCTTTTTCCTTTTTTAAAATCTCACTGACTTGAAAGAGGTTAATCGTTTTCCATTGGTCCCCAACTGTGTCTGTTTTTCCCCCAAACAAAATAAAAGCTCACGATCAAATATAAGCTGAAAATCACTGGCACCTCTAAAGCTAGGCCTACCTACTCATCCAAGGGATTTAAGATCCTTCAGGGTGATCTGGGGGGAGGAGGAGTCAGGGTCACTTTATAGGCTAATGAGAGCTATGGGCCATTCCCCCAGAGGAATATTCAGGAGACTGCATCTGATACCATGTCAATTTCAGGGGCACACAGACCCTCTGAAACCCATTCATAGCCTCCTTGGAATTGATTTATTCTTACTGGTTTATGAATAGGTCCATTCTTCATTGGTCTGTAAAACCTGGGCCCAAATGTTCTATAGATATACCTGTGATCAAATTATTTGCTTCCTTGCTATATAGCACAGAGAGCTCAGCTCAGTGATCTGTGATGACCTAGAGGGGTGGGATGATGGGGAGCGAGGGGGGTCCAAGACGGAGGGGATATGTGTATACATATCACTAATTCACTTTGTTGGGCAGCAGAAACGAATACATTGTAAAGCTACTATCTCCAATAAAAAAAAAAGCAGGCGCGTGCCTGTACACTCACACACACACACACACACAGGTTATTTGCTTCCATGTAACTCAAAATCTAGTTGGAGGAGACATGCAGTTAAAGCCCTGAGTGATGCATCAATGATTTGGGGGCTATGAGACTACAGAAAGGAGCACCTCTTTCAGAGGTCTGAGGGTAAGCCAGGGAAGATGCCCTAGGGTCAAAGTCAAGAACTCTGGATCCAGGAACAGGCCACCACACACGTGCCTGCCTGTAGGTCGTCACCCAGCGCAGTGGCCCAAGGGGTAGCCTCAGCACTAAGGGGCCACATCCGCCCGCACACCCCCGCCCCCCAACCTGTCCCTCAAGGCTGCCAGGTTCCAGGGATGCCTTGACAGCTCCTGGATTTTCCTCTGGATGGCAATTCTCAAAATCGAAACCCTGAGGTTTTTGCCGATTTTTAGTCTGTTATCACACATGGCGGGCTGTCTCCTGCTTTATCTTGTCTCTTCCACGTAGGGACATTCTTGCCGGAAGGAGAGCTGTTTGAGATCCCTGTTGTCTTGTATGTCTATAGTCCTTGGACTGAAAAAACCCGAACACAAAGCCCCTTATTTTCTAAGTGAATGTTGCAAAGCTAAGGTATCTGTGGGGCTGAGGAAATGTCGTGTTGGTTGACGGGTGGACAGAGCCACGATGGGAAGACGCTGGGAGCTGTAGAAAAGGACGTGCTTGCAGAGGCTTTAGCGCCAGCCGAGGGGCATGGCTTCCGCCTACGGAATTTTGAAGCTGGCAGGCCCAGGTGAAGACCTGAGCTTTATGGTCAGATTGCCCTTTAGTTAATTGCTGTTGGTTTTCACCTTGGTTAATTGGTGTTCATCTTTTCCCTCCCATTGTTTACCCTTCTTCCTTTTTTAAACTGAAGCATAACTGAAATAACATCATGTTAGTTTCAGGTAAACGATGCAACGATTTGATATTTGTATATATTGTAAAATGAACACCACAATGAGCCCAGTTAATATTCATCACCATGCATGGTTACAAACTATTTTTCTTGCAAAGCTGTTCACCAAGGTGTTTTTTTTTTTAATTAGAGGATAATCGCTTTACAATATTATGTTGGTTGCTGCCATTCATCATCATGGATCAGCCACAGGTATACATATGTCTCCTCCCTCCTGAGCTCCCCTCCTGTCTCCCACCCCAGCCCACCCCTCCTGGCTGCCGCGGAGCACTGGGTTGAGCTCTCTGTGTCACTCAGCAAAGTTCCACTTGCTGTCGATCTTACGTAGGGTGATGTATGTGTTTCCATACTATTTTTTTTTCATACTATTCTTTTCTCAGTTTGTCCCACCCTCTCCTTCCCACTGAGGTGTTTTTTTATTTGAGGTGTTGTGTTTAATAGCAACAAATATGAAGAAATTGAACTTATCAAATAAATCATGATGTAGACATAGATTGGAAAATGTAGCAGGTAAAAATGCTTACAAGTAAGTTGTATTGATACTTACATATGAATTACACAATACAATGTTAAGTAAATTAAAGATTATATATGAAGTTATATAATCAATATGTATATTTTATATGTGTGTTTATAAGATATAGATGAAAAGACTAGAAGGATATATATCAAAACGTTAATAGCAGCTGTTTGCAGATGAGATCAAAGGTGGTTTTTATTTTCTTTATACGTCTCTGAATCTCACAGATCCTCTAAAGCTGTGCATTTATTAGATTATTTTTATATTAACTGTGGCTGTTTTTTTAACAGTCCCCTACTGCTAATTGGTTTCCAGAAAGATTGGACCACTGGATATTTCTAGTAGCTATGGTAAAGTACCTCCGTAGTCTAACTATGGCCAGCACTGGAAACAAAATTTTTTCTAATTGACTTGGTGAAAATGTTATCTCATTGTTTTAGTTTGCCTCTCTTTTATGGCATCTGCTGTGGAATATATTTAATTTAGTCACATCACTCTTTTATATTCCCTGGGTGCTGCGCATCTTAACCTCTTTGATATTTCTCATTGTGTAAATGGAAAAACCTCAGAAAATGATGGATTCCAGTATAAAGTACAGTGAAATAATTTGAATTTCTGAAAAATAATAAATATTTTGAAGCCTGGCAGGGAGTTCTATGATTATTCATTCTTAGTCACCCGGCATTGCTCAGCCGGTGTGTCTGTATCAGTGTTGTTTCAAGAATTGCTTGAACATGTGAAATTTCTCAGTGGAAAATCATTTTGTGGGACTTGACTGTTATGATTTTTCAGGAGGTGCGGGACAGAACCATGTCCTAGTTGGCTGGAGCTGGGCTCCTGTCACAGGCTTTGCGGTGAATGGTGGGGATGTGAAGGTCTGTTCTTTTCTTTGGAAAAGTGAAGGCAGAATAAGGATGTGACGGTCACTGCCCTGCCACCTGAAAGGGATATTGCCCGGGTGGCAGGGACTCACTGATCTCTGTTTCCATGGCAGGAGTAGGTGCAGTGAAAGGACTTGTAAACGAAAGTAAGAGGGATTTAGGTTGATGTTAACAGGTGTGGGGGGATCTTCAAAATATTTCACCACTAATAAAGCGTGATCATTGTTATGAACTGAGTGTTTGCGACCCTCCAAAATTCGTATGTTGAAACCCAACCCCCATGTACCAGGTGGTAGACCTTTGGGCGGTGATTAGATCATAAGGGTGGAGCCCTTATAAAAAGAGACCCTGAAGAGTTGATGCTTTCCAAGTGTGGAGAAGGCTCTTGAGAGTCTCTTGGACAGCACGGAGCTCAAAGTCAATCTGAGAGGACTACTCATTGGAAGGGCTGATGCCGAAGCTGAAGTTCCAGTACTTTGGCCCCCTGATGTGAATGGCTGACTCATTGGAAAAGACCCTGATGCTGGGAAAGACTGAGGGCAGGAGGAGAAGAGGGCAGCAGCGGATGAGATGGTTGGATGGCATCACCGATTCAGTGGACATGAACGTGGGCAAACTCTGGGAGATGGTGAGGAACAGGGAAGCCTGGCTGGTGCTGCAGTCCATAGCATCGGAAAGAGTCGGATATGACTTGACAACTGAACAGCAACAAAAAATAGAGACTCCAGAGAGCTCCCTCACCCCTTTCTACCATGTGAGGACACAGTGAGAAGAGTTACCTTGATGAATCAAGAAGAAGGTCCACTAGACTCTGAATCTCCTGGTGCCGTGATCTTGGACCTCCAGCCTCCAGAACTGCAAGAAAGAAATAATCTGTTGTTTTTAAGCCACCCAGTCTCTGCTATCTTGTCATATAGCAATCCAAAGGGACTAGGACAATCAGTGATGAATCAGAGCACAGACGCTCTTTATAAGATGCTGGAGCTCCCATTGTGTTGGGCACTAGTCCTTTTGTGACTGATTATGAGAAGGTGGAGGGGGGGAGGTTACTGAGGGAGGGGCTAAATGGCAGAGGGACTTGAAGGCCCTGAAGGCTGTGGCAATAGAAACCCAGGCATTTCAGTGTCTTAATAATCAGCTCGGTTGTACCGTTTGTATCAGCTGGCTATCACACTAGAGTATTAGTGAGATCTCTTGTGTCTTTTGGAGAAAGCAATGGCAACTCACTCCATGTTCTTGCCTGGAGAATCCCAGGGATGGCGGAGCCTGGTGGGCTGCTGTCTATGGGGTCACACAGAGCTGGACGCGACTGAAGCGACTTAGCAGCAGCAGCTTGTGTCTTTTATGCCAAGGTGTGTGCAGTGGTTTTCCAGGACAGGAAAGAGGGTGATTGTCTCCTCTGTCCTATGTCAGCCATGCTCTGGAATGGGGAGGTGGGCCTGAAAACTTTCTGAAGTTCCGTTTTCTAAAATATGGAATAGAGATGTGCTTTCTTCTACCCCTGAGCCCAGCGCTTTCCCCTTCTCTCCTGTGAGTTAATTCTCCACCTGCATGCCACGTGCATGCCCCCTCCCATGATAAGAGACAGACGAGAGAGCTGAAGCCAGCTTTGCTTTCACTGCCTACCTCCCATCCCCTGGCTCCTTGTCTTCCAGCGCAAGACCTTCCCAAGCAACTCCTGTTTCATTGGCATTGAATGAATGGTCTGTTTCAGTCTCTAGTTTTGGGGGTGTGATCTGGTCACTTGAAGAAGCACAAAAATAATGTCATAACCTTCTTGGAATATTCCGAGCCTAAATGAGCTTCATTGAAGATCCAGCTTTCCAAAGGATGTGCCTCAGTGGGATCATATACTTGATTTGCACGTAGAGTCTGCGCTTTTCCTCTCTCCTATAGAGTGGGAAATTCTCCTTCCTCATCCTGGTGCCTAGAGGTTTTCTAATCCTAATGGTTTCCACGGTAGAGAGGCATATCCCTGGCTGCACCTGGGGGTAGGAGGAACCTGGGATATCTTGGAGATTATTGTTTGAGAGTGTCACAGGCTCAACTGTGTCCTCCTAAAAACTCTGTGTTGAAGCCTTAGCCCTGGGGCACTCAGAATGTGACTGTATTTGGAGATGGGGTGTTTACAGAGATAAGTAAGGTACAGTGAGGTCATAATTTAGGTTAAAATGGGTCCTAATACAATGTGACTTATGTTGTTATAAGCAGAGGAGATTAGGACAGAGTCATACTTGGAAGGAAGACTGTGTGCAGACACAGGAAGATGGCCTGACCGTCAGCAAGGTGAGGAGCAAGGCCTCAGAAGGAGCTGACCCTGCTGATGCCTTGCTCCCAGACTTGTAGCCTCCACAACCAAGAAGCTAAATTTCTCTTAAATCACCTAGTCTGTCATTAGGCACTTTGGTATGGTGGCCCTAGCAAACCAATACAGAGAGGTGGGGTGGTGCTTCAAGCTTAAATCCAAGCTTTCTTAATGCTCTAATTCTTCTCCCAAACTAGGAAGGAGTTAAGATGCTCCAGCTATAGAACCCAGACACCCATCTTCCCTAAGACTGACTTTGTTCTTCTCATGGTAAAGTTTCTGTTCTGGCCAAGGGGCTCCTGCATTGAGGAGTTGAGTCCTCATCTTGGAATCCTTCCTAGAACACTTTTAGGACTTCAGTTCAGTCGCTCAGTTGTGTCCGACTCTTTGCGACCCCATGAACTGCAGCACGCCAGGCCTCCCTGTCCATCACCAACTCCTGGGGTCTACCCAAACCCATGTCCATCAACTCGGTGATGCCATCCAGCCATCTCATCCTCTGTCATCCCCTTCTCCTCCTGCCCCCAATCCTTCCCAGCATTAGGGTCTTTTCCAGTGAGTCAACTCTTCGCATCAGGTGGCCAAAGTATTGGAGTTTCAGCTTTAGCATCAGGCCTTCCAATGAACACCCAGAACTGATCTCCTTTAGGATGGACTGGTTGGATCTTCTTGCAATCCAAGGGACTCTCAAGAGTCTTCTCCAATACCACAGTTCAAAAGCATCAATTCTTCTGTGCTCAGCTTTCTTTATAGTCCAACTCTCACATCCATGCATGATCACTGGAAAAACCATAGCCTTGACTAGACGGACCATTGTTGGCAAAAGAATGTCTCTGCTTTTAAATATGCTGTCTAGGTTGGTCATAACTTTCCTTCCAGGGAGTAAGCGTCTTTTAATTTCATGGCTGCAATCACCATCTGCAATGATTTTGGAGCCCAAGAAACAAAGTCTGACACTGTTTCCCCATCTATTTCCCATGAAGTGATGGGACCAGATGCTATGATCTTAGTTTTCTGAATGTTGAGCTTTAAGCCAACTTTTTCACTCTCCTCTTTCACTTTCACCAAGAGGCTTTTTAGTTCCTCTTCACTTTCTGCCATAAGGGTGGTGTCGTCTGCATATCTGAGGTTACTATTTCTCCCAGCAATCTTGATTCCAGCTTGTGCTTCTTCCAGCCCAGCGTTTCTCATGATGTAGTCTGCATGTAAGTTAAATAAGCAGGGTGACAATATACAGCCTTGACATACTCTCTTTCCTATTTGGAAGACTCTCAGTTTTATTCCAATAGCCTTAGGGAGTGTGGTAGACAGAATAATCATCCTCCACAGATGTTCTAATGCCCGGAATCTGTGATATGTTGCCTTCATTGGCAAAAGGGATGTTGCAAATATGATTAAGTTAAGGATCTTTGAGTGGGGATACTAACATGTTTCATCCATGCAACAGCATGATGAGGTAGGCTGCATTATCATCCCCAGTTTACAGATGAATGAACTGAGGCTCATAGAACTTAAAGGCATGTGTCTGAATTCACACAGGTGGCAAGTGGTAGGGCCAGGGTTTGAACCTGGCTCTAGTTTGGCTCTTGGGCAGGGCTTCCCAGCCTCAGTACCTTTGTTGTGGGGGTGGGGATGGTGTTCTGTGCACCATATAATGTCTAGCAGCATCTCTGGCCTCTCCCCTGGTTCCAGTAGTGGAATCCTGCAGCCCTAGTTGTGACCAGCCAGAATGTCTCCAGACCTGCTAAACGTTGCCTGGATGAGAACCGTGGCTCTGGGTTTTGAGGTTTGCTCAGGGCCCAGCACCATCTATACTGTGCTGCTGTGTTCTCAGTTATGTTCTTAGTCGCCCAGTCGTGTCCGACTTTTTTGCAACACCATGGACTGTAACCGCCAGGCTCCTCTGTCCATGGGATTCTCCAGGCAAGAATACTGGAGTGGGTTGCCATTTCCTCCTCCAGGGGATCTTCCCGACCCAGGGATCGAACCCTCATCTCTTGCATCTCCTGTATTTATCAGGCAGATTCTTTACCACTGAGCCACCTGGGAAGCCCCACCATACAGTAGGTGCTTAATAAGTGATGTCTTCGTTACACTTGAAGTCTCACATTTCACAAAACCTTCGAAGCTCTCAGTAGGTGAGCGTTGGTTGATGTTCCTGCCTCTTTATCCCGGCATCATCCAGCGGAATCTGTTCTCCTGTTTGGGGGTTGGTGTCAAGCCCGGGCAGAACTTTGTGTGCAAGGCTGTTAATCCTTTCCATCAGCTTCCCTGGCAGCTGAGGAGTGCTGTGGCAGATTGAGGAAGGGCACCGAGCAGATTGCGAAAGGCACAGACACGTGTGCACATAGGCGCTTAATATCCTCTCCAGAGGGGTGATTCATGTAGCTCACACATGGCCTTGCGGGGAGTTATCTGAACGATTAACGTGCCTCCACCAAAGTCTTTGAGAACAGAGTTTCCCTGTCATTCTTGGACCTTGATGGGGAAAAAAGAGTCAAGAAATTCGGGATACTTGGGCAAGAGGAAAGAGCAAGAGTAAATTAATAAGCTCTCTGTTAATTTGAGCATTTCTCCAAAAAACAGCGAGATCAAGTTATATCTCGTAAATGAATCTATTAACTTTTATGGTTGATTTGGATTAGGGCAATTGGTTGGAAGAATTTATTAAAGCTGCCAAAATCTCTGGTTCAGCTGCATGGAGGGACGTTTCTGTTCCCCAAGCATACCTTCTACCTCTGCCTCTAAGCAGTGGTATCAAAAATATAAACTGTCAGCGGCAACATGAGATCAGTTCATCCACTTTGTAGCATGTATTGATACTTGATTCCCTTTTATGTCTGAATAATATTGCATTGTGGATAAACACACTTTGTTTACCTAGTCATCCTTTGATGGACATTTGTGTTGTCTTCAGCTTTTGACTGTTGGGAATAGTGATGCTATGAACATTTGTGCACAATTTTTTGTTGTTGTTGAGCACCTGTTTTCAATTCTTTTGGGTGTATGCCTCACAGAATGCTGGGTCATATGGTAATGCTACATTTAATTGATTGATGATTGACCTTTCTTCCCCCACAGTGCTTTTCTTTACATCTTTAAAAGAAAATACATTTTAAAAGGAAATGGTATATCACTGCCAAAAACAGAAACCGGTTTCCCTTGCCATAAATAGATGGCAACAGTAAACTAACACACAAAATCACACACACACACACAAACTTGAAAATTAAAATGAGGACACACAGCACAAATTAAAATGAGGAAACACAACACAGTGCTATTAAATATAACTGGATGCTATTTTCTACTAAGGCTTAGCATATCACACACTCTTTTAAAGGGACATTAAAACGTGTCAGAAAGGTGTTGAAGATCTATTAGCACCAAATGGAGACTTTCTCATCAACTAATTAGAAGAACTGAAAGGAAATCAGCGCTTTATCACACAGGCTTGATTGCTGTTCGGTGCCTTGCTCCTATAAGACAGAACCATCTCTGGCTCCACATCGGGTCCCCTGGATCTGTCCATTCTTTAACCGCCTGACTCTGGGTGACTGCCTTCCTCTCTGTGACGCTGGGTCCCTGTCACCTTTCACTTGGACTCTGACTTCAGTCTTCCTGCCCACACGTTCACCATCAGCCACTGCTTGCACACCACTAAAGGGGAGCTTTGAGCATATTAATGTCCACTCTTGAAGCTTTGGTGATATCCCCAGGGCAAAATTCATGATTTCTATTATTGCCTTTTAAGTTTATTATTAGTATTCTGTATCCAGGGTAAAGTGTAAACTCTTATCCAGGAGCCCAAGAGTCACTGCAGCCTGCTCTCTGTCCCCTGCCGCTCTTTCTCTCTCCCATACTGTACCCATCAGGTGGGCTCGAGACGCCTGCCCTTCCGTCTACACTGCCCATCGTTCCGACTCTGTCACCGCGTGCCTCCCCTGTGTTGATCGTCACCTTGGTTGGCGTACCTCTCAGAGTTCTTACGAAGATCAAATAAGACATATGGAGACCCTGAAAACTCTAAAGAGAAATACAGATGCAAAACGAGCCCCACCTTGTCTGATGCCCTTTAAGTTCTCAATGTCAAGCTGCCTTTTCACCTCTTAGGTTGCCTTCCACTGCCTCTTGTGCTCTTAGTATCTTTCTCGCCACATGACAGACAGACTGGTCTCCCGCGTGAATGAATTTGTTTCTCTTCTTTATCCTAGCTGTCACCCTTCTCATCTGCCCTCCGCCCCGCCCTTGCAGCCCTCCCCAGTGCCCGGTGTATGTGGTTTGAAACAGCAAATCCCTGTCTTAACCTGCACAAGAGTCCGTCTTGCCATCGTAGACCAGGAGTGGGAAAGCTGTTGCTGCACTGGCTCCATCCAATATACTTTCTTTCCTTGTTTCTCTTCCCCTATTAGGTGCATCTTTGAATGTTCTTCCTATAATGGGAAGTGACAGTTTAATTGTTTGGGTTTCTTAAATTTATTTTCTGCTACACAGCTGACCGCACGTGATAAGGCAGGCAGCTCCGCTTCATGCCATGATCCCCTCCCTCTTGCTCTTTGCATTAGAAGATTCAGGTGGAACCATGAAGCAGCTAATTCTATGAGTGACAAGAGTGTTGAAAATCACTGTCGGGGACCAGAACTTCCCTGGGGAGAAAGGAGACAGGTGTGTGCAGGAACCAGAAAGCTGACAGGTCTCCTGGCTTCAAGGTTACACCATTCTTTCATTGTCCAGCGTCCCTTTTGCCACTTACAATGGATTCCTGCATGATTATTCACTGTTGTTTGAAATATTTTGAGCCTTTGGAAACGTGGTACCTTAGACATCCAACATCATAATCGTTGATGGTATTGAAGTCACCTTACTGAACAAAATAGTTGACTGAGACCACAGAAAGGATGTATTTAACTCAAGTCATTAAGTAGATGTGGAAGATGAGGTTCAGAGTGATGCAAGGACTTGCTAAAAGCACCTTATTTCCTGACTCCCTGTCCATGGATCTCCTGGCCCATCAAATGGTGCCGAAGAAAGGGCCTGCAAGGACGTCCTTTTTCTGTGATGTGTGTGCGTGTGCGTGCGTGCTCAGTTGCTCAGTCATGTCCAGCTCTTTGCGACCCCGTGGACTGTAGCCCGCCAGGCTCCTCTGTCCATAGGATTTCCCAGGCAAGAATTCTGGAGTGGTTTGCCATTTCCTATTCCAGGGGATATTCCTGATCCAGGGATTGAATCAGAGTCTCTTGCATCTACCAGCATTGGTAGGCTGATTCTTTACCAACTGCGTGACCTGGAAAGCCTTTTTTTCTGATGGGGGATCCTCAATGCAGATTTCATTGCCTTCAGATTAAATGTAAAACTACTGGTCATACCAAGCCTCTTACCCTGATTTCTGACCTCTGGCCCCCTCTCTAACCTCCAGCCTCCATTCTCTCCCCTCTCTTTTCAATTCCTTCTAGTTCTGCCTTCCCCAAAGAGAATTCCAAGGAATATTAGTTCCAAGAGGTTTTCCCTCCAGAGAAGCATTTAAACCAAAATAACTTTAGAAGATGTTCAGCATCAGGAAACCCTGAACATCAGGAAACCCTCAGATATTTACAACACTTATCTCATTTGAGGCTTTGAGAAGTCCTGCCCTACAGACCTCTTTTAAACTGTATTTAAATTGTTTCCTAAATTGATTCAATTGCAAAGCTCCCCTTTTGTTTTTTGTATAATGCTTGTCCTTGTTGGCTTGATAAAACATAACAAAAAGTACTGCTCTGGGTGTTTCAGTAACCTGGCTTCTTGCCTGTGCTTCGGCTCTGCCTCTCTCTGGGACCCTTTGGGACTCATCTCAGAAGTCATCGCTTGGGAGAACTTGCATCACTGCCCTCCCAGGAATTAAGTGCCTTTCCTGTGGCTTTTTGCAGCTCCTGCATTCTGAAGCTGAGGATATCTTTTGTTGAGAATGGGAACCATTCTTTCTCACCTACCTCTATCTGTGTGTGTGTTCAGTGATTCCACAAGCACGTATGGTGTGTCCTGTGTCCAGGCATACTTTAGAAGGCTCCGGGGATCTTCAATGAATAGAACAAGCCCCTGCCCTGGAGGGCTTACATTCAAGGGGATGGGAACAAAATATGAACTTGTGACAAATATGTAATGTCAGATTGTGGCAAGAGCTAAGATAAAAGCAGGATTAAGAGGCTGAGAGTGTCGGGAGATGCCCTTCACCATAGGGTTTTCAGAAAAGCTGAATCAGCTAGGATGGGTTCACTTATGCTGCATAAACAATAACCCCTGTATCTTAATGGCTTGTAACAATGGGGGCTTATTTCTCATTCATGCAGCATGCCTGTCCAAGGGTCAGCTGGGAACTCAGTTCCACATCCCTCCGCTTGGAGACCCAAATGGGCAGGTTCTGTGCCATGTGGAACTTGGCTGGTTGTCATGGGTAGGGGATAAGGGGTGTGAGGAGTCAGGTACTGGCCCTTAGAGGCTTCAGCACACATTGGATTGGCTACAGCTTACTCATGGGGAGAGGCAGATGCTCTCCCGCCTGTGCCTGCAGAGTGGGGAACTGGAGTGACTGATAGACAGCAGGAGTGAATACACAGAATCTCTGATAGGGAGAGGTGTGAGCAGACACCTTAATGAGAGAGGAAAGGAGCCACGTGGACGCGGAGACGGTACTTCTGGTGGAGGAGACAGCACGTACAAAGACCCTTCAGCACTCAACACAGGGTTTTGCATTGAGTAGATTATGAGGCTGTGTTTGTTGAATGAATTCTTGAATTCCAGGCCATTGTGCATCCATGAGACCTTTCTGTTCTAGTTGCCCAAGTGGCAGACTTAGGTGAGTGCACTTTTATAAGGACCAGAACATATCTAACTAGCCCGAATAAGGGTTGTTTGATATTGGAGTCTCTCAGTTAAGGGACTTGGAGTCAGTTTACTGAACTTATCTCGGCCTACATGGTTTATTTTGACCTGCCCTTTGATTGAGGGTTTTTCCCTCAAGGATCTTATGTTCCAGACACAAAACAAGTAAAGTCACTCTAACCATGTAATGTTTATAAAATTCATATAAAGAAAACCAGTGTTTACCCATGTGTGTACCTGATGGCTTTATCATACTTGAAATGATTGTTTTCACTGTCCTGACTCCTTGGTGCACTCCAAGAAGGTTGGGGCATGTCTGTCTTCTTTACTGAGTATCCCCAGCACCTGGAATAGTGCCTGGCAAGTGATGGATGACTGGTACATCCAATACTTGTGGACCGGTTGGCCAAGGAAAGGGAAGGCTATGCATCTTTTAGAGTTCTGTGAAGAGAGTTCTGATTTCAGTGCCATTGCCTGTCAAGAAGATGAAGTGGATTTAACTGGAGGAAGAGTGAATTTATCTGGTAAAGGCAGTGGGGAACTGAACACCCAGTCAAGAAGGATGATAAGGTAGCAAACAGTTTCCTGAGACCACAGGGAAATGAATCAGATCAGAGCAAGCACAGGTGGGGAGGAAGAACAGGCTTGATGGATGAGTAGAATTTCAACTGTGGAGCTGGGGGAAAGATTGCCACATGGGATCCATGGTGTTTCACCATAATTATGTCCATATTAAATGCTAACTTTGGCAAAAATAAGCAATCTGCCTGGGCTTATCCAGCCAGAGAGAACAGCATGAATAAAGACGTAGGCGGCCAAGTACATGGTGTGTATGAGGAACCATATGTAGATGGTGTGGTTGGAGCATGGGGTGTTTGCATTTTAACCCTAACTCTTCTTGACTTTGATGCTAATTTGGGGCAAAGAGAAATGGGACCAGCCATATCCTTGGGTCTGCCAGCTGTTTTGACTTTCCAATAACAGCTTGCTCGGTCCTGAGGTCCTCCCTGCTCAGATCACCATTGTACCGGCTCCCCTGGTGTCCACTGCCAGGAGTTGATGTCTGAGATGGGCTGGCTCCGGCTCACTGCGGCTCCTTCTCGGAATGAGTGACGAGTTCAGCATCTCTGTTGGCGTGATGCTAAATCAGCAGAAGTTTCTGAGTGTGCAGGCTCAGCATTTATCTTCTCTTTCTGCTGGTTTGAATGAATGTCTTACCTGCAGCTGCCTCCAGAAAAACAGCAGTGTTCAATGAGATGGGTCAGGGGTCAGTAGAGGTTGGACTGTCTTGATGACTCTGAGTGGGATTTTTGTTTGTTTGTTTTTTAACAGGCTGGTATTTCCACCTGAAGAACCTTTAGGGCCTTGAACTCAGAGGCTTTGGGGGGAGCCTGTATGTTAATGTTCCTTGACAAGCTGAAGTTACTGGACAAACGCAAGATGGTAATGGCTATGATAGTAATTATGATAAAAAAAAGGTGGAAACTTTCAGTTGGCTAGCCTGATTTCATTTTAAGGAAGCAAGAATGGAGGCTGATGATGTTGGCTAAACATCGATATCTTGCAGAAAATGCCCTGTTTTGGTATAGAGAAGAGATGCTCCAGGAAAATAGCTCTGTGGTTTTTCAACTTGAGTCCCTAGGGAGTCCCAGGGGATAGTATGTCTGTATACCTTGAAGGAACATTTGCTATTCATGCCTTATCATTTCCTCTTGTCTTGTGCCTCTGTGCAAGTTGTTGCCTGCAGCTAGAAGGCCCCTCCCCATCCACTGGCAAAGCCAGAAACAGTTATTCATTTAAAAGCAGCAGACACATTCTCTGGGCAGGAAAAGAGAGGGGGGAAGCTCATAAGATTGAGAATCCAAAGGGGCAGGGCCAAAGCAGAGCCTGGAGTTAGGGGAACAGAAACTGTTCAGGGTTTCTTAGCAGGATTTGGGGGATATGCTTTTCAAAATCAAAAAAGCCCGTAGGACCCACTCTGCATCCTGTGTCTCAGATCTTGACCAGAGAAAGGCATTTAATAGGTTTACCACGATAGCAGATGGCAACAAGGACCTCCTGTATAGCACAGGGAACTCTAGTCAATACTCTGTAATAACCTATATGAGAAAAGAATCTGAAAAAGAATGACTATATGTACATGTATAACAATAACTCTGCTGTACATCTGAAACTAACACATTATAAATCAACTATACTCCAATATTAAAAAAAATGAGAAAAAGATGATGGAAGGCAAGAGTGAGGTTCCCCAAAGGTATTTATGATAGAGGTGGTTGCGGTGCCACCAAGGAGATTAGCATATGTATAGTCCATGCCTCAGCTCAACGATAACTCCTCTTGGAAGCTTTCTTTGACTTCTTCATTCACTCAACATACAACATTCAACAGATATTTGAATGCCTACCATGTACTGGGCATGTTCAAGGCAACCAGGTGCGGTGATAAACAAGGTAGATAAAGTCCCTTATTTTCTAGTGGGGATGACATAATAAAAGAATGAATCACCATATAAAATAAATACAGGTAGGCAAGGAAATACAGCAGAACAGGTGAGAGACTCACTGGATGAGGCTGCATGTTTGAGACAGACTGACCAGGGGAGGTCTTTCTGAGGGGGTGACGTTTGAGCGGAGACCTGAGTTAAGTTAGGGAGTCAGCTGTTGGGGGGATGGGCAGAGGGTGACAGCAAGTGCCTGGCCCCTCGGGTAGGGGTGGGTGGGCTTGGCATGTTCAGGGAACAGACTAGGGTGGCTAGAGGAGAGCGATCAGATGGGAAGTGGGAAGAGACAGTTTCTGAGAGGTGGGCAGATGCAGCTCCCATAGGATTTGTGGGCTATGAAAAGAAGTTTGGATTTTATTCCAACGTGTGATGGGAAATCGTTGGAGGGATTTAAACAAAGAAGTGATATAACCTCATGCATGTTAAAAAAAATTACCGAGGCTGCTGCATTGATAAAGAAGGGTATAACAAGGCACCTGGGGAAGCCTCATTGCAATAATCCAGCTGAGAGACAAGCCAGGAGAGCTTCCTGGGCCAGGAGGTGTTGGTGGAAGCTGTGAGAATGATCGGGTTTGGGACGTGCCTGGAAGGTGGACCACTTTCACTTGCTGATGAATTGCTTCTGTGGAGCAAGAGAAAGAGAAGTCCAGAATGAGAGATAAAGAGTGCCTCCTGGGGCTTTTAATTGATAAACTTTGAATTTGGGGATAATTTTAGATTTACAGATAAGTCTTAAAGAGACTACAGGGAATTTCAGTGCATTCTTCACCCAGTTTGCACAAACAGGTACAACCCTAGAGTTCTATCATGGTTAACATGGTGGATGAAAGTTGCTATTTGTTGAGATGGGGAAGATATGGTGGTGGGGGGGAAGGATGTCCCCTCTAGCTCTGTTTGGGCCATGTTATTATGTCCTTTTACATTCAAGTGAAGACAGATGTCAAGTAAGTCGGGTGGATAAATGAATCTGAAGCTCAGGGTAGGGGCCTGGGCTATCCATGCTGCTCCCTGAATTTGCATGGCATTTAATGTCATAAGACTTTGCATGGCTGAGTTCTAATGAAACTTTATTTACAAAAACTGGGCAGTGGACTGGATCTGGCCCACATGCCAACTCCTGGCACCTCCAGTGTGGGGTCAGGAGGATGAGGAAGCATCAGCAAGGAGGCTGAGGGGGGCAAGCCAGCAGGATAGAAGGAAAGCCAGGTGGTGTGGTGCCTAGGAAGGCAGGTCAAGGAAAGGAGGCATGTGCCATGCCTGATGTTGAGTAGGATGAGGACTGAGAATTGGCCAGTGGATCTGCCAACTTGGAGGGACAAAGTTCTTAGCAGTGTGGTGGTGACCACACACCTGCCTGGAGTTAGTAGAGGAGAAGATGGTAAATGAAGAAGTGGAGGTAGCTGTGGTAGATGAGTCTTGGGATCATCTTTGTTGTTAAAGGGAACAAAGAAATGGAGAATTATCTAGAGGAGCCATGGGGGTCAAATAAGAATTTTTACTTCTGCTTTTAAGGCCGGAGTTGTGTTTATGTTTCAGAGCAGATCTCTTCCTTTTGCGGCTGTTGTACTTGCACACAGTTCTATAATTGCACCCGTCACATGGTCATTTGTTTAAAATCTGTGTCTTCTGGGAGAGCAGGGTTTCTCAAGTTTGGTGCACTTCTATTTGGGGCTGGATATTTCTTTGCTGTAGGGGGGCCATCCTGAGTACTGTAGAATGTTTGGAAGCATCTTTGGCCTTTTCCCACTAGACATCAGTAGCATCCCTTCCCTTGGTTGGGATAACCACACGTGTCTCCAGACGTGGTCATGTATCTTCTGGGAATATCATTGCTCCTAATTGAGAACCACTGACTTACAGCGTGAGCTCCTAGACAGCAGGAACCAAATGGACTCTTCTCAGTCTCTCTGATTCCTAATACTGTGCCTGCTGCAGATGAAGGGTTTAATAAGTATTTTGTTGAGTGAGAGGTATTTTGATTATTTAATGGCAAAGTCACATCATACCTGGATGATCCAATGGAGAGAGAGGGAAGGTGTCCAAGGAAGAGTTCAGCATGTCTGATATTTGCAAGGGGTCCAGGGATTGCCTTTGAGAGAGTTTTGTGGTCGTTATCATTGAGGATGACCACATACTGCTGTCACTTCTTTTTAAAAAATATTTATTTATTTGGCTGGGCCAAGTCTTAGTTGTGACACTCAGGACCTTCGATCATTTTTGCAGCATATGAGACCCTTAGTTGTGGCATGTGAACTCTTAGCTGCACCATCTAAACTCTTAGTTGCAGCATGCGGGATCTAGTTCTCTGGCCAGGGATTGAACCCAGGCCCCCTGCATTGGGAGCGTGGCGTCTTAGTCACTGGACCACTGGGAAGTCCCACAGCTGTCATTTCTCACACGGTTTCTGGGCTGTGGAGGTCTCTCCTTTTTTGCCTCCGTCATCACCTTGGGAATGTCACTGTCATGCTGTTTCTCCAAAAGGAAGTGGACACCAGAAATGGGGAAGATCTTTATCTCAAGTGTGATTATGAGCTGGATTCTAGGATTCAGGCTAGTGCCTAGAAACCCCTGGCATCACCTCCTCAGCTCCTGTCCTTCATCTCTGGACAGAAACCCAAAGGTAAGAGGACTTTCGGAGTCAGAACAGTAGTAACACGAATAACCATCACTCAGAAATAGCCCTGCGAACGTATACTCTGTCAGAGAGCCTTCATTCTCCCGCTGGTTCAGCACTGGCATCTGTGTGTGAGCTGCTCTCAGCAGGAGCTGCAGGTGACAAGAAATAGATTCAGTCCGCACCCTTTGCACCACTCCCCCCCAACCATGCCGGCTGACATGATGTTCGCCTCCTGCGGATCTTATAAAATGTCGTTGAATGGATGGAAGAGTGATATGCTTTTCTGCTCCCACCTTGTCCCTGAATCCCTCATTTCTGTGTCTCTGTTTCGGCCCTTATTATTAACACCACAAGGGATGGGTTTATTTACGATGGCTCAGTGGGTAAAGAATCCGCCTGCAATGCACGAGAGCCACAGGAGAGGCAGGTTTGATCCCTGGGTCAGGAAGATCCATCCCCTGCGGAAGGAAATGGCAACCCACTCCAGTGTTCTTGCCTGGGAAATCCCATGGATGGAGGAGCCTGGTGGGCTACAGTCCCTGGGGTTGCAAAGAGTCAGACACGACTGAGCATGCATGCAGCCACCGCAAGGGAAGGAAGTCCCAGGGTTGCAAGAGTTGAGAACTTCTCTCCCTCTTACAGTCTCTTCTATTCTGCCTTCTCCTGGCTTTTGCCGTATCAGTGTATTACCTACCTACTATATAGTCTACAAACTACATAACCCATCCCCTGATTCTGTAAATAAAGTTTTATTGGAACACAGTGCACAGTACACTCATGTATGTACTGTCCGTGGCTGCTTTCTCTTACATCAGCAGAGCTGAGCAGTTGTCACAGAGATCCTAGGACCCTGAAGCCTAACGTCCTTACCAGCTGGCCCTTTACAGAAAAGTACGCCGGCTCCCTTGCCTACATTGTTATTCAACCAAATGTTTCTTTAAATTTACTCAATTTTGAAGTTATTATGATGAAAATTATCAGACATACAAAGTAGAGAGAAAACGTAATGAACCCTCACATACCCTTAATCCAGCTTTAACTCATAGAAAATGACTCTTTGAAAACAACTTTAATCTTGTTTTCTTAATACTCTCTCCTCCTTCATACGCACCACCTCAATTATTTTAAAATGTGTTTCAGGCATTGCATCGTTTTACAATAAAATTTCAGTACATTATCTTAAAAGACATTCCATTTGTTGAACTTAAACATAATTTTGCTACCGCATTTAAAAAAGTAATGAGTCTTTCATGTCATCATTTGCCCATAAATTGCTCAGTGTTTTTTTAAACATGAGTCCCTGCTTACGTTTCATTCCAGGCAACGATTTGTTTGAAATTATGGTTTGGAAATGTTACTTATATTTTTTCTCATACACATTCGAATAACTACTGAATTAGTAAGAGCTTTGAAGGAAAATGTATCCGTGTACCCTCACCTTGGAACACACCGTGTTAAAGAGGCCCTCGGCAGAGTTCTGACGACTTTTCCTCTCTGTTCCTGTAAAGGGTCTTAGTGTGTCCCCATTTTACCACTTCGGCAGGGCTGTTAGAGCCTGCAGCAAGCACCGGGGACGTGCAAACCAACCATGAAACCTGAAGGAACAGCAGCTTTGTAGTCACCTTCACCAGCTCAACACAATTCATAATACAATTAAGACCGGCAGATATAATTGAATAAACAGAAAATAGAATTAAGGTAATCTATCCTAAGTGTACCAAATTCCTATAATGAGTTGCTTTCAGCAGTTGTGGAAACATATAATTACCAAACAAATTACATGTTATTTTTATCCAAGAAGCTAATTAAGTGTTCTGTGTAAATTATTATGTGGTGGCACAAGGATCCGAGTTGTATTAAGTACCTAATTGGGAGAGGGACAGGACCCGAGAATTTTACATGGGAATACAGTTGAGTGGGATCACAGGGAGGGTGCCTGATTGCAAGGCAGGGGTTGTGTGAAGACGGGAGGGAGGGACCGGGAAAGTGATTGGACGCCTACGGTTTGTTGAGCTGATTGAATGTGAGCCTGGGTGGCTGAAATAAGTCACGGCTCTTTGCCTTGAGTGAGTCCTGGGTCCTGTTGTTTATTTTATTTTTAAAAATTAATTTAATTGGGGAATAATTGCTTTACAATATTGCAATGGTTTTTGCCATATATAGACATGAATCAGCCGCGGGTGCACATGTGTCCCCCATCCTGAGCCTCCCTCCCACCTCCCTCCCCACCCCATCCCTCTGGGTTGTCCCAGAGCACCAGCTTTGAGTACCCTGCTTCATGCATCGAACTTGCACCGGTCATCTATTTTATATTTTTGTTTGTTTTAAAAACTTGCTCTCCCTTCTAAACTTGAGCAGCAGAGCTCCCTTTGTCCCAGCTTCACTCGGACCCTGGGCTCTGCCTTCTGTGTAGCACTGTGCTCTCGTTGCCTTGAGACTCAGTAGTTCTTCGAATAGCCCTTTGTGGGACTTCTGCCCCTTTTGTTCTTGTTACTGTTGTTCAGTCGCTAAGTCGTGCCAGACCCTTTGCCACACTATGGGCCGAGGCATGCCAGGCTCCTCTGTCCTCCACCGTCTCCCAGAGTTTGCTCAAATTCATGTCCATTGAGTTGGTGATGCTATCTAATCATCCATCTTAACCTCTGCCACCCCCTTCTCCTTTTGCCTTCCGTCTTTCCCAGCATCAGGGTTGTTTTTTTTTCCCCAATGAGTCGGCTCTTCACATTAGACGAGGCCAAAGTATTGGAGCTTCAGCTTCAGCATCAGTCTTTCCAGTGAGTATTCAGTGTTGATTTCCTTTAGGATTGACTGGTTTGATCTCCTTGCTGTCAAGACTCTCAAGAGTCTTCTCCAGCACCACAGTTTGAAAGCATCAGTTCTTCAGCGTTCAGTCTTTTTTGCTTTCTGGAATGTGAGGAAATGGATATTTGGGGCTGTACACTGTTTCTTTCCCATATCTGAGAACAAGCAGCCTGGAAGAATTCTGCAGTTGAGCTTGGAGCTGGAGTCAGCCTCCTGAACGCATCCCTGTCGAGCGTTATAGGAGAGAAGGATGTGTCTGGGTGGAGGCAGGGGAGGAGCAGGTGGAAACTCCTCTGAACTGGAGACATAGATTAAGTTTGTCATCCCTGTCCTGCTGTGGCGAGCTGTGTGACCTTCTGCAAGGTGTCACTCCCCTCTGAGCCCTGGTATCTCATCTGTAAAGTGTGGAAAATAGCCTGTGGCCTGTTCATCCATAGAGGTGCTTTGAGAATGACATACTGTAATGCAAATGAGCATTATTTGTAAAGTCTAAATCTCAGCCCAAAAAGAACTGGTTTGTGGTTAATATTAACTAATGTGGGCTTCCCTGGTGGTTCAGACAATAGAGAATCTGCCTGCAAGGTGGGAGACCTGGATTTGATCCCTGGGTTGGGAAGATCCCCTGGAGAAGGGAATGGCTATCCACTCCAGTATTCTTGTGTGGAAATATCCATGAACGGAGGAGCCTGGTGGGCTACAATCCACAGAGTCACAGAGAGCTGGAAATGACTAACACTTTGACTTTCACTTTTTTCCATTAACCAGTGACAGTTCTACCAAGTCACAAAAGGTGGGTGATGTAACTGAAAATACCAGGAATCGGCTTGGAATCTGGCTAGATCCAAGGGTCACTGTCTCTCCCATTTCTCAGCTTATTTTTTTTTCTGTATTTCATTTTCGGGGAATATCCCCTCATTCCAATTCCCAGTGGGGCCAGATAGCCACCAGAAGCCCTGTTCCTTTCTACCAGTTACATGACTCAGAGAAACTAGGGCAATTGTGGCGCTTCCTTCCTGGTAGTTCCATCAAAAGTCCCAGGGCTCACCCTGATTGGACTCCTCTGGATCATGTGCCTTTAACTGAGCCAATCACTGTGGCTGAGGGATGGTGTGATGGAGTACCGATTGGCCAGGTTTGCCTGATTACAGTTCAAGTTCTGCCAAGGCCTTTGAAGTGAATATTCATTTTGAAATGAATAAACAGCAGCCATGGATCCCTATTTCTCATCTACTGGACCCCAGGAGGTTACAAATGTCTGCCTGCAGATATGTTTTTGTTGTTGTTGTTTTTGTCCTTGCAGGACCCTTAAAAACATTAAGATAGTTCACTGAAAAGTCTGTATCTGGAGTTTCTGCTAAAAAAAAATAAAAATAAAAAGATCTAGAAACACGTGGCCTGAATTCCCTCAGGACAACCTTTGATTTGAACAGAAAAGTGACTGCCTCCTTTCACTGAAGCATGCCATTCCAAGTTTACTATAGTCACCACAACTCCCTAATTGCTACCTGGATGGTTTAGATCACTCATATCACCTGTCTGGGTTCTGGGGTATTTGAATTTGCCATACCCGACACAAACCAAATCAGTGTTTTCTAAACCTCCCCCATGTTAAGAATAACCAGGGATGCTTCTTAGGTATCCCTTCGACCTCCCATAACCGTCACTCATTTTGATTCAGTGAGTGTGCAAGGGGTTGGATATTTGCCTTTTTAACAAGGTGCGCGTGTGCGTGCGTACTAAGTCGCTCCAGTGGTGTCCGACTCTTTGCCGACCCTGTCAACTATAGCCCACTCGGCTCCTCTGTTCGTGGGATTCTCCAGGCAAGAATACTGAAGTGGGTTGCCATGCCCTCCTCCAGGGCATCTTTCTGACCTAGGGATCGAGCCCGAGTCTTTTTTTGTCTTCGGTATTGGCAGGTGAGTTCTTTACTACTAGCACCACTTGGGAAGCCCTTTTAACAAGGTACTTTCAGGTGATTCTCATAAGGGCAGTTTAGAAACACTAAATGAATGTCTAAGCTTTGGAATTCAAAGTGTGGCCAATGGACCAGCAGGTTCTGTATTTCCTGGGGTATCTTGTTTAAATGGCAAATGTCAGCACTGCCCTAGGCAGACAACCAGAATCTGCGTTTGAATAATATATCAGCCTGTTTTTGATTTGACTTCTTTTCTCTTTTCATTTTAGTAAGATTTCTCACCTGCCTTCCTTGCCCCAGGCTTCTTCAGGAGAGCCAGTGTCCCCTGCTTCTCCCTGCCTGGGAGAACATTGCAGGGACCTGTCCCCTCCCTGGGAGATGCCCAGATCACCCTCCCATCGCTGAGAGATGACATGGGAAGATGCTCTGCGAATCTGAAGAGAAGTCTCAGCAGCTGGAGATCTTGCTTCCTGAGAGCAGGTGGCCTGGACACCAGGGTCCACTGGCCTCAGCAGATTCCAGGTCCCCAGGCCAGTCTCATGATCTCAGTTTTGACTCAGGCTGATCTGTTTTCTCCATCAAATGTCCTGAGGATGTCACACACGACTGGGCTGAGACAATTTAGCCAAGCCTGTTCTGGTCCCTTTCAGTGGTCTTGATTGTGAGGCTTTTTGTTCCCCAGTGGGAAACTTCCTTATGGAGAATTCTGAAATCCAGATACTGCCAGGTCTTAGCTGATGATGTTCTTATCCCAGTACATTCATTCATTCATTCAGCAAAATGTCCTCAAACATAGTCAAAGGATTCTGATAATGATGGCATATTAGACATAATGATTATAGTTGGCATGTACTGAAAGTTTATTATGTGCCAGGCATTGTGCCAAGTACTTTAAATATCTCTTTTAATCCTCACACTAGCTCTGTGATGCTTTGGGTATTCTTAGCCCCATTTGGCAGATAAGAAAACTGAGGCTTGTCAAAGTGAAACAAAGTACCCAAACAGAATCAAAGTCAATTTCATATATTATTCAAAGGCAGACTCTGGTTGTCTGTCTGGTCTGGGATTGACATTTACCTTTTAAACAAGATACTCCAGGAAATACAGACTCTGCTGAGTTGAAACCCAGCTCTCTCTGACTTCTGAGCATGGTTTATTGCCCATGATAAGTCAAGCTAACATGAGTCAGACTTGATGAAAGGAACGCATTGTTAATGAAACGTTATCTACACAGTCTTTAATTCTCACTACTGCCGTGAGGGTTGGGCTGCGTCCATTGGGTGATGACAAAACCCAGATCTGGAAATAGATTGGTCAGGAATTAGCAGAGACCAGATTTGGGCTCTGGCTTGAACACTGCTTTTAATCAAAGGCTCTCCCACCACCTCAGGCTGTACAGGCCACAATCTCCAGGAGCTGGCCCCTCAGAGCAGGGAGGTCCTGTCCAGTACCTGGGAGTCTGTGACAAGTACTGTGTGCCTCTGACAGGCAGATCCCAGACTCTGAGGCTGAAACAATGACTTGGGTTGAGATATGATGATAATCCAAGTTTGCATTGATTCGACAAGTACCTCGTGCTAAGCACAAAACTCTTTCAGTTAATCTTTTCAACAACCCTGTGATTATCCCCATTTTATGAGTAGGAAGCTAAGGGGTATGTAGTTATTGCACACAGAATAAACAAGAGGCTGTTCTGTAGGTCTTTTCTAGATAATTCTCTCTGTCCCCAGCTTCTGTTTACCAGAGGCTGGGGGTGAGCTGGAGGAAAAGGAGAGAACTGATCTTTTAGTTTATAAGATGGATGAATTCTTGAGATCTAATGTGCAGCATGGTGGCTGTAGTTAATAATAATGTATTATAGACTTGAAATTTGGTAAGAGAGTAAGATCTCAAGTGTTCTCAAGCCCCCCACCCCCACACAAACAGTAACTATGTGAGATGATGGATAGATTAATTTTTTTGATTGTGGTAATCATTTCATAATGTACATGTTTATCAAAACATCACACTGTGTGATACATAATTTTTATTTGTCAAAAATAAATAGATACCAATGAAAGAAAAGAAATGCCGCATTTTCCCTTCTCCCGAGCCCCTGACAATCTCTCTTCTATTCTTTGATTCTATGAATTTGACTATTTTAGGTTTCTCATATAAGTGGAATCATTCAGTACTTGTCCTTCTGTGACTGGCTTATTTCACTTACTGTGACATCCTCTAGGTTCTTTCATGTTGTCACATGTTGCAGAATTTCCTTCTATTTTTAAAGCTGAATAGTATCCTGTTGTATGTATATACCACAGTTTCTTTATTCATCGATCGATAGACATTTATGTTGCTTTCACGTCTTGGCTGTTGTGAATAAGCTTCAATGAGTGTAGGAGTGCCAATATCTCTGAGATCCCAGTTTTCATTCTTTTGGGTAAATAACCAGAAATGGGATTGCTAAATCACATGATAGTTTTATTTTTAATTTTAAAAGAAACCTTCAGTAGCTCAGCTGGTAAAGTATCTGCCTGCCGTGCAGGAGACCCCAGTTCGACTCCTGGGTTGGGAAGATCCTCTGGAGAAGGGATAAGCTATTTACTCCCATATTCTTGGGCTTCCCTGGTGACTTAGCTGGTAAAGAATCTACCTGCAATGTGGGAGACCTGGGTTTGATCCCTGGGTTGGGAAGATCTCCTGGAGAAGGGAACGGCTACCCACTCCAGTATTCTGGCCTAGAGAATTCCAGGGACTGTATAGTCCATGGGGTCGCAAAGAGTCAGACACAACTGAGCGACTTTCACTTTCACTTTCATTCTGTTCCATAGTGGCTGCACTCTTCCACCTTCCCATGAATGGTAAGCAGCTCTTCTAGTGCCTTCATATCCTCGCCAACACTTGTTGTCTTTTGTTTTTAGATAATCACCATCTTGGCAGGAGTGAGGTGGTATCTCATGGTTTTGACTTTCATTTCCCTGATTATTAGTGACGCTGAGCATTTTTCACATACCTGTTGGCAACTTGTGTGTCTTCTTTGCAGAGAAACCTGATTTTCATCCAGCTCCTTCATTTCTGCAAGTAACTTTATCTTCTTTGAGCCTTTTTTTCCCCCTAAAATGGGACTAACATAGCTTACTTATTAGGGCTGAGTAGTGCGTACTGCTGGTGCCTGCCTGTACGCCCCAGTCTTCATGTCTGTGTACCACAGGCTGTCGACTATGAATGCATGTGACTATCTGTGAGGTCTTTTCTGACTCTGGAAGCAGGTTCAACATACCTGCAGGGTTAGTGAAGGTGCTGGAAGCAGCCAGTGATGAGTGAGGAGTTGTGGATCAGCACTCCGGTCTCTTGCCTTTTAGGTGCAACAACTCTAATGCAGATATTTTATGCTAGGTTCCCGATGGATAATGAAGTTCAGTTGCCCACAGTTGCAACTTGCTTAAAAATGCACAATTTACTGTTTCCTTTTTCTTCCCCATCTGATTTCTCTTTTTCCCTACTAGTTTTCCCTGGGATCTTTTCTCCAATAGATGACTAGAAATTCGAATCTTTGTCTCTTACTGGTTCAACTAAAAGTATGACAGGTTATCACAATGATCTAATTAAATACTATATGTAAAGTGTTTAGCACATCACCTAGCTCAAGGTAAGTCCCAGTAAAAAACTGCTACTCTCATCGTCATCACCATCATCATTCTGAAGGTAGAATGAGCTCATTCTTTCAAGACTTTTACTGGCAGATAAGTTCCTCCAAAATTATGAAGAAAAATGTGAAAGAAAAGGTCACCTGGAGTCTGTGCACCAAAAGTATTGAAATAGTTTCTTTTTTTAAGGAGATAGTTTGTTAATTATTAATCAGTATTTTTAACCTTCAATCCTTGTCTAACAGCATGGATAACAGGTCTACAGTTTCATGAAGTACCTCTTGCATCATAATTTGGTTATTCTGAGTTATCCATTTTGATTTTCTTGGGAGAAGTACTGGTTTCATTAGCATCTAGTTGCAACTGAACCTTACCTTTGAAGTTTTTTGTTGACATTTGAGCTTGCTTTCCTAGTGGTGGGCTGGAGAGAAAATTATTCTTGGGTTGGTGACTCAGATGGTAAAGAATCTGCCTGCAATTCTGGAGACCTGGGTTCTATCCCTGAGTTGGGAAGATCCCCTGGAGAAGGGAATGGCTACCCACTCCAGTATTCTTGCCTGGAGAATCTCACGAACAAAGGAGCCTGGCAAGCTACAGTCCATGAGGTCGCAAAGAGTTGGACACAACTGAGCGACTAAGCGCACATGTTTGCATGTCTTATTGTTTCAGCCTTCATCTGTCAAAGAGGTGGGACGATAGAGTCTGTGCTGTGGATTATTATGCTCCAATGTTGACACCATTGGCTTCCCAAGTAGTCAATGATGGACTTGCTGAAGGGAAGGACAATAGAGAGGCTTCAGAATCAGTGGGGTTGGATAGACAGGGGGAAGAGGGGAGAGAGATGAAAAGATGAGCCCACTTGCCTGTAAACTTTCTTGTTTAACTTATGCATGCTCACTCTGGATCTGGGACCTAGGGGAAGGGATATTGAAATGCTTGAGAGGCTATGCTGAGTGTTAGGAACAGAGCATGATATGTATTATATCATACTTGTATGATGGTTTCATGTGTCAGTTTAGCTAGGTTTTACTTGCCAGTTATTCAGTCAAATGCTAATCCAAGTGGAGTTGTGAAGGTATTTTGGAAATGTGATTAAAGTCTGTTATCAGCTGACTCAATGGGAGATTATCCTAGATAATCTGAGTGGGCTTGGTCGGTCAGTTGAAGGTCCTAGGAGTGCAGCTGTGGGGCTTCCCTGGTGGTTAAGAACCCACCTGCCAATGCAGGCCACACCAGTTTAGACTCTGAGCTGGAAAGATTCCACATGCTCCGGGGCATCTAAACCGGCGAGCCACAGCTACTGAAGCCTGTGTGCCCTAGAGCTCAGGCTCTGTAACGAGAGAGGCCGTGGCCGTGAGAAGCCCACTCCTCCCAACTGGAGAGCAGTCCCCCACTCGCCGTAAGTAGAGAAAGCCCACACGCAGCAGCAGAGTCAGTGCAGCCAAAAATAAACAAAGAGTGCAGCTGAGGCTTCCATAAGGAGAAAGTCCACCTGAGGCTGGAGGCTTTGGCCCACGCCTAAGAATGCCAGCCTGTTCTACAGATACCAGACATGTCTAGCTACTCCCCACAGTTATGTAAGCAAATTCCTTGTAATGAGTTTCTCAGTACAGATCTCCTACTGATCTGTTTCTCTGATTGAACCCTGACTTACACAGATTTTGGTGCCAAGCGTGGGGTGCTGCCTTAAGAAATACCTACAAGAGTGGAAGTAGCCTTGGAATTGTGCAGTGGGCAAAGCCTGGAAGAATTTTGAGCCATATCGTAGAACAAGGTTAGACTTTCTTGAACCCATCATTACCAGAAATATGAATGCTAACAGCTCTGCTGTTGTGGACTTGAAGGAAATGATGAACATCTTAGAGAAAACATGTGTCATCTTAGAGAATGCCTGAATTGTCATTAACCGACTGTTGGTAGAAACATCAATGTTAAAAGTACTACCAGTGTCAGTCAGTTCATTCGCTCAGTCATGTCTGCCTGCACGCTCATGGACTGCAGCACGCCAGGCTTCCCTGTCCATCACCAACTTCTGGAACTTTCTCAGACTCATGTCCATTGAGTCGGTGATGCCACTACCAGTGAGGATTAGTTAAGATGGGAATGAGGAATATGTTATTACGAACTAGAGAAAGGGAATCTTTGTCATATGTGGCAGAAAGTTTAGCTGAATTGTGTCCTACCATTATGTGGAAATCTGAAGTTGTAAGTGGTGAGCTTCACTAGTTAGCTGAGGAAATTTCCAAGCAAAATGTTGAAAGTGCAGTTTGGTTTCTTTTTTCTCCTTTAGTAAAATGTGAGAGGAAAAAAGATAGATTGAGGGAAGAATTGTTAAGTCAAAAGGATGATTTGGAAAATTCTCAGCCTATCCAAATTGTAAAAGATACTCCAAATAGGAGACTCACTCTCAGGAAAGCTGCTCTGGAGAGAAAGCCAAGGATGTGACTGGATAATCTTTTATTAGTGCCTGGAAAGAATCAAAATGTCACAGCATTTGATCATACTATGGGATCTTTAAATAGATGAGGTGTGTGACTCATGGACCCCTCAGCCATCTAAGCAGAAGCCCAGGGATTATTTAGACACATTCTGTGGAAGAGCCTCTTGTCTAATGAAATGAATCCCTGTGAAATACACGGTGGTCCCACAAGTTTCTTGAAATCTCATACTCATAGGAGCATTGCCAACTTGGACTGAAGCAAACACAGAGGATGAAATGGAAGGTCATCACACTCCCAAAATTCTACAGGCAAGAAACATACTGCTAAGCTCCTAGGCTACAAACACTTGCTACCTCTTGTGAAAAAGAAAGGCTTACTCTGAAAGCAGAGTCATGAAGCACAGAGAGTTATTTTCATGCCTTGAAACCTAATGTTTGCTTAGCTGGATTTCAGAATTCTTGGATGCGATTTTTTTTCTTTCCATTGTTTGTTTCCCTTTTAAATCAGGAATGGATATAACTGTGATATTCAATGCCTGTCCCACAACTGTATTTTGGGAGCAGATAATTTTTTTTAATTAGTTAATTTCTTTGGCTGCATGGGGTCTCCGTTGGGGCATGTGATCTTCTTCGCATCACATGAGCTCTCTAGTTGCGGTGCATGGCCTCAGTAGTTGTGGCACACAGGCTTAGTTCCCCGACCAGGGATCAAACCCTAGTCCCTGCATTGCAAGACAGATCCTTAACCATTGGACCACCGGGGAAGTCCCTTGTTTCCTAGTTTTTCAAGACCACAGATGGAGACAGATTTTCCCTTGGATGGATCATACCTGACTGAGATGATTAGGATTTGGGACTTTTGAGCTGATGAGATTTAGATGAGAGTTTTGGATTTTGCATGGAAACTGTAACAGGTTGAAGCTTTGGGAGATGCAACGACTCTACTCTGCATATGGAGCCGATGTGAATCTTTGGGGGCCAGAGAGTAGACTATGTATGATAGGCAGAATAAATGTCCAGCAAAGATGTCCACCTTCTAACCTCTGAAACCTGAGAATACATTATCTTTTGGGGGAAAGGGACTTTGTGATTAAGTTACAACTCTTCCCATCTTGAAATGGGAAGCTTATCTTGGATTATTTGGGTGGGCCCAATGTAACCACAAGGGTTAGAGGGAAACAAGAGTATGAGTCAAAGAAGGAGATATGATAATTAGAAGCCAGAGTTTAGGGTGATGTGGTTATGAGCCAAGGGATGCAGGCAACCTCTGGAAGTTATAAAAGCCAACATTCTCCCCAGCCCTCAAAAGGAAGGTCTAGGAAGCCCTAGATGCTGACCCATTTTAGACTTCTGATCTCCAGAGCTAGGATAATACATATACATCGTTTCAAGCCACTATGTTTGTGTAACTTGTTACAGAAGCCAATAAAAACTAACACAACCCGTGTGCCAGGGCTTCTACTAAACTCTTTAAATATATTATCTTTAATTTTTCTCAGCAGTTCCCCGTGTTGTGACTATGAAAACTGAGGCATTGAAAGTTCAGATAGCTTGCTGAAAATGATATAGCTAATAAGTGGTAGGTCTGGGATTTACCACCATGTCCAGCTGGTTCCAGTTTTTGTGGACTAGGTCTTGAATGATAAGTGCTGAAGAACATGATGTAGACAAATGGGTAAGCTGGAAATCCAGGAGTACATAGTTCAATGTGAAGCTTTACACATGGCGTGGGTGATGACCTGGTGGAAAGTCATGTAGCAGATGTTTAGAAGGTGTTATAGCAGATGGTCTCAAATCTGACTTTGCCGCTTTTACTGGTTATGTGACTGTGGGCAAGTTATTTCACCTCTCTGGACCCCAGTTTCCTCACCTATAAATGGGACCATAGTGGCATCTTTCTTACAGGGACTTGGGGTTAAAAAGAGAATAATGTGGGTGAATACTTATCATGGTGCCTGACATATATTTTTGTTCAGTCACTAAATTGTGTCTGACTCTGTGACCCCATGGACTGCAGCACACTAGGCTTCCCTGCCCTTCACTGTCTCCTGGAGTTTGCTCAAACTCTTGTTCATTGAGTTGGTGATGCCGTACAATCATCTCATCCTCTGTTGTCCCCTCTCCTTATGCCTTCAATCCTTCCCAGCATCAGGGTCTTTTCCAGTGAGTTGGCTCTTCGCATCAGGTGGCCAAAGAATTGGAACTTCAGCATCAGTATCAGTCCTTCTGACGAATATTCAGGGTTGATTTCCTTTAGGATGGACTGATTTGATCTCCTTGCAGTCCAAGGGACTCTTAAGAGTCTTTTCCAGCACCGCAATTCAGAAGCGTCAATTCTTCAGTGCTCAGCCTTTTTTATGGTCCATCTCTCACATCTGTACATAACTACCAGAAAAATCACAGCTTTGACTATACAGGCCTATAGTAAGTGCACATAAATAAAATAACGATAACAGTAGTAATAACAGCAAAACATCAAAATACTAATAGCAATGATGAGTTACTCTTCCTGTTATGGAACTCTAGGCAAGAGAGTATCAGGGGAAGGAACAGAGGATCCATGGCAGGTAAGGGGCACAGGCATGTTACAAGCAAAGAGAAGAGGAGACTCTCCAGGCCTTCGCATATGCTATGTTCCCCATGTGGACCTCTCTTCTCCACCTCTTAAACTGGCTACTCTCTTGGGGTCCTCATTTCTCTTTCAAAAGCCATTTCTCCCAGGAAGTCTTCTCTGATCTCTACTGGAATGAATGCGTTTCCTCTGTGTTTTAATAAACATAAAACTTCATGTTTATAACATGAAGTACTTTCCTGCTCCAGGGTGTTTGTTGCCCACCTAGGAACCTGGGAACTTCCTGAGGGTAGAAGTACCCTCAGTCTCTTATTTGTTACTCTGGAGATTTCTTTCCTTTTTTTCTTTTTTGATTGAATGAGTCACCATTCAGGATGAGACAAGAGCAGCGGACCTGAACCATGCCGGGGAGGGCTTACTCAGCTTCCAACATCCCCATGAATTTCCCCTGAGTTGCTTTGCTTTCTTTTTGTAGCTGAGAACATCCCAGGGAGAGCTGAGGACACGGGGCCCACAGAGATGAGGCTGGTTGCCTAGCATCTCTATGGCCCTTCACCACAACAGCCCACTCTAGACACTGTTTCTGGTCTCATTAAAACCTGTTCTCCACCAGCCTTTGTGTTTAATATTTATTGATTTCCCACAGCATGCAAGCTGGTCAATAAATGTATTCAGGAGCCTCACTCCATGCCTTCTTGATCGGCTCCAGCTGCTTCTTCCATCATCCCAGCTCTTGTAATCATGTAGTCGTGACTTAATTTTCAATCAGAACCTTTCTAACAAAGGTCCCGGCTTCAGAGATGCTGAAGCTGAAGTTCATTTCATGTGCATCCTCAGCCTTCAGAGCACTGCTTTTATAAAGCTGCCTCCTTCCTTCTTAGCCTTCAGTCCCCACATCTCTTCTCGGGATTGTGGAAGAGGAGGAAGAGCCCATGATTGGCTCTGGGTTCCAGCTCCAGGTAGCTGTGCCAGTGTTAACAGCACCTCTATTAGCATAATCCTTTCGACTCCCCCAGCTGTTTGCTTTTTCGGGGATCTGCCTGAGCCATGCCAGCCAGCCGTTTCTGAACTTCCTTAATGAAGATAGGACAGTGGGCGGCTGGAGACAGGAAGCTGGAGGAGAAGGGGAGAGTCCCTTGGGTTATCTCCCTGTTACTCAACGTTGTTGAATTCGATCCTCCACATGCCATCACGTGATGTTTGGATGCTGGGAGGGGAGTTAAATATAGAATTCCTCCTTTTGGCATTTCAGAAGGTTTATATAATGTCCTGTTCCTTTTGACAGTGGGGAGGAAGCGGATAGGATGGTTTGGACGATGGGTCTGTGTCCAGAGCACCATTCAAAGCAAAGGCTACTCAGCAGCCTGACCCATCTGCCTACTCAGGGCATGTTCTGGGAATCATGTTTGCAAAGATGCAGGTGTCCTTTTAAGTCTAAGGATCTGCTTAGCTCAAAAATGCTATTAATTCCATGATTCTACAAGTAGCCTTCACAAGAGTGGATGCTGAAAATAGATCAGTTGTGTGGCATGCCCTGAATTTGCCTGGGACTGATGGTGATGCTTTTTTTTTTTTTTTTTTTTTCCTTCAACTCCTCTCTGAACCAGGCTTAGAAATTCGGTTTGCTTTGCCACTTGGAGTCCCGGAGGCCAGCATTCAAACCTGTGCCTTCGTCTACCTTTCCTTAGTAACTGACCCTGCTTTCTTTTTTGTTGTTGTTAAATATTTATGTATTTTTGGCTGTGCTGGGTCTTCGTTGCTGCACGTGGGCTTTCTCTAGTTGCAGTGCATGGGCTTCCCCTTGCTGAAGAGTGTGGGCTCTAGGCCTGTGGGTTTAGTTGCCCCGGGGTATGTGGGCTCTTCCCAGAACAGGGATCCAACTGGTGTCCCCTGCATTGCAAGGAGAATTCTCAACCCCCGGACCTCCAGGGTAGCCCAACCCCACTTTCTGTTTAGCTGTTCAAACTACAAACCTAGGAGTCATCTGCGATTTCTCTCTTTCTCTTAACTTTTATGTCCAAATCATCAGCAAGTGCCTCCAGGCCTACCTTCAAAATAGCCATAAAATGGTTCTCCAGGTCCACTGTAACTCCCCACGTGAGCCACCATCAGTAACAGCAGCAACATCTTCTTAAGTGGTCTCTGCTTCCAGCCTTGACATCCTAGCCCTAGCTAGGTCATGCCTGAGTGATTATAATAACAAACCCCCCCCCCATAAATTGAATTACATTCATCTTTACTAAAACCTTCTTACAGCTGTCCGTGTTACAAGAATTAAAATCAATTCCTTGTCACGGCCTAAAAGGCTTGTGCACATCTCCTGATCACAGACAGAGCCCTGTTCTTTTCCTTGGTCCCTTCTTTTTCTTCCTGAACTGTTCTACAGGACCCACCTCAGGGCCTTTGCATATGCTATTGCCTCTGTCAGAGTTTTCTTCCCTTAGGTCTTCCAATGGTTGCCTTCCTCTCATGACTCAAGTTTTATCTCAGATGTTGCTGGCTCTCACAAGCCTTTCTCTTTTTTTATAAAGTTTTAAAAAATTTTATTGCTTATTTACTTAGCGGTGCCAGGTCTTAGTTGCAGCAGCTTTGATCTCCATTCTGGCATGTGGGATCTTTAGTTGTCGTATGTGGGATCTAGTTCCCTGACCACCAGGGATTGAACCTGGGCCCCCTGCATTGGGAGCATAGAATTTTAGCTAGTGGACTACCAGGGAAGTCCCAAGCTTTTCTTGATCACTCAGTTCAAGTGGCCTCCATGCTTATTATTACTATATTTTCAGCTTGATTTTCTTCTGTTGTGTATATATATATGTTACATGCTCAGTCACGTCCAACTCTTTGCAACCCCATGGACTGTATGTAGCGCACCAGTCTCCTCTGTCCATGCAATTCTCCAGGCAAGAATACTGGAGTGAGTTGCCATTTCCTACTCCACTTCTGTAACATATATCTATCTAAACAGTGCTTTGTTTATGTTTTGGGCTTCCCTGGTGGCTCAGATGATAAAGAATCTGCCTGCAATGCAGAAGTCCTGGGTTCGATCCATGTGTTGGGAAGATCCCCTGGAGAAGCACATGGCAACCCACTCCAGTATTCTTGCCTGGAGAATCCCCATGGACAGAGGAGCCTGGCAGGCTACAGTCCATGGGGCCACAGAGTCGGACACAGCTGAGCAACTAATACTCAGTTTATGTTCTATCTGACTCCTTCCAGTAGAATTTGAGACCAGGGAGCTTGCTAGTGTTGGTGACCCCTTTATCTTGTGAAGAGATTTGTGCACAGAGTAGGTGCTTAATAAATACTGAATGAATGGATAAAGAGTAGCTATGGGATGAACACACACACACTTATATGTGCTTTGAAACTGACATGATGAGAAATGCTGTTACTAGCTACAAGCCAGGCTTTCCATAGATCTCCTGTTGCCTTGGGTCGCCTTGATCATATTTATGCTCCCAAGAAACTTTTCCTGCCTCATTGAATAAAGATTCTTTAACTTCTCGGCTACCTCATGGGCCTTTGCATCTGTTCTGCATCTGTTTCTTAGCAGACTAGCTTGGCACATGGTGCTTTTTAGAGACATTTAGCATGTAAAGATATTTATAAAGAAGGAATTCTCTTCTATTTTTGCCTAGTCATCTGTCGGAGGGAGAGGGGTGGGGAGAGCAGCAAGCAGGCAGTCATGATTCATTCTCTTGCCTGGAGAGACTGCCCGTCTCCATCCGGGAGGGCTGGAGAGGAAGGAGAAGGCTGCCTTTAATGAATGAGGTGTCCACGATGGTGGCTTTGCCAGTTTCAACATTCCATACGCCAGGTCTGTTGTTTATGCCTCACTTTTTCCAGATGAGCTTTTTTTTTTTTTTAATAAATATTATTTATTTATTTGGCTTCACCGAGTCTTAGTTGTAGCACTTGAGATCGTCAGTCTTCGTTGCGGCATGCAGGATCTTTTAATTGCAGCATGTGGGATCTGTTCCCTGACCAGGAATCGAACTTGGGCCTCTGTATTGGGAGCATGGAGTCTTAGCCACTGGACCACCAGGGAAGCCCCCCCAGATGAGTTGTTATTATTATAGCCACTGCCGTCTGGTTGTCCTGAAGAGTGGGACTGCGAAGCTAAGGGAGCACAGTCCACCAAGCCACCCTCTAATCTGGCATTGTTGCCAAGTGTAGGGTTCCCCAAGACTACCTTTAGTGTTGATAATTCACTAGAAACTTACAGAATTCCCTTAAGATTATGGCTTATTGTAGTGAAGGATACAGACTAAGAGCAACCAAGGAAAGCACATAGGGCATGGTCTGGGAAAGTTCCAAAGGTGGAAACTTCCAGGTGTCCTCGTCCCATGGAGTCATGGACACTGCTGTTTTCCTAGCAGCAATGTGAGACAACAGCATGCAGTCTTGGCAACTGGGGAAGCTTATCTGAGCCTCGATGCCCCAGGTACTGGGGTCTGTGGTGGACTGCCCACATGGCTGATTTCAGTCTCCAGTTGAGCTGAAATATGTAACTCAAAGCCCCCACCTTAAATCCCATTGTTAGACTATCCAGTGTGAGTCAAGGCCCTCACGCAAGCAAAACATCTTAAGGGCTCACTGAGAAGTCATGTTAAAAGACCAGCCCTTGTTTTTCTTCACTGTGTAAGAGCTGAACTTGATATCCT
Organism: Odocoileus virginianus; assembly: GCF_023699985.2. Classification (NCBI taxonomy): domain Eukaryota; kingdom Metazoa; phylum Chordata; class Mammalia; order Artiodactyla; family Cervidae; genus Odocoileus; species Odocoileus virginianus. The sequence goes on along the minus strand of NC_069706.1, from coordinate 8,562,255 downwards.
GGCCTGGACTTTTCCAGGTAGCAATGGGGCTAACCCTTTTCTTGTTCTAACACTTGAAATGATCCATTGATTCCACAAATTTATACGGATTGTGAGTCATGAGCCTGGCTCTATGCTCATTGCTGGAAATACATCATCAAAAGACACTGCTGTTCAAGTCTTCAAGGCCTGGGGAAACAGGTAAAGAGACAGTTATACATAATTATACAGTTATGGTGCTAGACATAATAGTAGGGGGTCCTGATGGATGGCTGGGTGTCTATTCCACCCTCATTGTTGGTGAACAGGGGGTGATGGTTAAGCTGAGATTGGAAAGATGATTAGGATTGGCCAACCTGGGTGGTGTATGGGGGTGGGAAGGTGGCATTTAGTTAAAGAAAGATCACCTGCAAAAGTGAAGGGATTAGAAAGCATGTGATGAGCAAGAAGAGCTCCGTGCTCTTTTGGATGCCAGAACTGATTCACACTGAGTACACAGTCAGTAGACACCAGCAAGGATCCCTCCAACTTGTCCCAGTGTAGTTAGGTTTCAGAATGAAGTTTCTTTGAGGGATTCTTGGCACCTGTTGCTGTCAGAAAGTCTTTTAGACAAAAGGGAATGGAGGCAGATGAAAGGGGGTGAGGGCAGTGGACAAGTGTGAGCTTTGGTGTTGAGTGACAGAGGGCATCTCCAAGTCATCGAGAGACTCTCCTTTGCATACAGTGACCGCTGGACTTCAGGAGGCTTCCCCAGGTGGCTCAGTGGTAAAGAGTCTGCCTACCAATGCAGGAGGTGAAGGTTAGATCCCTTGGTTGGGAAGATCTCCTGGAAAAGGGAATGGCAACCCACTCCAGTATTCTTGCCTGGAGAGTTCCATGGACAGAGTAGCCTGGTGGGCTATAATCCATGGGGTCCCAAAAGAGTCAGACTTGACTTAGCAACTAAACAACAACAATAGCAGGGCTACAGAGTGTGACGCAGAAGTTCCCCAAGTCTTGTCATGACCTCTGCAGAGGCAGGAAAAGAGTAGATTGGTACTGTAGGTTTGGCTTATAAATTGGGTAGTTTATAGACACTAAAAAGGATTTCTGAGACATTTTGGGCACATGAGCAGATAACTCATGGAGATTCTAGAAACCCTATTTCAAAGACAGAGAATATTTTTTGGCAGAATTAGATGGCTGCTTTGTGGTCCTTTCAGAGAATTCAAGAAATGCCCTAAAAATGGATAGAAACCAGCCAAGAGGAGGGAAAAAAGTTGGCAATATTTTTCAGAGGGTTAACATTGTTCATGTGAAAAGATTACTTACAAATTAAGAAAAATGCAAATGTGTCAAAAGAAAAACTGACTGGGAAGATGAACAAGTGGTTAGAGACCCCCTGAGAAAATGTTGAAACTCACTAATAATGCAAAGTATTAAAAATGAAATGACCAAGACAGTCAGAGGACCCAGAAGTATTAAGTGGGACTCTGAATTACTTTTAAAAAAATTAATTTATTTACTTTTGGCTGTGCTGAGCCTTCGCTGATGTGCAAGCTTTTCTCTGATTGTGGAGAGTTGGGGGTACTTCAGTTGCCATGCGTGGGCTTCTCACTGTGGTGGCCTCTCCCGTTTCGGAGCGTGGGCTCCAGGAGCTCCGGCTTCAGTAGTTGTAGCACGTGGGCTCAGGGGTTGCGGCTGCCAGGCTCTCGAGCATGGGCCCAATAGTTGTAGTGCCCGGGCTTAGTTGCCCCGTGGCATGCTGAATCTTTCCAGACCAGGGATCGAACCTGCATCTCCTGCATTGGCAGGTAGAATGTTTACCACTGGGCCACCAGGGAAGCCCTGAATTAATTTTTTAAGTAAGGAAGGCAAAACCACAGTTAAGGAAGCCAGACAGGGCACTTGGCAGGGGCTTCCTCAGAGCCTCCCTACATCATTTTAGTAGGACTCTTGAGGTAGGAAAGAGAGGTCCAGGTTCCTCCCTTCTGTGATGTGGCTGCTCCCGAGTCCTTATTTTGTCCCCACCCCGGCTTCCCTGCAGGTGTGAATGTGTCAGACCTCCTCTGTTCTGAGTAGGAGAGAACTCGCTATATCTACTGAGCTGAGGACAGGGAAAGACTTGCCTCAAGCACCCTCCTACTCCATCTCCTGCCCCCTCCTGCAAGATGCTGAGACTCCTGGCAGAGGAAGGAGGTACCCTCCTTCTCCCTTCCTGGATTACCCGGATCATCACTGTGGTGGGTACGGCGGCCCCCTTGCTCTCAGCCACCCAGCCTTGTGTAGACAGACTTGGCTAAGCATTTGGGGACCAGGGGACTCGGGGAGCCCTGCTTCCTTCTGGCTGCTCTTGGTGTGGGGATTATATTTTAGCTCTCTCGCTTTGCTCTCGGCTTTCAGATTCACTGGAGGAGAATCTTTCTGCCGCTCCCTGTCACGTCTCGGATTTGTGTAATTGAAGGAGGCTGCCGGGGGCAATTTACATCTGGGATTTATTTATTCCTTAGGAGTGCAGAGCTCGCCGTGGAGGGACAGGCTGGTCAATAGTGTGTTTACCCCGCACTGTCTCTGGAGGTTCTGACTCCACCCAACGAGGGTTTGGGGTGGCTTTATCCAGCGCCTCCCGGGACTTCCAGTAAAGCCGAATGTTCTCTGCCTCGTCTGCACTTTTGACACTGAGTCCAAAAGGCTTTAAGGAATTCCTCACTTGGGGTGGTGTCCCCAGGGTCAAAGACCTTCCGTAGGAAGCAGAAGGCATTCAGAAGTCAGGTCCTGACCTGCGGTCTCAAGCCGCCTTGGGATTCAGTCTGTGCAGCGTTCAGTCTGTGGTTTTGTAGGTAGATGAGTGGCACTCCCCAGTTTAGTGAATCCTGCGGTCTTTGGGATGCAATCCTGGATCTTTACAGCAAGATCCTGCCTCATTTGTCTGCTGCCTGCTTTTCTACCTTCATTTTCTACTGTCTCCTTTGTCTTGTTTCTAACCCCAGAGCCTTTGCATCACGGTTCCCTATGCCTAGAATGCTCTTCCAGTGCTCTGCACCCAATTGCCTCCTTCTTATCTTTCAAGACTCAGTTTAAATATCTTTTCTGGGAGAGAGGCCTTCTGTGACAACCCTGTTAATTGTTCCCTTAGGAGCCTTCTCTTCAGGAACTCTTTGTTTAGTCACACAGTCGTGTCTGATTCTGTGTGACCCCAGGGACTGTAGCCACACCAGCCTTTTCTGTCCATGGGATTCTTCCAGGATAGAATAGTGGAGTGGGGTGCCGTTTCCTCCTCCAGGGGATCTTCCCGACCGAGGGATCGAACCCGAGTCTCATGTGTCTCCTGCACTGGCAGGTGGGTTCTTTACCACTGAGCCACCAGGAAGCCCAGCACAGCTCTCATTAACTTCTATCTGTTCGTTTATGTGATTCTGTCTCCTCCATGAGGTGGGTACTCCCTGAAGATGGGGCCCCTGGGTCACCACTGAGTGTCTAGCATGGCTGCTGACACATGGGCCAACTTCACACGTGGTGAGCTGCATGGAAAAACCTCTTGCATCCAATAACGTCAATCCCTTGTATCTAAGACCACAGGAAAGCTGTGCACCCAAGCACTGAGCAGTCCTGTCCTCGTTTATCATCCTTTTCGGGTTGGCAAATAGCCTCTGTTCTCCTGGATGAACAGAGCGTCATCCAGGCTAAGTTGCCACTTTTGTTGGTTTCCTCTCCTGTTTGTCACTGTGAATGTGGAATTCTGATGGCAGCATCATAACAGCCTCCACTTACTGAGTACCTTCTGCACGTGGTGCAGGCGCTTGACATACATCATCACTAATCCTCACGGCATCCCTACATGGTAGGTTTTATTATCCCCGTTGACAGGTGAGTAAATAGAGGCTTTCAGAGGTGAATTTGCACACAGTGTTACCTGATTCCAAAACCCACATTGTTTTCCCACTGTACAACACGGCCTGGCTTTGGGAACACACGCATGCATAGCCCTTCTCAAACGATGATGATAGAGTGAGCTGGCCACGCATTACTTGTTAAAAAGACTAAGCTGCTGGGTTGTGTTGTGAGGGTCAGAAACTTTCCATTTCACTTCCTGGGTCTCTGGGGACTCTTGCGGGCTTCCTCTGGCCAGGAGGGAGGTGAACCCAGGTGGGAGGAACCCAGAGCAGCGACAGCTCATGTCTTGGATGTTTATTATGTTTATTTATTTAGATAAATGTTTGGATATTTATTATGTTGTCCTGTGATGCTGTGTTCAGTGCCTTCCACCTATGGCTGCATTTACTCCTCATGGCAACTCTAGTTTTTGCTGTTATTTTGAGCACCGTTCTGGAAATGAGCAAACCGAGACACAAGGCAAGTTAGAAAGAGTAAATAGCGGAGGCAGGATGTAAACCCAAGTAACATGACCTCAGAGCTTACGGGCTCAACCACCATGTGTGTGTGTGTGTGTGTGTGTGTGTGTGTGTGTGCGCGCGCGCGCACGCGTTCAGTCATGTCTGACTCTTTGCTAACTTGTGGACTGTAGCCCACCAGGCTCCTCTATCCATGGGATTCTTCAGGCAAGAATACTGGAGTGGGTTGCCATTTCCTCCTCCAGAGGATCTTCCCAGATCAGGGATCGAACCTGCATTCCCTGCATTGACAGGCAGATTCTTTACCCCTGGGCCACCTAGGAAGCCCCAACCACTATATACCTACCAACTAGTTAAGCTTCCCCCAGCTGTCACTATTCAAGGTGTCACCTAGGAATCAGCAGTTTCAGCATCTCCTGGGACTGTGTTAGAGATACCCAACCTCAGGCCCTCACCCCAGACTGATGGGGTCAGAATCTACATTATAACAAAGTCTCCCAGTGGTAAAGCCCCAGAAGCTGTGTGGATATGAAATAAGTGTGACTCTCCTGAAGTCAAAATCTGGAGATTAAGGGTGTGTGGGTTCTCGGAGACAACCTGCGATTTTAATATCTTATAAATTATGGCATTAACGAGCCGTTCGTTGCCTCCTTTGCCGGCGGGATGAGTGATGACAAATTCATTTAGTGCCTTCAACAAAAATAAAAGCAAGTTGAGCTTGAAAAATTGATCCAGGGCTTAAAAAAAAAAAAAGCTGCTGCTGCTTATAGGACGTAGTCGTCATAGAATTACACTGAAGTGACCAGGGAGCTGAACTTAGGCTGCCGAAGGTATCCAGGCTGCAGGTGAAGTTTTGGCAAATAGCATCTCCATGGATGGGGAGGTGATGACCACCCTAGGTCTGTTTGTGACTCACACATCTAAATGTGGTGAGGACAAAAGGGCCCTTTGATCCAAGAGAAACTGGTTCCATCTTATTGTGTCAGGGGAAATACTTTGATTTCCTCCTTTGATTCAAAACACTGGCATGGTGAGTTATATATATGTTTAGTCATCGTCACTGGACCATTATTCAGCTCTTGCTTCTTTATCTAACTAGGTCCTTGTAGATATACACCCTTAGACACCTGAATCCTTAACAGACGAGGAGAGGTTTTTTGTTTTTGTTTTTTTAACCTTTTGGGATCCATAAATGCTGCAAAGACCACAAGAGGCTCACGTGGACTTTACCAATGATGTATGTGGTCGTGTTCACGTCAACAGATATAGAAGGTGATAGATGTCAGGTACCTCTCAGCCATCTCATCTTCTGGGGGAGAGGATATACTGACCATGCACCATTTATCCAGCAGGGGACTCCAAGAAGGCCAGGGCCATTTTCCCCTTTGCCGTTTCCTTTCATCTGGCCAAGCTACATTTAGCAGGTTATTCATCTAATTCCTTAAAAAATATATATAAAATTGTAATGCTCCTCATTTTTTATTTTAAGGGACAAAAAGAGACTTTTAGGAAATGAGCATCAGGAAACTAATCAAAGCAGAAACTTTCTGGGAGGAATCTGACAGCAGCATGTCTTTAATGACCTTCAAGAAGATCACATGCTCCAGGCAATTATAGGATTTGGGAGAAAATAGCTCATTCTGAATAGCCTAACCTGCTGCAGTGTTTCTGCACTTTTCAGCCATCCCCTCCCACCCCAACCCCTCGTAGCTTCCTTACTCAGAGTCTCCTGGATGAGATTTCACTTGGATTAATACTCCTTTGGCTTTAACAAACTGCAAAGGGGACAGTCGATGCTAAAAAAGGGACCTTTCTCATGGTGCCAAGGTTTCTTCTGAGTTTTTTGGCTCTGGCTACAGGAGGTGCATAATGCATTCTGACTTGGGGCCAGTTATTATTAGGGGATTTTGCCACTTAAGCTCTTGGGTATGGGTGCAGCTGGAAAAAATAACATATTTGTCAATAGGTTACCTATTTCACAGTTGGTAGCATCCAAAAGGGGCTTCTCAGGTGGCGCTAGTGGTAAAGAGCCCCCCTGCCAATGCAGGAGATATAAGAGAGGAGGGCTCCATCTCTGGGTCTGGAAGATCCCCTGGAGAAGGGAACAGCAACCCACTCCAGTATTCTTGCCTGGAGAATCCCATAGACAGAGGAGCCTGGTGGGCTATGATCCATAGGGTCGCACAGAGTCAGACATGACTGAAGCAACTTAGCACAGCCCAGCAGTGTCCAAAAGAAAGGGCACTGAATGAACACCAGCTGGACTGGACTGAGGCTGGTCTAACATGAAGTTTTTCTGAAAAGGATTTCCAGGAGCCTAGAAGTGACCTTTCTGTGTGTGTGTGTGCATGCTCACCAGCCTTCTCTGCTTGTGGAATTCTCAGGCAAGAATAGTGGAGTGGGTTGCCATGCCCTCTCCAGGGAATTTTCCCCACCCAGGGATCGAAGCCAGATGTCTCTGATGTCTCCTGAATTGGCGGGCACGTTCCTTACCACTAGTGCCACCTAGGAAACTCTGTAACCTTTTTACTTTATTTTAATTAAACCACGTTTCCCTCTTGTTTTTAGGGCTATGTGAGATGTTAGGCACGCCCTGCTTCTTTCCCCCTCTTTTTGCCTGACGGTGTTTCCATTATTTGACATCTTTCCTACTGAGTAAAATTTGCCAAGGCCCGTGCTATATTAAAGTGTCAAAAGTTTTAGCATTTGCTCACCCTCCTTTCCCAGGGAGAACAGGTGTCTCATCATGTTTGCCTGTGTGCTCTGCTATGACTCACAGTTTAGAGAAACCCCCACGTTCCCGTGCAATGAAAGAAACAGCATAATGATTTCAACTCAGGCAGAGTGGCCTGGAAACATGCGAAGTGTGGCTGGACCCAGACCCTGACTGCTTGCATTGGAAACCTCCTGCATTGGTGTTACGGAAATGGCTGAGCTGTGCCTTGTGTTCCTGGGTTTCCTGACAGCTACCTGATTTCCATGGTCACAGCGGGGCCAGAACATGACATGTGGACCCTAGCTTCTGCTGGATGCCAGCATTGTGAGCAAGTCCAGGGGAGGAAGCTGTCTATGGGGTAAGGTGAAAGTGAAAGTCTCTTAGTCATGTATGACTCTTTGTGACCCCATGAAATATACAGTCCATGGAATTCTCCCAGCCAGAATACTGGCTCCAGGGAATCTCCCCAACCCAGAAATTGAACCCAGGACTCTCAAAAAGCCCCATTGCCTTCCCCTTCACAGATGCTGAAACAGAGGACCAAGAGTTGGGAATTCTCTTAAAAAAAAATATTCCCTGACAAGGTTGGGCAGCTGTCTCCCAGGGGTGCTAACTGACAGAAGAAGCAAAATGATCAGGTGGCCTCCTGGCACCGTGGAGGTAGTTTCATCCTGCTGGTAGCTCAGTTTACCTCCGTGGTTGTCATCACTTGGGATGAAGGACGGGAGCATATGAGAGACAGTGTACCAAGGAGGCCAGTTGTCATGGTTGCCGGCTCACAGCCCCTGCTTCTTGAGGCTCCACCCCTTCTGCCTGGGCAGGGCTGGTTTGACCAGGGTTTTGCAATAATGGAAGTGCAGTCAATCCACAGACTGTCTGATGACTGATGACTTTTGTGACTGGGCTTGAAAAGATGAACTTGAGTGTGGGTCTGTGTGTTAGAAATCAGATAGGATTTTCCAGTTAGCCTCGTTGATATGGGAGCTGAAAAGGTGCCACAAGAAGCTGATCAAACAACATATGTGGGTGGGGACAGTAGGGTGAAGACTCTAGAGGGAGGCAGAAATAAGAGACTACGGAGAGAGAGAGAGAGAGACAGGGGCAGAGAGAGACAGAGAGAGCATAAGAATATGAAGGCTTTCCAGTGGTAATCTCTATGTGTCATTACAATAAGCAGTTTTTTTTTTCTTGAACTAAGTGGGATGGGTCTCTTTTCTTGGTAACCCCAAACACCTGCATAGAAAGAGAGAGGGAAAAAAAGAGCAGGATCATGAGTGTATTTCAGACAGGAGATCTATTTTCCCGTGTGTTTAAATGTGGAGTCTTTTTGGTCGGCTCACCACCCACCAACCCGCCCACCTACATACGCACACTGTCTCTCTCACTTAATGAATTTTAAAAAAGAGAGAGAGAGAGAACTTTAATCAGGAGGCAGAATTCTAAGACATATCCAGAAAATTGATGTTTCTTGAATTAGGAAACTGAGAAAACTGTCTACTGGCATTAGGACCCAGCAGAGTTCAGTAGGAGGAGGAGGCCTGAAAAAGTGATAAAGTGATTCACTGGAGAGGTAACCTCAGGTTACACCAGGGCTTCTCACCCTCAGTACAATGAACATTTTGAGCAGGAAATTCTTGGTTATGGGGGCTGTACCATGTATTGTAGGAGGCGTTTCAGCATTTCTGGCCTCCTCCCACTAGATGCCAGTAATAATCCCCAGCTGTGACAACCACAAATGTCTCCAGGCATTGCCAAATGTCCTCTGTGGGTGAAATGGCCCCCAGCACTGGGTTAAACAAAAAGGAAAGCCTTCCTTCCTTGAACAAGTTATGTCCTTTCTGGTTAAATCTACTATTTGTGAAATGTGTGGAAGCTGCAGAAATGATTTTAAGGCACAGACTCTGACCTGTATGCACTAACAGATTCCTGGAAAATGTTAATGAAACCATCTTATCAAACAAAGCAGGAAAATTGCTTTCTCTTGGTTTTGAAGACCAGCAAAAATACCCATCTGTGTGGAATGGGTGAGTCACATTCTAATTCAAAGTATGTAAAGATAATGATAGATGCTGTGATAAACAAGCCCCAGAATTTCAGCAGTTTGACACAGTTGAAGTTCCTGGTTGGTGAACAGCCTTCCTCCTGGTTGGTGAACAGGAAGGGTTCCTGGTTGATGAACAGCCTTCCTCCACGTGGTGATTCAGGGACCCAGGCTTCTGCCTCATTGTGGTTTTTAAGTCCCCAAGATCTCACTGCCCTCTGTTTCCAATCAGCAGATGAAAGAATAAGGAGAAGGCATACCCTCTTCTTGGGGTTACCTGGTGGCTAGGCAATAAAGAATTCACATGCAGTGCAGGCACCTCAGTAGACATGGGTTCGATCCCTGGGTTGGGAAGATCCCCTGAGGAGGACATGGCAGACTGCTTCAGTATTCTTGCCTGGAGCATCCCATGGACAGAGGAACATGGAAGGCTACAATCCATAGGGTCTCAAAGAGTTGGACATGACTGAAGCAACTTAGCATGCAGGTATCCTCTTTTTAAGAGCCTTAGCCTGGGTATCACTTCCTTTAGCTTACTTTCCATTGAAAATTAGACTCCTGATGACTTCTGTTCAGATAGAATGGATTGAAACTGAATTGCTCACTGTGACTCAAACTCTGTGACACTCTCTGGCCACGATAATTCCCCAGGAGCCTGTAGATATGGAGTGCTTTCTTCAATATGGGGAGAGTTTTGCCTAGAGTTCTCATATATGTGAGCAGGAGCTGGGGTGAGAATCCAGGTCTCCGTGTTCAGCAGTCTCTCTCTTGGCATCTCGTCTCTCTTCTACCAGGATTGGAGACATGGATGGTGCAGAGCTCATTTCTCTATCCCCAGTATGGAGCACAGGGTAGGTACAAATAAGGCATTCAGTAAATGTCTGCAGAGGGCCTGAATGGATGAGCAGTATTGTTCACACCTTCAAAAGCTTGCACTCAAGGAAAGTTTTACTTGTTGACTGAAAATTACAACATATGTGCTGGTAGAACTGTACCCCCAGCTCTACAGAGATGTCAGGGCAGGGCGAACTCTTAAGTTCTGCTTTGGGGGTGATCATACTTCCCTTTGTTAGTCAGGGATCTAAGTGTCAGATGTGGAACTCAGAGAGCTTTAAGCTAAAAATGGTTATTCATTTGATCATATAACTTAAAAAGTTCAGGGTTTTTGGTTTCCAGCAGGGCCAGGTGCAGATGCTGGACAATGTGATCATTAATTTCTTTCTCACAGTTTCTTGGTTCTGCTTTCCTCTATGTCAGACTCATCATTTGGCAGTCTCTCTTCAAGGGATGCCAGAGATGTCACGGCCAGGGCAGACATTCATCCCTCAGCTGAGCCATCTCAGAGGAAAGGCTCCAGAGAATGTCCCAGGGTTGAGTTTCATTGGCCAGTCTGGTGTACTGTGCCCATCCTTGCACCAATCACCACAGCCTGCCTCTCATTGGCTGAACCAGGTCACATGTGTGCTGCAGAACAAGGGGATCCCAGTGGGCATGGATTGAGAAATAGAGAGGGACAGTTCTTTAGGGAAAACCTGGAAGGCATTTTCAAAATTACGAGGATGGGGTGCTGGATGGGCAGAGATACCTGATGTCTACTTTACTTTCAGCCTCTTTATATAGCGGAACTCTTACGTTTTGCACCTCACACTCATGAACGTTCATCCGGTAGTTGTATCTGATTAACCTCTTTTAAGGCCCTTCCCTGCAGTGGTCCCTGAGCTTCTTGTGGAGGTTTCTCCCCATTCAGAAGTGGTGCATATGGCTCAGGCCTGGGCCATTGGGGTGATTATGTTCCCCTGGTCTCAGTGAATAGGCCAGGGATGGTTAAGAGCCAATGAGAGGAAATCAGACTTTCACTCAAACTGGAGTGAAAGAGATCCTTTTTCTCAAAATTAACTTTTTATCATGAAAACATCTTTCCAGCACACCCAGAAATAGAAGTAACAGTAAAATAATACTCAGAGCTAACCCTCATGTACCCACCATCCAGTTTCAGCATTTATTAACTCATGGACAATCTTATTATGTCACTAGCCACAGTGGATTATTTTGGAGAAGATTCTCAACATCGTATCACTTCATCTATCTATTTTTCATTAAGTCTCTAAAGATAAGAGCTCTTGGGGGGAAAAGATGGTATTTCCAACTAATAAGGGAATCTGAGAAGATGTAGGGAATAAAGTTGCTGCCGCCATCTTGCTTCCACTTGAAGGCGGTGACTGGAGCCAATCGGATGATGACAGAGCAGAAAGGAGGAGAGGACCTAAGTCTTGATGACACATTTTGGGTCCTGAATTCAGCTGTGCGTGGAGTCAGCTTTTTTCAGTTGAGTGAGCCGGAATATCCCTTTTAGCTATGTTGCTGTCCTGCCCATGACCTCTTGGCCTACTCTGAAGGTCGGCTTCATGCTTAGGTGGACAGTTCCCAACACAATGATGGCTCCTCATCCTGGGCATGGGTACCTCTCTGCCTAAGAGCTTTCTCTGGCCATAGGATTGTGCGTGGCTCCTGCATTTGGCAGACCAGAAGGAGAAGGGCCTAAATGCTTCCCATAGCCACCCTCAACCATGAGGGGCAGAAGTTAGTGGATAAGTACCTTGGCTTCCTTGTGGCTCAAAGCGACAGCACTGAGGCATGTGTTCCACTGAGTGTCAGACGGTCCCCTGTGAGACTGAGGAGTTGCCCCAGTATTCAGCCTACCATTAATGTATGTGTGCTTGGCTTCCCTCCGCTTCCTGTCTTACTTTCCTGTTCCCAATTTTTTGTCATATTTTCCCAATTTTTTTGTCTCAGAATCTGCTGTAGAGAAAACCTAAACTGAGGCACCCCCCTTTCCTCCAGTCATTCTAAAAATAAAACAAAACAGTGCTAAGTATTTAGTTCTCACCTTCAATATTTGCTTGGAATATGAAATTATGGTTCCTTTTGGGAAGCTGTGTCTCCCCCCAACCCTCATACCCTGATATTCATGTAAGGTGTTTCCAGTCTGAGGACCTAGTTGAAGAAGTCAGGCCTCAGGAATACCTGGTCTGCAGTGAATTTCACCTGCAGCCTAATAAAATCCAGGTGCTGTTGACATGGGCACAACTGCTGGACTGTGTATGGCCCGTAATATGGATGCTCCAGCAGCCTTGCATGAGGAACCATCATGGGTACCGTGTACATGGCAGGATGCTCTGTTTATCTTTCTTACGATGGATTCTGGCATCTAAGACAAAGAAGGAGGGGAACACAAAGAAGAACACAGTCTCTGTGAGACTTTCAAGTGTCTTTCCTACTGTCTACAAATGAAAACACATAGGCAAGCAAACACTCGGTTGGTAATAAAACAAGTAGCTTCAGTAAAGAGACTTAGCGGTGTGTCTGGAGACCAGTGGTCCAGCATCTTGAACCCGTAAGGAAATCACAAAGTAAGCTGAGAAAAAAAAAATATCTTAGATCATCCGAACAACAGTCTCAAAGTCTGTGTGCTTTTATATCAAAGGGAAGTCCTCTGATTCTCACCCAGGGCTAGATTACTCTTACTTTGCACACAATTCCAACAGAGGGTTGGAAGACCCACATTTTAAGCAGAAGGGAACATCACTAGTAGGCGCTGCAAATTCAAAAATTTAAAGGAATCAGGTGCGAACTACAAATAAGTGGAAAAGGGCATGTGAACTATGACTCCCATGGAAATGTGGGTCATTGCTGTCAGCTTGCCCAATTTTTCAGGAAACAACTGGAAATTGGAATTTTTACAGTGCGGGGCTGGGGGGAACCTTTTATATAAGATATATTTAAAGAAAAAAGCTTTAAAAACAATGTGCAAAATGAAAAAAAAATGTGCAGGTCTGATACCTGGGGTGGGGGTAGGGAGCTGGCTTTGTCCCATCAAATGAAGCATGGATTCTCTATTTTGCCACTGCTGCTTCTTGGCTCCTTTAGTTTGTGGTTCCTGTAGAGTTGTGAGCACCAGGTCTCGATTAGGTGTTGGAAATTCTTGTTGGAGGAATCAGTGGGTGTGTAGCTATCTGCAGAGGTCACTCTTAATTTGGTTGAGTGGGCAGTGTTCTTAACTCCCCAGAACACACCAGCTGTGGACATCCTGGGAGCCAAGTGGCAGGCGCCTGGGGACTGCTGAGGACTCAGGATGCCTCTTTCTCCTCCCTCTCCTGTGTTTACACAATCGGCTTTCAAAGATCATGATTCCTCTGTGGGCGACGGGCTGGCAGCCTCCGCTCTCAGCTTGGCTTGATTCAGGTCATTTCATCCAGGCTGGAACTGCAGTGTCTGGAGTTCTCTAGGCTTTGCACAGCCGTACCTCGTTGAGCAGATTGAAAACAACCTCTTCAAGTCGCTCTCAAGGAGCCCAGCGGTTATTGCATGGGGCTTTCCTGAGAGCATATTTCAGCATCGACTTTGCAGAGCACAGCCCCAGGAAGTCTTGGGGTGTGGGGTTTGATGAAGGATTGAACCAATTCTCCTTCTTAAGATGGTCTTCACTCTGTAAGACTCTACTCTTCAAGGTCATGAGATAGTCTTTTAAACATTTAAGAATACTCTTTGGTATATTTATTATTTTTATCTATGCCCACTGTTTTGGGAATATAGAATAAAATTAAAATTATCAATAATCCTGTCACATGTATTAAACACAAAAATGTCTGTCTCTGTTTAGTCACTTAGTCATGTCTGGCTCTTTGCAACCTTGTCCATGGGGTTTTTCAGGCAAGAATATTGGAGTGGGTTGCCATTTCTTCCTCCAAGGAATCTTCCCGACCCAGAGATCGAACCCAAGCCTCCTGTGTCTCCTGCATTGCAGGTGGATTCTTTACCAGCTGAACCATCAGGGAAGCCTGAGAAACACAAAGCTATTTTTCTTCAATTTTCTTTTCTGTATGTGTGCACTGGTGTGTGTGTGTATGTATGTTAGTCTGTTCCAGCTGCTGTAACAGAAATACCATAAACTGCTTGACTTATAAACAGCAAACATTTATTTCTCTCAGTTCTGGTGACGGGGAAGTCCAAGGTCGTAGCACTAGTAGATCTGGTGTCTGGTGAAGGCAAGCCTCCTCATTCATGACCCTCTATTCCCTATGTCCTCCCATGGCAGAAGGGGAGGGATCTCTCTGGGTCTGTTTTATAAGGGCACTCATCCCATTCATGAGGGTTCTATGCCTATGACCTCATCACCTCCCAAAGGCCCCACCTCCTGATGCCATCACCTTGTTTATTAGGAATTCTGGGAGGAGAGAAACTTTCAGTCCATAGCAATGTGTGTGTGTATATAAATATATATATATATATGTGTGTGTGTGTGTGTGTGTGTGTGTGTGTGTATGCATATGCATGTATTTATGTACACATAAACATATACATATATAAATGTATATTAATAATGGAAAAACATTTAAACATGAAGTTTATATCTGCTTTTTAAAAACTTATTAACAAATTCTCTGCACGCATCATTTTTAATGCCTGCATAAGATCATATCATGATGGTGCTTATTTAACCACTTATCCAGTGTTGAATATCTTGTTTTTTTTTCATGGAAACCTTACCAATGTAAATAACTTGGTGATAAACATCTCTGTGGGCTCCCCAGGTGGCGCTAGTGGTAAAGAACTCATCTGCCAAGGCAGGAGATATAAGAGACACAGGTTTGATCCCTGGGTTGGGAACATCTCCTGGAGGAGGGCATGGCAACCCACTCCAGTATTCTTGCTTGGAGAGTCTCTTGGACAGAGGATCCTGGCAAGCTACAGTCCGTAGAGTCGCAAAGAGTCAGACACGACTGAAGTGACTTAGCACACACGCACACATGCAAACATCTCTGTGGGTTTCCCAGGTGGCTCAGTGGTAAAGAATTCATCTGCCAATGCAGGAGATGCAGGTTTGATCCCTGGGTGGGGAGGATCTCCTGGAGTAGGAAATGGCAACTCACTCCATTATTCTTGCCTGGGAAATTCTGTGGACAGAGGAGCCTGGTGGGCTACAATCCTTGGGCTCACAAAAGAATTGGACATGACTGAGCATGAAAACATCTCTGTGCATAAATCTTTATGTTTCTCGTTATTTTCCCATTGTAGATTGCTCATTGAGAGCCCCTAAGCTGGCTAATTTCTAATACATTTAATGAATTCTTGTGAAAGCTGAAGTAAGAGTACTCTTATTTCCACTTAATTGGTCAAGCCAGTAAAGAGCTTTTCTTGATTTCTTCCTGGATTAAAATGTTGAGAATAATTACTATAACACACAAACCCTCACGTATCAGGGACTCAATGCAGTAGAAATTTATAAATCTAATGTGGATGCTTGTGTTCAGAGGGGAGTTTTTTGCCAAGTGGCAATTTAAAGATTTGGTTTCTTTTATCATCGGACTATGCCATCGTCAACAGGTGGCATCTAAGGCCACTAGCACGTCTGCATCAGGCTGTGGAAGGGGAGGGGACTAGGAGATGTTGTAGGAACCAAATGTGCCTCAGAAGAAAACGGAGTGGGCTTAGAGATCACTTATCCAGACCCCGCTACATCATTTCCCCTTACCTCATATATCTAGTTCCTTTGCAGATCCTGTTGGTTTTGTCTTTACAATATTCCTTGATTCATCCACCTTAGCCTACATTCATGGTGTTGACCTGGTTGGTTGTGATGCGCATGTCATTTGACATAGTTTTAGGTTTGATCTGCTAATATTTTGCAGGGTGTTTTTATATCATGAAGATACTGGTCTATAGTTTTCTTATGATGGCTTTGTATTCAGGGTAATACTAGCCTTATGAAATGAGTTGGGAAGTCTTCTCATCTGGTCTATGAAATCATTTCTGTGTTGTATGTGCTCAATCTGTCAGTCATGTCTGATTCTTTGTGACCTGAGGGGTTGTAGCTCAAGAGGCTCCTCTGTCCATGGCATTTCCCAGTCAAGAATACTGGAGTGGGTTATCATTTCCTTCTCTAGGGGATCTGCCCCACTCAGGGATTGAACCCACATCTCCTCTTTACCACTGAGCCGCTTGGGAAGCCCCAAATAAGTTGTATAGAATTGTTTTTTAATCTTTCCTTAAATGTTTGATAAAATTCATCAGAGAAGACGTCTGGAATTGAGGTTTTCTTTATGGGATGGTTTTAAATTATGAATTCAATTTCTTTAACTGATACAGGACTGTTCAGGTTCGCTATTTCTTCTTTCTTCTATTACTTTTGGTAATTTGTGTCTTTGATACTATGATTTACAATGAGAGATATATAACTGATTTTCCACTTTAGGGCATAGAGCTCATAAAATCCTGGGAATTGTCTCAATGTTGACAGTGATAAAGGTAACTTTTGTTATGTTAATGAAGCAACGTTTGGAAAGTACTTAAGAATAGGTTGGTTGCCAGTGGAGCCAACCAGTGGGTTGGAACTTTCCGTCTCACCCACAGACCTCCAGCGAGGGGAGAGGGGCTGCAGGTTGAATCAGTTGCCAGTGGCCAATGACGTAATCCATTTTGCTTAGGTAATGAAACTTGTATTAAAAACCCGAAGCATGGGGTTTAGACAGCTCCTGTGTGGAGATTTGGAGAGTGGCGGGCCTGGAGAGGGTACGGAAGCTCTGTACCACTTTGCCATACACTGCCCTGTGCGTATCTTCCACCTGGCTGTTCCCACATTCTCTTCTTTGCTGATCTAGTAAGTGAAGGGTTTCTCTGTGTTCTATGAGCAGCTCTAGCAAATTAATTGAACCCGAGGAAGAGAGGAGGTTGTGGGCACCTCTGACTTATTAGCCAGTCATTCAGATCATTCATGATCACAACCTGATCATGTTCATAATATTCCTTTACTATTTTTTAATAACTGGAAGGTCTGTAGTGATGCCCTCTATTTTATTTGTGCTATTGTCTCCTCTCTTTCTTGACTAATCTGTCTAAATTTTTCAGTTTCACTGATATTTTTTTCAAGGAGCCATCTTTAGATTTTATCGTTTTTTTAAATTAATTACTTAATTTTAATTGGAGGCTAATTACTTTATAATATTGTGGTGGTTTTTGCCATACATTGACATGAATCAGTGAATCACTCTTTTTTATTTTCCAATTAGTTCTCAGCCTACATGTCTTCTTGGGAGGATGTTTCCATGCTAGCTAAAGTGACTTCCCCTTTTTCTTGCTCCCCATTATTTATTTTCTATTTCACTCCCACATATAATTATTTCAGTTATTATTTGCTCATTATTTGTTTGTCATGTGCCTTCTTTGCTGTTATATACTTTTCAGATATTGGTGATCAATAATTAGTCTATCCAATATGCGAATGTGTTTTGCAGGTTTCCAGAAAAGACACATATGGCAGTTTCTGATGTTGGAATAGTATTAATAGTATCTGTAGTGGTTAATGGGCTTCCTGGTGGCTCAGACGGTAAAGAATCTGCCTGCCAAGGCAGGAAACCTGGATACAACTCTTGGGTTGGGAAGATCCCCTGAAGGGAATGGCTATCCACCCCAGTATTCTTATGTGGGAAATCCCACAGAGGCATGTATTATTAGGCTGCAGTCCATGGGGTTGCAAAGAGTAGGACACAACTGAGTGACTTTCACTTTCATTTCCTTCACAGTGGTTACTAGAGCAGACTCTGGAGTTGGCCGGTTTGAATACAGGTCGCACCAATCAGTAGTTGTGTGACTCTGGACAAGTTTGTCAACCTCATTGGGCCTCAGTTTTTGCATCTGTGAAATGGAAACATAATGGTGCTTACCTTATCTCTCAGTTAAGATGTGTAAAGTGTTCAGCACAGTGCCTACTACCCAGTAAGAGCTTAATAAATGCGAGCTGCCATCTTTTTTGCTTCTTTTTTAAGCTCTTTGAGAAGCATCTTGCAGAATAAAATTCTATGGAGAACATTTTGGAAAACTGGTTTATGCACTGGATATTCACAATTTTGACATAAATGGCATGGAATCATATGAACCATTGCTGATAAGAGTTTGTGAGGGAGGGAGCACAGCTGAGCACCCCAAGCACGCCAGCTTGCTGTGCTTTGGGGACCTCATGTGATTCCCCTGACAAGTCACAGGTGTTTATTCCCAACTTATTGAACGCTGATGCCAACCCTTCCATGCTACGATGAGGGTCACAGTATCCTGAACCACAAAGTCCTCTCTCTGATGAACGCTGATGCTTTCAGAAATGAGGGCTCTACATGTGGTGGCCAAGAGTATAGGTTCTGTGATCTGGAGGCCTGGCTTTGAGTTCTGGCTCTGTCACTAGCCAGCTCTGTGATGGTGGATGGATTGGATGAGGCATGCGTGAGAAGGACCCAGCCCAGATCTGTCCGTTGCACTTGGAGAACTCCCCTGAAACTCTAGTATTGTCCCCAAGAGCATCATTTACCTTCTTCCCACCGAAGGCAAGTGTAACCACGGCAGGCAGTCTGTGTGTTTTATGCACCTGTATCCTCGCCACCTAGACCAGTGTGGTCAGATAGCAGGCCCTTCAGAATACTTGTGAAATCGATTCTTCTTTTTGTTTATTATATCTGTGCCTCTGACTTCAGTGCCCTGAAGCTCAGCAGGAAAACAGTATCCTCAGCCATCTAGCCCTTGGTTATCTCAGCCGGCATTTGCTCATCTCAGGTGAGCTGCTAATTTTCCTCTTAAAAATCTTCTAGACTGCCAGGATTCCCTGGGAGGGACAGGACCTTCAGGGATCTTGTGAACTCTAAAAAAAAAAAAAAAGGCAATTCTTGTTCATAAAAGCATGTCCACTTTTCTTCAGCCCTGGTTTGCAAATTATAGACATGGAGGAGTGCTGCTGGCTCACCTGGGCTGGCAGGAGCGTGGACACAGCCAAAGGGTACAGGACCCGGGCAGGCTCAGCAGGACCCTGTGATACTCCCCACGGCGAGTTTAACATTGGCCTATGGTGGTTTCCAAACCAGAGCTGCAGGAAAGAGGTTGTGTGTGTCATGTTCCCTGGAGGCTGCTCTTCTTGTTTATGCCCCTCCATTTCCTTTGGCGCAAGCAGATCGGTCTTATTTTTCCTTCTCCATCTTCCAACACTAACGTATCCTGTTTTGTAGTGATGAAGCATGGGATGGAAACAGCTGAGATTTTCCACCTGGCTCTTCTCAACGCAGAGAGAACTTCCCTCTGTGTGGTTAGGGTTGAAGTATGCAGGCTTGTAGGACTTCCCTGGTGGTTCAGTGGTAAAGAATCCGCCTGCTAATGCAGGAGACACAGATTTGATCCCTGATCCGGGAAGATCCCCTAGAGAAGGAAAGGGCAACCCACTCCAGTATTCTTGCCTAGAGAACCCCACCAACAGAGGAGCCTGGTGGGCTGTAGTCTGTGGGATCTCAAAGAGTTGGACATAACTTAACAACTGAGCAACAATAAATGCAGGCTTGTAAATACAAAATCTTTTCAATGGGAGAGTCTGATCTCTACCTTCTGCCACCCCACACCACACTCTCTAGCTTCCCAGGTCCCTTTAGAGGTAGAGTTTTGTGAATTTGAAGCTAGCTAAGCTGGGTTCAGATCTCCACAAGTCTATTTGTGAATGCTATATATATATATATATTTTTTTTTTTTTTTCAGTCCAGTTCCTTTGTCTTACTTTTGTTACTTGAAAGTGGAAATAGTCATTGTCTACCTTGGGAGGTTCTGAGGAGTAAAGAGTGATGCACACATTTAGCTATCTTTTAAAAAGAATTAATGTATTTGGCTGTGTAGGGTCTTAGTTGTGGCACTTGGGGTCTTCATCACATCATGCACGGTCTCAAGAAAGCATGGGCTCTCTGCTTGTGGGCCCATTTGCCCTGTGTGCTTAGTCACTCAGCTGTGTCTGACTCGTTGCAACCCCATGGACTGTAGCCTGCCAAGCTCCTCTGTCCATGAGATTCTCCAGGCAAGAATACTGGAGTGGGTTGCCAAGCCCTCCTCAAGGGGATCTTCCCAATCTAGGGATCGAACCCAGGTCTGCCACATTGCAGGTGGATTCTCTACCATCTGAGTCACCAGGGAAGCCCATGAATATTCGAGTGGGTAGCCTATCCCTTCTCCCGGGGGTTGTTTCCGACCCAGGAGTTGAACTGGGGTCTCCTGCACTGCAGGCGGATTCTTTACCAGCTGAGTTACCAGGGAAGTACCTGCTATCTGACCATGGCATGTGGGATCACAGTTTCCCGACCAGGGATGGAACCTACATCCCCTGCATTGCAAAGTGTATTCTTAACCACTGGACCACCAGGGAAGTCCCAGGTTTACCTGTCTTTACACAGCCTGCCTTTCCTGCCTTCCTGCCCTACCTTCACAATTCCTCCCACCTCCCACTTCTGCCCATTGCATCACTGTTCACAAGAGAATTTTAAAGTCCTGCCTCATTCTCCTCCTTTCTCTAGAAGTGAAGGCGCTGACATCTCAACATTTCTTGGAGTGCCCTTTTACTTAGTTAAAAGATCCCATTGCCTCTTGTGCCTTCGAATCTGTTCATCCAGAAAACATCACCTGAGTACCTTCAAGGTGTCAGGCTGCTTCCAGGCACCAGAAATTCAGAGACAAACTAGTCCTGCCTCCTGCTCTCATGGAACTTAGCGTCAGCCGCTGAGCAGGAGGCTGTAGCAGTGTGATGGTGGATCAGCATGATGGTGTTCAGGTGCTGGTATTTAGAAGCTCTTTCCTATTTTTAAAGAAAAAATTGTTTTAACAGGAAATTTTTTTTAATTAAAAAAAGTTTTAAAAAGCTGCTTAAAAATAAAAACCCACTTCCATTAATTCCTTTCCCTAGGATGTTGATCAGGGCTTCTCAGGTGGCACTAGTGTTGAAGAACCTGCCTGCCAGTGCAGGAGATATAAGAGATATAGGTTCGATCCCTGGGTCAGGAAGATCCCCTGGAGGAGGGCATGGCAACTCACTCACAGTGTTATTGCCTGAAGAATCCCATGGGCAGAGGAGCCTGGTGGGCTACAGTCCATAGCGTCACAAAGAGTCGGACATGACTGAAGAGACTTGGCATACACACAAGCAAGATGTTCAACATCTTGCGTATTCAGATAGGGATGTATGCATGCCCCATTTTATCTATGCTTTCTAGAGAGCTTAGGGGCGCAAGTCTTTTTCCATACATACTTCTATCTATAATAGGTGCCAAAAATTTTAACATAGTGGCTGACTGTTTTGCTTTATTTATTTAGAATGTCGTAAGGAATTCCTGGGTCTTCCCTGGTGGCTCAGGCAGGAAAGAATCCGCCTGCAATGCAGGAGACCTGGGTCAGATCCCTGGCTCAGGAAGATCACCTGGAGAAGGGAATGGCTACCTGCTCCAGTATTCTTGTCTGGGAAATCCCAGGGACGGAGGAGCCTGGTGGGCTATAGACTGTAGCCCACCAGGCTCCTCTGTCCATGGGGTTGCAAAGAGTTGGAAACGATTGAGCAACTAACACACGTACGCACACAAGGAATTCCTACGTCATTAAGATTATTTATGTTTGTGCCGTGTAGCACCTAACCTGTGCTCCACGGCTACTGAGCCTGTGCTCTGGGGCCTGTGAGCCGCGACTGCTGAATGCATGTGAAGCTGCCTCAACGAGAAGTCTGTGCCCCACAAGGAGGGGTAGCCTCCCCTTGCTGGAACTAGAGAAAGCCCGAGCAAAGCAACGAAGACCTGTCACAGCCAAAGATTGAAAAATAAATGAGTTTTTAAAAATATATAAAAAGATTTTGTTTATAACGGCTGCCAATACTCTATCATGCAGTTTGTTTCACATGCATCTAAACCCTCCCAATGTAATTTTCAAATGTGGTTCCCTTACGTTTGTGTATTTTTAATATCTCTATTCATGTTGGGTCAGATGGTCTGACTGCCCAGGCTAGAAACCTCTCCTGGCCCTTGATACGACCTTTAGATTTCCCCCTCTCATTTTTCTATCTTCAGAAAGACATAGTACAAACTGTTAACTTTGGAGGTTTTTGGCAGCTTCGCTAAAAGGGCAAGGCTTTTTTCCTCCAGGGAATTGGCTTCAAGCTCTAACTGCCGTGGTCAGCATTGCTGTGTAAAGACCCTTAGGCCTGTTGTCAGAGTTTCAGAGCCTTCTTACTTGTGCTGAACTCCTCCGGGCTTCCATCCATGGAAAAGGTTCGGGAAGGAGGAACTTTGCCTCCTTCAGAACCACGACTGCAGGCTCCAGACGCAGAGCATCACTCTCTTAATCTTGGCGGAGAAGATGAAGACTTTTTTGGGCAACTAATTAAAAGTGTATTTCAGTCTTCTTTTATTTTATGCCTCCTCTATGCCCTCGTTGACACTTAGCAGGTGCCTCTGTTACATCATTTATCACCTTGTGTTATCATTTTATTTTATTTTATTTTGACTTGCCCATCAGTTTTGCTTATAAACTCTGAGCACATGAAGGATGTGGAAATCTGACTTGTTTCCCTTCCTGGCACCTACTGGAGTACCTGCATATACAGTGGGGTCTAAAATGTTGACCTAATGAGAACCAAGAGATCATTGTGTTGATTTTTAAGGCTGGGTATTCTTTGCACTTTTTCACTCAAGACTCAGGACTGACTCAGTGTAGAAACTTGGCATTGTCAGGCTGGTGACCCAAAGAATCCAGTTATTGGGGAAAAAACATGACACCATTCCTCTCTACATCTCGGTAAAATCGCACTCATATAAGCTCCCCAAACAAAAGAAGGCATTCAACCAAATGGAAAGCAAGTGTCAGAGGAGAATTAATGTAAGTCACATATTTATTACTTAATTACTTCATCAGATCATTTATTCCAGTAGTTATTTATCGGGTTCCCACAAACTCTTGGGACACAAGTTTGAAAAGATTTTGTTCTCATCCTTGTGCCCATGGATGAGATTTCCTCACATCGGATGTCATTCATTTAGCAAATATTTGAGTATCTACTACTGTTTGAGGTGCTAGGGATACAACAGTAAACACATAGACAAAAATATTGTCTCGTCCACAATGGGAGGGCAGAATGGTGAAGGCATGAGTGGTACTGTCATGCCAGGTGCCTGGCAAATGAACAAAACGAAACACAGACCCTTCACCAGAAATCCAAACAAACATGGTATCGTGGGTCCTCTTCCCTCTCTGCCCTTTCCTCTGCTTCCTTTCTTACCCATCTTCTACCCTCTTTCTTTCTGGGGGTTGGAAGAAGATGGGGCAAGGGTTCCTTTAAGATCTAATAAATGTACATCTGATTTGGTGTGATTCCTTTGACAGTCTAAGGTTGAAATATAAATAGTTCACAGCATGTCTGAATCACTAATCAAGGTTGTGTCTGTCTCTGTACATAAGCTGGTTAAAAGGAGAAGACTGAACTCAAACTCAGTTTTTGTGCTGCAGCAGAATCATTTTTTCTTCCAGTTGTATTGATATATAATTAAGATATATAGCACTATATAAGTTTAAGGTGGTTTGGTCTACATACATCATGATAATCACATTAAGTTTAGTGAACATCCATTATTTCGTAATCAACCCTGAATATTCACTGGAAGGACTGATGCTGAAGCTCCAATACTTTGGCCACCAGATGCAAAGAGCCAACTCATTGGAAAATACACTGATGCTGGGAAAGAGTGAAGGCAGGAGGCGCAGGGGATGAGGAGGCAGAGGATGAGATGGTTAGATGGCATCACTGACTCAATGGACATGAGTTTGACCAAACTCTGGGAGATAGTGAAGGAAGGACAGGGAAGCCTGGCATGCTGCAGTTCATGGGGTTACAAAGAGGCTAACATGATTGAGCGACTGAAAAATGACGATAATGACAGCAACATTAAAGGAATAGAAACAATTTTTTTTTCTTTTCTTGTGATGAGAACACTTAGGATTTACTCTCTTAATAACTTTCATTTATAACATACAGAAGCGCGAATTATATTTATCATTATGTTACACCCTTAGTATTTATTTGTAAGTGGAAGTTTGTACCTTTTCCAGGCAGAACCATTTTTGATGGAATTCAATCACACTTTTCCCCCCTTGTCCACGTCTGCCATATAATTTAGCCATGTCTGATTTTCTGACTCTGCATCCCTAGTTATCCTTTTATTCATCACTTGGTTTATACAGTGCAAGGTGCTCACCATGAGGGATGTGTAGGAATGCAAGACAGATACAGTCTCAAGCTAAAGTTATAGTCTCGTTGGACAAAAACAACAAATAATGAATCAGGCATCAAATTATTTAGTTATGATTGCCAAAATTGCAATGACTGGGAATTACAGGCTGCTATGAGAGGGGCCCTCAGGGTGAAGGGCGATGCCTAAGGAACGTTCCTCTAAGGTGGTGATGTGTGAATCACTTCTGAAGGGTAATGAGGAGTTAGCTAGGTGAAGGTGGGGCTGGAGGAGAGAGTAGCTGAGAAGGAGAGCATTCCAGCATGTGCAAAGGCCCCGCAGTTGGAAGGACTGTGGCCTCTTTAAAGAAACGGAGATAGGCCAGAATGATTACACACTGCAGATCCAGGAGTGGGGGTAGAGGAATGGCGTGATGGTGGTGTCAGAAGAGGCCAGGCCATGCAGAGGCAAATGGGCTACTCTGGGCAGATCCGTGAAGGGTTTTATTTAGGAAATAGACGTGATCACGTTTCTCTCTTTTTAAAAAAATTTTTGTTTTATTTTTTAAAATTTTGTTTATTTATTTATTTGGCTGCATTGGGTCTTAGTTGCATCATGTGGGATCTTTCATGTGGCGCACAGACTCTAGTTGCAGCTCGCAGCCTTAGTTGCTTCATGGCACGTGGGGTCTTAGCTCCCTGACCGCCCTGCATTGCAAGGCAGATTCTTAACCACTGGACCACCAGGCCAGTCCCCAGGTTCTTTTTTTTCTTAAGAGCGCTCTCTGGCTGCTGGATGGGGATGAATTGTAGGAGGCAACAATGGAAGGAGGAAGAAAGCTTTTCAACTTGTTATTGAACTTGTCCAGGTAAGAGATCACGGGAAGTCAGGCCAGGAGAGAAAAGAATAGTAGATGGATGGAGACAAAAGTGCATCAGAGGGAGAGTGACCAGACACAGGGTTTGAGGGGAAGGGAGGCGGCGAGAGTTCTAGAATTTCAGCCTGAACGTCTGGGAGGATGGTGCTGCCATGCACTGAACGGGGGTGGGGGTAGTCTGAAGAGGGAAACATAATGAGGGTTTTTTTTTTTCCTAAACACGTTGGATTGGAGGAGGCTGCAGGTCATCCTGATGGAAATGTCAGGGGAACAACCTAGAGCTGAGAGGCAGGTGAGCTTCAGCCCTGAAGATAGACAAGATCACCCTGGGAGGGGAAAAAAGGTGTGAAGAGAAGAGGGCTGTGGACTGAGCCTCAAATGACCGATAAAGGGTAAGCAGTGATTTTATCTATCGTTATATGTCCGCTTCTCTGGTGGCTTGGTGGTAAAGAATCTGCCTGCAATGCAGGAGCCACAGGGGGTGCAGGTTTGATCCCTGGGTCAGGAAAATCCTCTGGAGTAGGAAATGGCAACCCACTCCAGTATTCTTGCCAGGAGAATTCCATAGACAGCGGATCCTGGCGGGCTACAGTTCATGGGGTCCCAAAGAGTCAGACGCTACTGCACACATACGAACATCATTATATGCCCAGCCCTTCTCATAGGCTATAGTTGTAGAATCAGCACAGATCTGTAAAATTAATGCATACATGAATAAATAAATTTAAGTTTTTTTCAAATTAAGTTTGTATTAAGAAAACTGTAGTTTGTAATTTGCCTGGTCCCAGAAAGGGAGAAAATTCCTTTACTTTGGCCTAATACAGTATGGTTTTTAAAGCCCTTTCACAAATGTTTATATCTTTGGCTACACTCATTCCTGGGTTCCATATTTTAAGAAGGATGTTGGTAAATGGACTTGTTAAGAGGAAGAGGCCCAGGGGAAGTGCAGGTGACTGGAAATGGTTCCCTAAGAGTATCAATGGAAGGGTAAGTGTGTGTGTTTCTGGGAGTAGAGGAAAATAGGGAGGGGAGAGGACTTGGTAGCTTGCTGTATACAGTAATCTGAAGGGTTTCCATATTGAATGTGGAGCAAAGGCAAATATATTCCAAGTTGCTCTGGAGTCTAAAGAAAGAGGTAGCCCAGAGGAGATGGAATCTGGCTCTGGAAAGAATAAGCAAGAGCGCTGGGTGGACGCAGAGTTCTTTGTCATTGGAGGGTCATCAGGCAGCATCAGCACATGTCACAGAGAATCCGGCAGGGATTCTGGCACTAGGCTGGATGGCTGGGTATGAACTTTCTTGTCCTGCAGATTCTGTGAGGCTGTTAGGACTTCTGGTGATAGTCCCAGGATATAGGTAGGTACTGGGCTTCACAGGTGGCACTAGTGGCAAAGAAACCACCTGCCAATGCAGGGAACTTAAGAGATTCTGGTTCAATCCCTGGGTTAGGAACATCCCCTGGAGGAGGGCATGGCAACCCACTCCAGGACTCTTGCCTGGAGAATCCCATGGACAGAGGAGCCTGGCAGGCTATAGTCCATGGGGTCGCAAAGAGTCGGATACGACTGAAGCTACTTAGCATGTACACACGCTCCCTTATGAGAGAGAACATAAGAGAAATTGCCCTATATTATCTCCTCAACTAGTCTGTGAGGCTCTTGATGTCAGGGATCATCCATTCCTTTCTTTCCAGCGTCCAGCACAGGGTTTGGCTCAAATTAGACAAGGAACGCTTGTTAAATGATGCAGCAACCGGGGCATGTCTGTGGGTAGTGAGTCTCAGAGAATGAGTGTCCAGGGAAAGTGTTTGAGGACCATGGGGAAAGCATGATAAATGTAGTCTTTAATTCTAGACAGACATAAATTGGAATCCCAGCTCTGCCACTTACTACCTCTGTGACCTCCAACAAGTTACTGATCCTCTCTGAGCCTTTCTGTCCTCACTGAAAAAGAATGGGTGATCACATCACCAATGTCAGTGAATTCCTGGGATGACTAGATGAGATAATTCTGTGAAAATCCTCACCTAGTGCTAGAAGCATACTGGTTGCTGTTGTATTGGGCTTCCCTCATAGGTCAGTTGGTAAAGAATCTACCTGCAATGCAGGAGACCCTGGTTCGATTCCTGGGTCAGGAAGATCCCCTGGAGACGGGATAGGCTACCCACTCCAGTATTCTTGGGCTTCCTTTGTTGCTCAGCTGGTAAAGAATCCGCCTGTAATGTGGAAGACCTGGGTTCCATCCCTGGGTTGGGAAGATCCCCTGGACAAGGGAAAGGCTACCCACTCCAGTATTCTGGCCTGGAGAATTCCATGGGCCGTATAGTCCATGGGGTTGCAAAGAGTCACTTTCACTTTAAGATGATCACTGTGTTGTGAGTTTTGCCTGTCGTCTTTGCCTTCACGAAGGTAGATTGATGTCCTAGAAACTGAGACTGCACTAAACTTTGAGTGAATTTCCCCCCAAACCTGCTAAACTGTCACTCAAATGAAAGCAACAACAATTCTCTCGTATAGTGGTGCTGTCTCTCCAACAAAAACTTTGATGTTCTGCTACGGCTTGTGGGTATTTTATGTGTGTGTCTGTGTTTTCTTATCTCCATTTGATTTCTTTTTGCCTGAGACCTCACACTGATTTTCAAGGAAAGGAGAGGTAAAGTGGACTGACATCCCTGGGTTTTTCTTGCTGGAGAATTAGGCACATGTCCTAGGTTTATAATTAGCATCCAGAAAAATGGATTGAGAGGTAACAGCCAGAAGGAGAGAACTGGCTAAATCGCAGGCCCGAATGACCCCTGGGATTCCGGCCAAAACCAGGGAGCAATCTTTCCTGGAACCCCAACATCTGCTATTAATCAGAAAGCTTCCTGGTAATTTGTGTCAACTTAATTCATTAGCCCATCCTCTTTTATAGCTCTTGGAGCTTTAATCCTTTGAGACAGTGAACAGCTCCGAGTTGCTTAACTTACCTATATGCTTCTTGTATCTGCTGCTTCATGTGGTAGTTTTTAGTTCCTCTTCTCTCCAAGGTGTGCCCATTGGACCCTCCAGGGAGCAAAGGCTGATCTGGAGAGAGTCAGGAGTGGAGGTTTGTAGGAGGTGTCGGGAGAGGGAGTGTAAATGCCTTTAAAAAATAAAAGGAGAGTGGGAAGAAGCAGGAACGAGCAAGTGACAGGCTCAGACTACGATGCACAGATAGTGGAACCCCACTCTGGGCAGAAGCAACGAGGCCCTGGTAACCCCACTGTACTCAGTTACTGGCTAGTGACTGCCTGGGAAGAGCATGACCTCAGCTCCAAAGCTGATCCAGATCCTCAAGGCTGTAGGTGGAGGCTGACAGAGAACTGCACTCTTAGTGGCTGAACAATTTGCCCTTTCTTGAAGGCAGATTCCATGGAGTGGTACTTCCTAGGAATCAGCTTGTCTATGATGGATAAACTCAAATGATTAGGCAGCCTGGCTGAGTGCCACCAGCTGGACCCTTCGAGTCCAATCCCTCCATAGATATTTATTTACACTTTCTGGGTGTTCATCACCCTGTTCAGCACCCTACTTTGCAGTGTGGTGAATCCAGCAGGGACTATCCCTTCAAAGAACAGAAAGCCTTGCTTTAATGCTTTAATGAAATAAGAAGTGTGGACAAACAACAATTTCAAAAGACATAAATTGATGAGGGTCTTATGAGCAGTGCCAAGAGGATCATCATTATAACAAAAGCTGGTGTTACTGAATTCTCATGACAGGACAGGTGCTTTCCACGTGTCATCTCATTTCATTAAGAGGTGTGGGCATTATTATTCCCATTTCACAGATGAGGAAGTGGACGTCCAGAGAGGAGAAGTGACTTGGTTGACCTTGTACAACCAGTAGAAGCCCTTCTCTCCACCACCACTCTCCCCTCTGTGCCCAGCGCTCAGCATCTCTTGCTAGGACAACTGCGGGCTCCTCAGGCTGCTCTCCCATATATGTCTCAGCTCCTCTCTCAAACCTGTTCTCCACTGAAGCCTGTGGGCTCTCTCAAAATACAGTCCATGTCTCTCCCCTGCTAAAACCCCTTTTCTGGCTTCCTTTGCTATAGTGATTCGAATCAAAAAATTGTCTCTGTGATCTTCGAGGCGCTACTTGGCTGACCTTAGTTACTTCTCCAGCCATATCTCTTGCCTGCCGCATCTCTGCTCAGGGGCCTTCACAGTCCCATGGGTCTTCTTGTGATTCCGCTCATGCTCGCCTGCTTGTTTCTGACCCAGGCCCTTTGCACCTGCTGTTCCTTCCACAGTCACTCCTCGACTAGTAAATTCTTTTCATGTGCTTGAATAGCACTCACTACGATTTGTGATGCTCTCTTTGCTTCTTTGATTATTTGACTAGCTCCTGTCTCCAAGCTCTGTAAAGGCAGAGAATCACCCATTTGTCTTCACCACTGTCTCTCCAATTCCTCGAGCAGTGTCTCACCCCACAGTAGCTGTGCAAGAACTGTTGAAAGAGCAGATGTTGTTCTCATTCTATTTGATCTGAGAACGTTCTGACTTCACTGTTGTGGGTGAGCAGAGTTCTTTCTAACCGGTAGTGGGGGAGGGTCCCTAGGCATCCTGGAGGAAGGGGCATTGGAATCCAGCCTTTGAAGCAAGTTCCTGCTCTTCTGTCTCTTGGCCCCAGTAAAGTGAAAGTGAAAGTCGCTCAGTCGTGTCTGACTCTTTGCGACCCCATGGACTGTAGCCCTCCAGGCTCCTCTGTCCGTGGAATTCTCCAGACAAGAATACTGGAGTGGGTAGCTGTTCCCTTCTCCAGGGAATCTTCCCAACCCCAGGATCAAACACAGGTCTCTCGCGTTGCAGGCAGATTCTTTACTGTCTGAGCCACCAGGTAAGCCTCAGTATACCAGCCAGCAAATCAAAACCCTGGAGATAGCAGGACTGGGTCAGCGAACAGATCTTTTCTGTTCCATCCCGCTCTTGGGAAAATGCAGCCGCAGGTAGGATCAGCCTTGTGAAAGAGTACCTCCTTCCACATTTCTTTGAGCCAGGGGAGCCTTGATTATCTGAGGAGAAGGTTGGAGGGGAGGGAGAACAGCATCCTATTGCCTTTTCTATTTGTTTCCCCTGGTGCTGAAACTAGGCACTGGGGAGACAGGCCCCTGAATTTGGAGCTCTGGTGATTTGCATTTAATTACTGAGAATGTTCCTCTCTTTTAAAATTGTAATGCTGCTTGCAACAGTAAAAGAAGTTCCTGTTGGAATGAAAACACTAAAAGCTTTAGAGTAAGTGTCTTTTCTACTGAATAGGTGGAGTTGGAGTCATCTCAAAATAGGTAATTGATTTTTGTAATGGTTTTGCAATTACCTATAGTGATGCCCTTGTAACTCTTTAAGGTCAAGGAGGAAATCTTTGGTCCAGGGGCACAAGGTATGGAGAATTTTAGAAACCTCTTTGCTTTGATCCAGGGCTTTCCTGGTGGCTCAGACGGTAAAGAATATGCCTATAATGAAGGAGACTCTGGTTCAAGCCCTGGGTTGGGGAGATCCTCTGGAGAAGGGAATGGGAACCCACTCCAGTATTCTTGCCTGGAGAATCCCATGGACAGAGAAGCCTGGCCAGTTGCAGTCTACGGGATTGCAAAGAGTCAGATACGACTGAGCGACTAACACTTGCTTTGATTCAAATTTCCATAAATGGAGGCGATTATGAAAGAAAGGGCAGCTTAAGGATCTGAGCACATTGACCAGCCATCTGATGCTTCCAGTGGTTCCCAGGTTTGGCTCCATAGAACCCAGGATCTTCCTACAGCGGCAGACTTGGTCAGTCCCTGTCCAGGCCCTGAATTTCAGGAAAGATTTCATGGACCAGAAGGAAGGACAGAAGTTGGCTCTGCTGGCCCCTCTACTGGAACTGGTGTTCCAGTTTGGCTGGAGGCTCTGTTCCCTCCCTGGTCCCTCACAGATTTGATCACAGTGGATGCAGTCTCCCAGACACCCAAATGCTGTATGTGGCATGGGTTTCTCGGGAAGTGGCCCGAGTCCTCCTCCTCTAAGATTTCCAACTTCAAACATCTCCCCAACAATTATTTATTTAATGTGTGTTTTTAAATCACTGCCTTTTAAATTTAAGTACATTTGTTTTAAAAAAGCAACTTGGCATCAGAACCATAAATGGAAAACCAGTATCACTTCCCACAAATAGAAAGTAAGTGCAAAAATACATACGACAAAGACCAAACAGTGCTTTTTTATTTCTAGCTGGAGCCTGCTGCCTGCCTTACAGGTTCTGAGCCTGAGGCCTGAACTCTCTTAAAACGGGAGATTAGCCAGTGTCGTCGAGTGTTTGGGACATTTTTTTTGGTGACGTTTTTAGGAAGGGTTGAAACAGACTTGCAAGGGAGCCACTTTTTCACCATGTGATATGATGTTATTTAATTTTGTATTCTTGTACCAGCCACCTAAAAATCATCGCAGTTAACATCACTATTACAGTGTCACATGTGGGAAAGTTCTAGTCTTTTCTAGTAGATACCCTTGAATTTTGTAGATTGGTTCTTTGTTTCCAGGCTGAGTGGGCCTGGCATGAGAGTGATGTAGGAGAGAGGTTAGTTCAAGGAGTTAGTGGTGGTTGTAGCAGGACTGTGCATGGCGTGCTGACCTGCAGGGGAAGTAAAAGAGATGGGATATTTGGCAAGGAGAAGAGAATATAGTGGGCGTGATTTGGAATAGTAGCGGTAAAATGCACTATTTCATTGTTGTTCCTGGACTTCGTCCTTTGGGGGCCATGTAGGGAAAGTGATCTGCGACTTGATTTAAAATTTTTCCGAGCTCCTTTTTGTCCTCTCATTGGATCTAGACCTTTTGGGCTTCCCAGGTGGCGCTAGTGGTAAAGAATTTGCCTGCCGGTGCAAGAGACACAGGAGACATGGGTTTGATCCCTGGATCAGGAAGATCCCCTGGAGAAGGAAGTGACAACTCACTCCATTATTCTTGCCTGGAAAATCCTATGGGCAGAGGAGCCTGCAGACTACAGTCCATAGGATCACAAGGAGTCAGGCATGACTGAGTGACCACATTCACAGACACTAGACCTTTGTTATTCAAAATGTGGTCTGCAGCTCAGCATCAGCATCACCTTGGAGCTTGTTAGAGATGCAGAATCTGGGAGAAGCCCATCCAAGACCCCCCTGAGTCATAATCTATTTTAACACGATTCATAGGTGATTTGTATCCATAGTAAAATTGAGGTTGCACACTCAGGAACCGTAAGAGATGCAGGTTCGATCCCTGGGCCTGGCAGATTCCCTGGAAACGGGAATGGCAACCCACTCCAGTATCCTTTCCTGGAGAATCCTATGGACAGAGGAGACTGGCAGGCTACAGTCCATGGGGTCGCAAAGAGTCAGACAGGACTGAAGCGACTTAACACACACACACAGGTGATTTGTATCCATTGTAAAATTGATATTGCACACTCAGGTTCATGGCAACATTATTCACAATAGTCAAGAGGTGGCAACAACCAAAGAGTCCATCTGTGGATTAACGAAATGTGGTATATACAAACAACAGAGTATTATTCAGCCTTAAAAAAGGGAGGAAATGCTACATGCTACGATGTGGATAAACCTTAAGGACATTATTTTAAGTGAAATAATCCAGACACACAGAGGCAAATACTGTATGATCCCACATGTGTGAGGTATCAAAAGTCATCAAGTTCATGGAAACAGAAAGTAGAAAGGTGGTTGCCAGGGGCTGCAGGGAGGGAGAGACAGGGAGTTGTTTATTGGGTAGAGAGTTTCCATTTTGCAAGATGAAAATGGAGATCCACTGCAGCAACAATGTTAAATATACTTAGCACTACTGGATTGTACATTTAAAAATAGTTAAGATGGTAAATTTTATGTTGTGTGTTTTTGTTTTTGATTTTATTTTACTGAAATATAGTGGTTTTTATTTAGAATGTTGTGTTAATTTCTGTGGTACAGCAAAGCAATTCAGTTATTCACATATATATATATATATATATACATATTCTTTTTTACATCCTTTTCCATTATACTTTGTCACAGGATATTGAATAGAGTTCCCTGTGCTATGCAGTAGGACCTGTGGCTTACGCATCCTGTACGTGATGGTTTATATCTGCTGGTCCTGCCCTCCCGGTCCTTCCCTGCCCCAAGCCCATTTCCACTGGCAACCACCTGTCTGTTCTCTGTGTCTGTTTCTGTTTTGCAGACAGGTTCATTTGTGTCACATTTTGTTATAGATTCCACATGTAAGTGATATATGGTATTTATCTTTCTGATTTACTTCACTTAGTATGGTAATCTCTAGGTCCATTCACATTGCTGCAAGCAGCATTATTTCATTCTTTTTTATGGCTGAGTAATAGTCCATTGTATATATGTACCACATCTTCTTTATCCGCTCATCTGTCAATGGACCTTTTATTTTAACCACAATTAAAAATAAACTGGAAAGGAAAAGTAAAACATTATTTCACCTTAAGATAATTGAGCAGCAGTGTAGACTGTGGTTCTCAAACTTTAGTGGGCATAACGGCCCACTTGAAGGCTTGTTAGAACACCGTTGCTGGCTTTCTTCCTCCGCTCTATCTGCTTCATTATGTCTGGACGAGACCCAAGGGTTTCTGCTTCTAACAAGTTTCCAGGCGATGCTGCTGCTGGTTGAGGATGTATTGTGAGCAATACTACACTGGACCATCCACCCTGGTGCTCACTAGTCTAGAGAATGTCAGAACGAAATTTTCCTCTGAGACCTAGGAGTTCTCCACCCAAAGAAGCACATTAGAATCACCCAAGGGGCTTAAATAACAACAACAAACAAATACATGGACGCCTGGACCCCACACCTAGTGAATCTGATTTTATCAGTCTGAAATGGGATCTAGACCTATTATTATTATTATTATTTTAAACTGGGTATTTTGATGTACAAGTTTATGGAGAATCACATAGCAGGTGAGTGGTGGGACTGAGCCTACAGCCCTTACTTCCTGGCTCCAGTTCTGTGCTTTTATAAACCCCAGTCCTGCTATCCTCAAACTGTTTTGTGTGTTAGTGCCTGGTTGTTTCCGGGATATGACTCATCCACCCCATCACAAGTGAATGTGGCAAGGGCTGTGGGGGAGATAGTAATGAAGAGCATGGCTGAGTCCCTGAGTACAGTGTGCCTCCCCTCCCCCGTCACACTTGTCACCATGCTGAGCAGAGAGCAAGCAGCTTCTCATTATGGGCTGAATCCTGCCATCTCCAAGTTCCACTGTTGAAATCCTTATCTCCAGGACTTCAGAGTGTAACTGTTTATGGAGGCAGGGCCTTTAAAGAGGTGATTAAGTTCAAATAAAGCAATCAGGATTGGCCTTTATCTCATCTGACTGGTATCTTTGGAAGAGAGGATTAGGACACAGAGAACCATGTGAGCACAAGGCAAGCAGGCAGCCGTCTGCAAGTCAGGGAGAGAGGCCTCAGAATAAAGGAAGCTGGCCGGCACCTTGATCTCAGACTTTGAGCCCCCAGGACTGTGAAAAAAGAAATTTCTATTGTTTATAGAAGTGGACAGCAAATGTATGGATCCCAAGGAGGGAAGGTGGGGGGTGGGATGGGTTAGGAGTTTGGGATTGACATATATACACTACTTTGTATAAAATAGCAACTAATGAGCTAAGATCATGGCATCCGGTCCCATCACTTCATGCGAAATAGATGGGGAAACAGTGGAAACAGTGCCAGACTTTATTTTTTTGGGCTCCAAAGTCACTGCGGATGCAGCCATTAAATTAAAAGACGCTTACTCCTTGGAAGGAAAGTTATGACCTACCTAGACAGCATATTAAAAAGCAGAGATATTACTTTACCAACAAAGGTCCGTCTAGTCAAGGCTATGGTTTTTCCAGTGGTCATGTATGGATGTGAGAGTTGGACTATAAAGAAAGCTGAGCACTGAAGAATTGATGCTTTTGAACTGTGGTGTTGGAGAAGACTCTCGAGAGTCCCTTGGACTGCAAGGAGATCCAGCCTGTCCATCCTAAAGGAGATCAGTCCTAGGTGTTCATTGGAAGGACTGATGCTGAAGCTGAAACTCCAATCCTTTGGCCACCTGATGCAGAGAGCTGACTCATTTGAAAAGACCCTGATGCTGGGAGGGATTAGGGGCAGGAGGAGAAGGGGACGACAGAGGATGAGATGGCTGGATGGCATCACCGACACAATGGACATGGGTTTGGATGGACCCCAGGAGTTGGTGATGGACAGGGAGACCTGGCGTG
The DNA here is from genome assembly GCF_023699985.2 of Odocoileus virginianus. Classification (NCBI taxonomy): domain Eukaryota; kingdom Metazoa; phylum Chordata; class Mammalia; order Artiodactyla; family Cervidae; genus Odocoileus; species Odocoileus virginianus. The sequence goes on along the minus strand of NC_069706.1, from coordinate 8,526,993 downwards.
CTGCGGTTCATGGGGTCGCAAAGAGTCGGACACGACTGAGAGACTGAACTCAACTGAATGAAAACCTGCTGTGTAGCACAGGGAACTTCTCTCAATGCTCTGTGATGACCTGAGTTGGTAGGAAATCCAAGGAAGAGGGGATGTTTGTATATGCACAGCTCATTCACTTTGCTATACAGCAGAAATTAGCACAACATTGTAAAGCAACTATACAATAATTATTATAAATACTATAATGAAAAATAAATATTAAAATACTTAATTAAATTAATTAAAATAAATAATATTAAAAATAAAAAATATATTAACAATAAAACTTAATGAGAAAAAAGAAATTTAAGTTGTTTAGACAGCCCAGGCAAACTAATACACTCCTCAATAAAACCCCGAGTTTTCAGATTATTTGACAGACATCTGGGTCTCAGATCTTGGGAACCGGGGCTAGGAAGAGGAGACTTAGGTTTCCACCACACCTCTAGCACTCACTCCCTGGGGCAGCACAGCCATCTTCCACTATGGGCCACATCTCTCATTTGTAAAAAGAGAGAAACTGACATACGTGAGGTCTGTGATAGCGGGCCCCAGCACCATTGCCTCCCTGGAGTCTTAGGCCCCCCTAGGCAAAAGTGTTAGTCGCTCAGTCTCATCCAACTCTTTGCAACTGTAGCCCACCAGGCTCCTCTGTCCCTGGGATTCTCCAGGCAAGAAGACTGGAGTGGAATGCCATTTCCTCCTTCAGGGGATCTTCCTGACCCAGGGCTTGAACCCACCTCTCTCATGTCTCCTGTGTTGGCAGGCAGGTTCTTTGCCACTAGCACCACCTGGGAAGCACTCCTCTTGCCGTGGGAAGAGACTGTAACTCTTAGCTCCCTGCCCTTCTTCCTATCGGGGTCTCGGAAGGGTGGGGGGTAGCATTAAAATTTACTTCTCTTTCCCCCTTCTATTTAGTGTCTTTGAGTTCAAGAGGAAGAGGGCTTTACGAGAAGGGACTCCGTTTATCTGCTTGATTTGCATCCTGCCTCCATTATATTGATTTGTTGTGGGTTCTTGGGCAAGCTGCTTAACCTTTCTATGGATCCTCATATATGGATCTCCAGGGAATCTTCCCCACCCAGGAATCAAATCTGCGGCTCCTGCATCGACAGGTGGATTCTTTACCACTGAGTCACTTGGGAAGCCCCTTGCTGCTGCTGCTAAGTCACTTCAGTCGTGTCCGACTCTGCGACCCCATAGACGGCAGCCCGCCAGGCTCCGCCATCCCTGGAATTCTCCAGGCAAGAACACTGGAGTGGGTTGCCATTTCCTTCTCCAGTGCATCAAAGTGAAAAGTGAAAGTGAAGTCGCTCAATTGTGTCTGACTCTTCACGACCCCATGGACTGCAGCCCACCAGGCTCCTCCGTCCATGGGATTTTCCAGGCAAGAGTACTGGAGTGGGGTGCCATTGCCTTCTTACTCATCTGTAAAAGGGGAATAAAAAAAGAACTGACCTCATAGGGTGGTGATGAGCATTGAATTAGTTAAGACACAAGTGCTTAGAACAGTACCTGGCACATCCTAAGTTAGTTAGTATTGAAGGTCAAATAGTTAAACATTGCCCATTTCTACTCCTTCCTTTGGAACTGGGAAGTTATTGTATTAGCAGACAAAGGACAGTTCCTTGTGCTCTGACGCTCTAGGGAAGTGAAGACGAGACACTCTCCATCTACGGCTGCCTCGTTTTCCTGGAGGTGGGGGAGGCACTGCTGTTCCCGGGTGGCTGGGGTCGGAAGGTCTCACGGGAAAATGACTTTCTGCTGAGATGCTAACTTAACTATTCAGCGTTAAAGACCGATCTTCCCTGGACTGTCACAAGATTCCCTTCCCAGGATGGAAGAGATTTAAAATACATGCGTGTAGATATTGTGCTGACACTACTGTACTGTTTGTGTCACTTTAAAGAAAACTTCCTAAATATTGCTTGGGCAGGATTATTCAGAGAGATAGAAGTTAGAAGGTCCCCAACTTCAACCATCACTCCTCTAACCAAACTCTTCTACCTCTTGTGTTTTTTTGGATTCTCTTTAAAAAAAAAAAAGTGTATTTTTGGCTGCCTTGGGTCCGTGTTGCGGCACGAGGGCTTGCTCTAGTTGCAGAGAGCAAGCGCTGCTCTGGAGCTGTGATGCTGGGGCTTCTCACGGCACTGGCTTCACTTATGGAGCTCGGGCTCCAGGGTGTCACAGGCTTCAGTAGTTATGACTTGTGGGCTTCGTGGGCTTCGTGGACCCCGCGGCATACAGGATCTTCTCTGCATTGGCAGGCAGACTCCCGACCACTGGACCACCAGGGAAGTCCTGTCTCCTCTTGAAAGGTCTAGTTTGGTGGTACAGGAGACCACAGAGATGAGCAGACTATTGGGTGGACTGGCCAGAATAATTTTTATAGCTTTATTAGTCCATAATGGACTAATCATAAAATCTACTCATAAATTCAGTTATTTTTAGTGAATATGCAGATTTTTACAACCATCACCACAAGACAACTTTCAAGCATTTTAATCACTCCTACAAAATTCCCTCAAAGCTGTTTGTATCAGTCATCTCTTCCACTCCCAACTCCAGGCAACCATGGATCCGCCTTCACTGTAGATTTGCTTTTTCTGGGCATTTCACGTAAATAAGGCCATACAATACATGGTCTTTTGAATCTGACTTCATTCACATAGCATGATGCTTTTGAGGTTAACCCATGTTGGAGCCTATATCAGTGTTTCATACCTTTTCTATTGGCAAATACTATTCCATTGTTTGGATGTACAGTTTACCATTCACGAGCTGATGGATATTTGAGTTGCTTCCAATTTGTTGTCTGTCATAAATACTACTCCTGTGACTGTCCATGTACAAGAATTTGTGTGGACATATGTTTTAATTTTTCTTGGGTAGATACCTACAAGTAGGAGCTGTCAGACTGTCTTCCATAGTGGCTATTACCATTTCACATTTCCATCGCAGCAATGTATGAGAGTTTCAGTGTTTCTATATCCTTGCCAGTACTTTTTAAGTCATTCTAGTATGTATGTAAGTGGTATATCATTGTTTTAATTTTTATTTCTCTAATGATGAGTGGTAAGCACCTTGTCATTTGCTTATTAGCCATTTGTAGGTCATATTAGTGAAATATCTATTCAGCCTTTAACCATCTTTTGAGTTATTTGTTTTACTATAGAGTTGTAAGAGTATTTATATATTCTTGATATATATCCTTTATCATGTAGATGATTTGAAAATATTTCCTCACAATGGTTTATCTTTTCATTTTCTTAATGGTGTATTTTGGAGTGCAAAAGCTTTTAATAAAGTCTCATTTACCTATTTTCCCTTCTATGGCTCATAAAAATGGTGCTGTGTCTAAGAAGTCTTTGCCTAACCAAAGGTCATGAGATTTTTCTCTAATATGTTTTTCTAAAAGATTTATAGTTTCAGCACTTAAGTTTTGAGTTAGTATTTGTGTGTGTTTTGAGATAAGAATATGAGTTCAGTTCTTTGCCTATGGATTTAAAGTATTCCCAGCATCATTTGTTGAAAAGACTAACCTTTCCCTGTTGAATTGTCTTGGCATGTTTGTCAGAAATTAAGTGACATAAATATAAGGGTTTATTTCTGAACTTTTAGTTACAGTCTATTGATCTATATGTCTCTTCTTACTTTAATACCTCACTATTGATTACTGTAGCTTTATAATAAGTTTGAAACTGGGTAGTGTAAATCTTCCAACATTGTTATTCTATTTCAAATTTATTTTGGCTACTTCATATCCTTTGTATTTGTATTTTCCCAGGACCAAATTTTAGAATAAGTTTGTCAACTTTTATAAAAAAAACCTTGCTGCTGGAATGTTTTTTTTTTTTTTTCATTTATTTTTATTAGTTGGAGGCTAATTACTTTACATCATTGCAGTGGTTTTTGTCATACATTGAAATGAATTAGCCATGGATTTACATGTATTCCCCATCCCGGTCCCCCCTCCCACCTCCCTCTTCCACCCGATCCCTCTGGGTCTTCCCAGTGCACCAGGCCTGAGCACTTGTCTCATGCACCCAACCTGGGCTGATGATCTGTTTCACCCTAGATAATATACATGTTTCGATGCTGTTCTCTTGAAACATCCCACCCTCGCCTTAATATTACTCAGCCATTAAAAAGAATTCATTTGAATCAGTTCTAATGAGATGGATGAAACTGGAGCCCATTATACAGAGCAAAGTAAGCCAGAAAGATAAAGACCATTACAGTATACTAACACATATATATGGAATTTAGAAAGATGGTAACGATAAGTCTGCTGGAATGTTGATGGAGATTTATTGAATCTAATGGTCTTCCAATCCATAAACATGGAATGTCTCTCATTTTATTTAGATTTTCTTTCATTCTTTTGGAGACTGTTTTGTGTTGTTAGGGTATAAATCTTTTGCTTCTTCTGTTGCATTAGTTCCTAAATATTTTATCCTTTTGATGCTAATGTATCTGGACGTCTTTTCTCTTGCTTTTAATATTTGTTCATTAGTTCAGTTAGTATTTTGAGGATTCTCTAGGATTTTGCACATATATTATAGGATTATGTGACCTATGAATAAAGAAAGTTTTACTTCCTTTTCCACCTGGACTGGATAGCTTTAGTTAATAAACTAGTACAAAGTCATTTGTATTTACTAAACTTCACTGACTAGAATCTCTAGCACAATATTGAATAAAAATGGTAAAAGTGGACACCCTTGCTTTGTTCCTGGTCTTTGGGGGAAAACATATCTTTTACCCTTGAGTGTGATGTTAGCTGTGGGTTTTTGATAGAAGACATGTTATCAGGTTGAGGATAGTTCCATCTCTTCAAAACTGCAATAGCGTTTTTCGTAGAAATTAAAAAAAAACCCTCAAACTTGTATGGAACTACATTATCTAATCTAAGCCTCAGATTTCTGCTACAGAGTAAAGGTGACTTGGTGCTACAGGGGTTCTTCCGTCTCATTGAGATGATGGTGTTCCCTACCTACCTGCCTTTATTTGAATGCGTCCCCTGCTGTTTCCTTTCATTTTACTTGTCGCAGCTATTAGAGACCATTTTCCCCAGTGTCTGTGGAGGGCTGGGGTTGGGTGTGGGTAAAGTGGGGTACAGTGATACTTGACATGACCCCAGAGAGTCTATGGTGGCGGTTTCCATGCTGAAGCTTAGGGAACCTGCTTTAGGGCCATAGGATGAGTTTCTCGACCTGGGCACCTCTGCCAGGGGCTCCGACCCTCAGAGGTGTGAACTGCCTGTAGGTGGGTGCGTAGTTGTGTCTGTATATGCATTTCTCAAGGGAGAGGGTGGAAGTGTTTGTTAGTTCCTCATCAAGGTATGTGATGTCTCCAAACAGGCGAGACCGTGTGATGATGATATTAGTAATAATAGGTACATTCTATGGAGTACTTAGGAAATGCTAGATATGTGTTAAGTGTATTATATAGATGAGCTCATCTAGTCCTTGTATCAGTTGGTGTTTAAGCTTTTTTATACTGCCTTAACAAGCGACCCTCAAATCTCAAAGGCTTACAAAGCAAAGGTTTATTTCTCATAGTTTATGTCAGGTTAGCTGTGGCTCTGCTTCATCTTTGAGAGGCTGAAGGAGCAGCCCCTAGCTGGGTCATGGCTAGTCTCATGGCAGAGGTAAAAGAGAAAGAGATAAAAGGGAAAGGTGTAGACCATGGGACGGGTCTTAAGTTTCTTCTAGGAAATGGCACACGTCACTTTCACTCACATTCCATCGACTCTGAGCCTGCCTTCAGTGGGGATTCCAGTTCCCCATGGGGAGAAATTCTGCAGGGAGGGGCAGTGAATATTTGAACAATAATGTAATCCCTGGTAGCTCAGGTGGTAAAGAATCTTTCTGCAGTGCAGGAGACCTGGGTTCGATCTCTGGGTTAGGAAGATGCCCTGGAGGAGGGAATGGCAACCCACTGTAGTATTCTTGCCTGGAGAATCCCATGGATAGAGGAACATGGCGGGCTACAGTCCATGGGGTTGCAAAGAGTCAGACACAACTGAGTGAATAAGCATGTAATCTAGTAAAATTACTGTAAAAACCAATAAGGTTGTTTATGATTATTATTATTTTTATATTATTATTATTATGTTGTGGTGATTATTATTATTGTTCCCTTTTTACAGGTGAGGAAACTGAGGCTCATAAAGATTACATTTTCCCCTAGTGCTGTATGATTATTAACTAGTGGTTGCAGGATTTTTAAAGGTACTCAATCTGGTTCCAGAGCTTATGACTTTAAGCCCTACATTATCCTGTCCTCCAGGGCTATAGCTGCAGCTGGCTCCTTCTCCCTTCTCTCCTCAGTCCCTGGCAATCCAAACACACCAACCTCTTAAACCTTCATTGCTCTCTGACAGTACTCAAGAGAAAACCACTTCCCTCTCTGGGTTTCCACGTTTTCCTAATCCGCAGCCTCGGGATTCATTCTGGAGCGTCCAGCTAGGCATTCGTTTGGCACCATTCCTGTCCGCTAAGAGCTCACCATTTGTGCCATGTTGGGAATGTGCTGGGTATTTTTAGAGCCCAGCAGCCTTGCAGTGCTGCCTGCTCCTCCCCGCGGCCCGTGGATTAACCCAGGTGGCATATGCCCACATTTACAGGCCTCGTCCTGGTCCACAGTCCTCTGTGGCTGTTGAGAAAACAGATTGTCCCAGGTAGATACACAGCCAGATTTTTTTTTCCCTGCTTCCCTCCTCTTCCGAGCCGCTCTTCCCGTTTGTATGGCGTAGCTTCTCTTGGGGACCCACTGTGATTTGGCAGCTGCTCCTGAGCCAGCAAAGATGGTGGGATTTGCTCTCTTGCAGTGAAGTCTGGCCAGGAAGCTGCTGGTTCTTGCCGCAGATGTCTTACATGTTTGCAGCTTTGCCTGTCCTCCTGGGCAGTGGGATGAGAGGATTCAGAGGGCTCAAGAAGCAGTGATTTCTTTCGGTATCACTGTTTCTCCAAACACTTATGGCCCAGAAACTGGTGGCAGGGCCACTGTGAGGCTGGGTGGCTTTGGTTTGCTTATTGTCAGAGCTCTGGGTAAGGGTTAGCTAGCAACATGGCAATTTGCTGCAGAGCTGTTGTGAATCTCCATGGGAAGGAAGGCTGGGGATTTGCGTGAATTGTTACTTAGAATACCCAGAAACACTAACTCAGGTGTGATTCAGTTGAGCAAATGTTTCCTGAGCACCTACTGTGTGCAAGGCATAGGATTTCGCTTCACGTAGAGGTTACAGTGTTTCAGGACATGCCTGGAGAGCAGATGAGCACAGTCCCCAGTGTAACCCCAGATAGCGCATTGATAGGACATTCACATTTTTCATTCATTTGTTCATTTGTTCCTTCATTCTAGTGTTGTGGTTAAAAGCATTAATCTTGCAGCTGATGGACTGAGTTTGAGTCTTTACTCAAAGCTCACTGGCTGTATGACAGGACAAGTAACTGAAATGCTCCATAAGTCAGCTTGTTCCTTCCTAATATGGGATTAATGACAGTCCCTAACTCACAGAGTGGTATGGATTGAATGAGTCACTATACATAAGGCACTCAGCACGGGTCCCGGTGCATAGAAGCACTGCCAAAGCGCTGGTTACTCCTCCTCCTCTCATTCATTCACCAGATATTTATTTAATTTTTTTTTCAGTTTTAATTCTTTTTCCTATTTTTTTATTGGCTGCACTTGGCATGCAGGATCTTAGTTCCCTGACCAGGGATCAAAACTGATCCCCCTGCAGTGGAAGCGTGATGTCTTAACCACTGGACCACCGGGGAAGTCCAACAGATGTTTACTGAGTATCTGCTATATGCCAAGTACTGACCTAGGTGCTAGTTACAGAGCAGTGAGCCAAATCCAAACCCTTTCCCTTGCAGAGCTTATGTTTCAGAGGTGGGAGAGATTAATAAGGGAATAAATATATCATGTATCAGGTAGTGCTAGAGGCTTGGGAGAAAAGATTCAAGCTCTGGAGAAGTCAGATGGGGAGAGATTAATTCCTAATGAGTGGAGATTATGAAAATCTCCCTGGAAGAGGTAACATCTGCTGAGATAAAGATGTGGTTGCCTGAAGCATGCACATGACATCCAGTCCCCAAAGAAGATGTTGCTGGGATATTGAAATAGTCTCCTCAGAAGGCATGTTTGCCACATCTCCCTTTTTCTTGGGCTCCCCAGGTGGCTCAGATGGTAAAGAACCTGCCTGCAATGCAGGAGACCCATGTTCGATCCCTGGGTCAGGAAGAGCCCTTGGAGAAGGGAATGGCAACCCACTCTAATATTCTTGCCTTGAGAATCCCATGGACAGAAGAGCCTGGTGGGCTATAGTCCATGGGGTTGCAAAGAGTCAGACACGGCTTGCATCCTTCGAATAGAGATTCCAAGTGATTCCAGAAGCCAGGACTTAGTTCTGGTCTTAATGGCCTCGGTGTTAGCTTCAGGGCTCCAGGAAGGGTTTTGTCCAACTGACAGATTCCAGGAGAGGACTCATTTCCTTGCTAGACTGATACGAAGAGGGGCTTGCTCTATGGGAGGGATTGTACCAAACCCCACAGGTAAGGTTCTAGGAAGAACGGCAGAGTCTTGCCTGTCTTGCATTCTGTCTGCCCACACAACTTTTGGTACTGAGTAAGTGCTCAGTAAACAATAGAAATATTCACTGGGTGCTTATTATATGCTGATGACATGTTGCCAGTTTCTAAGCACTTGATGTGCATTAACTTATTTAATTTTTACAACCAAAGTGCTATTTTTATCCCTGTTGAACAGATTAAAAAAACCAAAAAACAAAAAACTGAGCCTAGGCTATCTTTGGAGAAGGGAATGGCAGCCCACTCCAGGATTCTTGCCTGGAAAATTCCATGGACAGAGGAGCCTGGCCAGATACAAGTCCATGGGGTTGCAAAAGAGTCGGACATGACTTAGTGACTAAACAACAACAGGCTATCTTCAGATCTCTAACACACCTTAGGAGGAATCAGAGAAGGCTTCCTGGCGGTGGTGACTTTGAAGTGTGTCTTGGAAGATAAACAGCCGTCATTGTAAGATAAGGTGGGCAGAGAAGCAGCCCAGTGAGAGAGTTTGGTGAGTCTGCAATGCAGAATCCTGGGAAGTCATGGAAGATGAGGATGGAGAGGAGGGCAGGGCAGACCACATGAGGGGCCATGTAGACCTTGTTCGGTAATTTTATCTTAATGACATTGGGTAACCATGCGCGTCATTTCTGAAAGGGAAGTGTCCCATCATCAGACTGGCTCCCATAAAGGTTACCACTTCAACCCAGCAACCAGTGGTTTAGCACTTAATTAAATACTGTCTCGCAGCATTTAATCCCGTCTTGCAGCGGCCAGGCACGTGTGCTTATTCTCACGTGCACTAGCACCTGTCTGGTGTCCAGGATGGTGGGAATTAACATGGGGATTGTTGCGTCTTGCACACCTGTCAGAGATTTGCACACCCAGAACGAACTCCCGTTTGCATCATCTCTCCTCCAGTTCTCCAAATGCCAGATAGTGGGAGTTTCTTCTTGGCTGAAGTTGTTGTTTTTTTGGGTTTGAGACTCAAACGTTTCCTTTGAAAAGATTTTTTTTTTTCCTTTCTCATAGAGCAACTTGTTCCTCCTATGCTGGCAGAGTCCTCTTTTCCTTAGCACTTGGAAGCTTATCTAACCATGCTGTGATCAAGTCAACCCCGGGTGCTCGTGGAGGCCTCTAATTTTCAAAAAGAGAATGACAGGTAAAGGAAATGGGCCAGTTAGGTTTTGAAGTCCTTTCTGTTTTATTATTATTGAAAGAGGCCCACGTGCAGAAATGTCTAGTGCTGGCTCCTCATTTGGGTAGCACTGACATCATTCCCACCTTGACCTCTTTAGAAATTGCTGGTTCTTGGCTTGTATATTAGCTGTGTAATGAATTGCCCCGGATGAGTGACTAACACCTATTTATTATTCCACAGATTCTATGGATCAGGATTCCAGGTGCGGCTTAGCTGCATTCTTGGCTCAGGGTCTCACAAGGCCGCCATTCATGTGTCAGCTGCGGTGGGGTCTCATCTGAGTCTCAGGGTCTCTTCCTGAGATCATGTGGTTATTGACAGGACTCATGTCCTTGAAGCTGTGGACCTCATAAAGCTTTCCTTGTTCAAAACCAGCAATGGAGGGAGAGGTGGGGAGAGGGCGAGAGAGAAAGAGACTGACTCTCTCTGTTACTTCCAGTCCCCGAGTCCAGGGAAAGTCTAAGTCTGCTTTTAAAGCTCTCACCTGATGAGGTCAGGCCCACCCAGGATAATCTTCCTTTTACTTAACTCAAAATCAACTGATTAGGGACCTCAATGACACCTGGAAACCTCTTTGCCTTTATCACATGATGTGACATAATCACAGGAGTGTTGCCCTGAGATCATACAAGGGTCTAGATCATTGGTGGTCATCTTAGAATTCTGCCTGCCGTGGCTGATGACCCAGATCCAAGAGAGAGACTCTGTGCTATTCGTCCTGATCTTTGGATTCAGCCTGTGGGCTTGGGAACAGCTGTTTTCCAAAGGCCTCTTAATCTTTCATTGTAAGAGGAGGTGGGTGTGACTGTATGGCATTTGGGATGTTTCAAGTCTGGGTGAGATAGAACCACTGGATACAGGAGAAGCATCTCTTGTTTGCAGAGCCAGGTGAAAGCCACCTGTTTCTAGGTGGGCTTTGTTAGACCTGATTGCACTGCAGCATAAAATAGACCAGCAGATTCGTAGTCCTGTGGAAAATGAAGTTTCTGGAAGTTGACAAGTTCTGGAAGTGAATAAGTTAGACCTCCTGAATCCAGGTCCTCTTCTTTCATTTTCTTTCTTCTTTCCCTTTTAGTTTTATTGAGATACTTGACATACAGCAATGTGTAAGTTTCAGGTCTATAGTATAATGATTTGACTTACATCCATCGCAAAGTGATTACCACCATTAGTTGATATTTGTCATCTCACAAAGATACCCCCCCCAAAAAAAAAGCTAAGAAAAGATGTTTTCCTTGTGATGAGAACTTTTAGGGTTAATTAGGTTAGCAGCTTTCCAGTATACCATCCAGCAGCAGTAGCTAGTTATCTTGCTGTCCATTGCACCCCCAGTACATCTTTAACTGGAATTTTATACCTTTTAACCACCTTCCTGCAGTTTCCTCCCACCTCTGGTAACCACAAATCTTATTTCTTTTTCTATGACTTCTGTTTTTCTTTTTTTTAAAAATTCCACATATAAGTGAGATCATGTATTTTGTCTTTCTCTGACTTATCTCACTGGGTGTAATGCCCTCAAGGTCCATCCATGTTGTTGCAAATGCCCAGGTTTTAGTCTGCCAGATGGCTTGAGCTTGCTATTTTCTGTCCACGGGTCTTAGCTTCCCAATCTGAGGGTCAGAGAGCCTCTGAGGTCCCTGCTTGTCGTAGTATCAGTTGCACAGTCTGACTCACATGTGGAACACGTGCATTTAAGAAACAGGCAGGTGTGGGGAGAGATCCCTAAAGCACTTCTATCCCTCTTCCACAATAACTGGTTCTGGCTAGACGCTTTGTCTTCATGAAGGCAGAGAATCCTTCCGGGCAGAGAGAAGTTCTATTTGTATTTACAGCTGTCCTCAGTTGTATTTGAAAATGGAAGGCTGTGTAGCTTAGGGCCCCCCTGGGCTCATGGTGCTTACTTTTTCTTAATGCCTCAATCGTACTTTTAATCAGAACAAATTTCGAGCATTAATCCTCTGTGCTTGTGCCTGCCATTTCCAGCCACTCAACACTTTTTTCATAAACAACGTGACAGTTTGATTGAATGTGGTTTTTTAATTAACTTGCCTTCACTTGGAGCAACTTTGGGAGCATATGTAGGGAGCAGAACTTCAGAAGTGGGAGCTCAGGCTGACTTCTGAGAAACATCTCCAGGCAGTTCGAGAAGAACAAAGGAAACCAGACAAGTGGAATTAACCAGGCGCCAGGAACACAGGGCGACAACTCCCACTCCGTCCCCGCTCCCCGTCCCCTGTAATAAGTGTGCAAAGGCTCAGCAGTTGGTCCAGTCGCCTCATGGTGAACTCAGAGCATGTGAAATCTGAGCAAATTGCCCCCCAGTGGCTATTTACATGATTGGCGTTTAAACTGTTTCTGGCATATCACTCTCTTTCACAGTTGGGACTTTGCAAAAACAAAATGAAATGAGACCACTGTTATTCTGCCTGCAGGCACAACTCAGAGTTTTATGAGCAAGGGTGGCAATACAAGATCTTCCAAGATCTTAGATGTAACGGGGGAGACAAACAAATTGGATGGAACATACAAGATGGGAACTGACGAGCGTGCAGTCCCAGCTTGGAGGGTGGAGCTGGAGCTGGAAACTACATTACAGGCTCTTCAGAGGGCTGTGGGAATGTGACAGGGGACAGTATGTCAGAGGACAGCGTCTGACCTCCTTGAACTGGGAGTTTCCACGGTGAGAGGGTCCCAGCGTTATCATCTGGGTACCATGCAAGGATGCAGGTGGGGATGATGAAGTTTTAAGCGGCATCAGCTGAGAAGCCCATCCCTCCCTTGGTGTTCTGGTATTCTGTGCTCTAGAGACTGGGCTTCCCTGGTGGCTCAGAGGTTAAAGCGTCTGCCCGCAATGCGGGAGGCCTGGGTTCGATCCCTGGGTCAGGAAGATCCCCCTGGAGAAGGAAATGGCAACCTACTCCAGTATTCTTGCCTGGAGAATCCCATAGAGGGGGGGAGCCTGGTGTGGGCTACAGTCCACAGTGCACAGGGTCGCAAAGAGTTAGACATGACTGAGCGACTTAACTTAGAGATCTACCCTGATAAATAGCTGCTGCCTCAGATAAATCCATCAAGTCTTCGCATGACTCATCTCGCTGTGGCAGGCACGGCGCTCGGCTTCCAAGAATAGCCTAGCCTGAGGGATCCAAGCTTGGAATCCCTTCCAACTTTCAGGGCTCTGAAGTTTGGCGCCCACAGAGGTCTGTGCTTAGGTAACGGGGGTGCAGATGGCTTGGCGTTTGCAGAGACAGCAGCTAATAACCATCTCCCTTCCACCTTTCCTCTCTGCAAAATTCCAGGAACACAAAATTCCAGGCCGGATCACGTTGCTCTTACCCAGGAAACCTAACGCTAAGGAGACCTGAAGGTGCACTTCAGTGGCTCAAAGCTGCGGGAGGCAGGAGGCCCACTCATTCATTTGTTCATTCAGCAAATATTTGCCAGCGGCCTTGGGAGGGAGAAACATAGCAGAAACATAGCAGAAGGGTCTTGCCAAGGGGACGCTGACCTAAAGGCGCAGCCCTGAACATACCTTTCAGCACTGAATCCGGGCAGGCAGGCAGGGGGGTGACAAAAACAATAGTGGACATTTATGGAGCACTTACTGCATCTCAAGCACTTGCCACAAATCAACTAGATGAATCTTCCCAATCATTCCCCTGGTTAGTTCCCATTATCATCCTCACCGACGAACAATATGGCACAGAGGGCTGCTTCCTCAAGCTCATACCAGCAGTCGGTAGCTGTGTAAGGAGCTGAACCCAGGGTTCTCTTGTACGAACACACTTCAGCATCACGATGCTACCAGTGACCTTCTGCCCCTTCCTCCCAGAACGTGCTGAGCTCTTTCCTCCTCATGGGCTTTGCACTTCCATCTGCCTGAAACACGATTGCCTTGGTTCTTCCTCATCCTTCAGGTCTCACCTCAACGACCGGGTCTCTAAGAGGCCTGTGCTGTCGGCCCAGAAAGTACTTTCCTCTTATTCTCTAGCCCAACGCTTCTTATCCTTCATGATCGTGTTGTGACGTGAGCACATCTGTCTCTGTGCTTCAATCCCGTCTAGACTTGACGCTCCCGAAGCTAAGGACCTGTGTGTCTTATTTGCCTCCATCTCTGCAGCTTTAAGTGGCAACCCACTCCAGTATTCTTGCCTGGAGAATCCCATGGACGGAGGAGCCTGGCAGGCTCCGGCCATAGGCTCGCAAAGAGTCGGACACGATGGAATCGGCTGAGCACGCACACATGTACGCATGCGCAGCAGCCCTGAGACCGAGCTGGGCACCCAGCAAGCCCTCCGTAGATATTTGCTGGGTGGTCAGAGGAGGGACACGGGTGCGGAGCATCCGCAGGGCCTCCCTGTTAGAATGGATGAAGCTGTGAGGGACACGGGTGCGGAGCATCCGCAGGGCCTCCCTGTTAGAATGGATGAAGCCGTGAGTTCAGGGCTGTGCACCTATTGTCATCACTGCCATTAGTGTGGCTGCTGAAGAGGAAAGACACCGGGGATACGGAAGACACAACAGAACACTCGTGATCGCAGTGCGCCCGCCACCCAAGAGCCCCTCAATGCGCCCCCTCCCTGGGGGCTCAGGCCGTGGAGCTGCAGCGGGAGGTCTCCGCACAGCACCCCACTCCAGGATTCTGGCCTGGGAAACCCCACGGGCAGAGGAGCCTGGCGGCCTACAGTCCAGGGGGTCGCAGAGAGTCGGACACACGACGGAATGACTGACAACAACAGCGGAGGAGGCATCAGCCCCTGGACAGGTGCCCTTGCCTGCCCCGCTCCACTCTGTAGACTGACGAGAGCTGTGCCCTGTGCTCCCCGCAGCCGCTAGAGGCAGAGAAGGGGAGCAGACCCGGGCCCGGGGCGGTACCCCCACAGGGCGGCAGTGACCGAGCGGAGAGTTGAGGATGCACATTGCATCCTCCTCGGGCTCATCACTGTGGCCCAGCGTCCCTTCTGCCCTCACAGGGCCTCCTTCTGCCCACCGCACCCCCCCCCCCCCCAATCCATTTGCTTTGTTTCTCCTTCCCTGATTGGCTTCACTTGCCCCTCGCGCATGCTCATTCTAGAACATTCTAAGTATGTGGCCCCTGAATCTCACTTTGTTCCCATGTGAAATTGGGGTGATGCTGACCGACAGGGTGGTCATAGGATTAAGTGGGGCTGTCATTTACCCAGCACAGTTCCCCAGCACTTGACGAGTGAACCTGTGCTGTGCTGGTCCCATCCCACTAACGACAGTAAACCGAAAATATCTTACACTTAATGAAGATGATTCAGGCATTAGACTAAGCACTTTATAATTATTATTGCCATTATTATTATTACTGTTAAAATGTGCCTTTTTACAGCTTTATTGAGGCGTAATTGGCATTGCAATAAACCGCACTTAAGTATCGACATATGTGTACACTGATGGAAGCATCACCGAGTTTTATTCAGTTCTTACCACATCCCTAAGGAGGGCTTCTCAAGTGGTGCTGGTGGTAAAGAACCTGCCTGCCAATCAGAAGATGTGAGAGGTGTGGGTTCGATCCCTGAGTCAGGAAGATCCCCTGGAGGAGGGCATGGCAACCCACTCAGGTATTCTTGCCTGGAGAATCCCATGGACAGAGGAGCCTGGTGGGCTACAGTCCATGGGGTTGCAGAGTCAGACACGACTGAAGCGACTGAGCATGCATGCAGCACATCCCTTTTTAAAGATGAGGACACAGAGGCTTAGAGACATGAATGCCTTATCCTGGATCACAAGGACAGCCCAAGGCAGAGCTGTCTGATCTGGGCCAGAGCCTCCAGTGCTGTGCTGCCTCCCTCGGCAGGGACGTTTCCTGGCTCCAGGATGTTGGAGGAAGCCTGGCTGCTCACACTTGGGAGGTTGCGACCCCATGGACTCTAGCCCACCAGGCTCCTCTGTCCATGGGATTCTCCAGGCAAGAATACCTGAGTGGGTTGCCATGCCCTCCTCCAGGGGATCTTCCCAACCCAGGGATCGAACCCAGGTCTTCCACACTGCAGGTGGATTCTTTTCCATTGGAGCCGCCAGGGAAGCCTTTGCACAGCTAAGGAGCCCAACAACTTGAGCTGCAACTGGTCAGCTCACCCACAGCAAAACTTTTGCTCTGCTTTCTCCACATGTGAAACTGTATCACGGAGCTCCCTTGACAACAGGATGGGCAGCTTTGCGAGGGTAGATGGAAGCTCACCAAGATGGGGTGATCCATGATGCATCCACAGCCCGAAGCCCAACTCCTCAACTCAGGGCTATGTGGGAATGTTTTGGAAACTCTCACTGATGTTACTAGATACAGTGTCCCAGTCTCCAGAAGCTGCAAAGGCATGAGACCTGGTCCCCATCCATGGTTATCTCCTGCATGCACTTTGGGACCTTCAAACTCTTGCTAGTTTGTGGAGGTTTTCCTTAGACTCTATGTGTTTGCTTAGACTCTTCACCATATCCTTTTCTTCATCCCCTCGACCTGTCTCATCCATGGAGTCAAGCTGCCTGGTTTAATGCCTTGTCTGCTGCTTACCCACTGCATGATCTTGGACAAGTTACCTAATCTCTTCCTTGCATTTCATCCACCAGGCGTGTTTGTGTTATGTGCATTAAATAAGGCCTAGCAGGAGGCCAAGGCCAGCGCCAAGCACCCAGAGATGTTGCTGCTGTCACTGTCTCTGCTGGTGGTGGTTTTTCTTATTAACATCACCCTTTGCCTAGATTGGTAAAGAATCCACCTGCAATGCAGGAGACCCCAGTTTGATTCCTGGGTCGGGAAGGTCCACTGGAGAAGGGATAGGCTACCCACTTCAGTATTCTTGGGCTTCCCTTGTGACTCAGCGGGTAAAGAATCTGCCTGCAGTGTGGGAGACCTGGGTTCGATCCCTGGGTTGGGAAGATCCCCTGGAGAAGGGAAAGGCCACCCACTCCATTATTCTGGCCTGGAGGATTCCATGGACTGTATAACCCTTGGAGTTGCAAAGAGTCAGACACGACTTTCACTTTCACTTTGCCTAGATGGTCCTTTGTCTCGAACTAACCTGTCCTTTTGTCTTCTCTCCCTCTTCCTCCATATGATCATTTTGTTACTTGCCCTGCAAGGTGTTACCTACTATGAAGCCTTCTCTGATATTGTTACAGGAAAGGGGACCCCTTCCCTGGCCTGAGAGAGGGCTCTCGTCTAACACTGGGAAATGAACTGTCCGAGGAGACACACATGCTGACAAAGCGAGAGACTTTACTGGGAAGGGGCACCCAGGCGGAGAGGAGAGCAGGAGGGTCAGGGAACCCAGGAGAGCTGCTCTGCCACGTGGCTCGCAGTCCCAGGTTTTATGATGATGGGATTAGTTTCCCGGTTGTCTCTGGCCAGTCACTCTGACTCAGGGTCCTTCCTGGTGGTGAGTGTGTTACTCAGTCAGAATGGATTCAAGCAAGAAGGATTCTGGTTGGCTGGTAGGGCATATGGACTGGAGTCTCCTTTCTCTTTTTGACCTTTCCTGAATTCTTCCTATTGGTGGTAGCTTGTTAGTTCTGAGTTCCTTACTAGGACCTCCTGTTGTGAGATAACTCATCGGGCCTGGTCAGGACAGGTGGTTTGGGTCAGTGTTTTCCCTAACAACACGATCAACCCTTTGAGTTCAGGTCTTCTCTTCTGAGGCCTATTTATTCCTTCTGTCAACAGGTATTTATTGAGCAACTACTATGTGCTGGGGACATGAACGAAGGGGATGGAAATCCCTGCTGACATGACGGTTTATTTCTCGTGTAGGAGGAGGGGAAGAGGCAGACGATACACGAGATGAATGAGTAAAATATGCCATTTAAAAGTAGCGGGTCTGGTGGAGAAAACTAAATCAGGGAGGAGGGCTTGGGGTCTGTCCTAGTCTAAGTCTGTTGTTTCAGAATAACAACTGATAGTTTCACAACCATCTGAGTTTGAACAATACTATGTTCACCTTGGAGACAAGGATTGCTAAGGATGAGATTGAGGCTTTAAATCAGACATCAGGGAAGGCTTCACTGATGAGGTGATATCTGAATAAAGGCTGAAACGGGGGAGAGAGTGGACCATTCGTGTGCAGAGGCCCTGAAGTAGGGACGTTTAGGGTGTGTTTGCGGAAAATGGAATAGGCAAGGGGAACTTTCCTGCTGGCTCAGCGGTTAAGAATCTGCCTGCCAAGCAGGAGACCCAGGTTCAGTCCCTGGGTTGGGACGATCCCCTGGAGAAGGGCATGGCAACCCACTCCAGTATTCTTGCCTGGAGCATCCCATGGACAGAGGAGCCTGGCTGGCTACAGTCCATGGGGTTGCAAAGAATCAGACATGACTTAGGGACTAGACAACAACAAAGAGGCAAGGACAGCTTGGGAAGGAAAGGAGCCAATAGCAGAAAGGTGACTGGCGCCTGGCTGGACTGTGGAGGGCTTTGCAGGATGAAGTGAGGTCTTGGCTGGGAACTTATTGCCGGGTTTGGGGTGTGTAAGAAAGTGGACTGGCTGATACTGCTGCTGTGCTGGCTTTGGAGGCAGAAGGGGAACCGGAGACAGTCATCCAGGGGAGATGTGACGGTGGCGTGGACAGGCCGCTGGTGGTGGTGGTGAGAGTGGGGAGGATTTGCTGATGGATGGGACTCAAGGCGTGAGAGGAAAAGAGTCAGAGATGCCTCCAAAGGGCCTGGCCTGGGACTTCCCTTGTGGTCCAGTAGTTAAAAGTCCACACTTCCAATGCAGGGGGCATGGGTTCAAGCCCTGGTTGGGGAACTAAGATCCCACATGCTGCACCCTGTGGCCAAAAATAAAACTAAATTAATGAATAAAATATAAATTAACGAAGTGCCTGGCCTGCGCAACTGGAACCTATTGACTGAGACTAATGGTACATTTGAGATGCTCCTCAGATGTTGTGTTAATTTTCTATTGCTGCCCCAACAAATTCCCATAACCTCAGTAGCCTGAAACATCTCATTTCTTATCTTCCAGTTCTGGAGGCCAGAAGTCTGACACAGGTCTCGTTGAGCTAAAGTCAAGGTGTCAGCAGCACTGGGTTCCTTCTGGATGCTCCAGGGAAGGGTGTGTCTGCTGCCTTTTCCAGCCTTTAGAGGCTGGCCACCTCCCGTGACTTGGGGCTCCTTCCTCTGTCACCAAAGCTGGCAACATTGCATCTCTTTGTGCCTTTCTTTGCTAAAAAGACGTCCCCTTCTAACCAAGCTGGAAAAGGCCCTCTGCTTGTAGGAACCCTTTGCTTGGGGTTGTAGCGGGCCCATCAGAATCATCCAGGGTTATCTTCCCATCTTAAGAGCTTTAGCTTAATCGAAGCTGCGAATTCCCCTTTGCCATGTAAGGTAGCAAACTCCAGGTTCCAAGGATCAGGGTCTGTTTGGGGGCCATTCCTCTGCCAGCCAGCACATAGATCTAGCTGGAGATGCTGGGTCGGGGGACAGTGGGGTATTCAAATCTGGATTTATGGGGGAGTCCACAGTCTTCTCCATCCTCCAGACTTAACACTTTGTGTCTGTTCAGTCCCATGGCTCTTTCTCCTCCAGACTCCAAGCCGTGTGAGGCCAGAGCCTGAGTCTTTTTCCTCTGTGTGTTTCTCAGAGCCCAACCCCGAGGAGTTCCAGATGGTCTGTGATGTGAAAATAGTTTGAAACCAAATTTAAATCACACTCATCTCTTATTCAAGGACCATGACGTAGGTCCTTGGTCTCAGGATGGCCACTGAAGCCTCTGTTCTCCGCTTTGCCTTGCGCTGATGGCTGGCCTTGTAAGAACTGAATGTAGGCTGTGGACCCCCCGAACTCCTGTTGGAGCTTCCAGGTCCCCCACCTTCATCTCTCTGGGTGTGAACTCAGTACATGGTTCCAGGTTTGGGGGGTGGATATAGCAGATGTTGCTACACTGAACACTCGCCTATGGATGGTTTTGGGGTCAAGGCCCAGTTCCACTGGATCCCATCATGAGTCAATTTGCAAAGCTTAGCAGTGCCTAACTCAGCAGAGAGAGAAATAAATGTAGGCCGCTAGGAGGGACTTCCTACCAGTGACTCAGAAGACAGCCTGTGGGAGTGGGATCCTCCCACCACTTTGCTTACTCACGTCTCAGGGCTTCCCAGGTGGCGCCAGGGGCAAAGAATCCCCCTGCCAATGCAGGAGATGCAGGAGACGCGGGTTCGATCCCCGGGTCGGGAAAATCCCCTGGAGGAGGGCATGGCAACCCACTCCAGTATTCTTGTCTGGGAAATCACATGGACAGAGGGGCCTGGTAAGCTACAGTCCATGGGGCCACAAAGAGTCAGACACGACTGAAGCGACTTAGCATGCACGCTCACATGCCAGGTGCGGGGCTGGGAGGAAGGTGTGCTCAGTTCTGTGTTTGAACACGAGCAGCATCCTAGTGTTTTTGCACCTTCTCATGGGCACCTCGATGGGCAGGTTGTGTACTTATGCAGATGGGTCTCAGAATGAACTTCTTTGTAACAAAAATGGAAAACGGGGTGGTTTCAATTTCCCTACTGTCCTTGTAGGAGCTTAGGGACTTTGTCTGGTTCAGAACCCAGACCCAGGACCTTAGACAGGTCATCTCTCTGGGTCTGTTTCCTAATTGGATTGAGTGTGATTGGGAAAATAACAGCCAACTTCCTGGATGTTTACTATGTTTCATGGATGAGATATTACTATTTTCCTCAATATACAGAAAAGGAAGCTGATGTACAGAGATGTGAAATGACTGATATAAAGCCCCCTGGCCAGCAAGGTCAAGACTGAAATTTACTTTTGGCTGCTTTTTTTATTGCAGCAAAATACACATAATGTAAAATTTACCATCTTAACCACTTTTTAAGTATATGCGTGCTCAGTTGCTTCAGTCGTGTCTGACTCCTTGCGACCTCCTCTGTTCATGGGGATTCTCCTTGGGGATTCTCCAGGCAAGAATACTGGATTGGGTTGCTATGCTCTATTCCTGGGGATCTTCCTGACCTGGGGATCAAACTCACATCTACCTGCATCTCCTGCATTTGCAGGTGGATTCTTTACCCATTAAGCCACCTGGGAAGCTCTTTTAAGTTTATCAGTTCAGTTCAGTCGCTCGGTCATGTCTGACTCTTTACGACTCCATGAATCGCAGCACGCCAGGCCTCCCTGTCCATCACCAACTCCCGGAGTTTACTCAAACTCACGTCCATTGAGTCTGTGATGCCATCCAACCATCTCATCTTCTGTCATCCCCTTCTCCTCCTACCCCCAATCCCTCCCAGCATCAGGGTCTTTTCCAATGAGTCAACTCTTCACATGAGGTGGCCAAAGGATTGCAGTTTCAGCTTCAGCATCAGTCCTTCCAATGAACACCCAGGACTGATCTCCTTTAGGATGGACTGGTTGGATCTCCTTGCAGTCCAAGGGACTCTCAAGAGTCTTCTCCAACACCACAGTTCAAAAGCATCAATTTTTCGGCGCTCAGCTTTCTTCACAGTCCAACTCTCACATCCATACATGACCACTGGAAAAACCATAGCCTTGACTAGACGGACCTTTGTTGACTAAGTAATGTCTCTGCTTTTTAATATGCTATCTAGGTTGGTCATAACTTTCCTTCCAAGGAGTAAGCGTCTTTTAATTTCATGGTTGCAATCACCATCTGCAGTGATTTTGGAGCCCCCCAAAGTAAAGTCTGACACTGTTTCCACTGTTTCCCCATCTATTTCCCATGAAGTGATGGACATAGTTCAGTGTAATTAAGTACATTCATCTTGCTCTACAACCATTACCACCATCCATCCGCAGAACTCTTCTGTTCTGGCAAAATGGAAACTCTACCCATTAGACACTAACTCCACATAAGTCCTTCCCCCTATCCCTGGCAACTACCATTTTTAATTTCTTCTTTTTAACAAAATCTTCCCTTTTCTCTCACACCCTAGCCTCTGGTAGCCACCATTCTGCTCTCTATTGCCATCTGTTTGGCTTTTGTTATTATTATTTTTTTAGATTCTACATGTAAGTGAGAGCGTGAAATATGTGTCCCTCTGTGTCTGGCTTATTTCACTCAGCATAATGTCTTCCAAGTTCATCTAAGTTGTCACAAATGGCAGCACTTCCTTCTTTTTTAGGCCGAATAATATACCATTTTTAATCCATTCATCCGTCGATGGACGTTTAGATTGCTTCCATATCTTGGCCATTGGGAGCAGTGCTGAAGTGAACATAGGGTTGTGGATATCTCTGCAAGATGCTGATTTTATGAGACTTTAACCCAGGTGATCTGGCTCCAGAGCAGTGCCTTCAGCTACTACACTATGCAATCTCTCAGCAATAATACTTCAGAGGGCTCTTTTAAGCATAAAACATGCTATTTTATATATATATGTATATTTATATATCAAATAGCATATATATATATACACATATTTATATATGTATTTATATAGCTATAGCACTTAACCCAGCAAGGAGGAATTGGTTGTTAAATGATATCTGGTTTTTTAAAATGTTTTTAGAAGTTTTCTTAAAAATCTTCAATCAAGATGTAGGTAATTTCCATGACATAAAGTATACTATTTTAAAGTTTACAATCCAGTGGTTTGAATATATTCACCGGGGACTTCCATGGCAGTCCGGAGGTTAAGATTTCACCTCCCAATGCAAGGGGTGTGGGTTTGATCCTGGTCAGGGCTCTAAGATCCCACATGTTGTTCATTTCTAAGTTGTCTGTGACTCTGTGACCTCATGGACTGCAGCACACCAGGCTCCCCTGTCCTTCACTATCTCCCAGAGTTTGCTCAAATTCATGTTTGTTGAGTTGGTGATGCTGTTCAACCATCATCCTCTGTAATCCCCTTCTCCTGCCTTCAGTCTTTCCCAGCATCAGGATCTTTTCCAGTGAGTCAGCTCTTCACACCAGGTAACCAAAGTATTGGAGCTTCAGCTTTAGCATCGGTCCTTCCAATGAATATTCAGGGTTGATTTTCTTTAGGATTGACTGGTTTGATCTCCTTGCAGTCCAAGGGTCTCTCAAGAGTCTTCTCTAGCACTGCAATTCAAAAGCATCTCAGCCTTCTTTATGGTCCAGCTATCACATCTGTACATTACTACTGCCTCATGTCCAAAAAAACAAAAAACAGAATCAGAAGCAATATGTTAACAAATTCCAATAAACACTTTAAAAAATGGCCCACATAGAAAAATCTTAAAAAAAAGTATATTCACCATATTGTACAACTATTACTGCTATCTAATTCAAACCATTTCCAAACGCTCTGCAAAGAAACTTTGTACCTATTAGCATTCACTTTCCATTCCTCCCCCCATGTCCCTGTCTCAGCCTCTGGAACTCTACTCTGCTTTCTGTCTCTTGGATTTATCTATCCTGGAAATTTCATACAAACGGATTCATACGTGATGCAGATTTCTTTCACGCAGCGTATCTTCAAGCTTCATCTACCTTGTAGCCTGTATCACTACTTCACTCCTTTTTATGGGCTAAGAATACTCTGTTGTCTGGGTAGAACCCCTTTTGTTTATCTGTTCATGATACATTCATGAGCTGATGGACAGTTGGGTTACTTTCACCTTTTGGCTATTGTGAATAATGCTGCTATAAACCATATATGTGCAAGTTTTTGTGTGGACACAGGTTTTCATTCTTTCAGATGTATATCTAGGAGTGGGATCGCTAGTGCCAAGTCACTTCAGTCGTGTCTGACTCTTTGCCACACTATGGACTGTAGCCTGCCAGGCTGCTCTGTCCATGGGATTCTCCAGGCAAGAATACTGGAGTGGGTAGCCATTCCCTCCTCCCGGGAGTCTTCCCAACCCAGGGACCAAACCCTCACATCTTCTGTGTTGGCAGGTGGGTTCCTTACCACTAGCACCACCTGGGAAGCCCAGGATTGCTAGTTCCTTTAATAATTCTGGCTCAGATGGTAATGAACCCACCTGCAATGCAGGAGAACTGGGTTCAATCCCTGGGTCGGGAAGATCCCCTGGAGAAGGGAATAGCTTCCCACTCCAGTACAGTATTCTCACCTAGAGAATTCCATGGACATAGGAGCCTGGAGGGCTATAGTCCATGAGGCTGCAAAGAGTCAGGCAGGACTGAGTGACTTTCACTTTCTTTCATAATAATTCTATGTTTAGCTTTTTGAGGAACTGCCAGAATGTTTTCCACATCAGTTGCACCATTTTATATTCTCACCAGCACTGTACAAGTGTTCCCTTTCCTCCACATCCTCATGAACATGTGTTATTTCCCATTCTGTTAATTTTACCTATTCTAGTGCATGTGAAGTGACGTTGTGGTTTTGATCTTTATTTCCCTAATCACCAGTGATGTTGAGTATCTTTTCAAGTGCTTAATGGCTATTTGTATGTCATCCTTTGAGAGATGTCTATTGAAGTCCTTTGCCTATTGTTTCATTGGGTTTATTTGTCTTTTCATTGTTGAGTTCTAAGAGTTTTTTTTATGTCCTGGATATATGTTAGTTGCTCAGTCGTGTCTGACTCTGTGACCCCGTGGACTGTAGCCCCCCAGGCTCTTCTGTCCATGGAATTCTCCAGGCAAGAATACTGGAGTGGGTTGCCATTCCCTTTTCCAGGGGAATCTTCCCAATTCAGGGATCGAACATGGGTCTCCTGCATTTCAGGCAGATTCTTCACCATCTGAGTCGCTAGGGAAGCCTATGTCCTAGACAGTAGACTCTTATCAGATATAGTTTTCAAATATGTTCTTCCATTCTGTGGGTTG
Source organism: Odocoileus virginianus (assembly GCF_023699985.2). Lineage (NCBI taxonomy): Eukaryota > Metazoa > Chordata > Mammalia > Artiodactyla > Cervidae > Odocoileus > Odocoileus virginianus. The sequence continues at coordinate 8,502,439 of NC_069706.1, read as the reverse complement.
TCTTTTCACTTCTTGAGACTGTTCTTTGATGCATAAAATGTTTAATTCTTATTAAGCTTGCCCAGCATCCTTGTTTATGATTCATTTCACCCTTTAGCCCACTTTTTTTATCCTCAGCCATCACAGTGGCTTAGGAATTTGTTTGTGCCATGCTGGTTCTTTGGGTGGGAAAGAACAGACCAGTCCTCTGTGCTTTGTCAGATCCAGACTCAAGGTGAGAGAGAAGGAGGGATGAGGTCCATCTGTCAGTTGAGGCTGGTACCCAGTGGTCACCCATCACCACCCCAGCTTCAGCATCCCTTTCCTGGACCAAACATGCCTGACATCAGCCTGTGATGAAACAGCCCTTTTGAATCTTCAGAAGCAACAGTCTGTAAATGTTTTTTCCTGTCTCCCCTGGGCTTTGCCTACCAGAACCTTTCATTTCTCTCTAGGTGTCAGGAAAACTCAAGAATTATGGGGCCTTGTCCTCGAGTTTCCTCAGCCTCCACCTCCGTCTCAGCTCATTTTTCCTCTTCCTTCTCCACAGCCACCTTGTTGAAAACCAGCTGCAGGTTCATTGACACCCAATTCCCCAATTCTGAAGGGTCCAAAACTTCAGGGTGTGTCAGGACCACCCAGGAAGTGTGCTATTCAGCGTGGCCATTCGCCCAGGAACACTGAATTTGAATTTCTGGAGGATGGGACCCAGGGGTGTGCATGTTTAACTAGATCCCCAGGTGATTCAGATATCAGGGATCCATAGACCACATCTGGAGAGGCGCTGCCCTATTCTACAAGCCCTTCCACCCAAATCTGAGATCCCCATGGTTCTCAAACTTGACTGCGTATTAGAATCACCTGGTGAAAAGCTGAACCCTCTGGACAACCAGGTCACACCATGGACCAGTCAAATCAGCATCCCTGAGCTTGGCACCCAGGCATTGGTAGCATTTAAAGCTCCCTGTGTGGTTCCCAGGTGCAGCTAAGATTGAGATCGAGAGGTTATGTAACCACCTGGTGCTGGAGGCTAGCACGTTGCATGTGCTGTTTCCCTTTGCTAAGTCCTCTCACCCACTCAGCAGCTGGATTCGGGCTTTACTCTCTTGTCTTTCATCCATGCTGCAATCCATTTTTATTCTCTTGCTGCAGACTGAGGGCACAGAATTGGAAGAGGAGGAAATGTGCGCACATCTCCGAGTTTGAGACAGCAAGGGTTGGCTGACCACATCGGACACGGCCCAAGGCTGCTTTGCCCACTCTCATGATGATGCTACATTGACCTGGACTTAATGAGGGAGCCACTGATGTCCCAAGCCCCTCCGATAAAGTGATTGTCAACTGCTGACCCTGAACCTGTGTTACCAGAGTCTTTCTGGAGAAGGTGGTTCAACAAAGTAGTCAAGAGTGTGGGCTTTGAAGTCAGGCCGTGTGGTTTGAATTTTAGCTCCATCACTTGTGTGGACAAGCTACTGCCCCTCCCTGAGCCTGTTTTCTCAGTGCAATGGGGATACATAAAATATTGAGGAATTATCTTAAGCAAATGAATGGATAAAGAAAATGTGATGTATACACACAGTGGGGTACTATTCAGCTTTAACAAAAGAAGGGAATTTTGCAAAATGAGACGACATGGATGAACCTGGAGGATGTTATGCTAAAAGTGGAACTGAGCCAGAAATACAGAAATACAAATAATGCTTGATTCCACTTACATGAGGAATCTAAAACAGTCAGATTCTTATCGTCTCAGAGTGAGAGCGTGGTTGCTGGGACCTGGAGGAGGGGAAATGGGGAGTCACTCGTCAACAGCCATAATGTTTTAATCAAATAAGAGGAGTAAGCTCTGGAAGCCTGCTTGTACCCACAGTCAACAGTCCTGTATTTTGCATTTAAAAATGTCTTAAGAGAGTAGATCTCGTGTGAAGTGTTCTTTCCACAATAAGATAAAATTAAACATAAATAAGTAAATAAACGTGGTTGAACTTTCAGAAAGGAAGACATTTGTGTGGAGGATTAAGATGGAGGACTTCTCTGGTGGGGTCCAGTGGTTAAGATTCTGCACTTCTACTGCAGGATGCATGGATTCAATCCCTGGTCAGAGAACTGAAATCCCATATACCTCAGGGCTTGGCCACATAAATAAATAAATAACCTATTCCCAAGCTCGCTCTCTCTCTTTTTTTTTTTTTTAATAAAAAAGCAGTTAAAAAAAGAATTAAGATGATCTGTGGAGGATATTTAAAGCCCCTTGGCTGGCGTGAGTTCATCTCCGTTCTCCTATAGGATTGCCTTCCAAGCAGCAAGGATGACAGGAGGGCAGGTGCCTGGGACCATGCCGGCCACAGAAACGACGGCCAGGTGCCTTGTCCCAAACGCTTCCATGCTCACAGGCTCAGCCCCGCCCCATCCTTTTCCACTCCAGCCTTGCCTGTGCATGCGTGCGTGCTCAGTCACTTTGGTTGTGTCAGACTTTTTGCGACCCCATGGACTGTAGCCCGCCAGGCTCCTCTGTTCATGGGGATTCTCTGGGCAAGAATACTGGAGTGGGTTGCCGTGCCCTCCTCCAGGCCGTCTTCCTGACTCAGGGATTGAATCCACGTCTCCTGCGTCTCCTGCATCGCAGGCAGACAGTTTACTGCTCAGCCACTAGGGAAGCCCTGCCTGGGCAGACCTCACCATTTGTTCTCTACACAACACCTTCCCAAACTCCCCGCCACTTCCTCTCTGAAGGCACAGCTGTGATCACACCCTGGAACCCCGTCCCTGTCGTTTCACACACTTGAAGTTTTGCTCAATTTAACCTCTCAGTGGGCAGAGGGGCCTTGGTGTCAAGGCACACAGAGAGACACATGTCCATCTTAGTGAGACCCATGCCCCACCCGGTGAGAGATCGACTCTCGCACTTGACTTGTTGCACTTGTAGAGTGTGGACCCTTTTTTTTAAAATTAATTTTTATTGCAGTATAGTTGATTTATAGTGTTGTGTTCATTTCTACTGTACAGCAAAGTGAATCAGCCGTATGTATACTGTGAAAGTGGAAGTTTAGTCGTTCAGTCATATCTGACTCTTTGTGACACTGTGGACTGTAGCCCACCAGGCTCCTCTTGACCATGGAATTCTCCAGGCAAGACTGCTGGAATGGGTCACCATTCCCTTCTCCAGGAGATCTTCCCCACCCAGGAATCAAGCCCAGGTCTCCTGAATTGCAGGCAGATTCTTTACCGTCTGAGCCACCAGGAAAGCCGGTACATATACATATATCTCCTCCCTTCTGAACTTCCTTCCCATTGAGGTCTGTATGGATACCAAGAGTGTAGACTTTCTCCTCTTCCCCTTTGACCTTGAAAGGGTTTGCATCCACATGACAGTGATATGTTCTCAAGTCTATATATTACATTGCCTTTCTACTGACATCATTCTTAGAATATTTCAGAGTTTATAATTTTCCAGCTCTTCATATGGGACTGCAGAACATCTGACCACTCTCTCCAAGTTCTCATTCATCAGTAGCCAATGTTCAACCGTGTGTGAGGTGTGGTTGTTTTATGGATACATTATTTAAACTGATTTCCTAGTTTCAACACCCTAGATTTTCCCTTCTGATCAATACTGCCTGTGGCCTGGCCAGGGGAGTGTTGGGTAGATGACAGTCATTGCCCCAGGAGGATGCAGAATCCCTGTGGTCCCCAAGGCAGGACTCGTAAGTAGTTGCTATGTGGATGCTAACCACTCTCCCAAACAGAGGAGTGGGGAGAAAAAAGAAACCAGAGCAAAGGGAGCTGACTCTTTGGAGGGGAAAATGCCCCTGAGAAAAGCAGGCGAAGGAAGTGGGGGTGCTTGGAACACGTCTCTTCTATAAACCATCAGGTCCAGATGGCTTGCATAGGAGGTGGCCTGCCAGCTGGTTAACCCCACAGCCCAACAACTTACAGCCGGTTCACAGAATCTCAAAGGAGTCACCGAAGTCCAGACAGGAGTAGATCGATGGAAAAGAAGGGCTTACCTAAAATTTACTACCTGGAAAATCTGATGAGTGGCAATCATGGAGCTCGAAGGCAAGAAGTTCATAAATATCTCAGTGTCCCCAGGATCTCGGGCCCCTGAGTGGTGCTTAAAGTTTAGGAACAAGTCATCTCAGGCCACGTCGGTAGCATTTTTACCATCATTACAAGCAGTTGCCGGACAGGAATGTTATGGCTTGCTGAGCTGTAGGCCAGCATTTCTCAAACTTTCATGCACACACACATCATCTGGGCTCCGACTCAAGTGCAGATTCTGGTTCCATAGGGCAGAGGGGCAGCCTGAGACTCTGCATTTCTAAGAAGCTCCCGGGAGATGCAGATGCCACTGGTGGTGGACCACACTGTGAGTGGTGGGGCTAACAGAAGGCTTGGTGAGCAGAGGCAGGGGGCCCTGAATGGAGGTGTTCCCAGGTGGCCTGGAAGGGCTGCCAGCCTTTCTGAGGCTGTGTCCAGGGAAGGACTTGGGGCTCCCGCTAAGGTGACGGGGGAGAGTCAACCTTTCTGTCTGCCTCTCAGATAGAGAAGAGAAAGATCGCAATCTTGAACCTTGTCATGGAGCTTAGAGGAAGGGAGGAGGCAGGTTGGGGGGTGGACAGGCAGGAGGAAACCCACAGGTATTCTTTGGTGTTTCTTGACTGTTTTTGCTCTGCTTCCCGCCCCCACCTGTCTCTTCCCTAGTCTTTCTGTCCTTAATAATTGCACCCACCATCCACCCAACTTCTTAAGCCAAAGACCTGGGGGCTGTCCTTGGATTTTTCCCTCTTGGGAAAAGGCAGCTGTGTGCAGCTTGCATGGCTGTTTAAGAGCAGGCTTGAGCCTGGAATGTTTTCTTGCAAAGAGGTAACATCACAGTCTGGACGCATCTCCTTGCCTTGGGTGTGTCTTTTCCTGCCCTGGGCTTGACGTGAACTGCCTTGTTCTACTTAAGCCTGTGTGTTGTGTTAATGCCTGGCCAACCCCCACCCCTGCTGCTATATCTGTTCCTGGTGGGGTAGGGTTGGGGTCCATCCACTGCAACATGAAGTGGGGTTCATGTGGGCCCCCAGCACGTGGACCACAGGGTACATCTCGGACCAGGGCACCGACATGCTTTGAGGGACTGGATCTTGTGTGTTCTCATTTGTCTTGCTCACACAAGCGCTGGACCCCATGAGCTTGGTGTGTGTGTTGTCTGTTCCCTCTGACCTTGAATCATGCACGGATCTCTTCCCTGGGTGTCACTTCCCTGTCTTTTAACCTTGACCCCACTGCCTTACCCCACCATGGAGCAGTGGACCATTCCCTTCTCGAGTGCCCCATACTCAGCCTAGTGCAATGTATAATCACTCTCCTTCAAATGTGCGCCTCAAATGCTTCCCCACCTCCACTTCCACCCCCACCATCTGCCCCCTGGACCTCTAGATTAGCCTTGTGTTTCCCTGTTTCCACCTTCACCCCCCTTCAGTCTATCCTTCCCACTGTAGCCAGGTCAGTCCTCTCCTTGATAGCTGTCAAGAGCTTCTCATGGCATCTCAGCCAGAGTCCAGGTACCTTCTCAGGATCTGCATGGCTCTGCCTTTCTCATCCCTCTCCCCTCTGCCAGATAAGCGCCACCAGGCTGGCTGTTCCGAGCATATCCTGTGTGTTCCGAGTCTTTGCGTATTCTGTTCACTCTGCCTGGAACCGGCACCTCTTCCCCGACCTGGAGTAAACCCTCTGTTTTCACCATTGCCTCCTGCCGATCACTGGGTCTCTGCTCCCCTGTCGCATCCTCAGAGAGTCCTTCCCCGGCCGCCTTGGGGGTGGTGAGTCTCCAGCCCCTGTTCTTTACCTTCCTGGCACTAACCAGGAGTCTGGTTTGGGTACTGTTGGTTGCCTGCCTCTCCTGCTTGGCTGTGGGCACCAGTAGGGCAGGGGTCCTGCCTTTCTCCTCTGCTGCTGAATACCCATTGCCCAGGTCCAGGGTCATAGCAGACACTCAATACATATTCGTTCAAAGATCGAGTGAATTGGAGAAAAAATAAGCTTTGGGAATGCAGAGGACGGAGAGGAGTGTGTACAAGAGGCTGACATTCACTGAAGCACCTACTGTGTGCCTCGCACACCTCTCCTCGCATTTACGCTCGCCCCTGTTGGCGATCAGAGTCACCTCGCAGCCCCGAGAACTGTGACTCAGCTGCTCCAGGCACACAGGAGGGAGTTTGCTTCTGCTCCAGCTTAGCCTAGAGTTTCTTGACCTTGGCCTTATGATGTTTGGGTCAAAATAATTTTTCGCTGTGTGATGGAGGGGGAGGCTGTCTTGTGCCTTGTCGGGCATTTAGCAGCCTGGCCTCTACCCTCTCAATGCTAGGAGCAGCCTCCCCAACTTATGGCAACCAGAATGCGTCCAGACACTGTTGACTGTTTCTTGGGGGCCAAGCCAGCCTCCACTTGAAAGCCACCAGTTTAGCCTCCCCTATGCTGCTCCGTGCCGGTCCCCACCTTCTGGTCCTCTCTGAGAGCTGCTGTTTCTTGTGGACTTCCCCTTACCCCCTCGTTTCCGACACTCCTCCCCGTGTATCCCTCTGGGAATGCCGCAAACGGATGGTGAGGTTCCGCGTGTTGCAACGAACATCGGCTTTTCTGGTTTATTTAGCGTCAGCCCCGACTTCAGACGCTTGTGTCAGCGGCGTGGATGCTCACAGGCTGTCTAGAAAATGTGCAGCATATTTTTCCCCTTTGCCTACATCACACGTCTGAATGTTTAGCATGAGATAAACCAGTATGTTTATGAAGAGATAACTTGTCAAAACAGACTTATGGCTTCACCGCTGGCACAGCCTGGCCTCCTAGCCTTTCTTCATTCAGAGACAAAGTGCAAATTTTTCTTGGGTGTTTTATGTGGATTTAAAGTAAAAATTTATTTCCTCCCCCTCCCCTTTTTTTTGACAGAGAAAAAGCCCTAAATGCAAGGTTTTTTTTTGTTTGTTTTGTTTTTTTTAAACACAAGGGATGAAGAGAGAGAAAGGTATAGAAAAGAGGCATGTGTTCATTAGAGGAAAAATCCAAGTGAGTTCCTTTCTAGTCAGGGCATACAGTTAGAGGTAGGGCTTCCTTTTTGGCTCATTCATCCACCCATCCATCCCCTCGACCACCCACCCATACCCTCCATTCATCCATTTATCCACTTGTCTATCTACTTATCTACCATCCACTTACCTATTCATCCATCCGCTCATCCATCCATTCATCTGTCCAGCCATCCATTTATCCTTCCAGCCATCCATCTGCCCATCTACTCATCCACCTACCCACTGACCCATCCATCTGCCCGTTCACCCATCCACTCATCTATCCATCCATCAGTTCACCCACCCCCCCACCCACCCATCCATCTACCCACCATCCATCCTTAAATGTTCATGTCTTTGTATCCAATAGATTATGAGCTGGAAGTGGCCTGGTGCTGGGGGCTGGGTACAGATTTGTCCCCCTCTCTAGGTGTTTTGTGGAAGATACATAAATCAACAATCATTACATTACAACACTGTGTGTCGAGTGCTGGGCCAGAGGGAAACACAGGGGCTGGAGTAGCCAGAAGAAGACCCCTTGGTCCCGTGTTGTGGAGGGCTGCTAGTCAGGGAGAGCTTCCTGGAAGGGGTGAGCCCTTCCTTCTAGCCACAGCAAATGCATCTGAGTGGAGAGTTGCTCCCTTCCGGCAGGTAGCTTACTAGAGGGCAGAGGGAGAGCTGTGTGTGCTTGCTTACAACCACTGCTGGTTTCTGTAGAGCTTCCCGTGGGCTCTGCCTGCTCACGGGTGGTCTCACTCGGCTTGCGCAGTTGCCCTGTGAGATTGGCACTGTTGTCAGAGGAAGCTGAGGCCCAGGGAGGTGAGGGTAGCTGTGCTTACCTTTCAGGGTTGTTGTAACAATCGGGGGTAATGTATTTGAAGTTTCCTGCTCTGTATCATTGTTACCCACAGAGATCTCTCCTGCTAACTTAGGGATGGGTGCGTGGCCTTTTCATTTTGTAACTGGTTTACTTCACCTAGCATGGTCATCCATGTTGTAGCATGTGGCTGGATTTCCTTCATTTTTAAGGCTGAATAATAACCAAGCTCTTGATGAAAGTCAAAGAAAAGAGTAAAAAAGTTGGCTTAAAGCTCAACCTTCAGAAAACTAAGATCATGGCATCTGGTCCCATCACTTCATGGCAAATAGATGGGGAAGCAGTGGAAACGGTGACAAACTTTATTTTTTTGGGCTCCAAAATCACTGCAGATGGTGACTGCAGCCATGAAATTAAAAGACACTTGCTCCTTGGAAGCAAAGTTATGACCAACCTAGATAGCATATTAAAAAGCAGAGACATTACTTTGCTGACAAAGGTCCATCTAGTAGTCAAAGCTCTGGTTTTTCCAGTAGTCATGTATGTATGTGAGAGTTGGACTATAAAAAAAGCTGAGCACTGAAAAATTGATGCTTTTGAACTGTGGTGTTGGAGAAGACTCTTGAGAGTCCCTTGGACTGCAAGGAGATCCAACCGATCCATTCTAAAGAAGATCAGTCCTGAATATTCATTGGAAGGACTGATGTTGAAGCTGAAACTCCAGTACTTTGGCCACCTGATGCAAAGAACTGACTCATTTGAAAAGACCCTGATGCTGGGAAAGATTGAAGGTGGGAGGAGAAGGGGACGACAGAGGATGGGATGGTTGGATGGCATCACTGACTCAATGGACATGAGTTTGAGTAAACTCTGGGAGTTGGAGATAGACAGGGAGGTCTGGTGTGCTGCAGTCCATGGGGTCGCAAAGAGTCGGACACAACTGAGTGACTGAACTGAACTGAATAACTCATCATATGGACAGACCACATTTTGTGTATCCATTCATTTGCCGAAGGACATTTGAGTTGTTTCCATCTTTTGAGTATTGTGAATAGTACTACTGTGATGTAAAGTGTTAGTCGCTCAGTCATGTCTGACTCTGCGACCCTGTGGACTATAGCCCAACAGGCTCCTCTGTCTATGGAATTCTGTAGGCAAGAATGCTGGAGTGGGTGGCCATCCCCTTCTCCAGGGAATCTTCCTAACCCAGGGATCGAAACTGGGTCTCCTGCATTGCAGGTGGATTCTTTACCATCTGAGCCACCGATGGTCTGGCCTTATAAACTGGTATTAAAGCCACAGTTACTAAATGCCTCTTGTGCAGCCGGCACTGTGCTGGGTGCTGCTCACACAGTCCCCTCGTAAACTGTCTCCATCCCTGTGATGTTGACCTTCTGTGCCGCAAGGAACAGACATGGTTGGGAAGGGAGGCTTAACATGGTCCAGTCGCTTGTCCCAGGGTCTCTGAGTGATAGATCCTAGGTGGGAATGCCTGTCACTTGGAAGCTCATCATTTTTAATAAACAGAGTAAGTGATTGTGAGTGAGATCTTATTCAATGAGGAAAATGACAAAGCCCATAGCTTGTCTCTGCTGTGATGTCCGTGTATTTGCATAACGCTGCTTCAGCATGGCTACCTTCAACAGGCTGTTCGTTCTCCACCAACATGAGCTAACCTTGCAGCTCTCTGCTGCTCCTTCCTTCTCTTCTTTTAGTGACAGAGAGATAAGTAAGTTGGTGCTCGCTCCAGAAGAAGGACATAATGAGACAGGATCTCAGTCTGGGAAAGACCCTGGGGGCTGCTGCGTGAGCCACCGCCCAGCCAGCCCCCCCAGAAGTGCAGTGCAGCAGAAGTGAAGACCGCTGAGAGGCAGGGGGAGACACAGCCCGAACTTCAAAGGCTGTCAGGCTCCCGCTCTGACGCCAGGAGAGATGGACTCCTGTGTCAGGACAGAGCAGCATCTGCTTTCTAAAGCCTGAAGGAGGCTTCCACTCAGCTCCGAAGGTGGGGCCGGGCTGTGAGGTCAGGAGGACAAGGAGGAATGGTTGTTGAAGGCATGATGTCTAAACCCATTTCCCAAAGCTGTCTCTCAAGGAAGAACCTTTGCAATATGGGCAGGTAACATTCAACCAGGAGAAGAGAATGACAGAGGATGAGATGGTTGGATGGCATCACCGACTCAATGGACATGAGTTTGAGCAAGCTCTGGGAGTTGGTGATGGACAGGGAGGCCTGGCATGCTGCAGTCCATGGGGTTGCAAAGAGTTGGACATGACTGAGCAACTGAACTGAGCTGAACTTTCAATGTACTATCACTTTGGTTTCAGTTTGGAGTAGGGTTCGAGTAAGGGATGGGTCCGTCCTTCCAGCTTAGCATTCTGCTTGGTGGTCAATGAGATCTTTTATAACTGTTAACACTATGAAAAACACGCTACCTTCCAAGCTTCGTGCGAGTGTTTTATATCCATGATCTCACTGAATCCTTTTAAAACCCCTATAAGGTGTAGGGGCTATTATTAGCCCCTTTATAGATGAGGAAACTGAGGTTAAGTAACTTGCCCAAGGTCACACAGGGAGCATATGACAAATCTAAACCGAGGTAAATGCCCTTTGGGGATGGGTGACTCCTCGAGGCGCCTTCGACAGATGGATTCTGATCAGCCTGAAGTAGAGAGACCTCTGTGACGTTCATGTTGAATTGTCATAGATGGAGAAAGAAAGCTCTGGTTTTAACAGAGAGCCCTAAATAGAAAGGATAGATACTTTGAGTTGCAGGTGCGTTATTTTGATAGCAAGTTTTTTCTTACGTGGATGCTGCCATGTGGTGGGCAGCATAAGGGACATGTTTATATAATGATGTTAATAATTCTCCAAACTAATGCCAGGCAGGTGTGTTACATTAGAGTGAAGCACAGAACTCACTGGCATCTATGAATTCACGCTTGCACGAGATATTTATTAAATTTCTACTTTGCACTAAATGCAAAGTATGAGATGCTATGTGGAGAGCTTTATGCTATCACCAGATGTTGCTGAATTTCCATGTATGTTTTTTTGGGGGGGGGGCATGGTCTCAACCCTTCTCTTTCAGTTAAATTATTATGGAATTTCTAACTTATGTTACCTTCTGCACTCTGTAGGTGATAGTCAAAAAAGTTTAACAATTGGTTTGTTGTAGTTACTGGTCAGCTTGAATGGACGGGTGTGTTGACCAGCTGAATGGATGCCAGTCATCACCTACAGGCTGGATATCAATCATGCTCTGAGGTATTGAAGATTTCCCCCTAGTTTAGTCCATGGAATCAAACAGTAATCTGTGTTTCACAAAGTGTGTGAGATCCAAACAGAGACCGAACCAGCAAGAATTAGAGATTAGCATGCAAAGCAAAGATTTTCATTTGCGACTTTTGTGTGTAGTATTCCTGGAGCGGTGACAGCAGACCCTGTTGAACAGTGTCATGACTTGATATGTTTTAGCCACGATCTTAATTCATCTTGAAATTTCAAATACCATTAGAGAAAAATGCAAGTTTAAAAATGTGGTATCAAGATAAATGGGTAATGAAAAAGCAGTGTATACACACCATGGAATTTTATTCAGTGCTAGAAAAGAAGGAAGTCCTGTCATTAGTGACAATACAGATGAACTTGGAGGACATTATGCTCAGTGAAGTAAGCCAGTCAGAGAATACTGGATGGCCCCGCTGATGCAAGGCACCTGAAACTGTCAGGCTCATGGAAGCGGGAAAGAGAGCCATGGTTGCCAGGGGCCAAGAGGAGGGGGCAGTTGGACTTGCTTAGTTGGTATAGTCTTGGCTGCATAAGATGAATTCGTTCTAGAAGTCTGATGTGTAGGATTGTGCCTCTAGTCAACAACTCTGTATTATGCTAAGCATTTAAGAGAGTATTAAGCATTCTTACTGAAAACAAAACAAAGCAACATGCACACAAAGCCACAAAGGGACATGAGGAAGCTTTTGCAGGCGACAGACCTGTGTGTTCCCTTGATATTGTGACAGTGACATCATGAGTGTGTGCGTATTTCCCAACTTATCAAATTGTATACATTCAGTGGTGATGCGTGTGTGTGGTCAGTCATGTCTGACTCTGCGACCCCATGGGCTATAGCCCACCAGGCTCCTTTGTCTGTGGAATTCTCCAGGCAACAATACTGCAGTAGGTTGCCATTTCCAACTCCAGGGGATGTTCCCGACCCAGGGATCAAACCAAAATCTCTTGCGTCTCCTGCATTGGCAGGTGGATTCTCTACTGCTGCGCCACCTGATAATTCAGTTTATTGTATGTCACTTATATCTCAGTAGCCTGAGATATAAAAATGTTTAAAAATGTTTATCAAAGGGGCATGAGTTGTAAAAGCTTAAGAAAGACTAATGAAAGCATGAGCAGAAGTAAGCATTGGTTCCGTGTAGCTTTGGGGGCATTATGGAGCAAAACATTTTTCTTAGGTTGATAAAAAAAAAAGATCTTCACTGAAAATGTTTGAGGATCTCTGTATCTAGGCTTGGGGAATCAGCGCAGGTCTCAATGCCCAGAAAGTGAGGGTGAAGAGAAGAGAGGCCAAGGCCAGTGCTGCTCTGAGGCATCAAAATGGGTGGAGACGGCGAAGTGCCTGGGACACACTCAGCTGTATTCACCGAGTCCTTGCAGGTGCACAGTTCTGCACATTGTTGGCACTAGTGGGGGCTTGTTTGGAAAATAGGAAAGTCAGTCCCAGCTTCTCAGGGCATTTCTGTTCTGGTAGGAGAAACAAAACACTTACCAGCGAAGTCAGCTCAATTCCACAGGTATTGATTGAGTGCCGACCACGGGTAAGAAAAGCACTCTGCCTGAGAAGTAACTGGAGAATCACTGCAAAATGACAGATCAGTGTGAATCGAATGAAGCAGGACAGAACACATCCTATGCATGGTGCTGCGAGATATAAACCTGCAGAACACCAGGCGTGCTCTGATTAGGAAAGTCTTCCAGGTGACTGTGGACGTGTGGATACAGTGGCTGCCTCCTAGGGGAACATGAAAAAAAGGTCTTTGCTCCGTTATCAGCTTGGCTCTGAGCAATGCGAGAAAGGAAGATTACCATGTGTAGAGAAGTTTCTAATGCTTTCGCCACCTAATGTGGTTCTTTTTATTATGTCGGTCCCTGAGGACACTGTTTTTGGAAGGATTGTTTATACTAATCAAATGTACTTGTAACTTGAGACCCAGATCATCTTCTTTGCCTGTGATTGATTTATTCATTTAACCAGTATTCACTGGATACTGAACCAGTTGATTTAGGTTTGGTGGTTTATGACAGAAAACTCAAATGAACAACGGATTAAGTGAGACAGAATTTTATTTCGCTCTCATATAAAGGAAGCCTGGCGGTGGAGCACTCAACGCCTGTGAGGTGACTCCACAATAAGGACACGATTTTCTTCTATCCTGTTCCTTACTGGATGGCTTCTATGCTCCCCAAGGTCACCTCATGGTTCAATATGGCTGCTGGAGCTCCAGCCATTGTGTCTACATTTCAGATAACTGGATAGGGAAAAAGGGTGAAAGAGGCAATAAACTGTCTCTTAATAGAGTTCCCCAGGAGCTGCCACGTACACTTTCCTACATCTCACTGGTCAGAATTTAGTTACATGGCAAAACCTAGCTGCAAGTGAGCCTGAAAAGTATAGAAATGTAAGCTTCGATTGTAGCTGAGACTTGGGATTGGAGAGTAAAGAAGAAGAGAACAAATTTTTGGGTGGGAAGCTAGTGGTTTCTGACACAGGCGCCTACTAGGAGCCATACCCCAGGCCATGTGCTAGAAGTGGTTACACGAGATGGCAATTTGCTGTTTCTAGCTCAATGGTTTTTGAACTTTAGTGTGTGTCAGAATCACCTGGAAGTTCTGTGGAAATAGAACTCTAGATGTCACCCATGGAATTTCTGATTCATTCAGTTTGGAGGTGGAAGGTTAAAAATGTGCATTTCTAGAACATTCTAGATACTGCTGGCATTGTTGGTCTGGGAACCACATGAACACAGTGCCTTAGGTAAAGAGGCAGCAACTCACGGCCAATGGGTCAAATCCAGCTGAGTAGTTTCGGAAGCCACCCTGTAGCCTGCAAACCAACAGTGTTTATCATCTGACCTTTTACAGAAAAGTCTACCACCCCCACCTTAGATAAAAGCTGATTCTAAACAATCCCTAAGGAAGTGTGTAGAGAGTGGAAGTGTTAGTCGCTCAATCCTGTCCAACTCTTTGAGACCCTACAGACTATAGCTCCTCTGTCCATGGATTCTGCAGGCAAGAATACTGGAGTGGGTAGCCACTCCCTTCTCCAGGGGATCTTCATGACCCAGAGATCGAACCCAAGGCTCCTGCATTGCAGGCAAATTCTTTACCGCCGGAGCCACCAGGAAAGCCTGTGTGTAGAGAAATCAGTAAGTATGGGACCCAGACTCCCATCGCATCCCTGCCACTAATTTCCACATGCCTTTGGGAATCAGCTTCCATTACCCTGAGACTCAAGTGCCTCACTTATATAAGGGGGCATTGAACAAATGATTTCAAAAGCACCTTCCAGCACTTCTCCGATGCCAGCAGAGTTGATTTTACAGCTTCACAAAATGCCAGACGCTGGCTGAATACGTTCCATGTTGCCGAGCCACTTTTGTGACTCTGTTTGTGAAGGTGTCCCCCTCACTACTCTTGGAGGGAACACCTTCCTTTCTGCATCTTTGATTGACAGCTGATATTTGTCGGCTCTGACATTCATTAGTTCCTACTTTTCCCAGCCAGTTTTCACCATGTTCTGTTCATCACCGTGACTTCTTGGTGCCTTTGCGAGACTGCTGACCTTCTCAGACAAGAGGCACTTCGAGTTTATAATGACATATAATATCAGACCACCCCTCTCTACCCCAGAGTTAGTTCACTGTGGATTTGAAAGTCTTTTTCAGAAGCAACGAGAGAGAAAAATCTTTTTTCTTTTCCTAGAAACTTGCTGAGATTTTTTTCTTTTTTTTTGACTGTGCCAAAATATAATATGTGAGATGCAGGGTCTTAGTTTCCTGACTGGGTTCTGCGTCCCGAGCAGTGGACGTGCAGAGCCTTAACCACTGGACAGCCAGGGAAGACCTAGAAAAATCTCCTTTTGATGGCACCTAGCCAAACAAAGTGAGGTTCACAGTTGACTATATTTAAATGGAAATGAATGAGCGGGAAAAGTACGTCGAGGAATCTCAATTCATTGGGCTTTTTAGTAAGCATCACGGGCAGGTTTCTGCATTGTTTAGGAATTGTGTTTGTCAGTAGACAGGTCTGGAAATCAGTTGCTAAAACAAAATAGAAGTTTATTTCCTCCTGGGTTAAAGCAGTCTGGAGGTGGGTGGTTCAGGCTGGCATGGTAGTTCTTGGTGTCATAATAGCTCTAGGTTGCTCTGTATACTGTTCTCTTTCTAAACACATGGTTTACATCATTGAAGTTGCTTCCTTTTCCAGAAGGGCTACTGGAACTCTGTAGCCTTTTGTCAAGACAGTGTATGAAATGTTATGTAATCATGTGCCTCTTCATTAGCTACAGGAGAAAGTCAGAAATTCTTTCTCTGTTATTCAAGACCCTTCCTGGTTGTTGCATAAGCGCCTTTCTCAACCTATTACTCACGACTGAACTGCAAACATTCTTAGAATAAATGTTTTTTTCCGTCTTGCCCATTATCTCCAAAAACTATCTTCAAGCTGCCCGGGTCTTTCTATCTCCGCCAGCACTGCAAGCTGGTGAGTGAGTGCTTTCTTAAACTTTGTGTCCTAGATGCTTTACTTGCCTCTCCCTAAGCCAGCCTTGACCCAGGTGACCATTGCTCTCATTTGGGTGGATGCTGTAGCATCTAAGCTTGTTGCCTCTGCCAACAGTCTTTTCCTCTATAATCCATTCTCTACTCAGAATCCAAAGAAATCTTTTGAAACAATGTAATCAGATGCTTTTATTTCCCTGCTTAAGCCACTGCTCAGTGCTGGATTTAAAGTGCGACCCCAGCCCCTCCCCAGGATCTATGAGGTCCAGCATCACCTGACAGCTACTCCATCTTCCCTTTCCTCTTCTGCCTCTCCAGTTGCAGTCCTCACTCCAGCTCCTTGAACCTGCTTCCTGTTTCTCAGTTACCCAAGCTCCCCTCCCATCATAGGGCCCCCGTGTTCTGAATTTTCTGCATTGTTTTTCCCTGGGCTCTTGCTTCCTCCATGGATTGTCATGCCAAGAGTATTTCCGCTCTCCCCACCAAGGTTTAACTGTACCATATAGCTCTGAGGATTCACTTCCTGGCAGGTGTCTCAATTTGTAACTCTCATGTTAGTTGCCTGCTTCTTACTATTCCTGCCCACTAGAATATAAGCTCACTAGGGCAGAGACCACATCTATCTTTTCATCTCAGTGTGTTCCTAGCACTTACCACATTGTCAACCCTGTCATAAGCACCTCGGATTTTTTGGAAATAAATGAGTGAATAAATGAATGAATCAGTGCATAAATACTTTAACACATAAATTTGGAGTTCCTGTCCTGGGTTCCATGGGCCCCCTACGGGGTCTGTGAAAAGAATTCAGTGTTCTGTGAAATTGAATGTAGGAAAAATTACCTATTTTTACTCACCTGTAACTGAAAATTTTATTTCCTTTCATTTTGAATGCTAGCAATGAACCACACTAATAGTAGCAGTTCTCTATTTTCACTAATAAAAATCACTTGTATTTTCATATCACATTGCCATGGTTGCAGATATCTTAGAATTATTGTTTACTTTCATTAAATTACCTTGAAATGACAGTAGTTATTAAATATAGTATAGATCTTACTATTTAACATTTTAATATGAATTTATATACGTATCACACATTTATTTAAAATATATTGCTATGATTGTATTTTGATAGAATTGGTTTCCTTCGTTACTTGGCACATTTTCAGTCATTTAACAGCTCTGTTCTGGGGAGGAATCTGAAGTCTCCACCAGCCTGCCAAAGCCATCCTTGGCACAAAAAGTCAGGGTCTCTTGCGTGAATGAATGACCTCTGTACTTTTGTTTATTGGGGACCATTCTAAATAGATAGCAATCACCGACTCAATGAACATGAATTTCCTTGAGCAAACTCCAGGAGATAGTGGTGGACAGGGAAGCCTGGCGTGCTGCGGTCTGTGGGGTCACAGAGAGTCAGACACGACTGAGCGACTGAACAACAGCAATTCTAGATGGAGACCCCTGCCCCCCGCCAGCACCACGTAGTTAAATCCTGACAGCCCTCCAGAGTCTAGGTGTATCTTTTCCAAGAAGCCTCTGCAGCCTGCCTTGGGCTCCTACTGCTCTGAAAGTGTGTGTAGCGTTTATTCACTTTGACAGATCCCATAGAGCCCCCATCCTGCCATAAGCCCACGTAGGGGGTGAAGGTTCACTTCTTATGAGTTTGTTCTTGTTTTCCCAACTCCCGGAGACCTTCCCAACCACAACACATGTCCTGGCCCCTGCGGTGTTAGTGTCTTCTTCGTAGAACCGAGTTCTTTTCTTCACGGAATTTAGCACAACTTATAAATACTCAGGCCCCTATGTATGAACCTTCAAGTTTCAAACTTTCAAGGGTGCGAACGTGTGTTTGCAAGTCCAGATCATGTAAATTATTTCATGTGTCGGACATACATTGTCACGTGCATACATCCTTCCAAGGGTTTGTGCTGTTGTGTACAATACTGATAGAGTACAGTGGTACAGTATCTTTATTTCAGGCCCAGCATGACTGGAAGCAAGCCTAAAAGCAAAGGTATATGGCCAATTGTGCTACCTAGGCTAACTTGGGTTGGACTTATAAACAAATTGAACTTACCAGTGCACTCTCGGAACAGAACTTTATTTGTATGATTATTTGTTTAATGCCATATATCCATCAGGGAAGAGACAGCTCATCACCCAGTGAAGGCTTCAGAACTTTTATATTGGAAGGGCCCGAGTGCCGCCAATAGGTGGCGAACGTGACTGGGGAACTTGTTTTGAAGCTCAGTTTTCTTGACAAGCTCATTGTGTTTGTTTAGCTTATATTTATACTTGGAGTCTGGTGATGTTAATGGGGATATTAGCATGCATGGGAGGCAAAACCCATGACATTTTGCTACTGTCATTGTTTCTGTTGTATACTTGGCTCTCAGAAGGATGTCTGGCACATAGACCCTAAATAAACCATGGATGGGTGGAATGAATGGTTGATGAGGTGGATGGGTGAAGGGTTATGGAAGGTTTACTTACAGTTTGGAGATTGGAGAGGTGGTGAGGAGTAGTTGGTAAAAAGAATGGTGTATTAGATTCATAAGGTGGCCAAAACATAGTACTGCAAATTTGGTGGCTTAAAACTACAGAATTTTATTGTACCAGAGTTCTGGAGGGAAGGGGCTTCCCTGGTAGCTCAGCTGGTAAACAATCTGACTGCAGTGTGGGAGACCTGGGTTTGATCCCTGGGTTGGGAAGGTCTCCTGGAGAAGGGAACAGCTACCCCCTCCAGTATTTTTGGCTGGAGAATTCCATGGACATGGGGTCACAAAGAGTAGGACAGGACTGAGTGACTTTCACTTTCACTTTCTTTCTGTAGGGAAGAGATCCAACATCAAGGTGTTGTCAGGACTGTGTGCTTGCTAAGGCCTTAACGGGAGAGAGGATCCTTCCTTGCCTCTTCTAGCTTCTGGTGAAAGAAAGTGAAAGTGTTAGTTGCTCGGTTTTGTCCGACTCTTTGTGACCCCATGGACTGTAACCCACCAGGTTCCTCTGTCCTTGGGCGAGAGTATGGAAGTGGGTTGCCATTTCTTCCTCCAGGGGATCTTCCTGACCCAAGAATTAAACCCAAGTCTCCTGCATTGCAAGTAGATTCTTCACCATCTAAGTCACCTGGGAAGCCCAAAGAATACGGGGGTGGGTTGCCATTTCCTTCTCCAGGGGATCTTCCAGACTCAGGGATCGAACCCGTGTCTGTGTCTCCTGCATTTACAGGCAGATATTTTACCACTAGCGCCATCTGGGAGGCCCCTAGCTTCTGGTGGTTGCCAGCAATTCTTGGCCCTCCTTGACCTGTCGATGTTTCATTCTCATCTCTGACGTTGTTAGGTGGCGTCCTCCTGTCTCCTTGCCTCTGTTTTCTCCTCTTAAAAGGGCAGTAGTCATGGGAATGAGGCCCGCTCTAATCCACTATGACCTCATCCTAACTAATTACATCTGCAAAGATCCTGTTTCCAAATAAATAGGTCATATTCTGAGGTTCTAGGTGGACTTGAATTTTGGTGGGGGGGGGGCACTATTAAATGCAGTACAGATTGAGTTGGAGAGATGGATGTGTGGAGCCATAAAAGGAAATTGAGTAGGTGAATGGAGAGTTGGAAGGGAGGATCAAGGTCGTTGGAAGTGTGGAAGGATGGATGGGTGAAGGGTGGTTGTAAGGATGAGTGGGAAGATGTAGGATTCAGGGTGAAAAGTTGGATGGGAAGAAGGGTGAGTGGAGGGGTAGATGATTGGCTGGTTGGATAAATGTATGAGTGAATTAATTGGATTCCAAACATCATAGTAGAATTTATGGCATATGTATTTATCTTTTCTTTATTACTTAGTATGGCACTTTGCATTTAGGAAGTGCTTATTAAATATTCATTATCTGTTTTTCTCTGTACAGATTTTTTGTTCATTGGACTGACTCCTGGCAGCTCTCTTTGGCTATGAACTTGCAGGCGAAGAGAGTATATGTGCAAATTTACCTGATGCAACACATTCAGTCTGGATCTATGTCCAGCCTGGAATGTAATTCTGGTGCGTGAAAGAACTAAGAAAGAAATAAAATGTTGGGTATAATTCTCACTGTTCAGGAATAAAAAATATATAAATACCACTATTTCATATCTCAGCATATTTAAAATCTTAAACAGCATATCAGATAAATGTGCCTTAGGCATGCACAATTGCTTTTATTTTTTTCAGATTGGAAGGGTTAATGTTGTAGTGTTGGTGATTCTGAAGTTTGGGTATTGATTTATGTTTAAAGGTTTTACTTTATTTGTCTAGGGAAGGTCTTAGTTGAATTGGAAAGCAATTGATTCTGGTGTTGTCTGTTTAAGTGATGGAGTTTGCCGGTGCTCTTTTAATGGGAGGTTAGCAGGTTGGTGCCAGATGGATTCACTTCATCAGATGCCAGAGGTCTTCTTGATGCTTTATCTGCTCAGAGCATCCATTAACATTGGTCCAGACATCTCTGATGAACTCAGAAGTCTCAGAGAAGTGGTCATATCATTATGTTTGAAAACTTTTCTTTGTTCTTTAAAAGAAAAATCTATAAATGCTAGGATATATCGACATACACAGAAGCAAAGGAAATAAAATAACAAACACCCATAGTACCAACCATTCAGATTTAACAAATGTTAAGACTTTTATCTTGTGTGTTTTAGAATTTTAAAATATAAAGAGCTCATCAAATCCTGTTACCTTTTTCCCATTCCCTTCTCTTTCTCATCAGAGGAAACCACTAACCTGAAGCTAACAAAGGTGTCTTTCCATATGTGCCTGCAAACTTAAGGTGTATGGTAGTCCTGTTTTCAAGTTGTTTATAAATAATATTACATTGTATATATTATTCTGCACTTAAAAAAATAGTGTCTTACTGAGATTCATCTATGTTTAAACATGAGCTCTGGTTTATAACATGCATTGTACAGATGTGTACAAGTTTTTTTACTTACCCTTAAACTAAATGTTGGGTAGTCGAGTACCTTTTTTTTTTTATTAAACTAGAAACAGTGAACATCTTTACATCTTAAGAGATTTTCTTAAGAATATATACCTGTAAGTAGAGTTTCTGAGTCATAGGAGGTGGGCATCTTCCATGTCGCTAGAGACTGCCAATTTGTTCAGCAAAATGACTGAGCCAGCTTATGCTTCCATAGCCAAGAAGGAAAGACACAACTTTCTCATATTTTTTTCAGATGTTGGTATTATTAGTCTTGTTCGTTTTTGCTTACATGATAGGTATGAAATAAAATCTTATTGTTTTCAGTTTTTCTTAGGGAAGTTGAGCATATTTTCTTGTCTGTTGTCTATTTGGGTTTTCATTTTTCATTTCTACTTGGATAAAATTTTTTTCTTATTGATTGACATATATTATTATTTATCATATATACTAGTTTTTTAATCTATTGCAGACTTTAAAAAAAACCTCATCTTTCAGTTTATCTTCCAATTTTATGTATTGGGTCTCATAATTTAAAAGATTAAAAATTTTAACACAAGAATTTATAAAACTTTTTCTTAATGGATTTTGTGTTTTCATCTTAAAAATGTGTATACGCCTTAACCCAATGGCATAAAGATAGGCCCTTTAAAATGTAGAGCTTTGCCTTTTACACTCAGATATTTATTCCACCTGGAATATGTTTTGTATGTGACATGAAATAGCAATTTAATTTTATTCTTATATGGACAGCCAATTACTTTAGCAGTATTTGTGGAATATCTCACCATTTTCTCCCAAATTGGCAATTACTCTTCAGTGATATAATTCTTTCTGGATTCTCTGCTTTGTTCCATTGGGTTGTTTATCCTCATACCTTTCTCATAATGGTTGGATTTTTTTTTCTTTTTTTGCATTAATGTAGCTTTATAATAAGATTTGGTTTCTGAGAGGGTAAGTCCTTCAGTCTTGTTTGTTTTAATCATAATTTTCTTTTGTTCTCATAGGCCTTTATCCTTAGCTATAAATTTTGCACTCAGCTTGTCATAGTCTATAAAAAATTCTATTGATTGCACTCATTATTTAAAGTGGTATTGCATTTATAGATTAATATAGAGCCAATCAACATTTGATAAGGTCTTCTTATTCATGTACATGGTATAACCTTTTCACTTATTTGTGACATATTTTAAGCCATTTATTAAAAATTTAAAACTTTTTCATAACTGTCTCACATATTTTTTATATTCCTGAAAGTGAAAGTCGTTCAATTGTGTCTGACTCTTTGCAACCCCATGGACTATATGGTCCGTGGAATTCTCCAGGATGGAATACTGAAGTGGTTAGCCTTTCCCTTCTCCAGGGGATCTTCCCGGCCCAAGTCTCCGACATTGCAGGCAAATTCTTTACCAGCTGAGCCACAAGGGAAGCCCAAGAATACTGGAGTGAGTTGCCATGCCCTCCAGGGGATTTTCCCGACCCAGGAATCGAACTGGGGTATCCTGCATTGTGGATGGATTCTTTACCAGCTGAGCTATCAGGGAAGCCTCTTTGACATTCCTGAGTGCTTTTATAATTAAAAAAAAAAAAATTCAGTGGGACAGATAGCTCTAGCCATAGATAAAACATTTTCTACTTGATATTTACTTGTGTGAAATGACATTATTGTTTTCAGCATATTGATGCCATTTTAAAAATATTCTGAATTTACTATTCTCATTATTTAACCTATACATGATCCTAGATATTTCCATAGGGCAATCAAATTGTCTGTGAATGTTAATAAATATTTTCTTATCTTTCTAATGCTCTTATTTCTTAAATTTTCTTCCTTGACTTATTACACAGAAAAGACTGCCAGTTCAGTGCAAAGCAGAAGAGAACTATGAGGACTTTATATGCATCATCTAATTTAATCCTAACTACTGTCCTATGGGGTGTGTCCATTTTTTAGGTGGGATAAGCAAGACTTGGACTGATTATGTGAAGAGCCCAAGGTTGTCCAAATAATAAGTAGGCTTTTTAACTCAGGCAGCCTGGCTCCTAACTACTATGTCAGTTCAGTTCAGTTGAGTCACTCAGTCGTGTCTGACTCTTTGCGACCCCATGAACCACAGCACGCCAGGCCTCCCTGTCCATCACCAACTCCTGGAGTCTACCCAAACCCATGTCCATTGAGTCGGTGATGCCATCCAACCATTTCATCCTCTGTCGTCCCTTTCTCTTCCTGCCCTTAATCTTTCCCAGCATCAGGGTCTTTTCAAATGAGTCAGTTCTTCGCATCAGGTGGCCAAAGTATTGGAGTTTCAGCTTCAACATCACATCATGGCAAATAGATGGGGAAACAGTGGAAACAGTGTCAGACTTTATTTTGGGGGGCTCCAAAATCACTGCAGATGGTGATTGCAGCCATGAAATTAAAAGACGCTTACTCCTTGGAAGGAAAGTTATGACCAACCTAGACAGTATATTAAAAAGAAGAGACGTTATTTTGCCAACAAAGGTCCGTCTAGTCAAGGCTATGGTTTTTCCAGTAGTCATGTGGATGTGGACTGTAAAGAAAGCTGAGCGCCGAAGAATTGATGCTTTTGAACTGTGGTGTTGGAGAAGGCTCTTGAGAGTCCCTTGGACTGCAAGGAGATCTAACCAGTCCATCCTAAAGCAGATCAGTCCTGGGTGTTCATTGGAAGGACTGATGTTGAAGCTGAAACTCTGATACTTAACTACTATGTAACACTGCTTAAAAAAATAAAAAGCTTTATTTATAAACTCAAAATGGATTAACGATCTAAATGTAAGACCAGAAACTATAAAACTCCTAGAGGCAAACATAGGCAGAACTCTGTCTGACATAAATGACAGCAAGATCCTATATGACCCGCCTCCCAGAGTAATGGAAATAAAAGCAAAAGTAAACAAATGGGACCTAATTAAACTTAAAAGCTTTTGCACAAAGAAGGATACTATAAGCAAGGTGAAAAACAGCCTTCAGAATGGGAGAAAATAATAGCATACAAAGCAACTGACAAAGAATTAATCTCTAAAATATAGAAGCAGCTCAATACCAGAAAAAATAAACGATCCAATAAAAAAATGGGCCAAAGAACTAAATAGACATTTCTCCAAAGAAGACATACAGATGGCTAACAAACACATGAAAAGATGCTCAGTATCACTCATTATCAGAGAAATGCAAATCAAAACCACAATGAAGTACCATTTCATGCCAGTCAGAATGGCTGCTATCAAAAAGTCTACAAACAATAAATGCTGGAGAGGGTGTGGAGAAAAGGGAACCCCCTTACTCTTGGTGGAAGTGCAAAATAGTACAGCCACTCTGGAGAACAGTGTGGAGATTCCCTAAAAAACTGGAAATAGAACTGCTATATGACCCAGCAATCCCACTGCTGGGCATACTCACTGAGGAAACCAGAATTGAAAAAGACACGTGTACCCCAATGTTCATCGCAGCACTGTTTACAGTAGCCAAGACATGGAAGCAACCTAGATATCCATCGGCAGATGAATGGATAAGATATTCCAATGGGGAAAAATAAAGATATTCCAATGGATAAGATATTCCATACATATACACAATGGACTATTACTCAGTTATTAAAACAAACACATTTGAGTCAGTTCTTATGAGGTGGATGAAACTGGAGCCTATTATACAGAGTGAAGTAAGTCAGAAAGAAAAAACACCAATACAGTATATTAACACATATATATGGAATTTAAAAAGATGGTAATGACGACTCTATGTACAAGACAGCAAATGTGACACAGATGTAAAGAACAGACTTTTGGGCTCTGTGGGAGAGGGCGAGGGTGGGATGATTTGAGAGAATAGCATTGGAACATGTACATTACCATATGTGAAATTGATGACCAGTCCAAGTTCGATGCATGTAACTGTGCACTCAAAGCCAGTGGAGTGGGACAACCCAGAGGGATGGGATGGGGAGGGAGGGGGGAGGGGGGTTCAGGACAGGGTGGGGGTCACATGTACACCCCTGGCTGATTCATGTCAATGTATGGCAAAAACCACCACAGTATTATAAAATAATTAGCCTCCAATTAAATAAATCTTAAAAAACTTTATTTAAGTGTAACTTATAAATAAAACTGTACATATTTAATGTATACAATTTGATGAGTTTAGAACTATGGCATACAACTGTGAAATCACTATCATAGTCAAGGTAATAAATATACCCATCACCCCAAAAAGTTTCCCTGTGCCTCCCTTTTTCATGTGCATGTGCAGCATTTCCTTATAACCTTCTCTTTGGTACCCTAACCCTAACCCTAACCCTAAGCTGCCTAAGCAGCAGGCTCACCCCAGAGAAAGAACTCAAGCTGCCATGGCTAAGAGGGTCGGGAGGTGTGGGCTTGGGTTATTTCCATGTCACAGAGCCAAGTACCTTTTGTCATTTGACCACTTTGGGCTCAGTTTCCTCCTCAGTTCCCAAACGTGTAAGAAAATCCTTGCCCTTTGCCCTTGATCTCAGCTCTGCCTACAGAATTAGGCTGTGGCTCTTCATCCCCACTGCCAGCTGCCCTTCCCTCTGCTACCATCAGCTCTCACCTGGACTATCACCGCAGGAACTGACGGGTTTCCTTGCCTTCTCTTCTCTGCTCATCTCAAATTCATTCTCCATCCCTGCTGGAGGGAGCTCAAAGCTTTTCTCAGACAGTTGCACGACGGGACTTTGTAATCAGGCCCCTCATCTCTCCACTCCTGTTCTCAGAGTTTGCTATATAAGCATTTTTGGTTTCTTTAGAATTCTCTGTGATGCAAAGACTAGCATAGCATGCAGGCAAACAGGTGAACTGGCAAAAGCTTAGATTAAAACATCATTTGTCTTCTAAGAACTGAGGTTGAGCTTTTTACGTGGAACTCTTTGAGGGGACCTCTTGCTCCCCCACTTCCTGGTCCTGATCGCTTACAAGGGCTCCTGAACTACAGGAGGAGTGGTTTAGATGAGGCAAAGAGGTCTAATTGTGGCTCCATGTTCTCCCCAGGCCAGTCCAACTTAATGGAGGTTTTGACCTCTTAAAATTCTCTGTGAACTTGTTGCTTTGTCTCCTCCAAAGACATCAGCAACTCTGTTCTGTTTGTGACTTACAATCCATAGGAGAGATGGGACATGGCAGGAGAATACTGGGCTTTAGACATACATTCAGGTTCCAATCCCAGTTCTTCTCTTACTACTTGTCTGATCCTGAGCAAATTAAGTTAAAATGGGACATCCTTACAGGATTTTTGTGAATGTTACACAAATTGACACATGCAAAATGACTAGAGAGTCTGAAATGTAGTAGATGCTCAATAAATATGCAGTGGCTTTTATTTTAGCCTGATATTTAGAGTCCTCTGGATCAAACAACCTTGTCAATGGTATCCTCTGCTACTCATCTACAGAAACCACCTGTCTCAGTCCATCTGATTTTCTTGAATCTGAACTTCCTTGAATTTGGAAAGTTTCAGGTGAAGTGCCTCCACTCCACCTGTCCCCGTCTAACTCTTTCTCCAAGCATGGCCCTGGACCTGCATCAGAATTACCTGTGGGGCTTGTTCAACATGCAGACTCTCAGGTTTCACCCAGACTCACTGTCTGATTTTACTGGGAGTGGGACCCAATGTCGGCATTTAATAGAGGCTCCCAGGCAGAGATTTGCTGCCTTGACAAATCCATCTTTATCTTTAGCATGTGACCCATGTCTTCCAAGAGGTCTTTCCCACAAGCCGGCCCTGGGTGAGCCTGCCCTCCCTCCACCTGTGAAAGAGCTTGTGTCTTAGTCCCCTCCTCGCACAGGTGAGCCAGTGTTATTCCTGTCCCCTCGGGCAGACAGGAGCCCCTGGCTGGCAGGGCTGCTGTCTCATTTGCAACTTGACTCTTCCCGTTGGAAGCTCACAGTAGACAGTTAGTAGAACTTAGCAAGAGCGTGACAGGGAGCACAGGCTTGGGACTTATCCAGGTTCAGATTCCAGCTCTGGCTCAACCTCCTGTCTGAGTACTATTTTTTCAAGTTTATATTTGTTGAGAAATAATAAACATAACATTTTTTGGGTAAGTTTAATGTGTACAGCCTATTTATTTGCTTCCTTATATATTACAATATGGTCATCACTGTGGTATGAGCTAACACCTCTGTTGCCTCATGTAATTATCATTTCTTTTCTGTGGTGGGAACAATAAGATCTAGTCTCTTAGCAGCTTAGAAGTTTATTTATTTTTATTTTTTACCATTTATTTTTATTAGTTGGAGGCTAATTACTTTACAATACTGTAGTGGTTTTTGCCATACATTGACATGAATCAGCCTTGGATTTACATGTGTTCCCCATCCTGATCCCCCCTCCTGCCTCCCTCTCCATCACATCCCTCTGGGTCTTCCCAGTGCACCAGCCCTGAGCACTTGTCTCATGCATCCAGCCTGGGCTGCTGATCTGTTTCACCCTTGATAGTATACTTGTTTCAATGCTATTCTCTCAGAACATCCCACCCTCGCCTTCTCCCACAGAGTCTAAAAGTCTGTTCTGTACATCTGTGTCTCTTTTTCTGTTTTGCATATAGGGTTATCGTTACCATCTTTTAAAATTCCATATATATGCATTAGTATACTGTATTGGTCTTTATCTTTCTGGCTTACTTCACTCTGTATAATGGGCTCCAGTTTCATCCATCTCATTAGAACTGATTCAAATGAATTCTTTTTAATGGCTGAGTAATATTCCATTGTGTATATGTACCACAGCTTTGTTACCCATTCGTCTGCTGATGGGCATCTAGGTTGCTTCCATGTCCTGGCTATTACAAACAGTGCTGCGGTGAACATTGGGGTACACATGTCTCTTTCAGATCTGGTTTCCTTGGTGTGTATGCCCAGGAGTGGGATTGCTGGGTCATATGGCAGTTCTATTTCCAGTTTTTTAAGGAATTTCCACACTCTTCTCCATAGTGGCTGTACTAGTTTGCATTCCCACCAAATGCAGTATTATTATCTATGGACTTCCCTGGTGGCTTAGTGGTAAAGAACCCGCCTGCCAGTGCAGGAGATGTGGGTTTGATCCCTGGGTTGGGAAGATCCCCTGGAGGAGAAAATGGCAGTATTCTTGCCTGGAGAATCCCATGGATAGGGGAGCCTGGTGGGCTACAATCCACAAGGTACAGAAGAGTCAGACACGACCTGGGTACTAAACAACAGCAACAACATTGTTGTCTGTAATCTCATGCTGTGCATTTAATCTCCAGGACTTATTTATCTACTGGTTCCAAGTTTGTATCCTTAAACAACATCTCCCCAATTTCCGCCCTCCTCTAGCTTCTGGCAATCACAATTCTATTGTTTTTATGAGTTTGACTTTTTTAGACTGCATGTGTGAATGATATCATACAGTGTTTGTCCTTCACTGATTGACCTCACTTATTATAATGCCCTCAGGGTCTATCTGGGCTTCTCTGGTAGCTCAGCTGGTGAAGAATGCAGGAGATCCCGGTTTGATTCCTGGGTTGATTCCAGGAGAAGGGATAGGCTACCCACTCCAGTATTCATGGGCTTCTCTGGTGGCTCAGATGGTAAAGAATCCGACTGCAATGCAGGAGACCTGGGTTGGGAAGATCCCCTGGAGGAGGGCATGGCAACCCACTCCAGTATTCTTTCCTGGAGAATCTCCATGGTTAGAGGAGCCTGGCGGGCTACAGTCCATGGGGTCACAAAGAATCGGACACGACTGAGCAAGTAAGCAGCAATCAGACCAGCACTGAGCAAGGTCTATCCATGTTGTAGCAAATGGCAGGCTTTCCTTTTTCTCATGGCTGAATAGTAGTCCCCCTGTATGGATAAACCATATTCTTTGCACATTTCTTTGCTGATGGACACAGCTTGCTTCTGTATCTTGCCTATTGTGAGTAACGCTGTAATAAGCATGGGAGTGCATGTATCTTTTCGATACCCTGTTTTCATTTCCTCTGGATAAATACCCAGAAGGGAGATTGCTGGGTGATAGAGAAGTTGTTTTTATTTTTTTGAGGAGCCTCCATAGTGTTTTCCATAGTGGATCCTCAGTCTCATCTCTAAAGTTGTGGTAGCTTTGTCCACCTCTCAGCTCTCGTGTGCCAAGTTGCTTCATTTGTGTCCATCTGGGTCTTTGTGACCCTAGACTGTAGCCCACCGGGCTCCTCTGTCCATGGGATTCTCCAGGCAAGAATACTGGAGTGGGTTGCCATGCCTTCCTCCAGGGGATCTTCCCAATCCAGGGACTGAACCCACATCTCTTGTGTCTCCTGCATTGGCAGGCGGATTCTTTACCACTAGCGCCTCCTGGGAAGCCCCTTGCAGGTCTGGAGGGGATGATTAAATGTAATAGGCTCTTTGAAAAGTAGTTTCCTTTTCTCCACTATTCCGAATGGGGAATACATCTATCATTAGGATTATTTCTGTGTTGTTTTCCTACACAGTAAGATTTAATAGCCTCATGAATTTCCTGACAACATTGTTTTTGGTGTGCATGATGTTGTCTTCCGGCCTCAATTCTTGTCCTTTAGGGACTTCTCTTTTCAGTCCATTATGATTCTGCAGTTTTCCTACTGAAGTCATCAGTAAAACAGGTAGCTTGGGATCTCTTAGCGCAAATGAAAGAGGTTTCTGGAGTTTGTTTTTCTGTTTTTTTTTTTTTTTTTTTTTTAGCATTTGACAGTGATCTGAGAAATGAAACTGCATCGTTATGAGGTCCCCACTGCTGCAAATGCAGTCTTTAAAAATGCCGATCTAATTGTGACATCCCTCTGTGACAAGCGGTGTTGACAGGTTTTGGGAAACAAAAACCTTACAGGTTGAAGTGGAGAAAGGAAAAGCCTTTATGGATTAAGATATATTGAGGCACTTAGAGTATCAGCTCAAGGGGGATAGACTGTTGCTTGCCCATTTCCACAACCCAGGGATGCTCGTGTCTGCATGGCCCAGTGCTGGGGTATGTCAGCATCTGGGGATGCTGATAGCCATCTGTCTGCTTCCCAGGACAGAGGGACTATTCGGCAGACACAGATCTATCCAGGCACATTTCTTGAGTGTTAATTCAGGTTCAGAAAATCAAGCAGTTTTCAAGAAACACATTCGCACATATCCGAATGAAGTCTGGGATTGTGCTTGAGACAGGTGGGAGAAGCTTCCTTCTTGCTCTTGTTGACTGTGTTTGGAACTGGTGGGCCACTTGAATGGATTCCATTTCATGGCAGAAGTGGTAAAAAAAAATCCACCTGCCAATTCAGGAGACGAAAAAGAGGTGGGTTCAATCCCTGGGTTGGAAAGATCCCCTAGAGTAGGAAATGGCAACCCACTCCAGTATTTCTTGCCTGGAAAATTCCATGGACAGAGAAACCTGGTGGGTTATAGTCCATGGGGTCGCAAAAACTCAGACACGCCTGAGCACACACTCATACACATAGTTGCTTTACAATGTTATGTTAATTTCTTCTGTACAGCAAAGTGAATCCACTCTACATATACACATATCCCCTCTTTTTTTGGAGTTATTCCCATTTAGGTCACCACAGAGCCCCGAGAAGGGTTCTCTGAGCTATAGAGTAAAAAGTGAAAAAGCCATTTAGTCCTGTCCGACTTTGTGATCCCATGGACTATAGCCTGCCAGGCTCCTCTGTCCATGGAATTCTCCAGGCCAGATTACTCAAGTGGGTAGCTGTTCCCTTCTCCAGAGGGTCTTCCTGACCCAGGGATCGAACCCAGGTCTCTCCTGCATTGCACTCAGATTCTTTACCATCTGAGCTACCAGGGAAGCCTGAGCTATACAGTAGCTTCTCATTAATTGTCTATTTTATACATTATGCCAATAGTGTATGTATGTGAATCCCAGTCTCCCAATTCATCCTACCACCTCTCCTTTCCTCCCTTGGTGTCCATATGTTTGTTCTCTATGAAATGTATTCCTGCAGGGTAGTTCTAGGAGTCAATGCAGAATCCATGCCTGATAATTATTCTTACCAAGGAATGAGGCAGCTGGGCTATTTATACTCCCATGCCTATTAGTCAGCAGTTAAAGACTGTTCCAGAGTGGAGTATGCATGGTGGATCAGCTCCAGGCAACAGGGGGTCAACATCTGCAGAGTTGCTCTCCCCCAAAGATGCAGGTGTTGGTTATTGGAAGTCAAATTGGTCTTACTGAAATGGTAAGGAGATCTGAGGGCATTTCAGTGGAGAACCAGTAGCATCTACATCACTGTGGGACTCAAGTCTACAAAACCATGCAACAAAGTGAGGAAAGCTAACTCTTAGTTCAGAGCAGTGGTTCTTCCCTGGGGGCAGTTGGGTCTCCTTTCTCCTCCAAGGACAATGTCTGGAGATATTTTTGTTTGTTACAACTAGGTTGTGTGCACCTTAGACGTTGCTACTAGTATATAGCATGTAGGGCTTGAGGATACTGCAAAATATCCTGCAATGCGCAGGAGAGTCTCCACAGCAAAAAATTATCTGGGTCAAAATGTCGGTGGGTACAGAGGTTGAGAAACCTAGCATAGGGCAGAAGGATTTATTTCTGAGCTTCATGGAGGAGAGGTAGACACTTGAACAAAATGGAGGCTCCATCAACATGGGAAATGGGTGGGGGGTGCTCACGGAAGTTGGGTGGGCCGCAAGGATGATCTATTGCAGAGGAACTTTGCACATTTTTTATGACTGGCTTCATAGGAGGCATGTGCAGTTCTTTTCTATAAAACGTCTCTGGATGCCTCTGCCAGACAGTGCTGTGGCCTGAACGGGCCATTGGTCTGACCCAGTCTGGCATTTCTTATCTCCATCAGGCTAGCTGCCAAACCCTGAGGATAGGACGTCACCTCTGGCAGGAGATCAGTCAGGATTAATTGATGGTGAAGCTGTGTCCCACTTTGAACCTTTCTCTTCTGCAGCCTGAGCTGTACAGACCAGTTTCCAAGAGACCTGAGATGAAGCCTGTGATGCTAAACAATATGAACTAGCCAGACACCCCTGGTGAACATAGGGGAAAGAAGAACATTTTGAAGGAAAGAAACAACAGTTTTCTGGGAGAGGGTATCTGTATTATTATTATTATTATTACTATTATAGGTGTCTGCATTTTTTAAAATGCCACTTTGTCATATTGAACTCCCAGGATACATTTTCATCGGCCATACCTTATCAGAAATCCTGGAGTCAGGTCTGCAGCCTTGCATTGCAAGTCACCAAGGAAAGCTTTGACCACTTGACAAGGAGCTGTTGCCAACTCAAAGAAGACTAAGACATTAAGCAATGGTCCCAATGTTTTTCAAAAGAATTATTTTTGTACCATTTTCTGCCAGGTGATTATATATAGTAGATGTTTAATTCAAGAGCAACTTCTTTGCATTGCTCAGTAATTCATTGGTCATTGATTGGGGAATGGGTTACCCAATTAATGCTTAACTAAACAGATGACAGTTGTCACACATTTAGGTACAAGTATTTAAATGCTTGCCTTGATGTTAGAGACACAGTGGTGAAAAGAATCCATTCCTTGCTCTCAGAAATGCACAGTCCAAAAGAGAAAACAATTTCAAACACACTGTTGCAATGTAGTGTGCTGAGAATGGTGATAACTGTTACAGAAACACAGTAGACATTAGGTGTCATTTGAATTGTAAACGTATTTGTTCATTGCCTCGAGATTTATTGAGCTTCTACTAATACCAGCCATTGGTACTTGGGGAATTGAAAGTATGTGGTTTTTTACATATCTGATTCTCAAAGAGCTTTTCAAGAGCAGATAATCATAAAGCAATAAGTTTCTTATTTTAGTAAAGATACGTGCAGAAAGATATGTACTTCATTGTGTTCTGAAGCAGGGTGACTTAATTTAGGGGTTGGGAGATATGGTTAAGAAAGACTTCACAAAGACTGAACAAAGGCATGAGGAAAGAAGTATAAAAGAGGGCAAGCAGGTCAAATTTGTCAATGTAGCAAAAAACAATATAGACATGATTGCAAAGATATTATTGCAGCCTCTTTCTGTTGATCAGACCATCTGAAATTGTATATTAGGGACTCATGTTTTGCCTACTCTTTTGATATCTAGATTCAGGAGCTGCAGAAGAGAAGAATTTGGCACCAGAATTTGATCTTAAGAAGTAGACAGTGTCGTTGATGGGGGCAGGTTAGGATGCTTGAATCCATTTGAAAACCCTTAGCACTAACCTGTGTGGTTCCGGCTGTCAGTGCAGTGGGGGTTCAGAGCAGGGAGCCTACACTGACGGATAGAATGGTTGCAGAAGCATTTCCCACTGAGATAATTGAAGGTTGGTGGTGCCTTTGTAGAATATTGGGAAATAACACCTTCTACAGTGAGAAGTGGAAAATCATATCAAGACCTGTCCAGCCTGGGAAGCCTGCGCGGCAGAGGGTGATGTTTAGCTCTATCCAAAGCTGAGGAGTTAGCATTTAAGGTTTGGACTTGCTGTTGCTGTAGTCCAGACTGCCTTCCTGAGTGAATCTGGGGACTGCTATCTCAGCATGACGTTTTCCTTATCAATGCGGTATGTTGGCAAGAATGTGAACTTAGAGTTCAACAGTCATATGCTGAATCCAAGCTGTGTCTCTCATTAGCTATGTGACCTGGCACAATCTATTCAACCACTTTGAGTTTCAATTTCTTCATCTTTAAACTAGGGATGATAAAGACTTCCCTGGTGGTCCAGTGTTTGCGACTTTGCTTTCCAGTACAGAGAGTGTGGGTTCAATCCCTGATCGGGGAGCTAAGATCCCACATGTCTTGTGGCCAAAAGCCAAAACCTAAAAGAGAAGGAATATTGTAAAAAATCCAATAAAGATTTTTAAAACCTTTATTGGTCCACATCAGAAAAATCTTAAAAAAATAAAGATGATAATATCGAAATTGTTGGACCCAGAGATATTAGAAATCATCTGTAGGAAGTGGCATGGATAGTGCCTGATGTAAAATACAGGTAGCCCATTAAATGTAACCCTTTGAACGAGCTGAGATGTGTGAAGCTACATGTAAGAGAACTTTAACTCAAAGTAACTTATACAATGGAGGAGTTTATTATCTCACATGACCGGAACCTCTAAAGTAGATCAGGCTTTGGGACTGGTAGATTCAGTGCTTCAGTGTCATCATCAAGAACACAACTTTTTGGGACTTCCTTGACTGTCCAATGGTTAAGACTCCATGCTCCTAGTGCAGAGGGCATGAGTTCAATCCCTGGTCAGGGAACTAAGATTCCACATGCCACAAGTCTTTGCCTAAAAAAACACAAAACAAATCAAAAAAGAACACAGCTTCTTACTTTCTCTACCCTACTGTGCTTGCAGCTGCCTTCACTCATAGACTGGTTCCAAAATGATTTCTGAGGTTTAGAGCATCACATCCAGGCACAAATGCCTTGTAGCACAAGAGAGACTTTGTCTTCCTTTGGTCCCCTTAGGAGTGAGTAAGTAAGCCTTCCCCAGAACCCACATCTCCCTTAGCAGCTTCTTCTCATTCTACCGCTTTCCAGGATTGGTTCAAATTCCTGAACCAGGTACTGATGGAATGTATTAGTTAGCTATTGGTGCATAATAAATTATCACCAGACGTAGCAGTTTGCAGTTTGAAAACAAACACCTTTTTCTCACAGATTCTGTGGGTTAGGAATTCAGGAGCAACTTAGTTGGGAGATTCTAGTTTTCAGTCTTTCACGTAGTTTCAGTTACATAAAGGCTGGACTGAGGCTGGAAGAGCTGTGACCAAGATGGCTGTGGGCCGGAGGCTTCATTTATTCTCTTTGAGAACTTCTCCATGGGGCTACTTGAATGTTCCTGCCAGCCGAATCCTTCCAGAGTGAGTGATCCAAGACAGAGAGGTGGAAGCCACAGTGGTTTTGTTGATTTCATCTCAGAAACCACCAACTGTCACTTCTGCCATATTCCATCCATTACAAGTGAACCACTGAGGGCAGTGCAGGGAATCAGGCCCCACCTTTTGAAAGGGGGAGAAGTGTATAAAAAAAATGGTGGACTCGTTTAAAAACTACCAAATGAGTGATGCAGCAGAAATTCCGTATTGTCTGAGAACAGTTTTCTCTGGTCGGGGTGGAGTGCATGATGGGGAACCAACCACAGGTCTGCCATGCTATTACCTTAACTCACATAAAGTGTGTGCATCTCATTTTTCTGGGTGCTGAGGGGCACACGGGATGAGTTAGACGTGGACCCTGGTTATTATGGTACAGAGGGAGTATAAGCTGTGCTGGAGATGACATTACAATACAGAATGCTAGACGGGCCCCAGGAGAGGGAAAAAGTGCTGGAAAGGTGGGTGTACATTGCAGGTGGAAATGGTTTACTTCCATTGCACACTCACAGAGAGACTTCATGGAAGAGATGGGGTTTGAACTGGGCTCCATGGAAAAGGTTAGATGTATTCATTCAGAGATGGGGATTGGGGCTTGGGAAGAACATGAGCATACCAAAGGTGTCAGCTAGCATTAACCTAGCACCTGTGTGTACCACACAGCTTCCCAGGTGGCTCAGTGGTAAAGAATCCACCTGCCAATGCAGGGCTGGGAACATCCCCTGGAGGAGGAAGTGACAACTTACTCCAGTATTCTTGCTTGGGGTTAACCATCTGTCCATAGGGTTAACAGAGGAGCCTGGTGGACTATAGTCCACAGAGTCACAAAGAGTCAGACACAACTGAGCAACAGAACATGGGCATGACGTACCACACACTGTGTATATGCATATATATATATATATATATATATGAAAAGTGAAAGTGTTAGTCGCTCAGTCGTGTCTGACTCTTTGTGACCCCGTGGACTGTGGCCTGCCAGGCTCCCCAGTCCATGGAATTCTCCAGGCAAGAACACTGGAGTGGCACTTTCTCCAGAGGATCATCCCAACCCCAGGAGTTGAACCTGGGTCTCCTGTATGGCAGGTGGATCCTTTATCTTCTGAGCTACCAAGGAATCCTGTGCATGTATATGTGAATATACATGTATATATATAATTATACCCCCTTATAGGACTCCTGGGAGGCAGGCAGTATTATCTCCATTTTACAGATGAAGAAACAAGCTCAGTGACTTTCCTGGTGGTCCAGTGGCTAAAGACTCTGCAATTCCAATGCAGGGAGCCAGAGTTCGATCCCTGGTGGTCAGGGAACTAGAACCCACATGCTGTGCAATTAAGAATCTGCATGCCACAGCTAAGAGCTGGTGCAGCCAAATAAATAATTAAATAAAAATAGACATTTAGGAAAGTGATCTCCCAGAGGACTTGTAGCTAGTAAGAGACCCCACCCAGATGCTTGCCTAAGGGATACTCCTGTTTCAAAGCACTTAGGGGACAGTGTCTTGCCTTAAGAAACCTGGTTAGCTTGTTCAAAGCTATATGATAATGTAGCTAAAAGGAGTAGGTACAGCATAGTGAGTAATCTCTTTACAAAAGAATTTGTCATTTTATTGAACCTTTACTGAAGCGTCTCCCTAATTATGAAGCCCACACCCCATCCAGTACATTGAAAATATGATTCAAAATTTATTAATATTAACTTTGCATACCTCTCCTCCTGGAATTCCTACTCTGCATCATACCTTTTGTAGGCTGGGTTGTTGGAATAATTAGCTTATGAAAAAAAGATCACTTATAACATGGGATGGTCTCATAGAGGAAATGAGGTCTTAAAAATTAAATTCACTTTTTTTTTTTACTGTAAAGGTGGTAAGTTTTATTAAAGTAAAAAAAGTAATTGTTGTTAATTAACACCTGGAACTCCACCCACTCAGATAATCGCTGTGTATGGGAAGTGAGTCAACCGTGGTTACTTTGTCAAGACAGTTTAGTGTCAGGAGGAGGCTGGGAAGGGCTTACAGGAGGCACAGAGAAAACTCCCCTCCCCAACCTGAGACACAGGGAAAGTTAAGGTTGAAGCCACTCCTGTCTCTGGAGCACTGTGGGACCTCCCAGCCCTCTCCCCAGCATCTGCATCTCAGTCTCCAGAATGGCTCTTTGAGGGTCAGAGACAGATGTAAAGAGAATTAGAGGCACAAATGTATGTATGAGTGGACAAAGGTGGCTTAAAACTCAACACTCAGAAAACTAAGATCATGGCATCTGGTCCCATCACTTCATGGCAAATAGATGGGGAAACAGTGGAAACAGTGACAAACTTTATTTTTTGGGGCTCCAAAATCACTGCAGATGGTGACTGCAGCAATGAAATTAAAAGACGCTTGCTCCTTGGAAGAAAAGTTATGACCAACCTAGACAGCATATTAAAAAGCAGAGACATTACTTTACCAACAAAGGTCCGTCTAGTCAAGGCTATGTTTTTTCCAGTAGTCATGTATGGATGTGAGAGCTGGACTATAAAGAAAGCTGAGCACCAAAGAATTGACACTTTTGAACTGTGGTATTAGAGAAGACTCTTGAGAGTCCCTTGGACTGCAAGGAGGTCCAACTAGTCCATCCTAAAGGAGATCAGTCCTGGGTGTTCATTGGAAGGACTGATGCTGAAGTTGAAACTCCAATACTTTGGCCACCTGATGTGAAGAACAGACTCATTGGAAAAGACCCTGATGCTGGGAAAGATTGAAGGCTGGAGGAGAAGGGGACGACAGAGGATGAGATGGTTGGATGGCACCACTGACCCGATGGACATGAGTTTGAGTAGGTTCTGGGAGTTGGTGATGGACAGGGAAGCCAAGAGTCAGACATGACTGAGTGACTGAACTGAACTGAACTGAGTGTGTGTGTCATGGTTTGCTGCTGTTTTGTGCTTATATGTGTGTCGGGTGTGTGGTGTGAATGTGTGTATTTGTGTGCATGTCTGTATTTGTAAGTCTGTGAGTTTGTGTATGAGTTGTGTGTAGGGTTGTGTGTTTGTGTGTGGCGTGTGAGACATACAGTTTGTCTGTGGTATGTGTGTCTGTGTATATGTAGTGGGGATGTGTGTGGTGTGAATGCGTGAGTCTGTGAGTTTGTGTATGAGGCGTGTGTAGGGTTGTGAGTGGGGAGTGTGAGATGTTTGCCCATGTGTGTATGTGTATGTGTGGTCGGTATGTGTGTGATGTGAATGGGTATGTGTGGGTATGTGTGCTGAGTGGGTAGGGTTGTGAGTACGCATGTGTGTGGAGTATGGAGAAAGGACTTCTCTCTCCTTCAGCCCAAATCCTTTGCAGCTGAGAGAGGGGACAGGTTTCTGCCTGGAGCCTTGGGAGAGACAGTCTGCGTCCAGGGACAGAGGAGCCAGTGCCGCCCCTGGGCCGACCCCGCCCTTCTTCTGGAGCCGCCCCCAGGCCCCGCCCCCAGGCCCCGCCCTTCGCTGCGCCTGGTACTGGCTGCGCTGCTCTGTAGGTGGCAGCGTTGTGAGGCTGGTCCCCATCCTTGCATGGGGGGGCGGGGGGTTGGTTTAGCAAACGTCTTTAAGACTTAAGCTTCTTGGAGGAAAAGAAAAAAAAGCACCTTTATCTTTTAAAAGAAAACTCAGCGAGTTTGGTTTTAACAAAACGACAGTTACCTGAGACCCCGGGGACGGAGAGCCGGTTTGGTACCCGGCTGGGCTGCGAGTCACATGTACTGCTTCCACATTTCTATGTTCTTCCTCGCCTTTGAGTGGTGTGCATGAGAACGGCTGAGAAAACACGCTGGACACAGAGAAACTGCTTTAAATCCGGGCACCAGGGGGCAGGACCACCCTCCTTCTTTCTCTTTTCCACTCACTAGCCTTTTCATCCCCTCGATCCACAGTAGGAGCCCCTTTCCTTAGGCAGGCCGGGCACTAGCACCCCAGGCACATAACAGAAGCAGACGTGGTCCCGGCTAACTGGAGGGAGACCCAAGGGAAAAGCACAGTGAACATGCACGCTGAGGGACGTGGTTAAAAATGGGACATGGCACCTTAGGAACTGGACGAGGGGCCAGAAAGCTTCCTGGAGGAGGTGACACTGCGCTTTTAAAGAACCAGTTGGAATTATCTGGGCATGGGAACCTTTGGCAATGTCTAGGAAGACTTTGCAGGACTTTCCAGGTGGTGCTAGTGGTAAAGAACCTGCCTGTCAATGCAGGAGACACTGGTTCAGTCTCTAGACTGGAAAGATCTCCTGGAGATAGGGATGACTACCCACTCCAGTATTCTTGCCTGGAGAACCCCAAGGACAGAGGAGCCTGGTGGGCTACAGTCCATGGGATTGCAAAGAGTTGGACACGACTGAAGCGACTTAGCATGCACGCACAGGAAGACTTTCGGTTGTCAAAACTGGAGGTGGGGAGGAATTGCTACTAATAGCAATTAGTAGGAATTAGGAATTGCCCACTAGACTGTGGGCAGAGGCCAGGGAGGCCGCTAACAGCCCTGCAGTGCACAGACAGCCCTGCACAAGGCAGAATTATCCATCCCCCAGATGACAGTGGTGCTCTAGTCCAGGCAGAGCAGAAAGGAAGCACATTCCAAGGGGTGTGATGGGCCCGAGAGAAGCTGCAGGATGCTGCGCTTGCCTGGAGGGACGGCCAGGGAGGCGGTGAGCTTAGAAAGAGGAGTCGAGACTCCTTGTAAAATATTGAAGACCCTTGAATGCCTGCTAAGGAGTTTAGACCAGGAAGGCCAATAAAGTGGCTTAAGCGGGGGATGCCATGGTGAGGTAAGCTTTTTAGAAAGACTGTGCTGTATGCTGAGAGGCAGGTGAGATGGAGGGGGCCAGGGCTGGACCTGTGGGGGCCAGGGAGTGGGTGCTGTTAACACAGCCAGTGGAGAGGCCATCACCGTGCTTCTATAGAAGGGCTTCGAATCCTGTTAGTTAACTCAGTGTGGTGGAATGTGGTTATATAACAGGGTCGCTTTTATATTTCATGAAGAAAAGCATTGGTGAGATGGGTAGCCAACATTTCTCCTGGCTACTGGTGCCCTTTCATTTAAATTGCCAGTCAGGTCAGCACGTTGCATAATGACATGAGCAATCCACTTTTGCTCACCCGAGCAGAATTTTCCAGGAGCCCAGATTCTGATGCTTGGACTGGTGACGAGGGATGTCTGTGAGCTGATGTGTCGTCAAGGCAAGTGAGTTGTTTTTCCCGCAGTGTGGATCTCTGGGGATCAGAGGCATTTTTTTGTCTGACAAGGTGTCATGAGCCTAACTCTGTCCCCCTCCCAACTGTATGGAGAGTTCCTTAACTCCCAGGACCTTGGAATGTGACCTCACAGCATCTTTACAGAAGTGATCAAGTTCAAACGGGGTTGTCAGGATGGACCCTAATCCAAAATGACTGGAGTTCTTATGAAAAGGGGAAACTTTGAGACAAAGTCAGATTCATACACAAAGAAGATAATGAGGAGACATGTATAATCTTTAAAAAATAGTACAAACTAATATTTTTGTTACTGTTATTGTTTAGTCACTAAGTCATGTCTGATTCTTTTGTGATCCTATGGACTGTAGCCCACCAGGCTCCTCTGTCCTTGGGATTTTCCAGGTAAGAATCTTGGAGTGGGTTGCCCTTTCCTCTTCCAGGGAATCTTTCTAGTCCAGGGATTGAACCCGTGTCTCCTGCATCTCCTGCACTGTCAGGCAGATTCTTTACCGAGCCACCTGGGAAGCCCACTATTATTTTTATTATGGCATAAATGGGAGAGTGTCATCTGTAAGCCAAGGTGATACCTGAGGCTACCAGAAGCTAGGAGAGAGTTGTGGATGAGAGTTTTTAGTCCTAGCTCTCAGAAGGAACCTGCCGACATGGTGACTTTGGGGATATTCACCTCCAGAGCTGTGAGAGAATAAATTCCTGTTGTTTAAGCCACTCGGTCTACGGTCCTTTGCCACATCAGTCCTAGCAATTAATACAGTCAGAATAAACAGGATGATTAAAAAGGGGGAGGGCCTCGTGTATTTCGGAGAGACCCCTTGATCTCAGTAACACAAGTGAGGGGTTATTAGTGGGTGATTTAACAACCTTCAGTCACCACTTGCACCTGAAGCAGGAGGTGGAAAAAATCAAATTGCACAGAAATATGTTGATTATCTAGTGCAGTCATTCTCAAAGTGTGGTCCCCAGACCAGCAGCATCAGCATCATCTGGCAATACAAATTCTTGGGCTTCTACACAGAGAACCGCCCTCTCCCCAAATCAGAAACCATCTGGTGGTCCTGATGGACACTTATATTTGAGAGCCACTGGCTTAGGTTTGGAAGATGGTGGAGAAGTCAGGGTGTGCTTCATGGTGGAGATAATACCCGAGATGTGCCTTGAAGGATGGGTGAGGCTTCAGGCGGGGAGGGACATTTCAGATGGAGCAGAGGCAGGGAGAGGTGGAAGCCTGATGCTTATTTAGGGGAAATGGAGCAATCCGGTTTACCCAGAGGGTAGGGTATCTGTTGGAAGAGGAGTGGGAGAAAAAAGTAAGTACAGACACACAGTGGGAAGTGAGGATGAAGCCAAAGATGTTCTGTTGTGAGGGATTTGAAAGCCAGGATGAGTTTATGCCTAACGGGGAGACCTGGCAGGAATTTCAGGACAGTTACTATAGGATGATGCATCCATGTGTGATTTGTGTGCGTGACACTCAAATTGGCTGAACCTGGTAGGATGCTCCCAGCCAACAAATCACTGAACACTCAACTAGTATTTCTCAGAGTGTGGGCTGCACACTGATGCTTCTTGAGATGACGGAGGGGTCACACCAACACCAGGTTAAACTGACTGAATCACAGAGCCCCTTTGTACTTCTTTTCCAGCTTTCCAGATTATGTCAAGGTAGTCTTAGCTGGAGGTATCATTTCTCCAGCTCTAGCTTTTCTCCATTTTTAACAAAATGTCATAGGACTCTGGTTGAAGATTTTCATCAGACTCCTGTTACTGCTAGAATTCACCAGCATTATTTTGTAATTCATTTGTATTACATTTGTAGTTGACTTTATGTCATGATGAATGGTACTGCTTTTACACTTATAGTGCTACAAATAAAATTATATTTCAAAATAAATTTATTTAAGTGAAGACTAACTTAATTTTTAAAATGTTAAGTTGCTAATAACATAGGTGGCTTGTAGATAAGGCAAAAATCCCAAAGATGATTTTGGAATGATGGAAACTGGGAAAACACCAGTGTAGAATATGCAAAGAAAAGTGCAAGTATTGAGGAAGGGCCTTGTTGTATGTGAGGAGGGTGAGGTCCAAATGTAGGGGTCTTAGGCCTGAATCGGTTTATTCCTCATGAGAACCACTGACAATTTTTTTAGAGTGAACGTGATGTAATATCAGCAGTACATACATGCATTTGTGTATCAGATGTACATTCATGTGTGTCTGTAATTACACAAATATGTGTGAATGTCTCTCTTTGTATTTATATATCTGTATATCTTTCTATATTTACTGATGCATGCTTGTATGTGTCTACGTAAGCCTGTTATATAGTATACATGTATATATATGTCCATTTGTGTCTGTCTACATATGCACATCTGGATGTGTAACTATATGTGTATAAGTATATGCATAATGTGCACATATGCATATATGTGCCTATGTATGTATATACATATAAAAATATATGTGTATATGCATATGGTAGGGGCTTTCCTGATGGCTCAGCAGTAAAGAATCTGCTGCCAATGCAGGCGATGCAGGTTCGATCCCTAGGCTGGGACAATCCTCTGGAGAAGGAAGTGGCAACCCACTTAGGTATTCTTGCCTGGGAAATCCCCTGGACAGAGGAGTCTGGCGTGCTGTAGTCTGTGGGGTCGCAAGAGAGTCAGACACAACTTAGCGACTAGACAACAGCGACAACAGCAACAACATGCATATGGTGTGGATGCTGGGGGCACCTTGAATTTGAAGCTCTTTAAGAATGCCAAGGGCAAAAAAAAAAAAAAACAAAAAGAATGCCAAGGGCAACAAACCTCCTCTACAGGAGTTTTTTTCTGGTTTTCTCACACATGAAGCTATTAAAAGGCAAGTGACTTGTATATGTCCTGACCTTGCCCATTAGCCAGCAAGTTATGATTCTTCTCCCCATTGTCTGGCTCTACCACCTCTGAGCCAGTTTTGCCCCAAGTTGCTAAGCTCCTCTGATTGCCAGTGCCACCTGAAGGCAGAGAGTGATGGGCAGTTGTCTCTGGGAGCAACATGATTTGGTCAGATAGAGTGTGGATCTGCCTGCCCTTTACTCAGCTAATCTCGGCTGCCACGGCCGCCTGGTTTCAGAGGACATCCATCTATGCCAAGGTTCTGGCCCATCCTCAGAGCTCTTCTAGCACATGTTTCTGGCTAGTTGTTGGGCCTGGGGCAAAAGGAAAAAATAAAAAAAAGAGGCAGAGAGGGGGTCCATCTGCCTCTGTCTCCTCTTTGCTCAGTGACCCAGTGAGGTGGGAGGAAGAAGATGCCTCCCGTCGCCTTTCTCACGGTTGGCCGCTGGGCTGGACAGCCTGCAGGAAGTGTCCATCTCAGTGGGCAGTGAGCAGGCGTGGACTCCATGCAGAGAAAACCATGTTGGGAGGAAGGCAGTGAAGAGGCAGATCGTGTGGGGTCTTCAAGTCCACGCCGAGAATTCAGATTTTATTCAGAGAGTGAGACGGGAGGCCATTGGAAGCTTGAGAGCCGGGAAGTGATAGGAACCGAGTGGCAGAAGGAATTGTTGTTGTTCAGACAGTAAATCATGTTTGACTGTGAATTCATGGACTGCAGCACGCCAAGCTTCCCTGTCCTTCACTGTCTCCTGGAGTTTGCTCAAATTCATGTCCATTGAGTCGGTGATGCTGTCTAATCATCTCATCCTCTGTCATCCCCTTCTCCTCTTGTCCCAGTATTTCCCGGTCTTTTCTAATGAGTCAGCTCGTCACATCAGGTGGCCAAAGTAGTGGAGCTTCAGCATCAGTCCATGATGCTTCAGCATCATCCTGAATACAATGAGGATTCAGGGTTGATTTCCTTTAGGATTGACTGGTTTGATCTCCTTTCTGTTCAAGGGACTCTCAAGAGTCTTCTCCAGCACCACAGTTCAAAAGCATCAGTTCTTTGATGCTCAGCCTTCTGTTTATGGTCCAGCTCTCACATATATTCATGACCACTGGAAAAAGCATAACTTTGACTATATGGGCCTTTGTCAACAGTGATGTCTCTGCTTTGTAATATGCTGTCTAGGTTTGTCATAGCTTTCCTGTCAAGGAGCAGAAGGAATAGTTTTCTCTAACTCCAGGTACCCAAACCACCTTCCCAAGTTCAGATGTCTCCTTGGCCTCATGAATGTTAGCATATTTTTATGTTGACAGCCACTGTAGCAGAACCCACCCCAGAGCAGAGCATGAGACAGAAAACCAAACAGGCTGGCTCTGCACTTCCAAGATTCCATGTGTCCCAAGGTATGGCCAAAATAAATAAATTAAATTAAATTAACTAAATAAAACCAAGAGGCTGACTCCGTGCTTACACTGCATGGGGGTGTACTTTTGATTCCCTGGTCTGGGAACTAAGATTCCGTGTGTCCTGAAGTGTGTCAGAATAAATAAATAAAACCAAAGAGGCTTTATTTAAAAAAAGAAATTGGTGACAAATTATAAACTTGTTTATCATCTTTCCCACTAGACTGTAGGTACCTTGACAGCAGCAAGTGTGTTTTGTTCATGGCTATGGCTCTTGAAGCTTAAACAGTATCTGAGATTGTAGATGTCAATAACAGCTTGCTGGGTTAACAGATGATCACCCTGCCCTTAAGTTTCTAAGTAATGTCTCTCAGCCAAAGAGCAGAAATTCAGCCAGGAAAAAGGAGGGGGAAGGCTGGAAGGAAGAGAAAGGTGGGAGAGGCCCTTTTGGAATTCACTGATGGAAAAGCCCAAAGGAAAACACATTTTGTGCTTATGATAGGTTGCAGGTAGAAAGTAATCCACAACCAAAACCTTTCTGTCTGAAAAGGCCAGGTCCTGTGTAGGACTTCTGAGGATGCCTGGATTTCCAGGTGCCAGCTCAGTCACCCACTGTAGGGGAAAGCGCAGGCAGGAGACTGGAACTAATACCTTCTGGGCTTCACACTCAGCTCCCCATGGCTGTGGTGGGGCCTGAGCATGGCAGCGCTGGAGAAAGTAGCAGCCACAGCACTTCAGTGTCTCCCAAGGAGGCAACATCTCGGTTGTGAAGATGCTGCTAATGCAATCA
Organism: Odocoileus virginianus; assembly: GCF_023699985.2. Classification (NCBI taxonomy): domain Eukaryota; kingdom Metazoa; phylum Chordata; class Mammalia; order Artiodactyla; family Cervidae; genus Odocoileus; species Odocoileus virginianus. The sequence goes on along the minus strand of NC_069706.1, from coordinate 8,457,693 downwards.
CATCAGCGTCTGAAGCAGAGAAGGGGGACGGAAACCCAGAATGCATGTGTCTGCCATATTTTCTGCCAGAACTTACAGTAATATTGAGTGACAAAAGAAACCCCATTATACAATATTTAATGGTTAAAAAATTTCAGCTAAGAGTGTGAAGATGACTTGGAAAGTGTCTGGAATGGTTTCCTCATGTCCGGCATAGGACCTTGCCCACCATCCGTTTCCACCTCCAGCAGTAAATTCCTAGGACCCTGCAGCCTCTGTGGAATTTCTGTTTTCACTGGCTGCCTTATGCAAAAAGCCACTGCATGAACAAGGCAGGCCCCCTTTTAATCTCAGCTGAGGTGAGACATACGCTTCACCCCCCAAATAGATGTTGGGGCATTAACTTACAAGTGCTACATCGGGTTTTTCTATTTAATGTTTTATTCAGCATTTCTGTCCTCTTTTTAAAATGCTGTTTTTCATTTGAATCTACAAGACGGCAGCCTTTGGGAAGATGTGTGATTAGGCTGGGAAATGTCCCCTTTGGGGACTCCCCCTTCTGATTTTCCACCAACAGTGAAGCCTGGGGCCTGGATTCATGACCCGCTTAGGCTTCGGGGAAGGAAGATGGGGTTGGGCCTGGGAGACCCCTTCCGGTGTGTACAGGATGATCAGGGGACCAGTGAGGACTGTTTGTGATCGCTCCTCTCCTCTCCTCTCCTCTCCTCTCCCCAACGTTAGTTGATTAACATTAGCTACCATGACAGATAACTCAACCACCCTCAGTTTCAACGGGTTTGCCAAACTATACATCAGGGCCGTCTGTTTTATTTGTAAATAAAGTTTTATTGGAACACAGCTATATTCATTCGTTTACAGATTGCCAAAGGAAGCTTTCATACTACAAGGGCAGAGTTGGGTCGCTGTGACAGAGACTGTATGAACTGTAAAACTGAACATATTTGCTGTCTAGCTCCTTATACAAAAAAGTTTGCTGATCTTTGACTTCCTAGTAAAGCTCATTTCTCACTCAGGCAATGGTCCAGTGCAGGTCAGAAAGTGTGTGTGTTTTTTTTTTTATGGGGCAATGAAAGACCCAGTTCCTACCATCTGTGGCTCTGTCATCCTCCACAGTTTTCCAAGGTCAGCCAGAGGAGGGGGAGGTGGGAAGATGAGGAGAAGATGGCTCACCTCTTAAAAAATACTGGCTCATGTCCTATTGGTTAGCACTAGTCATGTGACCATCTGGGACATGCAACAGGCATGCTGGGAAATGTAGTCCCTGGCTAGGCAGCTACCTCCCATAGTAACAGCACCCCACACTATTTACCTAAAGGGAAGCACACATTTTGGACAGATAGCCTTCATCTCTTTTCCCTCTTTGTTGGATACCTATCTTTGAATTGTCATTCTGCCACTTATTGACTGTGAAACTTTGGGGGATTCAGTTAAAGACCGACAATGTGGGTGCCTCAGTTTTCTCATCTCAGAAGTGGGTATAACCATCGCGCCTACCTACCTCACAAAGTTGTTGTGAAGAGTGAGTGATGCTATATGCTGTTGTCCATAGAACATGTGTGGCATGGGGCATTTAGAGAATAAGTGCCAGTCGCCAGTGATGATGATGGCTTTCCAGCAACTCCACAGAAAACCAGGAAACCAGCAGCATCCTCTAGTCATAATCTTGAGCCACCTGGGCTTCTGTGGGGGGAGCTGAGTGTATGTGAAAAGGGATGCTTCCTAGAGAGATGTGTCCAGGCCTAGGCCATGGGGACAGACAGAAGGTGGAAGGGTCCTCTCATCAGGGCACAGAATGCCTGGGAAGAAGGAGAAGAGAGGAAGCAGAGAGCTTGGTTCACAGGTGCATCAGCATCTCTGGCTCCTTTATAAGAGACAGCATCCCTGGCTTGTCTGAATGGGAAGACGCAGAAGCAGTGGGCCAGCCCCCCCCAGAACTTAAATACTTCCGGTAGCATACCACAAGAGCCCCTTCTGTCTCACCAGGTACCCCTTTCACCACAGAAGACAAAACATTCTACTGATACTTGAGCAACCGGTTGGTGGTAAGGATTTATCATTCCACTTCACAGATGGCAAGATGGAATCACTGACAGACACGGCAGCCTTACACAGCTGGTTAGTGCAGGCCAAGCCAGGCTCCTACCCTGCTCTTGGGATCATAGAGGTTGTTACCAAGACAAGCCAAGACAAACATTCCTTGGAGAGGAAGCTCATTACATTTCTAACACTGATATTCGAATCCTGGTATTCTTGCCAGCTAAACTGCTAAACTTTGCTGTGAGGTCATAGACGAGTCCCTTCTCCCTGTGTCTCAGTTTTCTCATCTGTGATATGGACAGCTTCTTTTTAAGGCCCCTTACACCTTCATGCCTATGTCTTGGGTTGGGGGGGGGGAGCTGTTAATGACTCATTCTTTCATGCAACAAATAATATTTGAGAGACTTCTATAGGCTGTGAATGCTGTGGATATACAGCAGCCGACAAAACAGGCAAAACCCTCTGTCTTCTTTGTGGCGACAATGCAGTGTGTGTGTGAAGCTGGGAGACAAAGTATGAAACGTGTCAGCTGGTGATAAACACTAGGGAAACAATGGAGCAGGGAAGGGCGGAAGAGGGGCTGGGGTGGTGGCGGAATGGGGATTCAGTTTTAAGGAGAGCCATCAGAGGGCTGTGCCGAGAAGGAGCTGTTTGAGAACAGACAGCGCCTGTAGGAGAGGGTGTAATTCTTGCCACGAAAGTGAGGGAATGGCATGTTCAAAGGCCCGGAGGTTCCTCCAGCTGATACGAAGAATCTGAAAGCACCTGCTTTCACAGTTCCCCATTTTTTTTTTTTTTTTTTGGTGGGTGGAGGGAAGAGAAAGAAAAGTAGGTGTGGTTCTTGTTTGACCTGCCTCTAATTGAGCGGAGTTGGTGATTTTCCCTGGGGTCGTTGTTTAAGAGCTGTCAAGGCCCATGTCTGCTGGGGTGCTCTGCTCTCCACGTTCTCTGTAGCTCCTCCTGGCTTGCCTATGCGGCTGCGAGGGGCATCTCCAGCTTCTTCGGCTGATACACAGGGACAGTCAGAGATCGGTCCTAATGCCATTCTTGGATCAGGGGGCAAAGTGATCTGAAAATTGTATTTTGGAAGGTTTTTGTTTTTTCGTCCCCAAATCTTTTGTGTACATTGCATGGACTTCCCTGATGGCTCAGCAGTAAAGAATCCACCTGTAATGTAGGAGAATTTGGGTTCAATTCCTGTGTTGGGAAGATCCCCTGAAGAAGGAACTGGCAATGCACTCCAGTATTCTTGCCTGAGAAATCCCAGGGACAGAGGAGCCTGGTGGGCTGCAATCCATGGGGTCACAAAAGAGTCAGACATGACCGAGCGGACTAAGCACACACACTGCATCAACCACATTGAAATGCAGAGAAAAAGAGACACCACCCAAATAACAATAATAAATAATAATAGCAATATATAGCTTCCTGTCCATGGTGGATAGTGCCTCGAGGATTTTATTTTTTGACATTTTGTTACTTCTGTCATGCTGACAAGGTGCAGAAAGCTGAAGTGACTCGCTCCATGTCATTCACATAGTGAGAACCTAGGTCTGGATTTGAACCCTGCTCTCAATCACTAAGCAGTCCTGTATCCTGCCACTGAGTGGGAGGATTCTGGAGGTCTTCTTTGCATCCTTCTGCCTTTGTGTGTTTTTTTCTGTGGTGAGCATACAGAGCTTCTATAACCAGGAAGAAGGTTGGACTGAAAAACAGAAAACGTGGAGCCAGACAGTGCCATGTGAGTCGGAGAGGCTGCCGGGGTTGACTCCAGGACTTGGCCGCCAGCTTGCTTTGCCTCACTTGCTTAAGCCATTTGCCCCCCTTTCTCCTCTGGAGGAAACTTCCACTGCCTCGGATTCATAACGTCATTGCAACTCTGTCCAAAGCTTTGTCTACAAGTCTCCAGGGTTTGCAGCAAGATTCCTCTGAAGCAAGGCTGTATCTTCCTCCATGAACCTTGGCATCCCCTAGCCTGCCTCTCACCCCAGGGGAAGCACTGGGGGCGGGATGGCTCTTGTCAGTACCCTTGGGTGGACCCTGCCCAAGAGGCTGCTCTTGTGAGTTTGTTTTCCCTCCTGGGGCAGATTGTTTTCCTGGAGTCAAATTAGAAGGTTCGCTGGCCTCCTTACTTTAACACATTCCAGGAGTCCTGCTGCTTCCCCAATCTGGCAAGTTTGAGACATAACACCTTTCTTTAAACCCTGGAGTCATGAGTTTCCCATAAACATGAAAGTTTTATGATTCAGCTGTACCACTAATAATTGCGTTTCCTTCTTAGTCCATCTAACCTCTGTGTGTCTCTCAATTTCCTCCTCTACTCTTGCCCCTTCTCCCCTCCCTCTCCTCTCCATTTCCTTCCATTCTCTCTCTATTCCTTTCTTCTCTTCATTTCATCTTCCTCCTCTCTGATCCTTCTCCAGCCACATCCCTCAGCCACCCCAGCCTTTCTCTGCTTCAACCGTCTCATTCACTCTTGGATTATTTTGTGGGAAATTGTGCTTGAATGAAAAGCTCATTTCATTTCTTCAGAAAATGATCAACCAACCAACAACCAAATAGCTATTCTGTGTCCATAGGTGGTCTCTCAAGTCGCTCAACTTCCTTGACATAAAATCCTTGCGGAGCCGGGGGCGAGCTTTTGTGCCTGCCTTCAGCGAGTGAGGAGTAGGGGGTTATGCTTGAACGTGGGTCTTTCGACTTATGTTTGGCACTCTCGTCTAGATACACTGTGTGGCTTCAGTGAGACTGCAGAACAAGAGTCTGAAGGCCAGGCCCCATGGGCTATGGTGTAATCTACAACAGGCAACACGAGGCAGAGACGAGGCAGTAAGGACATGGGCTGTCTGAGTCCGAAACACATCTTTGCCTAGACCTGTGTATGGCATCGATCAAGTCTTCATAAGAGTCTAGCATGAGCCACAAATCCGATGAATGGACAGGTATCTGATGGGAATCTGATGGGCTTAATGTGAGCACTTGTCTGTCCTGGGGAGAATCTGGATGCCGTAGTAGTTGAGAGCAAGTCTTTGGGTTCTAATTCTGGTCCTGACGACCAGCCATCTAACCTTGGATGAGTCATTTAACCTCTCTGGGCCCTAACTTCCTCTTCTGAACAATGGACACCATGACAGCTTCACATGTAGATTAAATGGTGCAATATGCAAAGTTCCTGGCATAGACCCCATGTTTAATAAACATTTCTCATCAGTCTTTTTCACTGTTTGGAGATCTCATTTTCTTTGTATGTAAAATGTTACCAGTGCCCACCTCCCAGGGCGGTTGAAAGATTAACTGAGACACCGTATGTTGATGACTTCTTTGGAGGGACTATGAAAATGAGTGGGTCTGTTATCACTCATATTATTTGTGTCTGCAGGTACAATTAGCAAGACAAAAAATGCCCATTTGTATCCACATACACTGAAAACTTTCATCTCATAAGAAGTCATTGAACCAGGACATAGGGAAATACCAGAATGCTCTTTCTGGACCTTTAATTCCACCATACCTATTTCTTTCATCAATAGTTATTGAGAAGTTCTCAGTTCTCACCATCAGTTGCAATAGTAGAAAAATAGACTCATGTTGGTGTTCAGATCCTGGTCTGCCGCCTGACTGGTTTTAAAATTTGTGCCATATTTCTAAGTAAATCTCAGCCTAAGTTTCTCATCTATAAAGCTGTAATCATAATACTGATTTTGAAGAGTCATTCTGAAAACTGTACGTGTATGCACCCAGATATATACAAGACATAGGTACTATAGGAAATCACCAGTAGATCATGTGCTATCTGTCCAGTATATTCTACTTGGCTTCTCCTGGTGCTTATAGAGCCAGTGCCTTAATTGGCTCAATTATTCCAGATTTGGAAATACCTTGTTCTCTAGCTTTGAAATGCAACTGGAATACCAGGAGCAGCTGGTGGTCATCATTTTGTTTGTTTACGAATTGGTATACGGTTAGCCTGGGAGAACTCAGTTGGAATCTACCTCCTCAGCGTCTGCAGTGGATTGCTGAGGTGAGAATCCTGGTTCTCCTCTTACCGGCTGCTGAGATATTGGGCCAGCTTTTTGGATTTCACTTTCCTCTTCTGTAAAATGGGGATAATAATAGATCTACCCTTAGAGGGTGATCCAGAGGGGCTTCTAGGAGGGCAGGGCCTACATAAAATAGGTGTTCAATATTGTTTTAAGGAGTGTCTTCACTTGCCTCTTGGTGTACCTCCTCCACAAGATTAGGCTCAGTGAGGGCTAGCTCCATCACCTATGACAGTGCCTGAAATGTGGTAGGTGCTCAGTAAATATGCGTTGAATGGATCCATGCTGGATCCATCTGTTGATGTCATCCGTCTTTCAGTGCCTAACGTACCTGAGAGCTGGGAAGGCACAGGTTTCTTAGAGGAAACCTGGTCTCCCTTCTCCCACCCACTCAGTGTCTGGTCCCCAGAGTCCTTGGGAATGCTTCTCTGGGGATTCTGGCAACCACCTGCCCCTTGGAAGGACTTCTCCCAGAGCTGGACCCACTGAATCACAGCCAGTTAAGACTGATTAGTTGTTAACAGGTCTGAAGCTGCTTGGTGAGCGGTTTAGCATGGTGCTCAGAGGTAAGTGGGAGAAACCCATGGGATGTAGTGACATCGTACATGTCATGTACGGTTTTCATGAAGGCTCTTCAATGTCAGTATTATGATTTTCAGCTTTATAGATGTGAAACTAAGGCTGAGATTTGCTTAGACATTTTCACAGATCTTAAAACCAGGTTTCAGAAGGGAAGGGGCCTGACTGAGACCCAGCACAGCTCAGTGACGTGTCCAGATTCTGCACCCGTGGCCCTCTATGCTGGGGCTGACACAGGTCGGATCCCTACTACACCTGGCAGGAAAGTAGCAAAGATAATGATGGTGATTATGAGAGGAAAATAATGCTATTCATTGAATGCTTAATAGGGGCCAAGCACTATGCCTGGTGCTTTATATGTACTTAATTTTATTTCATCCTTACAGCATCATGGGTTACACTGTAATTATTTACCCTCATTTTGCAACTGAGTATTGAAATCCTTCATTCATTGACCTTATCTCAAATAGCTAGTGAGCACACTTGATTTCTTGGCTCCAGAGTCCACGTTCTCCTTGGCTGTTCAGAAACTCAGTAGTTAAAACTCTAATCTCACATTATCTACTGTGTGCCCCATGCATTAACCTCCTACTTCGTACTGTAATCATAGTATGCAGACCTTCAGTTTTGTATTTATTGATTTATCTACACCATGAAAGGTGTTTTCTACATAATAGTTTTCTGGACTCGCTGGAAAAGTAGTGCAGGGCAGGTATGAGGATTCCCATTTTCCAGATGAGGAAACTGAGCCCAAAGAGCTACAGTGAGCATGGAGGTGCATGCAGGGAATGAAGGATAGAAGCCGGTCTTGATGGACAGTCATCTGACTTCAAGGTTGGTCCTGCTTCCCTATACCAGTGCTTCTAAAAGCAACATTGATGATAGGATCCACTTCTTAAAAAGTTATTGAGTTTTTATTGTCAGATACTTTTGTAAAATACAATAAAAAATAGCTACTGGGCAAATGATCTTACACTTGCTATAAGTGTGTCTAGACATTTAACTCTCAATTTCTGTTGCTCTTGTCCTGAAACCATAACAGCCAGGTCCACGGACCGCCCTCTGAGTTGCTAGCATTCCTTGAGACCCACACACTGCTTCTCCACTACATCCTCTTTCTCTTGCCCTGCATCTCCCACCCCTGCACATACATTGCATCACCAGAAAGTGAAAGTTGCTCAGTCGTGTCCTACTCTCTGTGACCCCGTGGGCTGTAGCCCACCAGGCTCCTCTGTCCATGGGATTCTCTAGGCCAGAATACTGGAGTGGGTAGCTGTTCCCTTCTCCAGGGAGTCTTCCCAATCCAGGGATCAAACCCAGGTCTCCCGCATTGCAGATGGATTCTTTTACTGCCTGAGCCACCAGGGGAGCCCGCATCACCAAAAGGTTGTCTCAATTAATTGTTCTGAGATGGAACCTGAGCATCTGAATTTTCCAAAAGGACCCTACATGGTGCTCATATGTAGCCAAGGTTGAATGTCTGTGTCCATTATTTCACTTGCATCTGTCCTTTAAAGGATTCAAGTGGGATGATGATTTCTTATCTTTTTCGTTTCTTACGGATGAAGAGCTGAAGGTCAGAGAGACGGGGTTCACCACGGAGCCAGATATAGTACTCGTGTCTGCAGTTCTAGCTCAGGGCTCTTTTTGCTCTTCTGGTACCCTCGAGAAAGCCCCTTCCTTTCTACAAGACCCTGATTCAGTGGAAGTCCTCAGTCACTCCCTAGCTGGATGGAAAGGAACGAGGAGGTTGGTATCTGGGCAGGAAGGAAAGGTCGGAGCAGCCCCTGGAGGCTGAAGCTGCCTCTGAAATTGCAGGGACCTGTGTGCATACATCCTCTATGACTGGCGAAGAAACAGGGCTTGGACCAACCAGCCTCCTAAGGGCTTTGTGATTCCAACAATCCTGAGCTCAGTGGCCTGACTGGCATGAGTCTGCTTCTCTCTTTTCCTCTTTATTTACAAAGCTACCACCAATGTGTAGAAAAATACAGAGAGCTGTTTTACAACACCGCTCAGCCTATGTCCTAAGACTGAATGTTTACCCAAGTTTCTGGCCTAAAGTGGAGTCTATTAAAAAGTTGGCCAAGATTAGAGACTAAATGTTCGGAACCAGCTACCCCTGGGGAAAAGTGCTTTCAGATCGTGAGCCCAGGGCTTCAGAGGCTTTTCATTTCTGTGGGATAATTTCTCCTTCAGCCTGGAAGTCGCTGTGGGGTGAATCCAGGAGCCACTACTTCTGATGTCTGTGGTTCTGAATCCTTTCTGGCCTGTGGGCTGAAGCTGTGGTTGTTGTTCAGTTCCTCAGTTGTGTCTGACTCTTTGTGGCCCCAAGGGCTGCAGCACGCCAGGCTTCCTTGTCCTTCACTATCTCCCGGAGTTTGCTCAGACTCATGTCCATTGAGTCAGTGATGCTATCTAACCATCTCATCCTCTGTCGTCCCCTTCTCCTCCTGCCCTCAATCTTTCCCAGCTTCAGCGTCTTTTCCAATGAGCTCTTCACATCAGGTGGCCAAAGAATTAGAGTTTCAGCTTCAGCATCAGTCCTTCCAAAGAACATTCAGGACTGATTTCCTTTAGGATGGACTGGCTGGATCTCCTTGCAATCCAAGGGACTCTCAAGAGTCTTCTCCAACACTACAGTTCATAAGCATCAATTCTTTGGTGCTCAGCTTTCTTTATAGTCCAACTCTCACATCCGTACATGACTCCTGGAAAAACCATAGCTTTGACTAGAGGGACCTTGTTGGTAAAGTAATGTCTCTGCTTTTTAACATGTTGTCTAGGTTTGTCATAGCTTTTCTTCCAAGGAGCAAGCGTCTTTAAATTTCATGGCTGTATTCACCGTCCATAGTGATTTTGGAGCCTGAGAAAATAAAATTTGTCACTTCTATCACTTTTTCTGCATCTACCCAGGAGCCAGCACTCCTGATGCTTGTGGTTCTGAATCCTTTCTGACCTGGGCTGAAGCTAACCTGGCTGCAATCTCAGAAAAAAAATTTGCTGAACAAATGAGTAGCAAAAAAGGAAACTGGGGCATGGGGTGGGGGTGGTTTAATTCACTTGAGAGCAAATTGTTTTCCTGCTTTGGGTGGATAAATTGTTTATATGCAAATAATACTAATTAGAAATGCCTTTTATCTTTACATTAAAGTGTGCCCACGGATTTCTGCTTAGAAGCACTGTTTTCGCTTTCCTCTTTGAAATGCTTTGGAGAGTTTGCCATTTTCTCTCTGCCATCCTTTTGACAATACCTACCATTTGTTGTGCTCCTGCCATATACCAGACTGTGATGGATGCTTTACATGCATGATCTAATTCTAATCCTTACAACCTAATAATAATAATAATTGTGACAGCAATGATTATAAAATGATAATAAACAATAAATCTCATGCATCGAACACTTGCACACGCCAGGCATTGTGCTGAATGCTTGCTTTAACTGCCCCATCTCATTTTATTCTTACACCTGCCATGCAGGAAAGGACTGTTTGTCTGCCCATTTTACCAGTAACATATCAGCAGTGGGAGTGAGTCTCCCTTTTTTTTTATTGTTGGGGCAACTGAGCCACAGATCTGGCAGTTTGTTCAAGATCACAAGCTGAAGTTGGGATCTGAGTTTCTCAGAGATCCCTGTTTCCATGAACTTATCAGAGAATGGATCATCTCACTGTTGGACATCTCAGTCGTGTCCGACTGTTTTGTGCCCACATAGACTATGTAGCCCGCCAGGTTCTTCTGTCCATGGGATTTTCCAGGCAAGAATACTGAAGTGGGTTGCAGTTTCCTCCTTCAAGGGATCTTCCTGACCCAGGGATCGAACCCACATCTCCCACATTGACAGGCAAGTTCTTTACCACTGAGCCACCAGGGAGGCCCCTCCTCTCATTGAAAGTGAAAGTCGCTCAGTCGTGTCCAACTCTTTGTGACCCCATGGACTATACAGTTCATGGAATTCTCCAGGCCAGAATGCTGGAGTGGGTAGCCTTTCCCTTCTCCAGGGGATCTTCCCAACCCAGGGACCGAACCCAGGTCTCCCACATTGCAGGCGGATTCTTTACCAGCTGAACTATCAGGGAAGCCCAGATTTAGGGCATCATCTAAATCATAGCTTTAAACTATGTTTTAAAAACATAGTTTCTTTTTTTTTTTTCAATTTGCAAGAGGGATTTTATTTTTTTTTCATTTATTTTTATTAGTTGGAGGCTAATTACTTTACAAAAACATAGTTTCTTAAAAATAGATTTTTTTTTTTAGGGCTTAGAGGGATTTGCAGAGTACATCATGAGAAACGCTGGGCTGGAAGAAGCACAAGCTGGAATCAAGATTGCCGGGAGAAATAACAATAACCTCAGATATGCAGATGACACCACCCTTATGGCAGAAAGTGAAGAGGAACTAAAAAGCCTCTTGATGAAAGTGAAGGAAAAGACTGAAAAAGTTGGCTTAAAGCTCAACATTCAGAAAACTAAGATCATGGCATCTGGTCCCATCACTTCATGGCAAATAGATGGGGAAACAATGTCAGATTTTTTTTGCGGGGGGAGGGGCTCCAAAATCACTGCAGATGGTGATTGCAGCCATGAAATTAAAAGACGCTTACTCCTTAGAGGGAAAGTTATGACCAACCTGGATAGCATATTTAAAAGCAGAGACATTACTTTACCAACAAAGGTCTAGTCAAGGCTATGGTTTTTCCAGTGGTCATGTGTGGATGTGAGAGTTGGACGGATGGTGAAGAAATCTGAGTGCCAAAGAATTGATGCTTTTGAACTGTGGTTTTGGAGAAGACTCTTGAGAGTCCCTTGGACTGCAAGGAGATCCAACCAGTCCATCCTAAAGGAGATCAGTCCTGGGCATTCATTGGAAGGACTGATGCTGAAGCTGAAACTCCAATACTTTGGCCACTTCATGTAAAGAGTTGACTCATTGGAAAAGACCCTAATGCTGGGAAGGATTAGGGGCAGGAGGAGAAGGGGACGACAGAGGATGAGATGGCTGGATGGCATCACCAACTTGATGGACATGGGTTTTGGTAGACTCTGGGTGTTGATGATGGACAGGGAGGCCTGGTGTGCTGCGATTCATGGAGTCGCAAAGAGTTGAACACAACTGAGCAACTGAACTGAACTTAACTGAGAGGGATTTGTGGGGATAAAAAGAGCGATCTGAGCCACGGTTTAGTCCATAATCATTGAACGCAACCCCAGCCTGTGCTGAGACAGAGAGTTTAGAGCTGTATCCCTGGGTTTATCCTCATTCATGAAAATCAGAATCTCCAAAGTGTGGGTGCCTCTGAGTCTGGGATCTGGGCAGTCAGAGCAGCCTTGCAATTTCCTTCCTGCTCACCTTCACAGTACAGCGTGGGGCTGGCTGTGCTGTATCCGGGTGAAGGTGAGGGCAGGCCAGCTAAGCCAGAGCCAGGACAGCTGCCTCCCTAGTCCAGATCCCCACATGCAGCCTCAGCACTAGCTGGATCGGAGGCCCCCCATTCCTTCTGTGAAAGTGTCTCCCAGCTGGGCAAGCTGAATAGCCTCCAGGACGTCTCTCCTGTCTGCAGGTAGGTCAGCCTGCCGAGCAGAGCTGAGACCTGGACCACCACCATGCAGGCTTCGTAGGTGAGCTTTCCTCCAGGGGCTGGAAGGTATGTCAGCTGTGATGGGACTGCTCCCCGGTGCTGCCTTCTGGCGCTACATCCTCAACCCCCCCTTCTTCTCTTCCAACTCTTCCTAGTAACACCAGCCTCCATTTCTCTCCTCTTCATTGGAATTCTCGTAGCACCCACCAGTGTTTCACTTATTAGGTATTTATCGTCTCCTGTTTTATGGTTTTGTATTTGAAGTGGCCCACATGTTTTGCTTTGCCTCTCAAGCTGTACTAAGTGCCTCCTGATCAAGCCTCCTTTTAACAATTCTTCTCTTTAAAATTGTCATCTTAACCCTTATCTCTAGTTATAAACAAGGCACATACTCATAAAAAATTTGAAAGAATGCATCAGAGTCAGGACTCGGTGACCTAGTAAGGCACTGGCTTTGACAGAATTCAAAGGGGGGTGGTGCCAAAAACTGTTATCAAGATAGATGCTGCTTTAATGCAATACTTAGAAGGACAGAAATTAATGTACAGAATTCTATGATGAACAAAATATTGAACTTTTAAATAAAAAGAAGATCCGACAGGACCAGGACTCGGTACCAACCAGGTGGATTGGAAGACCCTGTCTTTATTTCACACCCTGTAGGGTCACAGGATGTGACCTGTGACCAGGTCACACCCTGTCTTTATTTCAAATTCTGGTATTTCTTTCATCCTGGATTTTTCTTACATTTATTTTGATTTGTAAAAGTGTGGCATTCAACTCCTCTTTATTGCGAATTCTTTTGACACCTTCTTAAATTTGCTACCCATAGCAAACTTCTCATTCACTTTGCCCCGGTCCTGGCCCTGGTAATAATTAATGACCAATGTTTGTTGAGCACTCACTGGGTTCCAGCCTTGTTCTCATGCTTTTTAAAAAATATATTTTTAATTTAATTTTTAAAATTTAATTAATTTATTTTTAGTTGAAGGATAATTGCTTTATAATATTGTATTTGTTTCTACCAAACATCAGCATGAATCAGCCATAGGTTTACCTATGTCCTCTCCCAGTTGAATGTCCCCGCTTCCCACCCCTCTAGGTTGTCACCGAGCCCTGGTTTGGGTTCCCTGAGTCAGGAAGCAGTTTCCTCATTGGCTGTCTATTTTACATATGGTAATGTAACTTTTAAAATTTATTTATTTGACTTCAGGTCTTAGTTGGGACATGTGGGGTCTTCAGTCTTTGACATGGCGTGCGGGTTCTTTACTTGGGGCATGTGGTATCTAGTTCCCTAACCAGGGATTGAACCTGCATCCCCTGCTTTGGGAGTGAGGCGTCTTAGCCACTGGACCACCAGGGAAGTCCCCTCGTTTTCATGCCTTTTATGTGTCCTGTCCGCACAGCAACTGCATGAACTAGAAATGGATATTGTTCACATTTCTCAGAGTAGTTTTCATAACTTTCTACTCATGCAGCTTGAAAGGGGCCAAACCAAGATGCTGACCTAGGCTTTTTGGCTCTAGACCATCCACTGGGGTGACCACACTCTGTGCAGAAGTAATTTCCAGTCTTGCCTTCAATCATTGTCTTCCCCAGGTAGCCTTCTCTGACCGCCAGACTCATCAGCTGCCCCATGACGACACCATTACAGCATTATTTACTTGTTTGTCTTCCTCCCTGGCCTCTTAAAAAGAGCCATTTCTTCATTTTCCCATGGTTATCTTGTGGCCTAAAGAGGGGAGGTTCACCCTCTGCTTTGGGCTCATGATGGGCTCTGGACTCAACCTCATTTGCCCCTGTAAAAATACCTCTGAGAGGATAGAAAGAGGCACCTTATCTCTTCCTTGGTAAACACAGCTATTCCCAGCTTTTGTGTTCATCCATCACGGCCCATTAAGCAGCAGTGGCCTGGGGCCATTTTCCGTTATGACGGATGACATTTGAAGAATCAGCAGAGGAGGTATGTATGGAAGGCTTGTCCCACAGGCCAGCTCCATCCTGCCCAGCCTGTGTGAGGCACCATGGCAGGGTCAGGGGCGGTTCAGGTCGAGTCAGAGATGCAGAAGCCCCCACTGCCCCTTGCAGGGGAGCAACATCATCACTGAAAGTAGGAGAGGAGCTATTGCAACCCTGCAACCAACTAAACACCCAGCCTCTCAGTTATCCGTTCGTCTCAGAGTCACTATGCCAGACTCTTTGGCCCCAGAAGGATCAGGGAAGGCAGGGCTCGCTGCCTTCATCAGGCGCATGATTTGTTGAGTGCCATCTGCGTTGTACACAGAAATGGGCTTATGGTGGTGTTGCAGAAACCAAGCACCACACTTGGAGAGCCAGAGAACTCAGGTTTATTATACCCGCAGGCCCAGAGGAGTTAACCCTCCAAGCTCTGAGTCCTGAACAAAGGGTTACAGTTTTTATACACAGACAGGCATGATTAAGTGGGTTTGTGGGTTTGCAGGGGCTGGGCGGTTGCAAAGAGCAGAAGGGTGAGTGAGATAAGCTCCAGTTCCTAGTATTGAGAGTCCCCACTTTCTGAGACCTACATGATCTAGACTTTGCAAGGAGCAAGCTGAGTTACAAAGGCAGAAGGAGCAGGAGGTTATATAAAAATTTTACCATTTCCTCTTCTCTTGGAGCACAGCAGCAGCCCCTTACAAACACTGGATGCAGTGCGTCCGTGGAGGAAGCGTCCTGTGCTTCCCAGTGCAGGAAGTGGGGTCTGAACCTGACCTGTCCACGCTCTGTGCTGAGGGTTGCCTGGGGTGAGGGAGGGAACACTCACTGTGAGAAGCCCACAGTCCAGTTGAGAATTGAGCAACTTTCTAATATCCAAGGTGCCTGTTCCCTGCCCCATCATAGGCTGGGTTAGGTGCCCCATGACCCTCGCCAGCTCTCTTTGCTCAGGGCAAGCCCTCCGTGTTATTGAATGAGGGTCTGCCATCCGTCCGTGGGGGTTGCAAACAGACTGAGTGACTAACAGTGCTGCCTGGGGTGCTCATTTCCTGCCCCGACCATGAGTTTTCTCAGAGCAGAGACTGAGTTGTTTTACCTCCTGTCCCTGCAGTTGCTGTGGGCCTGGTAAATAGTACCTGCTCAGTAAATGTTTGTTGAAGGAATGTGGTGAACGGATGATTGAGCAGCTGAAAACGCTTGGGAGTAAGCTTATGCTGCAATGTTAGGTGCATGCAAATTAATCTAGAGCAAACTGCATATGTAAGGGCAAAGTGACTTTCCAGATATAAGTATACTCAAAATTTGAAGTGCTTTCAGCATCAGCAGGAAGTCTTTTTTTTTCTTTTTTTGCTTAAGTAAGCTAGTCATTGTGTCACTATTAATTTGAAGTAAGTCATCTTAGAAGCAGTCTCTGGTGGTATGCCACAGGTCCTTATACTTGGGTCTGTTTTATAAACACTGTGGGTCTTTTGGGTCTGTGTCTTCCTCTCCATCTTCCCTCCTATGTTTTATAAGACTCCAGTTATTTCTCATTTGGGCCATTATAACAACCTTCTAAATGCCCTCTTACCCTTCTATCCATCCGTCTTTCCATAGATGCTAGGAAAAAAAAAACACCTTTTTTTCTGAAATGCAAAAGTCATGTTCCTATTAATAAGCCATTACTTGTGGATAAAATCCGTGTCATTTCACCTCTTGCCTAAGTCCCTCCATTCATAGCTTTTCAGGCTTGCCTCTCTTCACTTTCACCTGTGTTTCAACCACTTAAAATACTTGTCACTTCCTGAGACACCTCCATGCATTTGTAATGATTTTCTATTTGTCTGGGGCTCCTATTCCATTCTCCCCTGTTAGCCCCTGCTGTTCCCGCAGAACCCAGCTTAGTGCTAATAATAGCACTTAGTTACCCGGTCATCTATTTATGTCTCTGTCCTTCTTACTTGGTTCTGAGGTCAGGGGTCATGCTTTCTTCATCTATTTATCTTCAGCTGCCCTTTGGGTTTGGCTCATAGCAGCCGCTCAGGCTGTGTTTGTTGACTGAATGAAGATCCAAGGTTTTCTTAACCAATCAGTAAATGACACAGCTAGGAGGAAGGAACATATAAAGGCGAGTGAAGTCAAGCTTCAAATATGGGTCACCAAACTGGAATGTGGAATAAAGTTGTCACTCAAATGTCACAAGTATTGAAGTCTGGCATTTCATTTACAGAATTTATTCTGCAAGTGCCAGGTTGAAAGGCGGTGTTATTCATCCATGGGAAAAAAGACCAGATGATGTTAGCAGGGTGAAATTTCCATTTGTGTTAATAATAAGGCAGAATAATGACAAGTAAGATGTTCCCACACACTCACTGACCTACCCATTTATTAGCTAGACTAGGTGCCAGGGAGGGTGATGAGCAGACACAGATTTAGGCCCTATTCCCACAGAGTTTATAGTCTGGTGGAGGTCACAGACATTAAATAGCCAGCCATGGTGACTGTGTCTACTTATTAAGAGAGTTACAAAGGAAAAGGACCGTCACTGGAGGAGTTTGATCCAGATTGGCAGCTGGTCAGGGAGGGCTTCTTTTCTTTTTAAAGCTGTTTTATTGATTCATTTATTTTTGGCTGTGCCGGGTCTTCGTTGCTGCAGGCCGGCTTTCCCTAGTTACGGTGAGTCGGGACCACTCTGCTGCGGTGCGTGGGCTTCTCATTGCAGTGGCTCCTCTTGCCGCAGAGCATCGGCTTCAGTGGTTGCAGCTCCCATTCTAGGGTGCAGGCTCAGTAGTTATGGGGCAGGGGCTTCGTTGCCCCCCTCAGCACATGGGATCTTCCCAGACCAGGGATCGAACCTGTGTTCCCTGCATTGGCCGTTGGATTCTTAACCACTGATCCACCAGGGAAGCCCGGGAAGGTCTTCTTTGAGGAAGATTTGAGGGTTGAGTATAAGTTGACTCAAGAGCTTGATAATTTCCAAGAAGGGAAAGGAGGTTGGAGGGAGTGAAATGTCAAGCCATACAGAGGTCACTTGGAGTGATTTTCTCTTTGCTGGAGAAAATGTCTTTACCTGGGGAAAGATTAAATAATTTTAAGCATGGTTTATATTATCTGCCTTTGAGAAGATACAGAACTGAAGTTACCATGGTGTGCTGTCCTTGGTCCTGAAGCAGGGGTATGCAGGTTGATACCGGTCACTTCATTTAAGAAGGGCATGAGGAAATTCAGAATGTGATCAGAGAGAACTGTGATTCTAGGAAAGGTCTCAAGAATAATGGCAGAGGCCATGTGAAAGCAGTCATCAAACATAAAGGACTCTTCTGTGGGAGAGAAACAGTGGACCTTCTGAAAAATCAGAGCTCTTCGGTATGGGGATGATGCTTGTGAAAACGGTCAGCTCGCATCATGTGACATGTTTAGGCAGAAGCAGGGTGGTCCTTCCCTGTGATAACACAAAGAGAATGCTTTCATGAGAGTAGAGAGGAGGTTGAGGAGACAGCCTGTGAGCTGAGTCCAGCCCACAGATATGCTCTGGGCCTCAGAGTGTTAAAAAATCAAATTAATTCTCACTGACTATTTAGATTTGAGCTATCTTTGAAAAGGCAGAAGAGTTGGCAAATGGGGCCAGCATCCCAGAACTGCAACAGCTGTTTGCAACTGATACTTGGGTGTATTGGTTTCCTATTTTTCTAACAAATTACCATCCAGTTAGTGGCTTGAAGGGCTTCCCAGGTGGCTCAGTGGGTAAAGAGCCAATACAGGAGACTTGGGTTCAGTCCCTGGGTTGGGACGGTCCCCTGGAAAAGGAAATGGCAGCCCACTCCAGTATTCTTGCCTAGAGAATCCCATGGACAGAGGAGCCTGGTGGGCTACAGTCCAAAGCATAGGGCCAAAGAATGGCTCAGTGGTAAAGAATCTGCCTGCCAATTCAGGAGACACAGGTTCCATCCCTGATCTGGAAAGATCCCACAGGCCACAGAGCAACTAACCTTATGTGCCACAACTATTGAGCCTGTTTTCTAGAGCCTGAGAGCTGCAACTATTGAGCCTGTGTGCCCTAGAGGCTGTGCTCCCCTAAAAGAGAAGCCAGTGCAAAGAGGAACCCGAGTGCCACAAGGACGAGTGGCCCCCGCTCTCCTTACCGCAACTAGAGAAAGCCCGTGTGCAGCAACGAAGACCCAGCACAGCCAAAAATAAATGAACAAACTTTAAAAATTATATAAAGAAAAGATCCTTACCCTAATCACATCTGCAAAGTACCCTTTGCCCAGTATGGCAACATATTCACAAGTTCCAAGGATTAGGGTGTGAACCTAATTATTTGGGGACCATTATTCTGCCTACCCCCATGGCCATCCTTTTAGAGTCTACTGATGGGCTTTGTGTACTTTCTCTAACTGTCTCTTCACTGTAGACATTTGCATGTGTGACACCTGAATTAAAAGGTTTGGCTGGTTGACTAGTTGTCCTACAATTATTCTGTAACTAGAAATGAGCTTAGCATATGAATGAGGGTTAGCTCTATTAATGAAAGCTTTCTTTCTTGGGGGACTGGATCCAGGGGATCAGGAGGTGAGGGAGAATTTGAAAGGTTTTTTAAAAGTATCAATTGTATTGCTTGCACGATGTCACATAATCAGTTAATTTCAACTTATTACCAAGTGTTGTGCTCTGTTTTTACAGGGTTAGAAAATATGGAAGACAAAGCATAAAATGGAAATCTCCTTCATTTCTTTCCCACTCAGGGAAACATTTCAGAACACAGGTGCTCAAGAATGACGTGATTACAGAAATGACTTTGAATGTGCTGTAATTTACCAAAAAGCCGAAATCATTTACAAATGCTGCTGTTTGAACTGGAATTCTAACAAATTGGTGGTATCATACCTCATAGCTCACCACTTGGTCCACTGGGAGGCAGGATCTCTTATCTGTGATAGGGTCTCTGGCCTTCAGAAAAATAAGTGTTACAGTGAAGCTCAGAGGAGTGTGTAGCCTGTGTGTGGTCCAGTACTTATCCTTGTGGTCCAGACAGTGAGTGCTAAGTGACTCTGGAGGGCATCATGATGAGCCAGCTCTGAAGGATGCTTGGTGGATATCACCCCATCACATAGCAGGTTCCTGCCCTCTCATTCTGCAGTCAAGAGCAGGGAGAAAAAACCAACTTGGGGTAACTTACATTAAAAAATAATTCAATGGTAGGTTTCAGGGATGCTCTGGAGAAGCATGTCTCTGCCAGAACAGGAAAGAGGGTCTCTCTGGGGACCTAGGAAGCAGGGCCTGATGGGAAGTTACTTCAGCACACAGCCCAAGGTGAATCAGCTCTGACCATGTGTCTTTCCCCTGGAAATTCAAATTATTGGAGGGAATGAATTTGATTGGTTCATCTGGATCCCACCTTGACTGGAGAGGGCAGGTAATGATGGCCAAAAGGAAATTTGATGTTGCTACCCGCAGAAGAAGGAATGGTTAGTGATGTCAGCTGTATCTTTTTACCTGAAATAATTACCACAGTCATTGTTGTTGTTCAGTGGCTAAGTCGTGTCTGACTCGGTGACCCCATGGACTGCAGCACACCAGGCTCCTCTGTCTTCCTCTGTCTCCTGTAGTTTGCTCAGATTCATGTTGATTGAGTCCGTGATGCTGTCTAACCTTCTCATTCTCTGCTGCCCTCTTCTCCTTTTGCCTTCAATCAGGGTCTTTTGCAATGAGATGGCTCTTTGCAGCAGATGGCCAAAGTATTGAAGCTTAGGTTCCAGCAACTTTCCTTCCAGTGAATATTCAGGGTTGATTTCCTTTAGGATTGACTGGTTTGATCTCCTTGCAGTTTAAAGGAATCTCAAGAGTCTTCTCCAGCACCACAGTTTGAAAGCCTCAATTCTTCAGCACTCAGCTTTCTTTATGGTCCACCTCTCACATCCATACATGGCTAATGGAAAACCTTAGCTTTGACCCCCATGGACAGTATCATATTTGAGGTCCAGGTGATTCCATGGGTCTCCTGGAATCTTGCTAAGTACTTAAGGTGAGAGCTGCACCTGAGCTGAATCAACTTGGTTGAGTCCATTTTCCTTTCTGGGATTTAGTTTCTGTTCTTGAAACAGATGGGGTAAGCTTAGAGCATCTTTAAGTTCCCTCTCACCTTTAAATCTAGGATTCTATCTAGCATAAGGCCCTGGGCAAATAGCAGTGGATACATTAGTTTAACATTTACCTGCAATTAATGATAGGAACCATCTTCAAAGTAAAGGCACACATATTTCTCTACAGTCCTAACTGATTCATGAATCAGAAAAAGTGGAGAGAGGGAGGTAGGCACCTCCCTAGTTGCTTGTGAGGGTGGTAGCTGCCAAGAGAGAGTGTGGACTGATGGCTGGGTGCACTGGCCATGAAGAGATGGGGCGGGATACCATGGAAACGCTGCTACAGTGATAACCCAGCAGACCTGAAACCTTATTAGCACATGGGGTCTGCCATGATCGCTCAGCTCCAGATTCCTGAGGGAGACGATGCTCATGGAAGATGATATGATGCCGCCCCCTGCAGTTGTGCGATGTGGCAGTCCTGGGTGAGAGATCATCACAGTGTAAATACACATCATCCCTGGGGACTGAGGTTAGTCTTCTAGAGAGGCACGGTAAGACTGTTTACCACTTAAGTGCCTGAGGTTCAAGGTCTGCCCTTTCACTGAGTCATCACTTGCTAATATTGCATATCCATGGTCTTCATGGATGGAGAATAATGATGGGATGCATTGGACTTCCCTGGTGGTCCAGTGGTTAAGACACTGCGCTTCTAATTCAGGGGCCACGGGTTCACTCCCTAGTGAAGTAAGATTAGTGAACTAATCTTAGCTACGATTCCACATGCTGCATGGTGTGGCCAAAAAAAAAAAAAAAAAAAAAAGGGAAGCACTTATCAAGAAGCTACTAAGTGCTAGAAACCGTGTTAAATGCCCCCTATACATGAGCTCATTTAATTTTACAATAATTTTCAGAGGTAGGCACTGTTGTTATTCTTCTTAAGACTGAACACTCTCTTGCCACTGGAACAAGCTCCAATCTTGAAAGTTCTGGAGGGCTCAGAAAAACACAGATGTGTGAATTGCCCTCTGTGGGACTTATTCTTGCCCAAGTGCACAGGGTAATAAACAACCAGATAATTAATAATAAAACAAGGACACTCACCTTAAGGAAGGCATTGTCTTATCTGCCTGGAGGATGGAGACACTCTCATCAGGGTGCCCCAGGGCACAAAGCTAGGATGTAGGAGCAATAATTCGAGTTGAGTGCAAAGTTATATGTGTGCTCAGAGGGAACACTCAGAGAGCTCCGGGGACTGGGCCTGGGTCTGGCCCTAAGCACGTGGCTACTCCCCGCCAGACCAGCATCACTAGGAAACGCGGGTCCAGCCTCTGTGTTTGGCTGCCTCTTGCTCATCTCTGCCCCGTGTGATCTCTCTCTGTGGGGTTTGCCTCTGGCCATATGACCTAGCTCCTCTGTTCTGTGCTGGAATGATACAGTGATGTTCATTTCCCACAGGAAAGATGCGGTTGGCAGGTTTTGGTCATTTGAGAGCGACACTGGGAACATGGTGGGTGGAGATGGGAAGTGGAAGTGAGTGGCCCTTTTGCAGTCTGTGCTTTTATCAGTGAATTGAGTGCAGGTAAGACACAGCTGAGCAACTAAGGACAGCACGAGGAAGGCCCACGAGGATCACCTCGGGCAGGCTGGTTTGGTCGCTAAGTCATGTCTGACACTTGCACCCCCATAGACTGTAGCCTGCCAGGCTCCTCTGCCCATGGGATTCTCCAGGTCAGAATAGTGGATTGAGTTGTCATTTCCTTCTCCAGGGGATCTTCCCAACCTAGGAATCGAACCCGGGTCTCCTGCGGGGCAGGAAGATTCTTTCCCGACTGAGCTATGAGGGAAGCCCCCCCCCAGGGCAGGTGTGCTGGTAAATCGAGGCACCCCATCCCATCAGGGCTCTCCTCAGTTACCACTGGCCTCTCCTGATCTGTGTCTAGGTATTGCCCTGTCCTTGGAGATTGAGTTGACTCTAAATAAAAGGCCACTTATGGCTTTGGGTGGACCATACCTTTGAGCATACCCCCTATGGTATGTCATTGTCACTGTCTACTTCGGCATTAAAAGTAAAATCCACCTCCTCTTAGCTTTTAATCCTCACTCCATCCTTAATCTACCTTCTGCCTCTCTCAGTGTACCAACTTTACACTCTTATGGTTACGTATTTTAAAATATTTGTTTTGAATAAGCAGTACATGCATGTGGTAAAAAAATTAATCAGCCCACCATGGATAGAGCAAACATTCCCCTTCCTTAATCTCCCTTCCTGGAGGAACCGCTGGCTGTGTTTGTATATGTATTAGGTTAGACTGTGTGAAATTACCTTGTTTATAGGTTAAAATGGTGGCATGTTGGCAATTTCACGTGGTTCAGCCAACTTCAAGCGTTAATATGGGACCTGTATCTTAGCACCCCCTGGTATATAACCTGTTTTCATGTGCACTGTCTGTGTTTCTCCATTATCTTGCAAACGCCGTGGCACTAGGGCTTGTTTTGTTCACTGCTGTATCCCACATCCCTGGTACAGAAAGTGTTCTCAACGCTCACTCTCTTTTCACAAACGGTGGCCTCCTCTATTCACTGTTCTGCATGTTGTCTTCCTCACTCAACACTGTGTGTTTCTAACTGTTCTTGTAAGCACAGTTGGCCCTTAAACAAAGCCAGAGTTAAGGGTGCTGACCCCCACGCAGTCGAAAACCTGAGTGTTCCTCTCTCTGCCTCAAAAGTGAAGGCGTTGATAAATGACTCACCCAAGGGCAGGAAGCTGAGACAGACTGGACAGAGTCAGGACTCAAACCCTAGGTCTTTAGTTCCCACTTACTGTGATCTCTGATCGACATTGTGTTACTATCTTAAATAGATTGTTGTTGTTGTTTAGTCAGTCATTTTTTTTTTCCATTTATTTTTGTTAGTTGGAGGCTAATTACTTTACAACATTGCAGTGGTTTTGTCATACATTGAAATGAATTAGCCATGGATTTACATGTATTCCCCATCCCGGTCCCCCCTCCCACCTCCCTCTCCACCCGATCCCTCTGGGTCTTCCCAGTGCACCAGGCCCGAGCACTTGTCTCATGCATCCAACCCGGGCTGGTGATCTGTTTCACCCTAGATAATATACATGTTTCGATGCTGTTCTCTTGAAACATCCCACCCTCGCCTTCTCCCACAGAGTCCACAAGTCTGTTCTGTGCATCTGAGTCTCTTTTTCTGTTTTGCATATAGGGTTATCGTTACCATCTTTCTAAATTCCATATATATGTGTTAGTATACTGTAATGGTCTTTATCTTTCTGGCTTACTTCGCTCTGTATAATGAGCTCCAGTTTCATCCATCTCATTAGAACTGATTCAAATGAATTCTTTTTAATGGCTGAGTAATATTCCATGGTGTATATGTACCACAGCTTCCTCATCCATTCGTCTGCTGATGGGCATCTAGGTTGCTTCCATGTCCTGGCTATTATAAACAGTGCTGCGATGAACATTGGGGTGCACGTGTCTCTTGTTTAGTCAGTCATGTCCAACTCTTTTGCAACCCCGTGGACTATAGCCCACCAGATTCCTTGTCCGTGGGATTTGCCAGGTGAGAATACCGGAATGGGTTGCCGTTTCCTTATTCAGGGAATTTTCCTGACCCAGGATCGAAACCTGCGTCTCGTGCCTTGCCAAGCTGATTCTTTACTGCTGAGCAGCCAGGGAAGCCCTGTTTTGAGTAGATGTTGCCTAAGTGTTTCATTGGATGCCTAGAGAGAAATCTCCATTCTCATGGGCCTGGGGTTTGATCTTTCGGTTGTTACTGCTGCAAACAACACACCCACCTTCTTGGCTCCCACAAGAATGCGGGGGAGGTGGTGGTGACTACACACTGTTCACACTTCTAGAATTCTGTCTTACTAACCCCCGTGGTCACCAGTAGTCCTTGTGTGCTAACCTGTTACATTTGTATTAGAAGACGGATTTCTCAGCATGACACAACCAAATTCATTCTGTTGGAAGCTGCCATGGGATGCTACAGCAAACCCAACAGACATCAAAACTTGGGAAAGCGGGGCATGACCCTGAAATCACTCTCTTAGGAGTGAGAGCTGTCAGGGCACAAGACAGCAGTTTTCCTCCATGGACTGCAGCCCCTGCCTCCTGTCTAGAGTTATTACGGCCTGGCCCCAATCTTCTTGGCTTCAGCTCCCTTTCAGAGTGCCTGCTGTATGCCAGATGCTTCTGCCCAAGATCCAGTTGAACTTCCTGAGTCCAAGGGCACTAGCTGCATCTCAGAGAGGATGTGACAGAGGCTCAAAGAGGTAGACTGACTTGCAGAATAAGCGTTTTAAAAATGTGGTATCACCTCATACCAGTCAGAATGCATGCATGCGTACCTGCTAAGTCACTTCAGTCATGTCCAGCTCTTTGTGACCCTGTGGACTATAGCCTGACAGGCTCCTCTGTCCATGGAATTCTCCAGGCAAGAACACTGGAGTGGGTTGCCGTGTCCTCCTCCAGGGGATCGTCCTGACCCGGGGATCGAACCCGCATCTCCTACACTACAGGTGGATTCCTTACTGTCGAGACACTGGGGAAACCAGTCACCATGGCCATCATCAAAGAATCTACAAATAATAAATCCTGGAGAAAGTGTGGAGAAAAGGGAGCCC
The DNA here is from genome assembly GCF_023699985.2 of Odocoileus virginianus. Lineage (NCBI taxonomy): Eukaryota > Metazoa > Chordata > Mammalia > Artiodactyla > Cervidae > Odocoileus > Odocoileus virginianus. The sequence continues at coordinate 8,432,784 of NC_069706.1, read as the reverse complement.
TCTTTCACTGTTGATGGGAATGTAAATTAATACATCCACTATGCAGAACAGTATGGAGATTCATTAAAAAACCAGGAATAAAACTACCATATGACCCAATAGTCTCACCACAGGGCATATGCCCTGAGGAAACCATGATTTAAAAGGACACATGTACTCCAATGCTCATAGCAGGACTATTTATAATAGCTAAGATATGGAAGCAACCTAGATGTTCATTAACAGATGACTGGATACAGAAATTGTGGTATATACACAATGGAATATTACTCAGCCATAAAAAGGAACAGGTCTGAGCCAATTCTAGTGAGGTGGAGGAACCTAGAGCCTGTTATACAGAGTGAAGTAAGTCAAAGAGAGAAAAGCAAATATCATATATTAACATGTATATATGGAATCTAGAGAAAAGGTACTGATGAATTTACTTGCAGGGAAGGAATGGAAATGTAGATATAAAGAACGGACATGTGGACACAGTGGGAGAAGGAAAGAGTGGGACACAGGGAGAAAGTAGTGTTGGCATATTACACTACAGTATGTAAAATCGATAGCTGGTAAGAAGTTGCTATATAACACAGGGAGCCCAGCCTGGTGCTCTGGGGTGACCTTGAGAGGTGGGATGGGGCAGGGGAGGGAGGCTCAAAAGGGAGATGATATATGTGTAATTATGGCTGATTTCCCTTGTTGTATGGCAGAAACCAATGCAACCTTATAAAGCAATTTCCCTCCAATTAAAAAATAAATTTAAAAAAAGTAAATAAGGCTTCAAGTTTAAGAGCTTCCAACTGAAAGCCCTCTCATGATTCTCACCCGGCCTCTGCCAATAGCTGCGATTTGATGTTCCTCCCCATCTCTTCTTCTCACATCCCGATCCAGGAACCATAGCCTTCTATTTGCCCCTTACATGTACAGGCTCCTTCCCACCCCTGGGCCTTTGTGTCTGAACTTCCCTGTGCCAAGAACATTCAACCCCTAACTGACAAGCAGCTGGTCTCCTCTGGTCACAGCGGGGACGTCACCTCTTCGGAATGCCATGTCTTTCTCGGTTCTCCCTTTCATCACACTCCCTCTCATTGCCCTGTTTTTTTCTTGCACACAAATCTTCCCACGATTTGAAAATATGGTTTTTGTTGTTCACATGTTTTACTTATTAATGTGGCCTTTGGGGTTGTTTTTTTAAAAACTGTGTTGAAGGGAGAATGGATACGTGTATATGTATGGCTGAGTCTCTTTGCGGTCCTCCTGAAACTATCACAGCATTATTTATCAGCTATATTCCAATACAAAGTAAAAAGTTAAAAAAAATAAATAAAAATTGTGTTTTCAAATCTGGGTAAAATGCTTATTTGTAATTCCACTCAAATTTTGACTTTAGGCTGGGAGGACATGACCAGTGACTCTCTGGCAGCAGTTGGGATTGGTGCCCGAGGTTCCTGGGACCATTTTACTTAGATTGACCAGTGAGGCTGGTTAAACTGCATTGAGGGGGGGGCTTGTCTTTTCTCACATAAAAGAGGTAATTATTCCAACTCTCATCCCTGCATAGATCTTCACTGAAGGATAACAATTGTTGGTTGATGCTGGCCAAAGCTGTGAGATGAGGTTAAAAGCTACCCTTTAAGAACTTATGGTTTTAAAAATAATTAGGTTTGTATAGGTGTACGTCCTGGAGAAGGAAATGGCAGCCCACTCCAGTGTTCTTGCCTGGAGAATCCCAGGGACAGAGTAGCCTGGTGGACTGCCATCTATGGGGTCATACAGAGTTGGACACGACTGAAGTGACTTAGCAGCAGCAGCAGGTGTGTCTCCGCACGTATGCACAGGCAAAATAAACAAATTCTATACGAATATGACCCTGCCATGCCAGTGAGTGAGACCCTCCCCCTTTTGTCTTCAGGTTGGAAACTCAAAAGCACTTAGCGGAACTTATGATAGAATTTGCAAGGTGTCAAGTCATAGTTTGCAAAAGTCTTGACTTATGGTTTTCAAGTCATTTGGCCTGCATGATATTCTGATTTAGCCTCCAACATTCTAAAACCCAGAAATATTACATCAAACTCTGGGGTTTTGGCTTGTCTTGAAAATTTAAGCACTCTGCTGATGCTGCCATTTGAAACGGCAGTAATGTAACAGATGTGAATAGTGGCTTCTTTCTCTAGAAAGGGTCTGCGCCCACCAGGTTGCCGCCTTTCTCATCTGGACTGCTTCACTCACTCGTGTCACATCCTTGGTCCCATCAGCATTTGATTTTGTGACTTCCATTCTGAAATTCTCATCCATTTCCCTTTAGAATGGGAAATAGCAAGTAATATGAGTAATAAAAGATGATATATTCATGTTTATTAATTGGTGTAGTTGCCCAAGTTTATCAATACAAATAGCAGATGTGTGTGTGTGAGAGAGAAGACGAGAGAGAGGAGGTGAGTAATCAACATTTAAGATTACAGTGGCTCAGAATAGTGGTAGCTTTTGTTATCTGATCTTCCCTGCAACTTTATGCATCAATACGTATTTAAAATAAGTGCTGAGTGTATATGTGTGGCTGAGTCCTTTCACTGTTCACCTGAAACTATCAGAATGGCTCAGTTGGTAAAGAATCTGCCTGCAATGTAGGAGACCTGGGTTCGATCTCTGGGTTGGGAAGATCCCCTGGAGAAGGAAAGGCAACCCACTCCAGTAATCTTGCCTGGGAAATCCCATGGACAGAGAAGCATGGCGGGCTACAGTCCATGGGGTCACAAGAGTTAAGACATGACTTAGTGACTAAACCACCACCACCAACATTGTTTATTGGCTATACCCCAATACTAATAAAAAGTTAAAAAAACTAAAATAAGTGCTGACAAATAATTACTTGAAATGATTACTTTAAGAGATGCATGGTGCTGGTTGTGGTTTTTTTTTTTCAAATGATTATTTTCATTGGTTAATGCTTGTAACCTACATATTGGACAGTGCCTCTTGTGGTCCAGTCTCAGAATTGTGTCAAACTCAGAAAAACACAGTCAGTGTTGAAAGTGTTAATTGCTCAGTCACATCTGACTCTTTGCAGCCTCATAGAATGTAGCCTGCCTGGCTTCTCTGTCCATGGAATTTTTCAGGCAAGAATACTGGAGTGGGTTGTCATATCCTTCTCCAGGGGATCTTCCTGATCCAGGGATCGAACCTGGGTCTCCTGCTTTGCAGGCAGTTTCTTTACAATCTGAACCACCAAGAAAGTCTGTAGGCTGGATACTTAACCACTAAGATGTCCATGTCATAATGCTTGGACTTTAAATGTGTGAATATGTTACCTTATATGGCAAAAAGGACTTTGCACATAAACTAAACTAAGGATCTTTAGGTAGAAAGATTATCCTAGATTATTCAGATGGACTTAATGATGTAATCACAAATATTCTTATGAGGAAGACAGAGGGAGATTGTACTGTAGGAGATGTTGAAGTCATTTGATGGCTGAAGAAAAATGCTATGCCATTTCCATGCTTCTTCCTTGAAGATGGAGTAAGAGGCCATGAGCCAAGAAATGCAAGGACTGCAGCTTTAGGAGCTGGAAAAGGCCAGGGAATGGATTTCCCCCCAGAGCCTCCAGAGAGATTATACCCCTGCTGACTCCTTAATTTCAGCTCAGTGCACTTGCCTTAGGACTTGTGACATCCAACTGTAAGTGAATAAATACGTGTTATTTTAAGCCATAAAGCCTGTGGTAATTTGTTACAGCGGCTAGCAGAAACTAATGCATCTCAGAACTGGTCTCTTTCTTTGCAGCCTTTCCAGCTTCCTTTGATTCCCTTCTGTGGGCAACAGTGAGACAGCATGCACAGGGAACCAGGACCAGAAACCAGCTTCTTTCCCCATTCCATGCTTTCTTCCCAGGAAAGACAAAGAAAAATGGATGAGATGAGGCAGTGAAGCTGGGTGACTATGTGGTCTGTTATCCACAACAACTTGACCAAAATCAATACAAGAACTGACAAGTCAGTAGAACTAAGAGTCTTTTTCAAGCATTGATCCCTTTTATTAATAACTCATATTCCTAATTCATTAGAACTTCCCTGGTAACCCAGACAGTAAAGAGTCTGCCTACAATGCAAGAGATGAGGGTTCAATCCTTGGGTTGGGAAGATCCCCTGGAGAAGGAAATAGGAACCCATTCTAGTATTCTTACCTGGGAAATTCCATAGATAGAGAAACCTGGTGGGCTAAAATCCTTGGGGTTGCAAAGAGTCAAGTCAGACACGACCTAACGATTAAACAATGACTAATTCATTACTCAGTTTCTTTGCTATAATGACCTCATTCATTGCTGCACAAGCCCACCCAAACCATCCGCCAGACTTTCCTCTGACATGGGCTTACCTGGACTACATATGACTCTGCCTCTAGTGAATGTGTGCTTCATTTGCTTGGGTTTTACTTATTCTGATGTCATTAGTATAAAGTAGGAGTCTCATTGCCAAGGCAACCAGAAGTGGGAGCTTGTATGATTTCAGCCTTGTCCAAGGACTCAGATCTGCTTGGTGCATTCCCACTGTCTTCTTGGTTCTCCTGTCTTCTGTAGCCCACATAATGTAAACCATTCCATGGTCATTCCTGTTCATTCTTCCTCTTTTAGTTAATGGTTGAGAAAGTCTGTACAGTCTTTCCTGAGCTCCCTAACTTAGTTCTATAATTTCTCCTAGCTCATGCTGGTGTCTATTCCTTTTCCCATGTAAATGGATTTCATATCCGAAATCCCTCTATGATAATTAGTACCATCCACACCTTCCACTGGGTTCCCTGGTGGCTGCCATTCAGGAGACCTAGCTTCGATCCCTGGGTCAGGAAGACCCGCTAGAGAGGGGAATGGCAACCCACTCCAGTCTTCTTGCCTGGAGAATCCCGTGGGCAGAGGAGCCTGGTGGGCTACTGTCCTTGGGGTCCGCAGAGTCAGACGTGACTGAATGACTGACTCTCACTTTTCACACCTTCCACATGGGCTTTTCTCTTTCTTCCACTCTACTCCTGACCAGTCCATACTTCCTCACCACTGAAATTAGAAGCCAGAACCTCTGTTCTTTCTTTTTAAATTTAATTTTTATTTTATATTAGAATGGATTTCCAGTGTTGTGTCTGTTCAATGTACAACAACGTGATTCAGTTATATTTGTACATATATCTGTTCTTGTGTGGATTCTTGTCCCCACAGGCGTGACAGAGTTCTGAGTAGATGTCCATGTGCTAGACAGTAGGTCCTTGCTGATTTATTTTTCATTACTGAGTATATATTAAGATCAGCCTTCTAATTTGTGCCACCCACTCCATCTTTTCTTTTTGGTGACCATAATTTTGTTTTCTGAGTACTTGAGTCTGTTTTTGCTGTGAAAATGAGTTCATTTGCATCGATTTTTAGATTCTACCCATAAGTGGTATCCTAGGCTCTTTGCTGTTCTCTGTCTGACTTCCTTCACTCAGTATGATCATCTCCAAGTCCATCCATTTTGTTGGAAAGGGCATTTGTTATGGCTGAGCAATAGTGCATTGTGTGTGTATATATATATGTAAAACATCTTTATCCGTGTATCTGACGATGCACATTTTGGTTGCTTCCACATCTTGGCTACTGTAAAGCATGCTGCAGAGAACATTGGGGTGTATGTGTCTTTGGGGTTTGTCTCCGCATGAAGGCCCACCAGTGGCATTGCTGGACCATGTGGCAGCTCTCTATTCAGTTGTCTCAGGAACCTCCATGCTGTCCTCCATTCTGGCTGTTACCACTTTGCATTCCCCAGACAGTGTAGGGGGGTTCGCTTTTCTCCATCCCCTCTCTGGCATTGATTGTTTTTAGACCTTTGGATGGTGTTTGTCCTGCATCTTGCCTGGACCACTCAGAAATGGATGGAAGATCAGGGACTCCATATTTTCTGTATAGAAAGACAGAGGAAGGCCTCCAGGAAATGAGATCTTCATTTTACTTGACTGCTTTGTATTGTCTTTCCCCTTAAATGGGCTCCAAGAGCCATTCGGAGTCCTAATGTCCGTAATTATTAGTCTCTGCAGCTACTCACTCACTCAGTAGCCATATGCCAGACATTTCTGGTAGGTAATGCATAGAAGTTTATTTACACTGTACAGAATGTTGGTGAACTTTGACATAAATAAAAGGCCTCCCAGTGTTATGTTGGGGAATTACCTTTCTCAGAGAGGCCACAAGATGGGGGGTCCAGTGGGCAACTGTAGTTCACAAATGGTTTCTCTTTGACCTTCATGAAATCTTAAATATGAGTGAGTTTCCAACTTTTAAAGTAGAAATACTTTGCACAAAATTCGATTTCTGGATTATCTTGAAATATGGAAAAAGTTAGCAACATTGTTTTGTTTCTTATAGGCATAGACAGCTGGAGTTGAGTAGTTGCTTCTCTTGGGGATGACATGGCAACTTTGATTCATCTAGGTCTGTTATTTGTTTTATTTTATTAGTATTGTATTTATTTATTTAGCTGTGCTGGACCTTTCTTGCAGCATGTGGGGTCTTTTTAGTTGTGGCATGTGGAATCTAGACCTAGTTCATGACCAGGGATGGAACCTGGGACCCCTGCATTGGGAGCGTGGAGTCTTAACCCCTGGACCACCAGGGAAGTCCCCTGGTCTGGTATTTAAATCAACCTTGTGCGTGTGTGCGTGCTCAGTCGCTTCAGTCGTGTCCGACTCTTTGTGACCCCATGGAGTGCAGCCACCAGGCCCCTCTGTCCATGGGATTCTCGAGGCAGAACACTGGAGTGGATTGCCATTTCCTTCTCCAGGGGATCTTCCTGACCCAGGGGTCCAACCCACGTCTCCTGCATTGCAGGCAGATTCTATACCGGTGAGTCACTGGGGAGGCCCTTAAATCAACCCTACTTTGCTCAGTTTTGTTAACTGCCTGATTTCTCGTAGGCCTCTGAGTTTACAACTTCTCTCAAGAAGTTCCAGGCTCACAAGAAGACGGTACCATGTAGACGGCTATGCTGACACCTCCCTCACCTGCCTGATCTGTGAAGGTCTCTTTGCTATGTCTTGACACTGGATATTTGGTCTCCAGAAATGAAATGTTCATTGTCTTCCCACATAACTATTCCTTCTGTAATCAACTCTCCCTGCAAGAAAAGTTCTTCCACAGATTGAAGTAATGTTTTCATTTAAGTCATCCCACCCCCTGGTTGGAGTTGTACTTGGGGGGCATTCCATTTGCATTATTCTTCCCCACCCCCAAAACTTGGTTTCCACTGCATTCCCAAGGGCTTGACCCACTAAAGGTTGTCAGTTCAACATTTGTCCTGTGCTACTTGTAATGCTCCGGGACCCTGGTACCTCCTCTTCCTATGATTCTCTTTATCTGGTTATTTTATGTCATTGGAAAGCTCACCTGAAATGTGACACCATCTAAGAGATTGCTCAAGGCTCACTTGGGAAGACCCAAAGGAAAGTATTTTAATTTTATAGTGATAATGATGTTGATAGCAATGTTGATCATAGTAGCTACCTTTTACTGGAAAACTGCTGCCAGGATAAACCACATGTCAGGATACATGATAAATAAGCATCATTGTATTTACTACCTAATTAAAGATAATCCTAATCCTAATTAAGTGCTGCCTAATTAAAGGTAGGAATTATCCTAGATTACAGATGAGTAACGGAGAAGGCAATGGCAACCCACTTGCCTGGAAAATCCCATGGATGGAGGAGCCTGGTGGGCTGCAGTCCATGGGGTCGCTAGGAGTCAGACATGACTGAGAGACTTCACTTTCACTTTTCACTTTCCTGCATTGGAGAAGGAAATGGCAACCCACTCCAGTGTTCTTGCCTGGAGAATCCCAGGGACTGGGGAGCCTGGTGGGCTGCCGTCTATGGGGTCGCACAGAGTCGGACACGACTGAAGTGACTTAGCAGCAGCAGCAGCAGCATAGATGAGTGAACCGAGGCTCAGAGCAGTTAAATATATTCTCAGCCATTGAGGTGGACATTATGTTTTCTCCCTCAAATTCATTCCTCTGTCTTTTGGTAATTGCAAGAGCTTTTCTTTGGATTTCCACTCCTGCCTCATGCAGGTCTTGTTCTTTGGGAAGACAGGCCATATAACTTAGGCTTATATCAATCAGCACCAATTCCCTATCCCTATCACATATATATATATATGATATAATATATAATATGTATTATATATATATATAAATACCCTGTATCATATTCTTCCCATTATGGTTTATCACAGGATATCAAATATAGTTCTCTGTGCTATACAGTAGGACCTTGTTTATCCATTCTGTTTACAATAGTTCACATCTGCTAATTCCAGATAATATCTTCTTTATTGTTTAAGATGGCTTGAAATTTCTGTCACTTGCAACCAGATGAATCCTAACTGGTAGATATACTCAGTTACTAAGTAATGAGGTCATGATTCAAACCCAGGACTGTCTGGTTCCAAAATCTCATTTCTACATGTCATTTCTCCTCTTCTGCACTTGGTTTAGATGACCTTCTTTTGATAGAAGCACAGAATCTCAGAACTGGAAGAGAGAGACCTATGAGACTGTAACACTCAGCCTCTGATCTTACAGACAAGGAAATTGAGGCCAAGAAAGGAAAACTAACTTGTCCAAGGAAGGTGAAGTTCAAAGCTGAGGGGGGCTCAGCTGCAGGGCGCTGCTCTTCACATCACAGCAACTTTATTCCTGTTTCTGTTAAGTGGGTTTTTCTCTCAAGGATTCAGATCATGGATCAATGGGTGATGAGACAAACTTCCTGGGGCCAGCAGGATTCAGGAGGTCATGCGTGAAGTCTGCTTTTTATGTTGCCACTAAGACTCGGATCAAAGCAACGGGGATGGAAAGCTGAAGATACCCAGTACTGCATCCATTCCTAGAGGAGGAGAAAGAAGGGAGTGAGGGAGGACAGTAGGGAAGGGAAAGAAGAGACCAAGGAGAGAAAAAGAGGAAAAAGAAAAAGCAGCTCATGAGATGCTGTCGAAAGCAAAGGAAGCATGAGGGATAAAGGAGAATAACCTTTGCCTTTCTCCTCCCTCAACACAATGAAATCTGTGTAGATCAGATTGGCCACTGTACCCAGAATGCTGCTTCTTTCTTCCATGCATTTAGCTATTCCATGCCAAAGTAGCGTCAAGGACTTCAGGGCCACTTAATGAAGTTTTAGAACATAACTCAGTGCTTGATACTTCAAACAAGCAGCCCATGGGTGAAAAAGCAAAGAGATGTTGTATCAAGTAATTTTAGAGGAATTCTAAGAAAAGGATATTGGACTTTTGTTTTCTTGAGCCATGAACGCTTCTCATATTCCTTTTAAAGGACAAGATGTTGTCTTTTTCTGTACTAGTAGGAGTAGCAAAAAAGCAGTAGCAGGTAACATTTGAGTCTCACCACACATGGCTGGCAGAAGAATGACTTTCCAAAGATGTCCATATCCTAGTCCTCGGAATCTGTACATGTGTTATTGACCTTGGCAAAAGAAACTTGGAAGATGTGATTGAGGATCTTAGGAACTTCCCTGGCAGTTCAGTGGTTAAGACTTCACCGTTCAATACAGGGGGTGCAGAGTCTATCCCTGGTCGGGGAGCAATGATCCCACATGCCTCATGGCCAAAAAGCTAACACATAAAACAGAAGCAATATTGTAGCAAATTCAATAAAGACTTTAAACATGTTCCACATCAAAAAACATTTTAAAAAAAAGGAATTAAGCATCTTGAGGTGGAAAAATGATCCTGGATTCTTCAGGGGGACCCAGTGTCATCACCAGGGTCCTCAGACGTGAAGGAAGGAGGTGGCAGGGTCAGAGGCAGAGGAGGAGATGTGGCAATAGAAGCCGAAGGGGCAGAGGTCAGAGTATTGAGATTATTGGGAGAAGAAAGACCCAAAGAATGTGGTCAATCCTAGAAGTTGGAGAAGATCAATGAAATTATTTTCCCTAGAGCATCCTGATAAGCACAGCCCTGTGGACACTTTGATTTTAGCGCAGTGAAGCCCAATTAGAACCTATGGCTTCCACAATTGTAGGATGATAAATGTGTGTTGTCTTAAGCCACTAAGCTTGTGATAGTTTGTTACAGCACCAAATGGAAAGTAATACATCTTGTGACAGAACTTGCACTCATTGTATTGCATGCATTCTTGCTTAATTTTAATCAGTGCTTCATTAGGGCTTCTCCAGGGACTCAGACAGGAAAGAATCTGCCTGCAATGCAGGAGACCTGGGTTCCATCCCTGGGTCAGGAAGATCCCCTGGAGAAGGAAATGGCAACCCACTCCAGTGTTCTTGCCTGGAGAATCCCATGGACAGAGGAGCCTGACAGGCTACAGTCCATGGAGTTGCAAAGAGTCGGAGATGACTGAGCGGCAAACACTTTCACTTCCTTCACTGTATGTAAATTTTATAAAATATTGCTCCGCGAGCTAAGTTAATATACGTAGGGTCACTGCATTAATTAAGCGGTTGGGTCAGCCTCTGAACCCAGGCGGTCTGATACCTGAACCTGGATCCTTAACTGTTGCTCTCTGTTGCCTCCGTGATTGGATTGGGAAGTCATAGACATAAAAATGTCCTTCCTGGCCCTGGGAAGCTGTCTTAAGTGTAAAAGATCTGAGTTGTTCTGAGTGAAGTACTCCCCTTGTCGAATAGGAATTATGATGCCCTGGAGTCTCTAACTTTGGTTGTCCTATGGATGTAGTGCTTCCACTGGCTTTGACCTGACTGCAAGGATAAGAATTCCAGGAATCCTTATGCCCACCCTCCCCGCCTCTCCTTTCCCCCACCCCCCACCCCCCCAGCATGTTTATGCTCCTCATGTGGCCATCCAGAAAGCCAGCCCTGAGTGGCAGGAAGGGAGAAGCCATGCATGTCAATGCCATGCATGCATTGGAGCCATGCATGTCATACATCACCTGAATTTTGGGTGGCAGTTGGGGAAGCATTGGCGACTATGGTCAGAACCCTTCATAGAGTTGGAGAGGAAGGTTGGAAGAGGTTCCCCACAATCCTGAAAAGGAAACAGAGCTTTGAGAGGGCAGAAAGGGAGCAAAGGAGAGAGGAGGAGGAGAGAGAAAGAGAGGAGGGAGACAGGTACTGAAATAAATTGAGGATGAGACATAGAAGGAGGTGCACTACACAATAACACACAGAGACAAGAAGTAAGATTTTATAAGACCATTTGCTGATCTTTAAAACACATAATCTGTGATTTAACAGTTTACATTTGTTTTAGGTCAGTAAAATACCCCTAACGTAAACTTTTCTATTTTAACAAATTTTCAAGGCACTAAGTACGCTTACAGTACCACTGTCTAGTTCCAGAACACTTTTTATCACCCAAATGGAAACCCCATACTTATCAAGCAGACACTCAACACCCCCCTCCCCCAGGCCCTGTGCATGCTTAGTCGCTTCAGTTGTGTCCGACTCTTATGCGACCCTGTGGACTGTAGCTGCCAGGCTCCTCAGTCCATGGGATTTCCCAGGCAAGAATACTGGAGTGGGTTGCCATGCCCTCCTCCAGGGGATCTTCCCGACCCAGGGATGGAACCCTTGGCTCCTGCATTGCAGGCGGATTCTTTACCATGGAGTCACTGGGAAGCCCCACCCCACCTCCAGCCCCAAGCAGCTATCAATCTGCATTCTGTCTGTGTGTATTTACCCATTCTGGACATTTCACAAATGGAATCACTCAATACTGAGGATGGCTTCCTTAGCATGTTTTCAAGGTTCATCCGTAGTGTGGCATGTAGCGATGGCAACAAAAATAACCAGACATGGACTAAATATTAATTGTAGGTCTATGGTTCATCTGTACCATGAGAAAAAAGAATTTGATAGAATGAAATGGAATCTTAAGCTGATACCACTGTCTTTGTGGTCTTTAAGACATTGTTTTGGGTGAAAGCAGCAAGTTATAGACCAAAAAGCCTATCCAATTATTTAGGTAGAAAGTTATGAGACAGGTTGATACAATTCTCTATATAAATACAATTCTCTATATACAATGCACAGGCAAAGGCTTGGAACCCGGCAAATTTATCACACCACAGTGGTTGCTGTGGGATTAGGGGTGATGGTCAAAGGATCAAGATATCAAGGTCAAGATATCAGTGTTTGGATTTGCCAAAGGAGACTATATTTATGTACTGAATGAATACATATGAATGAATGGAATTGAAAGGAAACAAGAAGCAGAGTGAAAGAGACCAACAGTGCTGAGAAAAAGGCATGGAGCGCAGCTCACAGTGAGGCAGGGAGGCCCTGGGGTGGGATTTGGGTGAAATTGTTCGTCACACCATTACTCTGCTCTTTGGAGCATTCCTTAGGGCATGCGTGGGGTGTGTTGAACTGCAAGAGTTTTCAGGTTCTGGCTTCTCCCCATTGTAATAAACCGAATTTAATTATAGCATCTCAAACACTGGTGATTATTGGTTTGTGTCAGTGTTAAAGAGTCTTAGAGGCCAGTTCCGGCCAAAGCTGCTGTGTTAAGTCTTACTCGGCAGTCAGTGTTTCAATTTTAGAGGAAAGTTTTCTGAGCTTAAGTTGTTCTTCCTTTGTTGGCAGGATGATAAATTCCAAAGATGGTGATGATAAAAAAAAAATCGTGATTTGCTTAAAAGAATGCAAGAGCATAGCTTAAGGAATTGTGTAAAAGATTGGTGTCTTTTGCTTAAAACTTCACGTGTGTATGTTACGTGTATGTGTGTGTTGCTTCGGTCGTGTCTGACTCTTTGCAACCCTCTGGACTGTAGCCCACCAGGCTCCTCTGTCCACGGAATTTCCCAGGCAGGAATACTGGAGTGGGTTGCCATTTCCTTCTCCAGGGGATCTTCTCAATCCAGGGATTGAACCTGCTTTCCAGGGTCTCCTGCTTTGCAGGCAGATTCTTTATCATCTGAGCCACTGTTTGAAACTTCATAGCAGTTAGCCATTCAGTGTGTGAGAAATAATTTTATGATGTTAAAAATAACCTGGTGGAGGAATTAGATGAGACAAAAATGAGCAGTACTGTTTTCCTTGTTAAGAACCATGAGTTGTGGTTTGGGATCCCCACCCCTATTCCTTACCCATTCTCATCAATCAAAACAGAATTCTGATTATTTTTATTGATGTACAATTGATTTACAATATTGTATTAGTTTCAAGTGTATGGCAAAGTGATTCAGTGATATATATATGTATATATAGATATGTGTATTTCAGATTATTTTCCATTATAGGTTATAATAAGATATTGAACATAATTCCCTGCTACAGTAAATCCTTGTTGCTTATCTATTTTATGTATAGTATTTTGTATCTGTTAATTCCATACTTCTAATTTATTCCTCCCCCCACTCTTTTCCCCTTTAGTAACAATAAGTTTTTTTTCCCCCTATATCTGTGAGTCTGTTTCTATTTTGTATACAGATTCATTTGTATTGATGTTTAGGTTCCATATGTGATGTCACGTAATATTTGTCTTTCTCTGCTTCACTTACTTTACTCACTATGATATTCTCTAGGTCTGCTCATCAGAATTATTTAATGAGTGGGTATTATGAACCAAATGCTAGGGAATTAAAGAATACTCATGGCCCGTTTCCATGGATGGAGTTTATATTGCACTTGGGGAGTCAGATACTCAACAACAACCACAACAATTATGTATGTGTGATGACAGATTCTGACAAGGGGAATTCTGCATAGACAAGTGAATTTGGAAAATTACTTCCAGGTGTGCCCACCAAAATCCGCTCAGGGACTGATCACCTGGGAGAACACGTCTAGTTGGATTTCCGCACTCTGGCCTCAGGCAATTAGTTTTCTCTCTTAATGAGTATGGTAATGGGCAGGAGCAGATCTTTTGGAGTTCAGTTTGCATTTAGTTGAATTCAGTTTCCTTGTGTGCCTGAGTCTGAGAGAATCGTCAGTTGGGAGAGCCCAGGGAGCTTGCTTCATGGCAGCGGAAGCAGAAGCGCTTTTACCTGGTGCAACATCGCAGAAGAGACTGAGGCTTGCTCCTCCAGCACCTCAAGTCCTCAAGTCCTCAAGGCAGGAAGAAGCGAATGATGAGGCCGTGGATGTGACTGTTGGAGAGGAACCTCCGTCTTGCAATCACTCTGCCGTTTTCTTGGTCATCTTGCTTCTTAACCCTTGCTGCATCCCCATCTTCCATCCTTTTATGGATTTCTTTCCACTTTCGTTTCTCCTTTTTTCCTTTCTAAACCCTCCGTTTTCATTCAGTTTCCCTCCTTGCCTCCTCCTACTTACGCCTTGCTCCCTTTGGGTCCCTCCTACTTGCCTATTGGTTTTCCTCCTTTGTCTGTTATTTCACCTCTTCATTCTCTCTTCTTCAATGTGCTTCCAGCTTCCCTTGGTTCTTTTATTTCTCTGTCTCCCTGCAAGTCCCTCCCCCATTATATCTTAGATTCACAAGAATTCTACAGACATCACTCCCTTATCCCTCTGGCATGACAATTAGGGTCATAGGGACCACTTACCCCTTGCACTGTAAAGGCATTCTAAGGATATAGGATTGGGAGGCCCACTCAAAGAAAAGAGACTGGGGTATGTAGAATGCAAGAATTATTAACTTTATAATCACAGTGTATGTCGAGTGTATGTGTGTGTGTGCCTGTGTGTTGGAGACAGGGAGATGAGGCAATGGGAAGTGTTGATATCAGATGATCAACATCTTGGGTGCATTTGCCTGTTGGGGAGATTTCAGCCTGGGTCAGACTGGTTTGAAGCCCTGCTTCATTCGCTCACATCATTTTAAGCCTTTCCCTCTTTGAATTGGTGCCAATATGTCTGGAAACAGTGAGATTTCCTCATGCTATCTCAGCCAAAACAACATTAACAAAATTCTAGTCTTTCTTGAACCTCCTGAAGGGTGAAAACCTACAAAGTCTTCTTAAAGTCCTAGTTCTTCATTTCCCCTCCGTGAACCTGCTTGAAAATTTCTTGTCTTTTGTTTGCTCCTACACTCTTTTTATCACCTACATCAGCTTAGCCTTATTTTTCCCTTGTCCTTTCTTCCACCCTCCCCAAGTCTTCACATGCCCGGTTTTCTTCTTGCCATTTGGGTCCCCAGAGTGGCCTTGTCTAACCTTCTGTAACGTGGAAAAGATACCTTGGAGGATTTGCCGAAAACAGAGGACTCTCTTCCCAGGAACATGCACTTAAGTCTAATAGTTTTCATTTTCTCCAATTTCAGGAGATTTCTCAGCTCCCCTGAAGCCCATCTCTCTCGACCTTTTGGGCATCTGTTCTGCCATCTCAGTCCCTCCCTTATTACACCCTAGCACATCAGCTTGCATTTATTTGCTCCTTATAAAGCTAGCTGAAATTAGGCTGTTTTCTTGCTTACTTGTGGTCATCAACATCTTGACCAAGAACACCTCCATTACCATAGCAACTGGAGGCGACAGGAAACATTTTCAGGAAAAGGCAATCCAATGACATGAAGACGTCAAGCCTAGAATGTTGCTAAATGTTTTTTCATGCTGTGGTTAATGCAGGTACCTGTGGCCTGAAACTTCATGGAGAAAAACTCTCAGTTATAGCTGGTCATTTCCATTTGTACACAAATCCTTCGCTGGCTATGGTCTTCTCTTTTATTTGCTCTGTCTGTTTTGATGAAAATCAATAGTTCCCTCATCTCACCCCTGCATATAGAAAAGGGAATCGACTCTGTAGTCTCCCCGCTCCTTTGACGCACACAGATTAGCACCTGGGGGAGGTCAGTCCTTGGAACAGAACTTAGTTAAGAGAATGTTTTCTTCCTAATTGATTGGATCCTGTTGCTGAGACCCTCTCATTCCCCCTTTCACCTGGGGACGCAAAGGGCTATACCATCCCTGGAGCACTGACATTTTGCTTGATTGCTTGGGAGAGAAGGAGATAGAAAGCTTGGACACAGGCCGTATGAGAACAGGTAACCCAAGTCACCTCTTCAAATCATGGAAAGAAACTCTCCAGGAGCAGATAAATGGCTTTTGTAGCCTGACAAATGCAAGACCCTCTTCAGCAGTTTGCCTTGGGAATTGGAAGAAAATGAATCTTGTCGTTGAAGATCGAGCGTTTTTGTTTTGTTCTTTAAGTGGGGAAGGGGGAATTCCACAGCATTACCCTCATGGCTGAGCATTTGTGTCAAAGATGTGAGATAATAGCATGCAGGATGGCATTTCATGTGATGGATGTCTTCTTCTCTTGCCCCGGACTGTTCAAGAATAAGTATTCATCTGCAGTTCCTGTGAGAGAGCAAATGGCTCTTCAAAAGTGAGTGGACATGGACACGCAGCAGAACACAGATTGCGACAGTGATAGAGACAGAATAAGGGGTAAAGTGGCTGATTAAATAGTTAATCCCACTGGGGATTGTAAGGGTTCCCCAGGTGGCGCTAGTGATAAAGAACCCACCTGCCAATAAGATATAAGAGGTGCCAAGTTTGATCCCTTGGTTGGGAAGATCCCCTGGAGGAGGGCATGGCAACCCACTCCAGTATTTTTGCCTGGAGAAGTCCATGGACAGAGGAGCCTGGCAGGCTATGGTCCATAGGGAAGCAGAGAGTTGGGCACAACTGAAGTGACTTAGCACAGTCCACACAGGGGATTTTAAGTAGAAAAAATATGGGAGAGCCCTGCAAGTTAATGATCACTCAGAAAAGTAGGTTTGCTTAACCACAGAAGCAAACAGATTTGCTTAGCAACAAAACCATGCAATGGAAGCATGAGCCATGCCCCCAGACAGTAAAACTATGGTGGCATGAGACCCATATGCTGCCCAGTGAGCCCAGTAAGTTAGTGATCCCTAGGACATGCCTCTGCACAAATAAAGACAATAATTTATGGGAAGTTGCTCATTGCACAGAGACCTGAAATAACTTTTACAGCTCTGGCTTGACCATGTAGGAACAACAACAAAAAACTACCCCTGCTCAACCTGGAGTCGGAGCTGATGATGGATGCATGCCATCTACTCAAAAATGAAGAAGAAAGTTGTCTTTCCCCCTGCTCCACACTTCCTTTGATTATAAAACTGTAGCCCACTAACTTTTCTGGGCATGGCACCCTCTCTCCCACCTGCTTGTAAGTCTCACAAGCATCTGACTAATAAATCACTTCTTATCAATCATTTTGCCTCCTGCTGAATTCTTTCTGTGCTGTGACATCAAGGACTGGAGCTCTTTGGAGCTCCCCCGAAACACCACCTAACACTTTCAGTAGTGAGCACCAGGACAGAATCTCCCCCCTCCACAAGCATCTTACACTAACTCATGATGCCCCTTTGACGTTTCTTGCCCCTGTTGACCTGGTACCTGGGGTCTTTACCATGGGGTGGAGATGGGGCAGATTTAGACTTTGGTCTTAGTTCTCTCTTTTGACAGGGTGAGTGGGCACCTTTGGGGACATCACCCAGTTACTCTGTGCCTTTGTTTCCCCACCTTCAATACAGGATGGGGGCACATCCCATGCACAGGGGAGATTTGAAATGCAAGAGTCTCAATTCTTAAGGGAAACAAAATTGTTTGCTTTAAACTATGAGAGTTTATCGCCATTACTTACCAAAGAAAATTGCAGTGTTGCACACAAGACTGAAAGGTGACAGGACCTGAGAATGGCTCCTGGTGATGTCTTGTCATGTACTCTAGCCTTTCTGTCTCAGATTTGTCCTGTATCAACATTTCCTTGTGAACTGCATTTCACATGGTTGCTTTGATTCCTCTTCGGCCTGATTTATTAGCCCTGGCTGATGCAAAGCGAACCTCTGTATGCAATCAAGAACCATTTATAACCTACCTCGTTAGCAAATATCCAGAACGTTATTCACCATAAATGAGTTAGTTGGTCCTCTTCTCTGCCCCTGGTTGAAGAGGCGAAAACAGGGAAAATTATTTTAGCCACAGATGCCATCTTCTTAACTTCAGGAACTGAGAAATATATTGGCCTGTTGCTTACCTTTGATGGCTCAAAGAAATAGGACACAAATAGTTTGCAGTTAACAGGCAGAGTGCAGCTGGCCTTTTTTTCTGTTGAGCAAATAGAATAGCTCATCCCTATTGCATCTTCACATGGGAACATAAACTCCCAGAGCTTCTAGACAGATAAATCCCTGTCTTCACTTCTTCCAGCTTTCTTTCTAAGCTATTTTATCATCTGAGAGGCCTCCACATTAAGAACCATGATTGAAATTTGAAACAACGTCCCTTTTTTTACCGAATGGACCACTTAGTAATTCAGAGCTAGACTTTGGGGTCAGATGACCAAGATTCAATTGTTTCTCCAGCTTGGGGACATTGTTTCCTCTTTGGGTCCTGTCTTCCTAATCTGAAACTGAGTTAATAGCACCTGATATTAGATTGTTGGGCATATTAAATCAGATAACTCCTGTAACATGCTGACTGCAATGCCTCATTAAGACATGCCAGGCATTTGCTTTTTTTTCCATTTTCTTTTCAATGAGAACATAGGCATATTATAAATATCAGGTCATTTGTTAAAACAAGAAAGCTGTGTTATTCAAAAGCTAACTTACAAGTTCTGTTAGCCAAAACCTCTCTTACATTTGACCTTTATGAGAAAGAGACATGTTAAAGGAAATACCTGAAGTTTTTTTCAAAATTCTACTTCTAGGCAGAATCTAGGATCAGCATTCATTTTTACCCTATAATTTTGGTCCCTGGGCAAAGATTACTGATGTTCAGGGTGACAGTACCAAAACTGTGCCAGGATCAATTTCATGCATCAAGATTCAACACTCACTAAGATTTCAACTTCTTATTAAGGCAGGGAAAGGGACCAATGTATTAAGCTTTCAACAAGGTTTAGTTATAGGATGAACACTGTTAGCTAGGTAGGTCTATTGATTACACCTTTCTTCCTTCTCATCTTTCTAACTGAAAACATTGGATTCTTGGGGAGCTTGGGCTACATTATATCAAAAGTGGGAGTACCAGGGGACTCTGTGGTATTACATAAAATGTTCTTTGTCCTTGTTAAAAATGTGTGTGAGAGAGAGAGAGAGAGAGAGAGAGAGAGAGGGTGGGTAGTTAGAGGATAACCATTAGGGGCAGTGGAACTTCCCTTGTGGCTCAGTGGGAAAGAAGCCACCTGCCAACGCAGGAGACTCAGGTTCGATCCCTGGGTTGGGAAGATCCCCTGGAGAAGGAAATGGCAACCTACTCCAATATTCTTGCCTGGAAAACCCCATGAACAGAGGAGCCTGGTGGGTTATTGTCCATGAGGTTGAAAAAAGAGTCAGACACGACTTAGCAACTAAGGAGGAGGGGTAGATAGACTTGGAGGGGGCTGGAAGAAGGTTTCAAGTGATGTTCTGTATCTTGATTTGGAAAATGGTTACTTGGGTGTGTTTAGATTGTAAAAAAATTGAGTGGTATTCCATAATGATTCATCCACTGTTCTTATGTATTGAAATGTTACTAAAATGTGTTTTTGAGACATGCATGCCCACAAACATATTTATAACAAGGTCCTCATTCTCTGCGTGTCCAGGGGAGACACAATCCCAAAGTATCTTGGCGTCTCCTTCCTTCCGTGTTGATCGTTGCCACTGGCATCAGATGTGATTTTGGCCTGTATATCTCTTTGAACCTGGTATTCTTCCATTGCCTCTATTAGGCGGTAGGTTGGTGTAGTGGGAGTCATGTGGACTTTGGAAGCAGAGAAATTAGTGTTGAGAAGAGAAACCAGGGTCTTGGGTTTACTTTGAACAAGCCTCAGATTTCTTGTCTGCAAGATGGTTTCTGTGAAGATTAGAGATGATTCAGGTAAATCATTCTGAGTATTAGCCTTGCACTTTTTGGATTCGTCTCTTGGGCAGACACGGTTCCTTGCCCCTAGTCTGGAAAGATGTTGATTTCTGTAGAGTAACTTTTCTGATAGTCAGGAAACTGACTCATGTCTGGGAATTTCTCCCTTTTGGAATGGGTATATCTATCCAACCTAGATCTGAGTTCACTGGGATTTTCCTAGAAGTATTTAAGACCATTGCTTCTGGACTGGGCAAGCAGAGGGAGCGGTTCCTATGTAAGTGAGAACTTCTCTTTCTTTGCTTTTATTTAAGCTGGATGTATACAGCTTAAGTGTCTAGACATTTGCTTCTATTTGGGGTCATTGGTTTTATTTTCTCAGTTTAGCTCAAGGCAGAAGTGACTAGATATTTTTAGTATGCCACATTTTCAATATGGGTGGGCATATTTGTTTACTCTCCTATGTCCTCATTTATTCTTACTGCATTTGGATTGGACATAAAGTAGCCTTTGTCAGGTAGATGCTATTCTTAGTAAAGAGGTAGAATTCCACAGGGGCATCTAGTGGTAGACAAAATGATGTTATTTTAGTTGCTTTTTAGCTTCTCCTTTAGTCTTTGAATTACAGATGGAAGTGAGTAGGCTCTGATATGAACCACATAATGAATGTTTTTAAAAAAGAAAGAAGTAGCCCAAGTTTGGGTCATCTTTGTTGATTAATCACCAGAATCAGTTTAGAGAGCTCTGGGACAAGCCATGGCTCTTTTGTCTTGATTAGTAACCTGTTTAATTTTTTTAATTTAAAAGTCACTCAATCATGTCCCACTCTTTGTGACCCCGTGGACTATATAGTTCATGGACTTCTCCAGGCCAGAATCCCCTTCTCCATGGTATCTTCCTGACCCAGGAATCAAACTGGGGTCTCCTGCAGTAACCTGTGGCAGGCAGCAAACTGTGTGCCCAGTGAAAAGTTGAGTCCCTGATACGATGTCTATAAGTGGGTCCCTGGAACACTTATACCGATGACACCATGTATGTTGGTTCGAAATCCAGATTCCTGGGTACCATATCCAGAGATTCTGATACAGCGAGACTGGAGTGGAACTCAGTTACATGCCTTTAAAAAACTCATATTGGTGATCCTACATCGTATGCTCAGTCACTTAGTCATGTCCAACTCTTTGTGACCCCATTGACTATAGCCCACCAGGTTCTTCTGTCCATGGACTTCTCCAGGCAAGAATACTGGGGTGGGTTGCCATTTCCTTCTCCAGGGGATCTTCCCAACCCAGGGATTGAACCAGCATCTCCTGTGTCTCTTGCATTGGCAGGTGAATTCTTTTACGACTCCTGGGAATCCAGGTGATTCTGATGGTCACCAAATTGCTGAATTGTTGCCTCCTGCATTCTAAGAGTTTGGAGGACGGAAGATCCCTGTGTGAGGTGGTAGGGATTCTGGGAGAGGGAGAGTGATATCTAGATCTTGAAAGCTGACAAAACATTGACAGGATTAGCATATTTTATTTCTTAAGAAATCTTTTGGTTATTATAATAAGTACATGTTGTTTAAAATAGAAAGAATGATGAAATATAATAGAAAAAGTGCTTGTAATGCCATCACTACTGTAATATTTTGATATAGTTTTCAATGTTTATTTTTTCTTGTAAGTATCTTTTAAGATAATCTTGTGCTTATTTGTGTTTTGCTTTTGGCAACCCAATATTACAGCTTAAGCATTTCCTTTGTTATTACAGCCTCTCCTTACACTCTTTTTTCCTTGATCATAGAATTCCTTTTCTTTTTGGTGTAGAATATTCTATCAGGTGTATTTCCTTTCTTATCAGTGTATCTTGGTACACAGGTAGAAAGGACAGTGGTGATGATGGTTTCTGCTTTCAGAGGAGGATGAATTCTGCTATTTTTCCTTCAGAGTTGTTATTCTAGCCAATCAATTAAGAATCTTCCATTTGCCAGAATCAAGATGACTGTGATTACCTATGGTTTGGGCCCAATAATAACTTCATACCCATGTATTTTCCTTTTAAAACACTGACAAATCATCACTTCTGATCATGAAGACAGATAGGAACCAGAAGGATAAATTGAGGTTTCTTCCCATCCCATACAGAAAGCCATGTAGAAGTGAACATGTGAATTAGCTGGCCCCATTGTTGGAAGTTGCGATAACACCATTTGGTTTATTCTTATTGATGGCAAGGGAATCGATCCCTCCCATGTAACTGAGGGGCATTCTCAGAGCTGGGCGAACCAGGCAACTTCTGTCAATAAGCGAGTTTTTGGCAGAACCTCATAGAGAGTCAGATTGCTCTTTAGAGTGTGTTTGTGTGTGCATGCACACAGGAGCATATGTACACGTGAGGGAAGGTGCAGGTACTGGTGTATGTGTATGTGTGCATTTGTAGGTGAAAGAGTGTCGCAGCAAGAATAAGCCTATCCAGAAGTCCAGGTGCTCCCTGGCTTGTGGAAACATCCCTTGAGCTGTCTCCTCCTTCATCTTCACACGATGCTCTCCCTGTGTGTGTCTGTCTCCAAGCATCTTTTCATAAGAACAGAAGCCATATCGGATGAGGGTCCCCTGATGACTTCACTTTAACTTGATCACCTCTGTAAAGATCCTGTCTCCAAGTACAGTCACATTCTGAAGGCAATAGGGGTTAGGACTAAACACATGGATTCTGGGGGTGTGGTGGGGGACACAGTTCAAACTTTAACAGATATTGTTTAAAAATAACCCTCAAAATATAAAGATAAATCTTCCTACATGTGAAGGTATGCACTGAATAATGGTACTGAAAAATAAGACTTATTTCTTAGTGAAAGAGTCTTTGCCTGCCTGTTGATCTATCAGTTCAGTTCCGTTCAGTTCAGTTGCTCGGTGGTGTCCGACTCTTTGTGACCCCATGAACTGCGGCACGCCAGGCCTCCCTGTCCATCACCAACTCCCAGAGTCCACCCAAACCCATGTCTTTTGAGTTGGTGATGCCATCCAACCATCTCATCCTCTGTTGTCCCCTTCATCTCCTGCCCTCAATCTTTCCCAGCATTAGGGTCTTTTCAAATTAGTCAGCTCTTCACATCAGGTGGCCAAAGTATTGGAGTTTCAGTTTTAAAATCAGTTCTACCAATGAACACCCAGGACTGATCTCCTTTAGGATGGACTGGTTGGATCTCCTTACAGTCCAAGGGACTCTCAAGAGTCTTCTCCAACACCACAGTTCAAAAGCATCAATTCTTTGGCGCTCATCTTTCTTTATACTCCAACTCTCACATCCATACATGACCACTGGAAAAACCATAGCTGTGAAAAGAAGGGAAGCGAAAAGCAAAGGAGAAAAGGAAAGATATATCCATTTGAATGCAGAGTTCCAAAGAATAGCAAGGAGATAAGAAAGCCTTTGTCAGTGATCAATGCAAAGAAATAGAGGAAAGCAATAGAATGGGAAAGACTAGAGATCTCTTCAAGATAATTAGAGATACCAAGAAAACATTTCATGCAAAGATGGGTTCAATAAAGGACAGAAATGGTAGGGACCTAAGAGAAGCAGAAGATATTAAGAAGAGGTGGCAAGAATACACAGAAGAACTACACAAAAGATCTTCATGACCCAGATAATCACAGTGGTATGATCACTCACCTAGAGTCAGACATCCTGGAATGTGAAGTCAAGTGGGCCTTAAGAAGTATCACTACAAACAAAGCTAGTGGAGGTGATGGAGTTCCAGTTGAGCTATTTCAAATCCTGGAAGATATTGCTGTGAAAGTGCTGCATGCAATATGTCAGCAAATTTGGAAAACTCAGCAGTGGCCACAGGACTGGAAAAGGTCAGTTTTCATTCCAATCCCAAAGAAAGGCAATGCCAAAGAATGCTCAAACTACTGCACAATTGCACTCATCTCACATGCTAGTAGAGTAATGCTCAAAATTCTCCAAGCCAGGCTTCAGCAATATGTGAACCTTGAACTTGCAGATGTTCAAGCTGGATTTAGAAAAGGCAGAGGAACCAGAGATCAAATTGCCAACATCTGCTGGATCATCAAAAAAGCAAGAGAGTTCCAGAAAAACATCTATTTTTGCTTTATTGACTATGCCAAAGCCTTTAACTGTGTGGAGCACAATAAACTGTGGAAAATTCTGGAAGAGATGGAAATACCAGACCTCCTGACTTGCCTCTTGAGAAACCTGTATGCAGGTCAGGAAGCAACCATTAGAACTGGACATGGAACAACAGACTGTTTCCAAATAGGAAAAGGAGTCCGTCAAGGCTGTATATTGTCACCCTGCTTATTTAACTTATATGCAGAGTACATCATGAGAAATGCTGGGCTGGAGGAAGCACAAGCTGGAATCAAAATTGTCAGGAGAAATATCAATAACCTCAGATATAGAGATGACACCACCTTTATGGCAGAAAGTGAAGAACTAAAGAACCTCTTGATGAAAGTGAAAGAGGAGAGTGAATAAGTTGGCTTAAAGCTCAACATTCAGAAAACTAAGATCATGGCATCTGGTCCCATCACTTCATGGGAAATAGATGGGGAAACAGTGGAAACATTGGCTGAGTTCATTTTCCTGGGCTCTAAAATCACTGCAGATGGTGATTGCAGCCATGAAATTAAAAGACACTTATTCCTTGGAAGGAAAGTTTTGATCTATCTATATAATCTATCTGGGGCTTCCCTGGTAGCTCAGAGTTAAAGAATCTGCCTAGAATGCAGAAGACACAGGTTTGATCCCTGGTTCAGGAAGATCCCATGGAGAAGGGCACAGCAACCCACTCCAGTATTCTTGCCTGGAGAATCCCATGGGCAGAGGAACCTTGCAGGCTACAGTCTGTGGGGTTGCAAAGAGTTGGACATGACTGAAGCACCTGAGCACACACGCATGCATTCTAACTACACACACACACACACACACACACACACACATCTCATATGTATGTATAATACAGTGGTTGGCTGTGAAGGAAGGAGGAAATAGGATGCAGGGAAGAGAAGCTAGATGTCTTTGAATATATACTATTTTTATAGATTTGATTTTAGAAACATTTAGGTATTTCATCTCATTATGAAAAATGAAATTGAAAAGCAGCTCCTAAGTACTAAAAGGTAAGTGAAACAAATGAATCTAATTTTTGCAGTAACCCCACAGAAAGGAGCTATTCCTAGTGACTTTATTTAATTAATTTATTCATTTTTGGCTGTGCTGGACTTTTGCCGTGAGGGTTTTTTCTCTAGTTGCAGTGAGTGGGGCTACTGTCTCGTTGTGGAGCATGGATTTCTCACCACAGTGCCTTCTCTTGCAGACCACCAGCTCTAGGAGCATGGGCTTCAGTAGTTGCGGCATGTGGGCTCACTAATAGTGGCTCCTGCGCTCTGGAGCACTGCGCTCAGTAGTTGTAGTGTGCGGGCTTAGTTGCTCCACAGCATGTGGGATCTTCCTGGACCAAGGATCAAAATGTTGTCCCATGCATTGACTGGAAGATTCCACTAGACCACCAGAGAAGCCCTCAAGTGTCTTTAAAACAGAACTTGGTATATTCCAGGTGGAATGCATCTTTAAGGACAAAAGGAATAGCAAGAAATCTTGTTTTCAGTATTTTTAGATATAGTATTAATAATGTTGTTTTTTCTGAGACTTGTACGTGTATAGTCTGGGATAAAGAAAATTAGTAATTATGTTGATGACATGGAGAATGAATCTTTTGTCATAAGAGAAAGAAGAGATCTGTGAGATCAAATCCTGAACTTAAATAAAAAGTATCGGGATGAACATATGATGTATTTTAACTGAAAATATCTATACATGTACTCTAGGGTAGTAGCCAACCTGGTAGCAATAAGCACCTCTAGAATCAGATCTTGGTTTCTAAATACTGTTTGGCTCTGAGAGAAACCACTGGGAAACTGGCTCTTTCACAGTGTGGGGCTGATCCTACCTAGAGCATCCTTGCAGAGTAGAGAGCAAAACAGTTACAAAGACTGCAGGTCAAAGAGCCCAGAAGCCAACCTGAAGTCCGCATTGGCCAGGGATGGAACAAGTTGGGCATTAATAAGTGTGTGTGCGCCGAGTCCCTTCAGTCATGTCCGACTGTTTGAGAGCCGGTGGACTGTAGCCGCCAGTCTCCTCTGTCCATGGGATTCTCCAGGCAAGAGTACTGGAGTGGATTGCCATGCCCTCTTCCAGGGGATCTTCCTGACCCAGGGATCAAACCTGTGTCTCTTGTGTCTCCTACTGTGGCAGGCGGGTTCTTTACCACTAGCGCCACTGGGGAAGCTCATCAATAAGTATACTATCTGCAATATCAGATTTTGCTTTCTATGTGGGTGTGTATGTGTGTGCATCTAAGCATGTACATGCATATATGTATATCAAATGTACTCTTTATGTATAGAGAAATTTATAGTTCCTATGTGTTTGAGTACATTTCTTCAATCATGGAGTATTTATTGATTGCTTAGATGGCTGACAGTGCAGTAGGTGCAAAGATGCTGAGGCCAGTAGTGACAGAGATCAGATCAATTATTGTCAGGGTTCAGAGGCAGAAATATAAGGTGCTGAACACAAAGAATGAGGGAGGATTTGGGGTGAAGGAAATATACGTAAATATTTTCTGTTACAACTGCTGTCTCAATACTGTATGTCTTTGTCAAACTTTATAAAACTGTATGCTTAAAATTGGTAAGTTTGTCCATGGGATTGTCCAGGCAAGAATACTGGAGTGGGTTGCCATGACCTTCTGCAGGGGATCTTCCCGACCCAGGGATCAAACATGCATCTCTTATGTCTCCTGCATTGGTAGGTGAGTTCTCTACCACTAATTCCACCTGGGAAGCCCACTGTATATAAAGTATATCATAAGAAAGCTGATGAAAGAAAAAAAATCAAGAAGAAAAAACAAAAAACAAACAAAGATGCTGAGGCCAGAAAAAGCTGATCATGGTCTGGAAACTGTCGAGGTCTGTTGTGCTTGGTGAACAGTAAGTGAGGACGAGAAAGGCCCAAGATATCTGATCTCATTTGGTTTTCAGAGTAACCACGTGGACTGTCCTTATTGGTCCTCTTATTTCATAGGTGGGAGGAGCAAGGCAGTCCTCTGGAGTCATTACTCGTAAGTCACGAAACAGAATCCCAGATCCTGTTTTATCAGACTGGTCCTTCTCCAGGCAGATAAACTAAACCCTGTTATAGCCTTAATCTCCTCTTGCCTCACTTTTCTCACCACCAGAGAGGTCCGTTTACATCGTCCACGGCAGGACTGCAGGGAGGGACTGGGGTTGAAAAGAAAGGCGAGATCCCACGTGCTCCTCAAGCCGACGTCAGGGTTTCTTCACAGGTTTTGCTGCAGGAGTAGGAAATGTGGGTACAACTTTTTAATGTCTTACAAGCGTCTGTGGGCACATAGCAGAATTTGCTGTCACATCCATCTGCTGCTCTCCCTCTGTCTCGCTGAGTAACCTGCCGTCTGAGATGGGGAACCAGAGCTACATCGTGTCATCAAAGCAGAGATGAAGACATCCCTGGTTCCGGTGCGGCATTGGCTCAGCAGCTCGGAGTAGGAAGCAACTTGCTTTCATCCTCTGAGAGACGCCTACCTCTGATTCCCCAGTCTTCTCTTCTCCAAAGAGAAAAGTAATAAAAAGCTTTCTGGGGTATGTTCTTATTGCTTGCAATTGTTTTCATGGTGAGCTTGACCCCGGTCACAGAGTGGGAGAAATCTGAGGTTGACACTATAGGAGGAGAAAGAGAAGGAGGAAGAGGAAGAACAGAAGACCTATGGAGCATTTCACATGCGCATGATGACTGTTACAAAAGCCCAGCCAGGCTAGGAGTTATAATCACTTTTCTACAGATAAGCTCAATGTAGCTAAGAAAGGTTAGGAGACCTGCCCAAGTTCCCATAGACAAGAAGAAGCTGAACCAGGCCCATGCAGCTCCATTCCCTGAAGCACACAGTTTCTCCATGGGTGCTCTGAAATGTGAGTGGTTGGTGATTTGCTGATACTGTAGCATCTTAGTGTCCTAGAAAGGTAGCATCTAAGAAATGTAGCATCCAGTTGTTTCATGTTGCACAGAAGAGGCTCAGGAAGGTGAAGAATGTGTCCAAACTCCCCCAGCTAATAAGCAGCAGAGCCTGGATCCAAGTTCTAACTCCAAGTCCACTGCCTTCTTCTCAAACCATCACTGCCTTGTTCTTGCTGGAGCTCTGTTTTCCTTAATTCCCATGGTCAAGGTCCAGGGTCAACATAATTGAGAACGTTCTTGTTTTGTGAATTGGAAAGGTTTTTCAGCTTACTTAGAGTTGGGATTGAGGTTAAGAGAGGAGTATATTTACCAAAGTCCACTTCCCTAGGGAAAGCCAATAGACTGAACTCCAGTGTGTGGGTGTGTGTATGTGCACATGCATGTGTGTATGCTCGCTCATTTGATGAGGGGTAGAGGGGGACTCGGAGAAGGCAATGGCACCCCACTCCAGTACTCTTGCCTGGAAAATCCCATGGACGGAGGAGCCTGGTAGGCTGCAGTCTGTGGGGTCTTAGGAGTGGGACACAACTCAGCGACTTCACTTTCACTTTTCACTTTCATGCATTGGAGAAGGAAATGGCATCCCACTCCAGTGTTCTTGCCTGGAGAATCCCAGGGACGGGGGAGCCTGGTGGACTTCTGTCTACGGGGTTGCACAGAGTCGGACACGACTGAAGTGACTTAGCAGCAGCAGAGGGGGACTGGGCACATTTGCATATGTGCTACTGTTTGGAAAAAAACATTCTGCTGTATTCTTTCCAGTTTCTTCTGGTTGGTCTAAAGATCAAATGACATAAGACACGTTAACAAGAGAAAACCAAATTTAATTGCATTTGTACAGGGAGGGGTAGCAGGCTCCATAAGAATAAAGGACCTAAGGACTAATTAGGCAGTTGAGGCTTATGTGTTATTTGAGAGAGGACAAGGGTAGGGGTTTGGGACTTCAAAGGGGAGGCAGGCAATTTACAGGAAGATCCAAAAGAATAAATGTTTGGGAAACAAATGTTTGCTGGGCCACCTGGAGACAGAGAAAGTACTTTGATCAAACTGGCCTTCAGGGATATATGTATCCATATAGCTGATTCACTTTGCTGTGTAGCAGACACTAACATGACATCATAAAGCAACCATACTCCAATGAACATTGTTTAAAAACACTATATGTGAAAATGATAGTTTAAAGTAAACTTTGAAAGGACACAAAGATATAAATGCTTAAGAAACTGGCCTTTCTGTGTTCCATTGACATTTGAAATATTTCCTCCTTTTGTATTTATTTAGATTTGGTTTTGTTGTAAATTTGAGATCCCTTTTGTATCTAGTAAACAATTCTTAAAAGTTAAAAAATAATGGTCTCGTTAGGTTCTGCCTGTCTGCTACACCAAGTTCATAAACTGTCATACACCAAGTACATGGTTATCTGTGATGATAGTTTTTTCTGGAACAGGTGCTCTATCTAAATCCTTTTAGCAGTTAGAAAGTGAAAGTGTTGGTCATTGAGTTGTGTCAGACTCTTTGCAACCCCATGGACTGTAGCCCGCCAGACTCCTCTGTCCTTGGGAATCCTACAGGCAGATTCTTTACCATCTGAACCACCAAGGAAGCGCTAAAGTGTTAGTCGCTGAGTTGTGTCCGACTCTCTGCAACCCCATGGACTGCAGCCCACCAGGCTCCTCTGTCCATGGAATTCTCCAGGCAAGAATACTGGAGTGGGTAACAGGTGCCATTCCCTTCTCCAGGGGATCTTCCTGACCCAGATCTAACCTGGGTCTCCTGCATTGTAGGCAGATTATTTACCATTTGAGTCACCAGGGAAGCCTCTGCAAGGCAGTTAGGGTGAAGGTCAAACGTTCTTCCTGAGTCTTTGGACCTTGATTGTTTTAGCTGGAAGCAATTTGCATGCCAAAGAGGCACATATTGGGGTGGCAAATTCTGCTTATCGAGGCTAGTTAAAATTCACTGGCAGAGTTGCCTAAAAATGTGCTTGAGATCTGCCTTCAACTCAGCCCTGCGGTGGGCAGTGTCCAGTACACTGAGCACCTAAGTGGGCACACGGTGTGTGTACCTGTGCCAGGACACAGAAGGGGCTCCACGCTTTACCCGGCAGATGGCGTACAATGCTGTCTCCGGCAGTTTGCTCAAAGTCATGTCCATTTCGGTGATGCTATCTCACCGTCTCATCCTCTGCCTCCCCTTCTCCTTCCCTCTCCTTCTCCTCTTCAGTCTTTCCCAGCATCAAGGTTTTTCCAATGAGCTAATAACATACCCAGAACTGTTTAAGTTCCACATCTGTTTAAGTTTTGAAACTGGGGTCTTGCGGGCCAGCTTCACACTAAAGGGGGACCATGTGACCAACTGGTTGATTAGGGATTAATCGCTGTGATCAATTAAGGAATGCAGAGAGTTAACGTCTTAGCTGTCGGAAGCAGAGGCAAAATTGGACAAAGTTCATTCACAACAGCGAATGAAGACAAACTAGGCAAGACAAACTATTTTGTATTCCACGATTGTGGCAGCCTTTCCCTGATAACACGTGGATTCTGAGATCTCATTCCTCACCCAGTGTGGTGCCAGGCCGGCCAACTGATGGATAGTGGCTTTCCTCCCAGGGGTGAATTTACAAGCTGCCAACCACTTCAGAGGACCTGCATCCCCTGGCTCCTGTAGGGTGGGGGTGGGGGCACCTGCCTACAATTTCATTCCTGGGATTGAAGTGCTCCCTCCCAGTTTTCTGTAACTCCCGCTGATGAAGTGAGTCTTGTCGGACAAACAAACTGGCTCTGAATATTCCTGGGTGCTGACTGCTCCCAGCACGCTGGTCTGGGTCTTAATTTATAAAGGTGGCTGACGCATGACATGAGGACGCCAGTGCCATTGAAAGAAAGCTTTCATGTTACTCATGGTTCCCCTGAAACAAGCGACAGAGCAGGTCCAACGGAGGAGAGCCACCGGGTTTGGGTCAGGAAGCAATAGCTGGGAGGAGCAAAAACCATAAGGCAAATGATTTATTGGGGTTTCCAAGGGAAAGGTCAGTCAGTTAGTCAGTTCAGTCGCTCAGTTGTGTCCAGCTCTTTGCAACCCCATGAATCGCAGCACGCCAGGCCTCCCTGTAGGACAGGGTAAAACATTTTGGACTTAGCTAATTTGAATAATTTCAGCGGGCTCTTAACTGTAGGGATGGTGTGCAGCTGCATGGCACCTGGTCCTTGGATGATTCAGGCAAAGCAATATTGCCTCCAGGGGTTTATGGGCCCTAGAAAGGCTGTGTGGTTCTGGATTTGATGCAAACAAACCAAGTTTGATGTTCCTGAGTCCTTGCCACATCTAAGAATTGGATAGCACCAGAAAGTGCAATCTCTCCCATAAAAAGTCAGAAAGGCTTTTTAAGATACCAAAACATCATAATACACAGAAAATTTAAAATATGTATAATATACACACTCAGGCTTTCCAGCTGGCATGGTAGTAAAGAATCTGCCTGCCAATGCAGGAGACCCAAGAGATGCAGGTTGGATCCCTGGGTTGGGAAAATCCCATGGAGGAGGAAATGGCAACCCACTGCAGTATTCTTGTCTGGGAAATCCTATGGAGGGAGGAGCCTGGCAGGCTACAGTCCATGGGGCCACAGAGCCGGACATGACTGAGCACACATGCATACACACCCAACTCTCTGAATTGGTTCAGGATTTTGGACCTTTGGGTTCTAGCAGAGAATCAGAAGATGAGTGGGTCTGGCAGTCCCTTGTTTTGTGACACGAGACCAGTTAGTCTCCTCCTTTGCACACATGAGAGAGCTGGGCTGCATCAGTGTTTCCCAGGATGTGGGATGTGACAGGTGAATGGGATGCTTTTAGACGGTTTGGCCTCAACCTGAAAGAATGTGGACTCACAAAGCAGGCATGCACCAAGGCTGGGATTTCAGAATATGGGTTGTTTTATTTTTGTGGTGATAATTTATGTAAGTGACATATGCTAGCTATAAAATCTCCCTTAAAAGAGTTTAATTACATTTTTGAAATTTATTTATTTATTTTTTACTATACATAATATTATTTTTAATTAATTAATTATTTTAATTTTTTCATTTATTTTTATTAGTTGGAGGCTAATTACTTTACAATATTGTAGTGGTTTTTGTCATACATTGACATGAATCAGCCATGGATTTACATGTGTTCCCCATCCCGATCCCCTCTCCCGCCTCCCTCTCCATCCCATCCCTCTGGGTCTTCCCAGGGCACCAGGCCCAAGCACTTGTCTCATGCATCCAACGTGGGCTGGTGATCTGTTTCACCCTTGATAATATACATGTTTCGATGCTGTTCTCTTGAAACATCCCACCCTCGCCTTCTCCCACAGAGTCCAAAAGTCTGTTCTGTACATCTGTGTCTCTTTTTCTGTTTTGCATATAGGATTATCGTTACCATCTTTCTAAATTCCATATATATGTGTTAGTATACTGTAATGGTCTTTATCTTTCTGGCTTACTTCAATCTGTATAATGGGCTCCAGTTTCATCCTTCTCATTAGAACTGATTCAAATGAATTCTTTTTAATGGCTGAGTAATATTCCATGGTGTATATGTACCACAGCTTCCTTATCCATTCGTCTGCTGATGGGCATCTAGGTTGCTTCCATGTCCTGGCTATTATAAACAGTGCTGCGATGAACATTGGGGTGCACGTGTCTCTTTCAGATCTGGTTTCCTTGGTGTGTATGCCCAGAAGTGGGATTGCTGGGTCATATGGCAGTTCTATTTCCAGTTTTTTAAGAAATCAATGTAATACACCACATTAACAAATTAAAAGATAAAAACCATATGATTATCTCAATAGACGCAGAAAAAGCCTTTGACAAAATTCAACATCCATTTATGATTAAAACTCTCCAGAAAGCAGGAATAGAAGGAACATACCTCAACATAATAAAAGCTGTATATGACAAACCCACAGCAAGCATTACCCTCAATGGTGAAAAATTGAAAGTATTTCCCCTAAAATCAGAAACAAGACAAGGGTGCCCACTCTCACCACTACTATTCAACATAGTTTTGGAAGTTTTGGCCACAGCAATCAGAGCAGAAAAAGAAGTAAAAGGAATCCAGATAGGAAAAGAAGAAGTGAAACTCTCGCTGTTTGCAGATGACATGATCCTCTACATAGAAAACCCTAAAGACTCTACCAGAAAATTACTAGAGCTAATCAACGAATATAGTAAAGTTGCAGGATATAAAATTAACACACAGAAATCCCTTGCATTCCTATACACTAACAATGAGAAAACAGAAAGAGAAATCAAGGAAACAATACCATTCACCATTGCAACAAAAAGAATAAAATACTTAGGAGTATATCTACCTAAAGAAACAAAAGACCTATACATAGAAAACTAGACAACACTGATGAAAGAAATCAAAGAGGACACAAACAGATGGAGAAACATACCGTGTTCATGGATTGGAAGAATCAATATTGTCAAAATGTCTATACTACCCAAAGCAATCTATAGATTCAGTGCAATCCCTGTTAAGCTACCAAGGGTATTTTTCACAGAACTAGAACAAATAATTTCACAATTTGTATGGAAATACAAAAAACTTTGAATAGCCAAAGTAATCTTGAGAAATAAGAATGGAACTGGAGGAATCAACCTGCTTGACTTCAGACTATACTACAAAGCCATAGTCATCAAGACAGTATGGTACTGGCACAGAGACAGAAATATAGATCAGTGGAACGGAATAGAAAGCCCAGAGATAAATCCACGAACCTATGGACACCTTATCTTCGACAAGGGAGGCAAAGATATACAATGGAAAAAAGACAACCTCTTTAACAAGTGGTACTGGGAAAACTGGTCAACCACTTGTAAAAGAATGAAACTAGAACACTTTCTAACACCATACACAAAAATAAACTCAAAATGGATTAAAGATCTAAATGTAAGACCAGAAACTATAAAACTCCTAGAAGAGAACATAGGCAAAACACTCTCCGACATAAATCACAGCAGGATCCTCTATGACCCACCTCCCAGAATATTGGAAATAAAAACAAAAATAAACAAATGGGACCTAATGAAATTTAAAAGCTTTTGCACAACAAAGGAAACTATAAGCAAGGTGACAAGACAGCCCTCAGATTGGGAGAAAATAATAGCAAACGAAGCAACAGACAAAGGATTAATCTCAAAAATATACAAGCAACTCCTGCAGCTCAATTCCATAAAAATAAACGACCCAATCAAAAAGTGAGCCAAAGATCTAAACAAACATCATTTCCCCAAAGAAGACATACAGATGGCTAACAAACACATGAAAAGATGTTCAACATCACTCATTATCAGAGAAATGCAAATCAAAACCACAATGAGGTACCATTACACGCCAGTCAGGATGGCTGTTATCCAAAAGTCTACAAGCAATAAATGCTGGAGAGGGTGTGGAGAAAAGGGAACCCTCTTACACTGTTGGTGGGAATGCAAACTAGTACAGCCACTATGGAGAACAGTGAAATTTATTTATTTTTAATTGAAGGCTTAATTACATTTTAAAAGTTGAGTTGATTTATAGGCAAATAAGTAATCACAAGTATCTGTGTTTGAAGAGAAACTGTGATTATGGAGTTGTCTCTATCTCCCTTTAGTACTATCATGTATATGGGGATTCTACTATTAAGTGCATACATGTTCATGAATGTTCTATCTTCCTGATGAATTGACCCTTTTATCATTATGAAATGTTCCTGTGGTAAATACTCTTTTGTCTTGAAGTCTGTTTTATCTGATGCTATTATGGATGCTCCAGCCTCCTAACGCTTAGTGGCTGTATGGTATATCTTTCTCCATTAATTTACTTTTAATTTGTCTGTATCTTTATATTTAAAGTGCATCTCTTAAAGAGAGCAAATAGTTGGTCTTGCTCTTTTTAATCCATTCTGATAATCTTTGCGTTTTAGTCCAGTCCTGATAAATGTGACTACGGATGTGTGTGGATCAGGTATATCATTTCTATTCTTCTCTTTTCTCTTATGTATTAGTTATCTTTTTTTTAATTAATTTTCATTGGAGTATAGTTGCTTTATGTGGGCTTCCCAGGTGGTTCAGTGTTAAAGAATCCACCTGCCAATGGAGGAGACATGGGTTCAATCCCAGGGTCTGGGAAGTCCTCTGGAGAAGGAAATGGCACCCCACTCCAGTCTTCTTGCCTGGGAAAGCCCATGAACAGAGGAGCCTGGTGGGCTACAGTCAGAGGGGTCGCAGAAGAGTCTCATACGACTTAGAGACTGAACAACAACAAATAATTGTTTTACAGTGTTATGTTAGTTTCTACTCTGAATCAGCCATCCTTACACATATATATGCTCCCTTTTGGTCTTCCATCCTGTTCCGGTCACCAGAGTGCATTAAGCAGAGTTCTCCGTGCTCTGCAGTAGGTTCTCATTAGTTACCTATTATCTATTGTTGCTGTAACAAATGACCACAGACTTCAGGGTTGCAAGACAAGTTTGCATTTCCTTACTGTCTCTGGGTTGGGGGCTGGCCCCCAGCAAAGGCTGGTCCTTCCCTCTGAGGCGTCGACTATGACTGTGACTCCTCTGCCACCCCTCTCTGATTTCAGCCAGAGGAAGTTCTCTGATTTTAAGGATATGTGATACGCTGGGCTCAGGGGGCCCCTCTTCCTGTTTTAATGTCCTTAACTACTTCTGCAGTCTTTTCTTTTTTTTTTTTTCATGTAATGACATATTCATAGGATCTAGAGATTAGAGCACAGGTATCTTTGGGGAACATTCTGCCTGCTACACCTACCTTAAAAAATATTTTTGGATATTTTAGAAACTTATTTGGTTTCAGCTATATGTCTTGCCTTTTTAAAGTGATTGCCTTGGGAATTACATGAAACAGCCTTAGCTTTTCACAAGCTATGTAGGTTTAATATTGTACCACTTCACATAAAATGTAGAAATATTTCACTGGATATGTCCATTTACCATCCTTCAGCATTCTTTAGGCTGTGGTGTGATATCCACTGAATCTACATACATTAAAACTGCAGGAGACAATGTAAGAATTTTTGCTTTAAACAGCCATATGCATATGTATTTCTTAAATTAAGAGGAAAAATAATCTTTTATACTTATCCAGATGTTTACCATTTCTATATATCATTTCTAATGCTCTTTATTTGCTACTGAAAGAATCTGGGTTTTCCCCTGGTATTATTTCCCTACAGCGTGAAGAACTTCCTTTGATATTTCTTGAAGTATTGGTCTATTGGCAATGAATTCTCTTTGTTTTCTTTTATTTGAAACGTCTTTAAGTTGCTTTCATTCTTTATTTTTCAAAACCCAGGACTCATACTATTTTTATTTATTTTAAACATTTTGTTGGAGTATAATTGATTTACAATGTTGCATTTGTTTCTGCTGTATAGCAAAGTGTATCAGTTGTACATATAGATATATCCACTCTTTTTACTTATTAATACTTTCATTCTCAGAGGACTTTTCTCCCAATACAGAATTCAGGAATTTTCTTTCATCACTTTGTGGATGTTATTTCAATGTGCCCTGGACTTTATCAACTATAATTTGTTAAGCCTGTGAATCATCCTTTTCTGCCTATAATGTATCATTTTTTTTCTTGCTAATTTCAAGATTTTATTTGTCTTCTGATTTTCATTAGTTTGACTATGATGTGCCTAGCATGGTGTCCTTCACGTATATTCTCTTTGGGGTTTGCTGAACTTTTTGAATTGTAAATTTCGGTCTTTTGCCCAATTTGAGAAGTTTTTAGCCATCATTCAGTATGTTTTCTATCCCATTTTTTTCTCTTTCAGATGCTTTACTTTGCTAATTTTTTAAGTGTCTTTCTGTCAGTCATTTCTTTCCCTTGAAGTTCTTTGAATCTTTCTTATGTCATCTCCATTCTCATTTTAAGTCCACCAGTAAATTCTTTATTTCAGGTGCTCTCTATTGACAGCACAGTCACAGGGCCAGCTTGATCCTAGAGGAGGAGAAAGGACCCATCTGACAGTGGGGAGGATGGCAAGAAATGTGGAGCCACCTTTGATGCATCCCACTTAATCCTGCCTGCCCCCTCTATCTTTACCACCTTGCTGTTTGTTCATGCCCTCAGCATCTCATTGTAGGACCCCTGAAATAGCTTCTAACTTGTCCCCTCTCTTCTCAAATTTCCCTTCAGTCTTGCCTCTCTCAAATATCTACCTACACAGCCCCTTGACTTCTTGAGAAAGTCTTCCTCTCTCTCCCAGAGGGAATGACCTTTCCATTTGCTCACTCAGTCGTGTCTGACTCTTTGCCACCCCATGGACCATAGCCCGCCAGGCTCCTCTGTCCGTGGGATTTGTGAAGCAAAAATGCTGGAGTGGGTTGCCATTTCCTTCTCCAGGGGATCTTCCTGACCCTGGGATGGAACCCACAGCTCCTGCATTGGCAGGCAGATTCTTTCCCACTGAGCCACCTGGGAAGCTGACCTTTCCATATCCACACTTTTAGTATTTACCACTTTGTCCTGCAATGATAAGGTCTGTTTGTCTTTCTCACCAACTAGTCTGAGATTCCCAGGGGAAGGGACCATATTTGATGTATCTGTTGTTTCTCCCAACAAGAGCCCAGTGGCTGTGATCTCCTTGTGAAGGCTGGAGACCTTGAGTGCTTTGTTTATCATGTCCCCAGAGCCCAGCCTCATGTCTGGCTCATCTGAGATGCTTAATAAATATTCCTTGAACTGGAAAGATTTTTTAAAAAATTCACACAGTCGGTTAAGGCAGAACCACAATTGGATTCCAGATTTGTTTTCCCTCTCAATTAATTCTTTCTAGGGCTCTCCAGCAGCTGAGTGAGACACAGCCATCCTCAAGGCTTCTTTTCCTTAGAATATCTTCATCCACTTTTCCCAAGAGCATTTTCTTTCATGTTTTAAAACATAAACCAAGTTTAGCAGGGTGAAAAGAGTTGAGGATTTTCTTGCATTGGTCTCTGCTCCAGCCTCTCTAATGAGCAATGCACCAAGCACTGCTATAGTTCCTAGTTTCACACTTGGAAAGAATCCATCCAAGCTCCAGGACTAAGAAGCATATTGCGTATCACATACTTGTTGTTTTGGACCATGAACATTATAGGTTGATTTCTTCTGGAATCATGTGATAAAGCAGAGAAAAGACTTAAGTGATTCACCTGGGGGCCCAGGAGGTTGGATCCTGAAGGCTGAAGTCAAAGTGCTCACTCAGACTTTGAGCTGCCTTTTCTGTATCAACTATTCTGTTGCTTGACAATAGAACAAGAACCCAATGGATGTCTTTGATATTAAAATTGTCTCCACCTAAAGCAATGACTCTCAAACTTTAATCTGCATAACAGTCACCTGTAGAGCTTGTTGAAACACTGATTCTGGGCTCTGCTTCAGAGATTCTTGTTCAGCAGCAACTGCACATTGAAATGAAAATATTTTGGATCTATTGGGTTGAATAAGATACATTATTAAAATTGATTCCACATTTGTAAGATAAGATGAAATTACATGTGTGGCATGCATTGTATTTTTTAAATATTTGCTTATGTTACCATTGTTCAGTCACTCAGTCATGTCCATCTCTGCGACCTGCAGCACACCAGACCTCCCTGTCCTTCACCATCTCCCAGAGTTTGCTCAAGCTTATGTCCATTGAGTAGTGATGCCATCCAACCATCTCATCCTCGGTCATCCACTCACTTCTCTTCCTGCCTTCAATCTTTTCCAGCATCAGGGTCTTTTCTAATGAGTCAGCTCTTCACATCAGATGGCCAAAGTATTGGAGCTTCAGCGTCATCCTTCCAATGAATATTCTGAGTTGATTTCCTTTAGGATTGACAGGTTTGATCTCCTTGTAGTCCAAGGGACTCTCAAGGGTCTTTTCCAATACCACAGTTCAAAAGCATCAACTCTTGGGCACACAGACTTCTTTATGGTCCAACTCTCACATCCATACATGACTACTAGAAAAACTGTAGCTTTGACTTTACAGATCTTTGTCAACAAAGTAATGTCTCTACTTTGTAATATGCTTTAGGTTTGTCATAGCTTTTCTTTTGTTTATAAATTATTTACAAGTAAGTTTATATTTATTTATGTAAATAAATATTTTAAAATAAGTTTATTTATTTAAACAAATGAATAAATAAATGTCTTTTATATTTAAAAAATATAAAACACTGGCTGTTAATTGTGGCATGTGGGATCTACCTCTCTGACCAGGGATTGAACCCAGGCCCTCTGCATTGGGAGCATGGAGTCTTAGTCACTGAACCGCCAGGGAAGTCTCTGCATATTTTGCTGCCTGGAACAGTTTCCATGGAGGAATGAGGACTAAGACCAGCTGATAGCTGAGGAGTGAGCAGGAGGTAAGGGTGTACACCTGGAGAGTGGAGAGCTCTTTGGGCAAAAGGGAGAACGAGCAGTCCCATTGGCCAATGTGGATGGCTTGCTCTTTGGCAGAAAAAGGGAAGGTGAGTGATGGTATTGTTATCTGGAAGACGAAACAGTCTCCAAGGGTGTGTTTTCAGGAAGAGAGAGACTTGGACATGTTTGAGGTCAAATGTGAAAGAGTCAGCAGAGAAGAGGTGGTAGATAAGGAGAGAAGAAAGAATAAAGGAAATCGAGGCTTAGGGAGACTGTCCTTGAACAGGTGGGTGGAGGGGAGGGAAGAACTCATCTTTGTCTGTAACCCCTCTGAGCCTCCTTCTCTTAAAAACTGGGGGCAAGGATCATGTTGTAATGGTTCTGCTTTCCCACAAGGCTGTTCTGGGGTCTCAATGAAATAGTAGATGGGGGATCAACTTGGTAGGTGATGAAACACCATATAAGTGGGAGTCCCCAACTTCTGGGATCCAATGCCTGATGATCTGAGGTGGAGCTGATTTAATAATAATAGAAATAAAGTGCAAAATAAATGTAACATGCTTCAATCATCCCAAAACCATTCCCCGTTCCCTGGTCCGTGGAGAAATTGTCTTCCACAAAACCGGTCTCTAGTGCTGAGAAGTTTGGGGACCACTGAAAATACTTCAGCCATAGTCTTTCTCTCCTACAGTTTGCTGCCTTGGACTCCTAATACCTTCACGGTTTATATTCTTTATTGCCAGAGTGTTGTAGGAAGAAGTCACTCCGAATTTCCAAATGTGGAAACTTCTCTACCCAGAGTCCACTGCTAACATGAGGAACAGGAGTGATTTCTGAACAGTGACAGCCATTGGGGAACCCTTGTGCAGTGGTTCTCAAAGTGTGTTCCCTGGAGCAGCAAAAATCAGCATCTCTTGGGGAAATGCCTAGGAAGTGGGCCTTCTCAGCTCTAATGAAGCAGAAACTCTGAGGGCAGGCCCTGACAACCTATATTTTAAAAAGCCTTTTGGGTGATTCTGGTTCAATCTAAATGTTTAGAACACTGCCCTAGTGAAATCAGGTCACTATCCTTTCAGTGCAAGGATCCTCAAAGTTTGGGAAACTGGTTAAAATTCAGATTCTGGGTCTGCAAAGCTGTATAGAGAAGGTCCCAGGATTATTCAGATGAGCTACCGTAGTATACTGTAAAGTAGGGGTCGGTGAACATTTTCTGTAAAAGGCCAGATAGTAAATATCTCAGACTTGGCCGACAAAGAGGCCGCCTGTTGGCTCTTATAGCAGAAAAACAGTCGCAGGCAATGCTTTAACGCAAGAGTGAGGCTGTGTTTCTGGGGCCAAATGACATGGGATGCATGGTGGGTTTGGCCAGTGAGCCATTCCAGCTTTAGAATCTAAGTATCACCCTTGGTTTGTGATACAGGTTTGTTTCATCTTCCCATCCATCATTCTCTTTCATTTCACTCATTCATTCATCCATTCATTCTTTAATACTTCTCACTAGATCTGAGCTTGCCAGGTGGCACTTGTGGTAAAGAACCTGCCTGCCAATGCAGGAGACATAAGGGAGATGTGGGTTCGATCCCTGAGTTGGGAAGACCCCCCTGGAGGAGGGTATGGCAACCCATTCCTGTATTCTTGCCTGGAGAATCCCATGGACAACCCATTGGCTGTGCGCATTGGGTCGCAGAGTCGGCCACGACTAAAACAACTTAGCTCAGCACAGACCTAGATCCTGACTATGGGCCAGACACTTACGTAGGCATGAGAGACTGACACTGATTTTTTGGAGAGGTTCTTGCTGTCAAGGAGATGGCAGTCTCACCCAGTGTGTGGGTGGGTGGAGGCGGGGGGGAATGTTAAACAGTGTCAAAATCTATTGCAATGTATGGTTAAAATGGAAGAGAACATTTACTAGCCCTCCAAAGAACTTGTATTCCATATCCCAGCCCAATATACTCTGTGTTCAGTTTTCTGGCTTCCTAGCTACCCAAGTGTTAATAAACTTGGGGCAACCTTTGGGAAACATTTTTGTTTCCATCCCACCAGGAGAACTGGTTCCCTGGAGTTCTCTGCAAGTGATTTAAAGAGCTTTCATCACCCACCACCGGTTAGGAGCCAGACTAGACCAGCTGGTTGATATGGCACAGAGGGTTAGGAGAGGGATCTGTTGTAGCTGTTGGTATGGAGATGCTGACATACCAGGCAGTGTTTGTTCTGCCAGCCTACGAGGGTGCAACAGATAGTGTTTACGAGAAAGTTTTTCTTAGGAACTTTTGTCCAAATGGGAACTCTAGATGTGTGTATCTTTTGGAGCAGTTCCTTAAGACCTGAGCATCCTCAGGATTTACAACTGATCAGTGTGCCTCCTGGTCCCAGAGGCTCTGGCGTGTTCTTCTCAGACTCCTTTGAATCTGCTGTAATAATAATGATAGTAATATCTTAGTATATAACCATTCCCAGGCACCTATTGTACAAGCCAGGCATGGTGCCAAGTACCAGTGTGTGTGGTGGGCAGAAAATTGGCTCAGCAAAGATGCCCATGTCTTAACATCTGTGATTATGTTACTTTAATGGCAAAAGGAACTTGGCAGCTGTGAGTCAGGGTAATGACCTTGAGATGGAGAGATTATTCTGGATTATGCAGATAGGCTCAATTTAAACACATGAATCTTTAAAAGCAGAGGAGCTCTCCCAGCTGCGGTCAAATGTGAAGACAGAAGAATCATCATAAGAATCATCAGAGAGATGCTAGCCTGCTGGCTTTGAAGGTGACGGAAGGAGCCGTGAGCCAAGGAAAGCAAAAAGCCTCTGCTGCTGCTGCTGCTTCTAAGTTGCTTCAGTCGTGTCCGACTCTGTGTGACCCCATAGATGGCAGCCCACTAGGCTCCACCATCCCTGGGATCCTCCAGGCAAGAACACGGAGTGGGTTGCCATTTCCTTCTCCAATGCATGAAAGTGAAAAGTGAAAGTGAAGTCGCTCAGTCGTGTCTGACTCTTCACAACCCCATGGGCTGCAGCCCACCAGGCTCCTCTGTCCATGGGATTTTCCAGGCAAGAGTACTGGAGTGGGTTGCCATTGCCTTCTCCGGCAAAAAGCCTCTAGAAGTGTAGAAATTGGAAAAGGGAGGGATTTTCTCCTGGAGCCCCCAGAAAAGAATGCAACCCTGCCAGCACTTTGAGTTTAGTTCAGTGAGACTCTATTTTTGGGCTTCCCTGGTGGCTCAGATGGTAAAGAATCTGCCTCCCATGCAGAAGACCCAGGTTTGATCCCTGGGTTTGGAAGATCCCCTGAAGAAGGGAACGGCAACCCATTCTAGTATTGCTGGAGAATCCCATGGACAGAGGAGCCTGGTGGGCTATATGTAGGCCACGCGGTTGCGAAGAGTCTGCCACGACTGAGCGACAAACACTTGCAGACTCTTTTCTTCGACCCTGACTTTCAAAACTCTAAGCATAATAAACTTGTATCATTTAAGCCGCCAAGTTTGTGGTAATTCATTAAAGCAGTAAGAGAAAGTTAATACACCATGATCTTGTTAAATCCTCAAAAGAACCCTTTTTGGTTAACTACTAAGAATTCCCTTGAGAAGAAAATGGCAACCCACTCCAGTATTCTTGCCTGGAGAATCCCATGGACAGAGGAGCCTGGTGGGCTACAGTCCATAGCATCACCCAGAGTCGGATATGACTGAAGCGACTTAGCACATACGCATGCAATAAACATATAGAGACGGAGAGTTAATAAACATGCAGTAGGTGTTGAAGAGCCTTTTAATTTTTTCAACAGTACTTTACAGAGGTATAATTTACATGTAACATAATGCAAAAATCTTACATGTATGCTCAGTGAATTTTTTATTTTAATTTTTTATTTTTCAGTTTACTTTTAATTGGAGAATAATTGCTTTACAGTGTTGTGCTAGTTTCTGCCATGGAACAGTATGAATCGGCTGTAAGTATACATGTATCCCCTTCCTCTTGAACCTCCCTCCCACTCCCCGTCTCACCCCTCTAGGTTATCACAGGGCGCTGAGCTGAGTGCTATATAGCAGCTTCTCGATAGCTATCTCTTTTCACATGGTAGTGTGTATGCGTCAAGGCCACTCTCTCTTGTTTGTCCCACTCTCTCCTTCCCCCACTGCATTCAGTGACTTTTTCCATGTGTTTCTGTGAAATGACCATGCAGGATCAAGATGTAGAATATTTCCCATGCCCCAGAAAGTCCACTTTTGCTCCCTGCCCATCAACCCCAGCATAACTTCTACTCTGAATTCAATCGCCATAGATTAGCTTTGACCGTTCTTGAACTTTCTCTAAAATTTCTGCTCTGTTACATTGTTATGTTATAAGAGGGATTATATAGTGTGCATTCTTCTATGGCTAGCTTCTTTCACTTAGCATAATGTTTTTGAGATTCATCCGTAGTGTTGAGAATAGAAAGCTGTTTACCACTGGCAGTTCACCATGCCTCTCGTATCTTCAGATGAGTTTCCAGCCTGCAGGGCGGACCTCCAATGGCTGATGCTTCCTTTTTGATGTCTGAATGGTACCCAGTGATTCAGGTTTGGAATGTCTTTCTCATGGGCTACAGCTTCAGTGAGAAAGTGGTTCTTGTTACTGAGCAGAGACTTAATGCAGGACCATTAAGTAAATGCATACATGACAAGTGTTTCTCCACCTGAAATCTGTTGGGGGGTTACTGTAATAGCAAGCACTATAGAGCTGAGCATTTTGCGTTCACTATCTCATGTAAACAACAACAA
The DNA here is from genome assembly GCF_023699985.2 of Odocoileus virginianus. NCBI lineage: Eukaryota > Metazoa > Chordata > Mammalia > Artiodactyla > Cervidae > Odocoileus > Odocoileus virginianus. The sequence continues at coordinate 8,388,814 of NC_069706.1, read as the reverse complement.
CTTGACTGAATGGTAAGTATTATTATCCCTAGTATATAAAGCCTAAAATCGAGACCAAGCCATAATGAGCCCAAGACACGCAGTTAAAAAGTGACACATTGCTTGACTCCAACAAATATTAATACAGTCCCCTCATCTGTCTGGACTATATTTTAAGTTAACTGATTTTTCCTTTGTAAGGTAAACACAGAAGTTAACTATAGGAAATTTGATAAACACAGAAAATCTAAAGGAAGAAAAAATAATGGTATTCATGTTCTACCACTGCAGGACAATCACTATTAATATGGTGTATACTGTCTTCTTGCATTATTTTCTATGTAGAGTGTATTATTTGTTTGTTTAATAAGCTATGATTGCAGTTGTTGTTGTTCAGTCACTAAGTCGTGTCTAACTTTGTGTGACCTCATGGACTCCAGCATACCAAGCTTCCCTGTCCTTCACCATCTCCCAGAGTTTGCTCAAATTCATGTCTATTGAGTTGGTGATATTATCTAACCATCTCACTCTCTGTTGCCCCTTCTCCTCCTGTCTTCAATCTTTCCCAGCATCAGGGTCTTTTCCAAGGAGTCAGCTCTTAGCATCAGGTGGCCAGAGTATTGAAGTTTCAGCCTCAGCATCAGTCCTTCCAATGAACATTCAGGGTTGATTTCCTTTAGGATTGACTGGTTTGACCATGGTACACCTACAAAATTATACCTTACTTTTTCATGTAACTTATTTTCTGGGTTGTGTAAACTCAGCGGTTGTGATGATTTCGTTCAGTATTCATTCAGTTGATGTTTATGGATTACTTGCTGTGCGACATTATTTGTTGAGCCCCTCCTGTGTGCAGGGTACTCTGAAGCTTGTGTTCCTTACTTGTAGGATTCACTGTCTTCTATTTGAGCCAAGTTAGTTGGGTCCCAACCAGAAAGCCACACCATCTCCCCCTTAGAGCACTGACATTGCTGGATGATGTGCCTTTAATGGATAACTCCTAGGTTTGCTGCTGCTTTTCTAATTAATAAAAGAAGAAAACCACAAGAACAGCATCCATGATTCCCTGCAGACTCCCAGGGCTCCACGCTTTTAGCACAGCAGGAATTCTGTGTAACAAATTGGAGCAGGGACTCCTGAAATATGTCGTCCCAGGTGAGGAGTTCAGATCTCACACGCTGAGAGCGCTGGTTGCATACTTAAATACCAAAGAGGCTTGCTCTGCAAATAGATCGAAGGAATTCCAGAACCTGAGTGCCACAACTTGATTTTCAGAATCAGCCGGAAACTGCAAGCCTGTTAAGAGCTCTTACTGGGGCATATATAGGGTGTGAGGAATTGAAATAGAAGGAAGAGTTGCAATGTCAGGTAATTTCACCCTAGAATCAGGATGAGAGCTAGGGGGCTGGATCAGGGATGAGCAAATGAAGCTAGCCTGTATATCTCTTGGGAGGTTGGACAAGATGTTTTCTAGAGGGCTGCGAATTATTTGAAGCAGATTTCAGAGCATTGCAGCAGGTGAATGCAAATCCAGCCTATTTCTCTGGTCCAGATGGTTACTTATCCTTGTGATGCTCAAAATCAAACATTTGAAGGGAAACAGTACTTAGGGGCAGAATGGAGCCAGACTGCACTGCTCCTAGCAGTGTTTCAGTGGCTTCATGGAAAGATAGTTATGCATTCTGAGAGGCATAGGTTGAACATTTGTCTGTATGAACATAAATTAGCACCAATTCTTTCCTCTTTATATCTTTTCAATACCAGCTCCTCTATGTTCATTCATTCATTCAGCAAAATCTGTTTAAAGTTTTCTGTATGTCCATGCAGGTGATACAACAGTGAGCAAGGCCATTCCTGGGTGGATTTGGTGGTCTGTTGCGGGAGGGGAGGTTATGCTTTAGATATTCACTGAACACCTACTATATGAGGCTGGGGAAGAAATGATATTATGAACTATTCAGGTTTTAAGTTCTGCCCTCACATAGCTTGAATGTGACACGAAAGTTAAGATATGCAACTGATACCTGAGACATAGCAAATATTCTTCCTTCCATGCACTGTAATTCTCCATAATTCATTTCATCAAAATACTTACGTCCTGTAGGTCTGGGGTCTGTCTTAGGGCCAATTTGAGGATCAGGTAACTGAGAATCTGCTTTAAAGACAGATTCCTATGCCACACCTCAGGCAGTGACACTAGATAAAAATCTGTGGAACTAGGACCCTGGAAGACCATGAGTAAATGCATGGAGGCAGAGAGCTGGATTTGTGTGTTTATGTGTGCATGTGGTCTTTGATAGGCATGATGGATCATCAATAATTAGTTTGGCAACTTGCAGTCTAGTTTGCCAACAAAAATAGGTTTAGAAGCCCAACATGGCCCAGTTTGGCATGGGTAAGCCCTGGCCCTGTGGCAAGCCAACTTGCAGACAAGATGGGTTTGGTAGTGAGTTCAGGGTGGACTAGATGCCATAGAGTGGCAATTACAGTAACCGCTAAATGTATCGGGAGTTCATTGAATGCCGGGTGCTTTTACATCATCAACACCTTTAATCCTCTTAGTCTTTTATGCAGATGGTTACCTTTTATGCAGTTGTTATCTTCACTACCAGAGGAGGAAACCAAGGCACAGCAGAGCTTAAACAACTTGCCCAAAGTCACCCAGCTTGGAGTTGCAGAGTTGGAATCCTAATGTAGTGTATCATCGTCCTTCCTTCCCAATAAAGCTGAGAGGAAAGACTTGACAAGAAGCGTGCATCATCAGTATGAAAAAATGAGCCAACCTGGCCTTTGGGGAGGACCTTCATTTCCTTGGCAGATGGTGGTTGTGAGAGTGACCCATGTCACACTCTGGAACCCAAGAATATGGTTGCTGGCCCCTCCAGAAAGAGCCTCCTGCATAGCCCTGCAGGCAGTTCTCAGATGAGGTTCAAAGAGGCCCAGCAACTACCTCTCTGAGCCACCTAGCCCTGCAGACTTGTCATGGGTCATCTCTGGGTTGTTAAATCATCCAGATAAGAAGTTGGGGTTGCCCCCTCCCTTGCCCCTTTTCTGTACTTTAGAATTCTGGCCCCATCTCTTGGTATGACATGATTGTATCATTCTACTAATCTTTCATCTAGGAGCTATTCTCAGGGTTTTTATTTGCCTCATTTCTGCTATACTGGCTGCCCAGTATAAGCAGAGTGCAGGTGTGGATTGCATTTTTGTTCCTGATAATGTCTCAAGAGGTGATTTGGGGTTTCACAAGTGGAGGCATGAAAAAGAAGGTTCCTTATAGGAGACCACAGCATCTGGACCCTAATGCTAAGTCGTGCTTTTAGAAGTAAAAGACTTTCTTCCTCCTTGGGTGGCCCATGGGGCAAGTGGTGGCCTTGTCATGTGGCAAAAGCAGCCCTGGGTTTGCAGTTCAATCCTGGATCCACCATTTGTGAGCTGACCCTGAGCAGTCCCTTTAACTCAGCTCCCCCTGGAGTAAAACAAGGGTTTAGTGCCAGGTCGTGCTGGTCCCCCGAGCTTAGCACAGGCCAAAGCAGGAAGCACACAGGGCCAGAGTGACAAGCCAGGGGTATTCCCAGGGTGGAGAAAGTTAAGAGCGCTTTGTGATCACAGAGAAGCAGAGGAGCGCTAATAAGGTAATTAACACCTTTCCTCTGATGAGCAGCCAGGGAATCATTGAAAGAGATGAAATAGAAACTGTGAAAAGATCCCTGTGCAACTGAGAGGTAAGAGAAGGTAATAGCCTGTTATCTATGCATAAAGGAATAAATGCATGTTTTATAAGCAGAGAAGGGGTCTTTGTCACCCTTGTTCAGATGTCTTCTTTTCAGACCTTTACACTTGCTTCCTACCACAGGGCATTTGCACATGAAGCTCCCTCTTCATGAGAGGCACTCTTTCTTCCACTCTTCATTTGTTTTTGTTTTGTTTTGACCACACCCCAAGGCATGCAGAGTCAAAGTTCCCCGAGCAGGGATCGAACCTGTGTCTCCTGCAATGGAAGTGAGGGTTCTTTACCACCGGACTGCCAGGGAAGTCTCTTCTCCTCTTTGCTTAGGTCCCTCATACTCCAGCGCCCCTTCCTCAGGGAAATCTCTGACTATCTAAATTGTTCAGTTTCCTTCATTGTGGCTTCCTTCATATATGCTTCCTAAAGCACTGTAAACTTTCCCTTCAAATCTCAAATGTCAGTAGCAATTTTACATTCATGTAACAGTTTGATTTCTGTTTGTCTCCCATCTGGACCATAAGCTCCTTGGCTGTTTTTATTCACCGTTAGATTCCCAGGCTTCAGCAAGGTGTATGGTACAGAGATGAATAAACAGTAGGATGAATGAATGAAAGACATTCTTGGCATCTGGTCCTTTGTACAGTTCTAGAAAGATGGTAGAGCTGGAGTTATTTGTCATTCCTATGAAGAAACTGAGGATCAGTGAAATAAAGGGGCTTTCCCAAAATACACATCCTAGAAACCAGAACTCGTATAGAACCCTTGAGAATCCGAAACTTTATTCATCTTTGCTCTAAGTATGGGTACCATGTCTCTTATTGCTAAAAAGTATTTTTAAAAATTCAGAAAATAAAATGAGCAAAAATCAATAACAACAAAAAAGTGAAAGACAGACAACAGAGGACGGTGGATTCTGTTCCAGTTCCTCACTTCAGCCTCAGCTACGTTTGAAGAATGCCCACCTGTTGAACTTAACTTGCCTGGCACACACCTCTGTGTTCACCTTATTCCTGCCCCTGGGAATAGTTCTGCATCTTGATCACCAGTGGGAGCAAGGAAACCTCCAGCCTTCCTAGGATGACACAGACACCGTTAGGGAAAGATATGGGAACCACGGGAGGAACGCACACTTTGTGCCTGCCTGAGATTTGTCAGCATGATGCCCAAGCCACCTGGCATCGCTGCCCAAAGGCCGTGCAGCCTACTAAGCTTCCTGGCTTGTTGAAGTTGGAGGTGGAGATGGAATCTGAATCAGAAATATCTTCCTTAGTTCTATGTGACTCAGGGACCTAATTCACATGGACGCATGTGGGCAAGACTCCTAATCCCATTCAAAAGAAGCCAGTAAACCAAAGCATATGGTTAGGAGATGTCACCACAGCTGTCAGCTCCTTGCAGACGGACAGTTCCTGAATCTTAAACTCCAGCCCTGACCTCTTTCCTATCTTCAGACCAGAGTATCCCACTGCCTGTTGGGCTCCCCTACACAGAAGCTCGCAAGCAGCCGGTCATAACTTTATCCTGTGTGTGTTCCCCCTTCTCCTCCTAGCACCTGCTCACCCACCTTGCTCACTCAGTCATTCAACAAACATTTACTGAGCCACTGCTCTGTGTCAGGAATGGCGCTAGGTGGCAGGGATACCCCTGGGAGGAAGAAAGCAAGGTCCCCCGACTGTTTTCCACCTTTGTAAGTGACATGCCATTCACCTGGCCAGCCTCCTCAAATCCTCCCTCTCCTCCACACCCCCACCCTGCCAGTCCAATCAGTTGGTTGCCAAACCCAGTAGAATCTATCTCCTAAACATCTCTTGAATCTTTCTCCTCCTTTTTTAAAATCTCCATTGCCACTATCCAAGTTTGGGTCTTTCCCTCTTTCTCTGGGATTGCATCTGTGACTTCTCAACTTGCTCTTCCTGCCTCAATTCTCACCCCCCTCCCACCCCAAGCTGTTCTTCAAGCTTTAGCTAGGGTGGTCCTTTCAGAAGACAAAAATCTGATCATGTCACATCTCTGCTAAAATTCCTTCAGTGGATTCTGCTCATCGGCTGTAAAGAAAAAGGCAAGTCCAGAGTGAAGAACTGAGGACCCCCATTCATCAGCATGGTGGGGGTCTCTTACCAAGTGTGGCTTTCTCCCTGGGCAAGCCTAGGAAGCCAATAGTCCCCCACCCTCCATCCTCAATTTTCTCATGTCTCCTGATTTCTCATGGAGCCACAGAGGTTGCAGTGAGGATGGAATACACGGGGGTGAACGGTACTGATGGGGGGTGGAGGTCAGTGGGCGGTGTGTGTTGGGGCTCCTGTTGCCTCTGGCACCCGGAAGCAGCAGTCTCATGTGTTCAGTGACCCTGAAGAGGACACACCTCCCTAAGCCTGCCGAGCCTGCACCAAGTGTATCTGTGGCTGGGAAGCCCTGGGACTGAGCAGACATACAAATGGATCATCATCAGTTGTGTTTTTCTCCTTTCAGATAGCAATTTGGAACCCTTTTCAGAGGCTGACATTCAATTTTCCCTTTTATGTCACTTCTCCAGAAAACAGTCAAACCATCAATTTTTCTGTTAAAATTTCTCCCTCCTCACCCCCCTTTTTACGTTCCTAATTCCTTTTGTGCTTGGAGTTCAACTGTGGCAATGAACTCTGGTCCCAATGAATTCATCCCCTTTTTATTTTGAGCTTCAAGTGGATCTTGGCTTAGCCCTTGTCAGAGGGAACAAACAAATGTTCGCTTTTTGTTGTGTGCCCATACATAAACGTGCACGGGAGAATTGAGCATTGCCCTGGGAAAGGGGCCACTGGGATTCTGCGCTTGGTCAGTGGGTCTCCAAGGGCATGAGAGGTGGATAACTCTGATGCTCTTAAGATGCCTACAGCTGCATACGTTCCAGGAAGCTCTGTATTCTGTTAGCATACAGAAAAGTGATTAGTAAGCAGAGTATTATGCCCACGTGAAATGGGGCAGGTGTGTGTGTGGTGCCAAGTCGTATAAGTCATGTCTGACTCTTTGCGACCCCATGGACTGTAGCCCTCCAGGCTCCTCTGTCCATGGGATTCTCCAGGCAAGAAAATGGGGGCAGGTAGGGATGCTAAATCAATTGGCATTAGTTCAGGACTCATCCTTCTGCTGTAGAAGCATCATTTGTAGAAGAGGCAGCCAGCACTGTGCTGAGAAGGGACGATCTTTAGGCAATATTGAATATATGCCTCAGGAGCCTGCCTTGGGCCGAGGAAAGAAAGCAAACAGTGATGAAGAGGAGGGCGCACATTGCTGGCGGTGGAGAGCGAGGGCTTTGAAATCCAACAGAATTCAAATGAACTCACTTTGACATTAATACTGCCAACTCCTCGGGCTTGTGCTAATGATTAAATCAGACAATGCGGGATAAGGGACTAGCTTGGAATAAATAACCAGTAGCTAGCCTCCACTTGTGGGTCAGGCGCTGTGCTGGCTGCTCTGCGTGCCTGACCTCATCTAGTCCACCAGGGAGATGGCGATTGCTTTTCCTGTCTCACAGCAGAGGACATGGAGGCTTAAAGATGCTGAGTCGGATTCTTAGGGCACCAGAGCTGGTCGGCTGCAGAACAGAGGTTTGAGCCCAGATGTGTCTTTCGCGGCAAACCTGTGTGCCGTCCACCACAGGAGATCACCACCACCACCTGAGATTCTGCCAGGTCTGTTCCCTTGCAGAGCAGTGATGCCGTCCTGCTTGAGTGTCTTAAAGAACGGGAAGAAGCAAGCCTGCTTGGCAGCCCTGTTGGGAGAAGGCTGTTGTCACAGCCACTCAAGTCTACGTTCTATGAGGTCGGAGGCGACTGGTGACCACAGGCTGCTGGGGAACCTCAGATGCCCAGGAAGAGCAGGAGCACTTGGATGGTCACCTGTGTCCTTCTGGACTCTCCAGAGGCCCTTCCTTCCAGCTGGGCCAGTATCTCAAGTGACTGTGAGGTCTGAGGGCCCCCCAGGACACCCCTTACACCAGCTGAAAGACCGAAGGGACCTAGAGGAAGCAGCCAGCCTCAGCCACTGGCCCCGCTTGCTTACTTTATTTATTTATATTGCTATTTTTTAAAATTGTGATAAAATACAGGTAGCTTAGGATTTAAATGCACAGTTAAATGCACAGTTCTGTGACACCTGCCCCGTGTTATATGATCACTATCCTCTTCCAGAACCTTCGTCACCCATCAGCAGCCCCTCTCTCCTGTCCCCAGATCCCGGCAACTGCTCACCTTGCTCTCTGTGTGTGGATTTCCCAGCTGTGGGCGAGCCACATAAATGGAGCCAGACAGCAGGTGGTCCTTGACTCCTGGCTTCTTTTGCTGAAGTTCTGTGATGGCGGTGCGGGGGGTACGCAGAACAGGGGACTTGGGAGTGAGGTTGGCGTTGGGAAGGGAAAGACTGTGTTCCTGGGTTTGGATACAGGGGCTTAGTTGTCATTTTGTCTGGATCTGTTTGGTTCCTGAGTTCTGCTGAGCAAGTAGCTGGTGTGCAGACAACATGGAATACCAGCCCAATCCCTGCGTGCCAACCCCCCACCTACAATTTGTTTTCTGCCTTCAGATCATGAGAGTTTGGATAGCAGAGGCTTGATTCCTGTTCTCCAGACACTGAGATGTGTTTCCCAGCTCCCTCGTCTCACACCCCCACCCCCACAGCATCCACTTAACCCCCCATGGACACGCCCATGATTCAGTGACTTTCTCACTGAATGTCATTTCATTCCTTTCCTTTCTTGTACTCACACTTTCATTCACTCATTCCCTCTCACCCACATCCCACTTCATCCATTCATTCTTTCAGTCTCTTACCCACAGCCCCCTTCATTCATTCCTTCCCACTCTCTCCCACACCCACGTCATTCATTCACTCTCTTACCCACAGCCCCCTTCATTCACTCGTTCCTTCCTTCCCGCTCTCACCCACACTCCACTTCATCCATTCATTCCTTCATTGTCTCTTTAACCCACAACTTGCTTCCTCCTTTCTTTCCTACCTTCCGTCCTTCCCTCCTTTCCTCCCTCCCTCCCTTACTTACACCTTCAGCTGATATGTTGTGTTCTGAGCCCCACCAGGTACAAGAACTGGCCTGGGTGCTGCTCTGCAGAGAGGAATTTACATTAATCTGCATGGAGACAGATATGTACATTAGACTCTAAATACCTGGTGAGGCGATCAGGAGTCGAGGCCCGGCCCGCGTGTTCTGGGAGCTCACGGGGTGTAGGGTGAGGAATGGAGAGAGGAGGCAGCGGTGGCTGGCTCTGTGGCTGCGGGTGGCACAGTCCCTGTTCCGCAGTCCACAGGGCGCCTGCACATCACCACTCCACAGGTGACCAGACATCCCGCCAGGGAACCAGAGCCCCACTGGGTCCATTTTACAGATGGTGACAGTGAGGCTCAGAGGGACTCAGCCGCTCGCTCGCATGTGAGAGCAGCAGGGCTAGCCTGCGGGGGTGGGGAGGTGGCTGACTTCCCAGAGAAGTCACGCCCACATGGCAGGTGGGCGTGGGCACCGCCTGGGGGATGGCGACCTCGCTGTGGTCCCCTGGCTTTGGGTGGCCTCCCGCTCCCGGGAGGGGGCAGTTCCCCTGGGGCGGGCCCCTCTGCCTCCCTCCCTCCAGCGCAGTTAAGTTCTGACTCACAGCCGCTCCCTGCAAGCACTTTGTCGGATAAGATGATGGGAGTGACAGGCTGTGACATGTGGCTGTCTCAGCCGGGAGGCCTATGGAAACACACAGGGGCCAGGATGTCAGACAACTGACGCCCTCCCCTCCCTTCCCTGGAGGACAGAGTCCGCCCAGCGTCACAGCTGAAGGCTCCTGTGGGGTCAGCCTGGAGGTCTGAACCTCTGTTCTGCCAGACACTGGGTGACCTTGGGGGTAGGGCCAGCAGCCACAGCGTCGCAGCTCAAAGCTTAGTCCGTGGAGCAGCATCAGCGCCACCTGGGAGCTTGTTAGCAACGCCCCGGTCCACACCCACAGAGTCTGAGTCTGCAGCGGAGCAAGAGCCCCCCGTGGTTCTGATGCTCATTAAAGTAAAGAAGCATATTTCTCTATATCCTCAACTTCCTGCACTGTTAAATGGGAACAGAAATATGTTTTCTGAAAGGTTCAGTTCAGTTCAGTTCAGTCGCTCAGTTGTGTCCGGCTCTGTGACCCCATGAATCGTAGCACGCCAGGCCTCCCTGTCCATCACAAACTCCCGGAGTTTACTCAAACTCATGCCCATCGAGTCGGTGATGCCATCCAGCCATCTCATCCTCTTTCGTCCCCTACTCCTCCTGCCCCCACTCCCTCCCAGCATCAGGGTCTTTTCCAATGAGTCAACTCTTTGCATGAGGTGGCCAAAGTATTGGAGTTTCAGCTTCAGCATCAGTCCTTCCATTGAATACCCAGGACTTATCTCCTTCAGGATGGACTGGTTGGATCTCCTTGCAGTCCAAGGGACTCTCAAGAGTCTTCTCCAACACCACAATTCAAAAGCATCAATTTTTCAGTGCTCAGCTTTCTTCGCAGTCCAACTCTCACATCCATACATGACCACTGGAAAAACCATAGCCTTGACCAGATGGCCCTTTGTTGGTAAAGTAATGTCTCTGCTTTTTAATATGCTATCTAGGGGTTAGTGTGATGATTAAATGCGCTTAGACCTCTCTGCTTGGCTGAGGGGGTCACCCTGATTTGCCCGGCACTTAAGGGGCTCCAGGGATGCAGGGCTTGCCGTTTGAACACTGGGATGAGTTGTCACCTATGCTCAGCTCGTGCCGGGCACAGTAAGAGCTCCTTTGAAGTGATGGTGTCGTGTTAGGACATTTAAGAAGCGTGTGGGGGAGAGCCCCAAGGGAACTGTCTGTGTTTTCATTAATGCGCGCTGGCGGGTTGGAGCGTTTTGGGTGTCGTTGTCGTCACTGTGGTTCATTCTTTCCTGATGACAGCAGCCAGAGTGGTCCCAATTCTCATTAATCAAGCTCGTGCTATGTGCCGAGAACTGTTCGTGCACCATCTCATCACCACAACCTCTTGAAAGCAGGGACGGAAAATCCCTCCCTTTAGAAAATGAGAAAACACAGCCTCGGAGAGGACGGATGTTGCCCAAGACCCTGACATTAGCAAGACGGAGAGCTGAGACTTGAACCCTCTGTCTATTTGGCAGCCGGGGCTGTGCCAAATAGACTTCCCAAACACCCAGAATCCCAAACGGAGAAGCGATTCCCTCCAAAGGTGTGGGTTCCAGAGCTGTTCATGGATATTTCTTAAGGAGCATCAGGGCATTTTGAAGAAGATGTTTCTACTGAAATGTTTACCGCCAGGGCCTGCCCCTTCCAAGTATCATAGGAAAGCCTGGGATTCTCCTTTTACCAAAATAAAGCTGCCTACTTCAGTCCCCCGGCAGCCGCTCTGTGTGTGACAGCCGGAGATGGGAACCTAATGAATGGGACCTGTTTGCTTCCCCTCCTCGCTGAGTGGTTTAATGACAAGCGATTATTATTGATGGCAACGTGTCACGTCTTTCCTCTGGGTCATGGCAGCGTGGCTGTCAGACTAACTACGAGGAAGCCGAACTCAGGGGCATATGAAAGAGAAACAAAACAAAATACCCCCCAAAATCAAGGAAGGATGAAGAGCTCATGCAAGGAAGAGAGATATATGTGGAGAGAGGCAGCTGCCCCCGGGGGAAGAAGCAAGGATCAGAAAAGGGAAGGATGGCAAAAGGACATGCACTTCTCTGTAGCCCAGATTCTTCTGATCCAAGTTTGGAAGATGAGTGAAGAATGAGTCACGTTATTCTCCATTTTTTTTTCCCTTCCTTAAAGTGATCAGGAATCTTTGGTTGCCAGTGACAGAAAAGCTAATTCAAATTGGCTTAAGGGAAATGAAGTCACTAATTGGCGATTAACCGGGACATGCAAGGACAACATTCTAATTCTTTCATCTTCTCATACCTAGAAAGACAGTGACATTGTTAACTGTGACATCTGCTTTGGGTATTAAGTTAAAAGTCTAAATAACTACAGTTAAACTACTTTTAACTACAGTTAAAAGTCCAAAATAGCATAGCTATTGTTCAGACATCCAAGGAAATAATTAGATGACACTATGGGTGTAGCTCAGCTGGTAAAGAATCTGCCTGCAATGCAGGGGACCCTGGTTTGATCCCTGGTTTGAGAAAATCATCTGCAGAAGAGATAGACTACCCAGTCCAGTATTCTTGGGTTTCCCTGGTGGCACAGTTGGTAAAGAATCTGCCTGCAATGCAGGTTTGATCCCTGGGTTGGAAAGATCCCCTGGAGGAGGGCATGGCAACCCACTCCAGTATTCTTGCCTGGAGAATCCCCATGGACAGAGGAGCCTGGTGGGCTACAGTCCACGGGGTCACAAAGAGCTGGACACGACTAAGCGACTAAGCACAGCAAAATGGCAACAAGGCTTCAGGTATGACTTGAACACAGTGCTCAACAGGACTTGGTAACTCCAAGTCTCTCATCTCCATTTTGTCCTAGTCCTAATTTTTCCCTCTGATTCTGATGACTTCCTTCTCAAGATGCTGTGTCTTGGAAGGATGGTTGCCAGAAATTCTGGCTGAATGTACTTACAGGTTTAAGTCTAACAGTAAGAGAAACTCTTTCTGATCACTCTCCCACAAATCCCAAGAATCACGTGCCAGTTAGGACGTGTTCCTACCTCTGAACCAATTGCTGGCACTAAGGGAATTGGGTGGGCCAATTGGTTTGACTGAGAAAGGGGAAATGACGGCTCCCTGTGGAAATTCACGGTGACCAGTAAAAGAGGAAAAGATGCTCGGTCGAAATGACAGATACCTATGATGTGGCTCAGGGAGGCTTGTGCTTCTTTAAGAAAAAGAATCTGAAATAAAAATGACTTTAGGTGCACAGAGGAAGGTCAGTAGCCCAGTTATACTTGGGACCTCCAAAAAAAGATGCTTTCATTATCAGCTCTTTAGAGACCTGACTCAGTGATCCGATCAGATAGAATTTCCCTCTGGCTTTCTCTGTGAGAATGGGTGGACCTAGCCTCAGACAATCTATAATCGCTAACAACCCTGTTTGGAAGACTTGAGTCAGATGGTCACCCGCAGGTTGACAGAGCACCGGGTGAAGCCAGTTTGGGCCTTTTCTGCGTCCTTGCATAGAAATAAGGGCCTGAATCTCAGCAGGTGTCTCTTCTTGGCCAGCCCTGCTAATGATCTGGAGAGCAGGACTGGTCTAAGAGTGAGGATGTGGTTCTGAGGAACGTGGGGAATGCTGGGCTGTCCTGAGCTACTTGCAGCTGGAAGCAAGGCATACATCTCTCCATGCCTCTGTGAAGTCTCTCCTCTGGCACTGTGGTATCTGTTAGAGGGAAGGCTTGACTCTGGATGGTGAACTGGGACGAGCTCTGAAAGGCCCCAGCAGACGTGGTTGTCCTCACCACGCTATTCAAGGTTAGGGCACCCGGTGACTGAACGATGTAGCAAACAGTTACATGCCTTCCTGCAGCTTCAAGGGCGGTTCCCCTCTTGGCAAAGATCAGGATTCCAAAGAGAAAAACGGGGCTTGCTTGCATGAGATGCCAACATCCCCAAAGTTCCAGATCCTCTCCCAAGCTAGGAGATACTACTGATGCCTTTAGCAGAGGAATTCTTTGGAATAGAAAGGACATAGGAATTAAACCCAGCCCCCTTGCCATGATCTGCAGAGCCCACACTGTGTCTTGTGGGCTTTGCTGCCTGTCCTAGCTCTTCTCACCACCCTCTCTCGTTGGCGGATTCCACTGCAACTGCTCGGATCTTCCTTCTGTTCCCTGACCTGCCAGGCCCTTTCTTATGTTTGTATGTGCAGCTCCTTCTGCTTGGAGGGCTCTCCTTAGCCCCAACCCACTTCTCAGCTTTGCCTGGCTGACAACTCCTCCTTCATTTTCTTTCGATTTGCTCCAGGGTAGCAGGCAAGATGATCAAAAAGGGCACCCCACCCCTCCCCACTTGGACTGCTGCCCCGTCTGATTTCCTTCTTCCTTGTCTATCTCCTCCCATGTGCTATGCTTAGTCGCTCACTCGTGACCAACTCTTTGCAATCCCCCATGGACAGTAGCCCGCCAGGCTCCTCTGTCCATGGGGATTCTCCAGACAAGAATACTAGAGTGAGTTGCCATGCCCTCCTCCAGGGGATCTTCCCAACCTAGGGTTAAAATCAAGGTCTCCTGCACTGCAGGCAGATTCTTTAGGAACCAAACTCTCAGGGAAGCCCATCTCCTCCCATAAGAATGTAAAGTTCGTAAGAGTGGGGATCTTCACTTTGGAAGCCTCCTTCCCTTGATTCCCTTCCCTAGAACAATGCTGGGCACATAGCGGGAGTTTGTTACTAGTCACCGAATGAATGAAAGGCAATTCTAGATGAATGTCTCTTCCTAGAGCATAGACCCTGCAGGTTCCCTCAAGTACATAAAGCACTAGTCTCTGTCTCTGCCCCCTTTCAGCCTCGCACACTCGGAATGTTACTCCCAGTTTCATTCCCCGAGCTGTGGCCCAGTGCCACGCGAGGGGTTGATGAGGAATCAGAAGGGCGTGGGCTCCTGTCCCTGAGAATTCTGGTCTGAAGGGCAGGTGAGGTGCGTGCCTCTCAGCACCCAGGCAACCACAGAGAGGGCTGAGGCGTGGGCTGGGAAGATCATGGTGCTGGAAACTCAGAAGGCGGGAATATGTAGGAAGTGGGGCAGTAAGGAGGCCATGGTGGACATGAGACGAGGCTTCATGGTCAAGGTTACCATCTCTCCAGCTCAACTAACGCCAGGTTGCCTTGACTGAGCCCCTCCAACGTGCCAAGCGCTTTATGTACTTTGCTGTTGTTCAGTTGCTAAGTGGCGTCTGACTCTTTGCGACCCCGTGGACGGCAGCACGCCAGGCCTCTCTGTCCTGCATTATCTCCCAAAGTTTGCCCAAATTCATGTCCATTGAGTCGCCGATGCCATCTAGCCATCTCATCCTCTGCTGTCCCCTTCTTTTTATGTATATTACCTCTCAAGATACACACAGCAACCCTTTATGGTAGTGACATTTTTCAGATGGGGAAATAGAGACTTAGGTTAAAAAAAAAACAAACATCAAAAAACCTCGCTTCCAGTAAGAAGCAGATCTCGGGCAGGCTGTCAGCAAAGCTGTGTGCCTGCTACACGTGTCCCTTTCCTCGTGGGCTCTCTTTGCAGGAAACACTTCACACACGATAACATCGTAACACAGCAGAGAGATGCTGAATGAGGAGGCAAGAGACCCCGCCCTGCCCTATGTCTGTTCCTGCTGTCCCACTGGTTTTTGTGAGGTTTGTCACAGGTCATCCAAGATCCTGGAACCCCCATTTCCTTACCTTGAAAATAGGGAAGTTGGATTTGGCAGTACCAAGTCTTCCTGTCCTTCAGCTTTGTTTGTTGATTATTCAGTTGCTAAGTCGTGTCTGACTCTTTGTGACCCCATGGACTGCAGCACGCCAGGCTCCTCTGTCCTGCACTATTTCCCGCAGTTTGCTCAAACTCATGTCCATTGAGTCGGTGATGCCATCCAACCATCTCATCCTCTGCTGCCCCCTTTTCCTTTTGCCTTCAATCTTTCCCAGCATCAGGGCCTTTTCCTGTGAGTTGGCTCTTTGCATCAGGTGGCCAAAGTACTAGCATATTTAGGGGTAAATATATAGCCTAGGATTCCTCTATGTGAGATGCTGCTTCAGTGGAGGTGGCATGGAGCCTGGAAATCTGAAGGTATAAAACCTCCCCCAGGTGAGTGGATACATAGCTACAGGGTTGGATGCTGAAGGCTTAGGTTAGTGTTTTCAATCTTGGCTGCACATTAGACTTACCCAAGGGAATTAGATAGCTTCTGGACCCCATCCCAGACCAACTGGTTTGGCATCTTTTGAAGTGGGACTGTTAGGGGTGGGAGAGCATCAGCTTTGAAGAGTGTGAGCCTCTTAAAATGTGGCTAGTGACTGAGAAACCAAATATTTTATTATCCTTCATATTTTAAAATTCAGTGTAAATAGTCATGTGTAGTCAGTACATGCTAAGCTGCTTCAGTTGTGTCTGAGTCTTTGCTACCCTATGGACCATAGCCCGCCAGGCTCCTCTGTCCAGGGGATTCTCCAGGCTGGAATACTAGAATGGGTTGCCTTTTCCTCCTCCAGGGGATCTTCCCAACCCAGGGACTGAACCTGCATCTCTTGTGTCTCCTGTATCTGCAGACGAGTTCTTTACCACTAGCGCCACCTGGGAAGCCCGTGGTCAGTAGGTGCTATATTGGAAAGCCAGGCTAGAAGACAGTTGAAGACTTAGTAGCTTTATGTGGCTAATTCCTTGCTCCAACCCAAATCCTACTGCCCTTCTTTGTAGTTATCTTGCCTAACACCCATCCTTCCCACTTTAGTCTAAGCGGCTAGTTCACAGACTCTGAGTGAAGCGCTCAAATGTTCCTCTCCTGGTTTCTGGATCAAAATCTTCAGCTAACTTGGACACAGCTACCATAGCTGGGAACCCAACTGTCACCAGAAACTTAAGACTAAACTTTTGATTTGAAGAGAGGGGAAGAAAGTGCCGAGAAAGGTTTTGTTAGGTTATTTTTGACAAATGCTGGTGGACCGGCTCCTGACAAAAACAAAATGGGAGATAGAGCACAAATCATAAAATGGTCCACTGAGGTTGCTTGGAGTGGAAGTCCGTGTCTGTGGGGGATGGGGCTGGTGTGTTTTGGGGACATGATGGACAGGGGAATGTATGAAGACTTCCTTTGGGTTTCTTGACAAACACTCATTACTTGGCTTAGTTAGCTCTCTCAGTAATTCAGCTTATCACGTGTTCTTGGAGTCCCTGACCTCTCACAGGTACTGATGGAGATCCTGAGTCCCAAACACTTGAGTCCAGACTGTGATGGGCTTGGTGTGTGTCTCCACTTTATGCTGAAGGCTGTTGGAGCTGCTGAAAAATGTAAAGATGAGGGCCTTGTGGTCCAGCTTGAACTTTAGAAAGACAGCTCCAGCAGCAGTGTGGAGGGTGGGCAGGGGAAGGGGGAGATCAGGGTAGGCACTCTAGACAAGAGGCTCCTTTATATAGTTACAGAGAGAACTGCCAAGGGTCTGAACGTGAGCAGGTGCGACAGGGAAAAGAAAATGATGTAAACCCGTTGGGTGACAAAGAGGATATGGATGCGGCTTGGCTTGAGAAGTGGTGAACTACAGCTATAAATGAGGGAACAACCTGTCCATGTCTTCTGAGGGGAGCCAAGTGAGGGACAGAACATAGATCATAGAATGGCCCAATGGGTGGAGGCCGCTTGGAGTGGAATATTGTGTTTGTGGGTGACGGAGCTGGTGTGCTTTGGAGAAACGGCCCCTGGGTGTAACTTTCCCCCTCAGTTCCGGTCTCACGCATACCCTGGTTGACACCTGATGTGAGGTCATTGCTACTGGTTGCCCATTTCTGAGAAATCAGTTGGGTGCCTTAAGAAAGATGAGTGGTGGTATTCACCACACACACACACACATACACACACACACACACACACACACACACACACACACCCCTTTTCTGTTCTGCATACCTGGAATCAGTGTTTCCCAGTAGCTAAGCAACCAGATTTTGGATTTGGATCACCTAGTCTTGAATCCTGCCTCTGCCATGTACTGGCTGTGTGGGTTTGGGCAAGTTACATTCTCTGATCCAGTGTCTTTAACCTGTAAAAATAATACTTCCTACTATATGTCACATTGCACTATATATAGAGGGGCTTCCCAGGTGGCTCAGTGGGAAGAACCCGCTGAAAGAACCTGCCTGCCAATGCAGGAGACACAGGTTCGATCCCTGGGTTTAGAAGATCTCCTGGAGAAGGAAATGGCAACCCACTCCAATATTCTTGCCTGGAGAATTCCATGGACAGAGGAGCCTAGTGGTCTGGTCCGTGGGGTTGCAAAAGAGTCAGACATGACTTAGCGACTACACAACAACAACTGCATACAGAATAAATATTGGTTGTGGTGATGACCGTGATGACGGTGGTGACGAAGATGAGGATGGATGGATGGTGATGCTGAAGAAGATGGTGGTGGTGGTGATGTTGATGATGATGATGGAGGAGGTAGTGGCCAGATGATGAGAGGAATAGAGATCCTCTAGTGAAACAGATCCAGCTTACATGTATGTGAGCATTCTATTCATCTGAATCCTCATGGTCCTCAAGCTTGACATTTCTACTTTCCCTCTCATCCATGAAAAATGAAATAAAATATGCTTACTAGCTCAGTTGATACACAACAAGAGGAGCAGAAAGTACATCAGGGCTTAGCCAGTCGGAAAGCAAATTCCCAAGGAGTCTTTCAAGATCTTTGTTGGGTCCTTTGCAAGATTATGCTTTTGTGTTTTTGGTGCCCACATGGCAGGCAGAGAAAAATAAGCCATGGAAATGGGTTCAGGGTTAACAACAGCAGTCAGTTCTCTCTTGCTTCTTGGGGATGAGTTTCCTGCTCAGTTATTTTTCTTACCAAATATTGATTGGGCCCCTACTGTGTGTCAGACATGGCGCTAGGTTTTGAAGATGCTAACGTGAGCAATGCTTTCCCTGCTGCTGAGAGAAGATAGAGGAAAAGCAAATATATCAGCTTTGGCATTCATATACTCAGGTCACAGAAATTCAGTTTCAGTTGGACTGGCATGAAGCATCAGCACTGGTATTTTATTTTTTTATGACTCTCCTAGTGATTCTCTTGTGCAGCCAGCAGTGAAAGCCACTGGTGTGTGCAAAGAAATATTGGATGACATCTTGCAATAAGTGAGCTGTTGTCAGTGTGGGGTCATGTAGATTTTAGGGAAATCATCTAACCTTCCTGTGTCTTTATGAGAAATGCCATCCATGAGGGTTATAACCACCGGCCGCACCTCATCTCTTGGGTAGTTAGAATCAAAGAGATAATGGGCATGTTGAGAGTTGGTTTTAGACTCTATTAAACATCAGACCTTGATCCCCATGGAGTCAGGTCTCCCGCTGGGAGCTCAGTGAGATCTGGAGCATTCTAGAATGGCAGTCGTGGCAGGACTGGAGCACGGAGTGGAAAGCAGACACCCAGAACCCCACACGCCCCTGCCCCTCCAGTCTGCCTTTGAAATGCTTTGTTCTGCTTCTGCCGAGCCGTGAGCTTGGGGAGGGAACTGCTTTTGCTCCAGAACAAAAGTGGGTGTCTGAAATCTGTTCTCTCCCCTGGCGGCATGCTGTGAGGAAGCCGGCGCCAGGGTTGGTCAGACTGATCTGTGGGGCTCGAAAGGGTCAGGCTGAGTGATGGTGGGAGAAGGTATGTGCAGGAGGGTCAGCCTCTGCTGTCCAGGTAGGAATTGGAAAGAACCTGTGGGGCCTTGAAACAAAGGACCATTTGGCACCCAGGTATGTGGCCAGACTCCCCCATCACCTCCTGCCCATCCATAGACCCACCTTTGAAAATCCCAAAGCTAAACACAAGCCTTCTCCATGCCTCACTGTGCAATTATGCTTTTTAAAAAATTTATTTAATTGGAGAATAATTACTTTACAATATTGTGATGGTTTTTGCCATACATCAGTATGAATTGGCCACAGGTACACACATATCCTCTCTCCCTCGGGAACCCCCCACCTCCCTCCCCACCCCATCCCCCCAGGTTGTCACAGAGCCCCAGCTTTGGATGCCCTGCGTCATACGTCAAACTCACACTGGTTATCTATTTTACATCTGGTCATGTAGATGTTTCAATGCTATGCTCTCAAATCATCCCACCCTCTTCTTCTCCCTCTGAGTCTGAAAGTCTGTTCTTTATGTCTGTGTCTCCTTTTACAAATAACTTCTTGCTTCATCCCTCCAAGGGGTATGCATTGCCTTTGGTCTGCCATGGTTTTGGAAGTTTAAGTTTCAGATGCCAATCGAAATGAAAGTGGTGCAGGGTCCACTATGGACTGACTGAGGTCCATAAAGGACGTTAGCCATGGTTTCTCTCCAAAGCATGATTCATCATTTCCCTCTCTTCATGCAGCCCCTTGGGCTCAGAATGAAAGGGCTGGATGAACTGGTTTTGGAGGGAGGAGGGAATGCAAAAAAACTAGCATGTCAGTAGGCCTGGAGATACCATTTTTACATAGAATAAGGATCTGACCCACTTAGGTTTCTGCCAGTGTCCATGTGGTCTATCTAGAGCAGGGGTCCCCAGTCTCTGGAATCTAAATGCTTGATGATCTGAGGTGGAGCTGTTGTAATAATAATAGAAATAAAGTGCACAATAAATGTGACGCACTTGAATCATCCCCAAACCATGCCCACTGTCCTTGGTCCACGGGAAAATTGTCTTCTGCAAAACTGATCCCTGGTGCCAAAAAGGTTGGGGACCACTGGGAGATGAGAGGATGAGGAGGGGAGTCCCTAAACCGTGGGAACCAGACGTGGATTCAATGAGCCGTTTACCTCCTGCTAGTTCGTCTTATCCTCATAGCATCATCTTATCATCATATCCCCGTGGGATGGTGCTCACAATTACCATTTCATAGGCAAAGAAACTCAGATCCAGAAAGTTTAGGTAGTCCCCCATGGTCGCATGGCTAGTTGGGTTTCCCTGATGGCTCAGCGGGTAAAGACTCCATCTGACAGTGCCGGGGATGTGGGTTCCATCCCTGGGTCTGGAAGGTCCCCTGGAGAAGGAAATGCCAACCCACTCCAGTATTCTTGCCTGGAAAATGTCATGGACAGAGGAGCCTAGTGGGCTACAGTCCAAAGGATCGCAACTGATGACTAGGCACGTGGCAGTTAATGCTGGGCCAGGACTTGAGTTCAGGTCTGATAGACCCCAGAGCCCGTGCTATTTCAACTATAAAGTTTGACTGGTGCACGTGAAGGGGTAGAGGACAGAGTCTAAGTTGAACGTGACAGGTCTGCGGGAGCCAGCAATGACTACAGAGGAGAGAAGAGGTGCATGTTACAGCTGTGTTTTAGGAATTTCAATCAGGCGGCCGTGAGCAAAGCAGATTGTTGAGATGCTCAAGTCAGGAGTGAGTGACCAGGACTCCTCTGGTGGTCCAGCGGCGGGGAGTCCACCTGCAGTGCGACACGTGTTCAGTCCTCGGTCAGGGAGCTGAGATCCCACACGTCCAACTCTCTGTGGCCCCAGGGACTGTAGCCCGCCAGGCTCCTCCGACCATGGAATTTCCCAGGCAAGATTACTGGAGTGAGTTTCCATTTCCTTCTCCAGGAGATCCTCCCGACCCAGGGATTGAACCCATGCCTCCTAGTTGGCAGGTGAATTCTTTACCTCGGAGCCACCAGGGAAGCCCTCTTTATCAATAAAGGATACACTGGTATATTTTGGGCATTGGATGGTGGACTGGTTCCTCAGAATAGTGGGATGAGGATGTGGAAAACTTCTAATTTTTGGACATGATATTCAAGAGTCACACAAAATGCAGGCTTGGATACTGAATTCTCCCCTTTCACATTGTGTTTAAATTGAGGACATTTCTCTTAGGCTTCATTCACACATCTGTTCCCTCATGCACTCCCTCACTCTCCATTTACTGGTGGGTCATGTGCCAAGGCTTCTGCCAGGTTTTGGGGACACAGATGAGGACAGCAATCTCTGCCCTTAAGTAGTCCGCAACCTTGTTGAGGCATGATTTAAAGTGATTAGTCAATCCAAGAATATTGGATTTCTCCAACAGCTACTGTAGAGAAAAAGATAATTATCCAAAGTCTTTAAATCTGTTACCCAATTTAATTGATTTAATTAGGTAAAATTCATAGAACTGTAATGTTGAAAGGGACCCAGAAGGCATTTATTTCTGTTTTTTCTCTCTGCCTTCAGGCCACGCTGCACTCAATTTATCCCCCCAAACACCATGCACTTTAGGAAAAGGAGGATATTTCTAAGAACTGTAGCTTTTAGCCTTTTTGGATAAAATTTTCTATTCAGTGAGCATCCTCAGGGAACTATGCAGACTTGTTGAAAGACTTGACATGCACAGCTACAAAGTATTGCTCTGAAAGACATGAGTGGAATCATCTACTCACAGACACACACATGCACACATGCATGAAATGGAATAGCTATATTCATACAATTGAGGATGTATTAAACATACATGGTAAATACAGAATGCAAAATGCAAGCATGACTGCAATATGATAAGGACCCTCTGAAAATTCTTTCAGTTCCCAGAAAAAAAAAATACATCTCAACAATTGTCAAATCCTGTTTTGCTATAATACAGATTGATACTTTCTGTTTAGTCCTCATTTTCGCACCATGCCAGTGGGTCCATGACATGGTTTAAGTGCCTACTTTATGCACATCTTCAGTGACCCCAGTGGTGGTATTTTGGGAGAAGGGCAGAAAGTTGAACCAAAATCTGAGTTTGGATGCTGACTCTCCATGGACTATCCTGAGGCTCATTTGCCACTGCCAACAGTTCTTGTTGTTCAGTAGCTCAGTCGTGTCCGACTCTTTGCAACCCCATGGACTGCAGGACGCCAGACTTCCCTGCCTTTCATCATCTCTCAGAGTTTGCACAAACTCATGTCCATTGAGTTGGTGATGCCACCCAACCATCTCATCCTCTGTCGCCCCCTTCTCCTCTTGCCCTCAATCTTTCCCAGCATCAGGGTCTTTTCCAATGAGTTGGCTTTTCAAATCAGATAGCTGGAGTATTGGAGTTTCAACATCAGTCCTTCCAATCACAGTACCAACCTCACTGGATCTTCACAGAAATCTGATGAGTTAAGGGTTTGGAAATGGCATGACTGTGTGCATCACCTGTTCTTTTTCTAAACATATATTTGCTGTCATGATCAGGGTTATGACTTGGGGAGATGTTAGGACTATGAGGGACCCTTTAACCCAACACAAGTAACCATGTCACTTTCCAGGGTAAGTATTCAGGTACTCACCCTTATGCTCAGAATAAGATCTAACATGGCTCCTGAGGCTGTATGTGATAGGGTTTCTGCCAAGCTCTTCAACATCATCTCATCCCCCTCCATCACAGGCCGTCACCCATTTATCTCCAGCTCCTGAAACAGTCAAGATGTATCCCCAGGGCTCCTCTGACTACACTGTCCACTGGCTTCCCCTCTTTTGAAACTTCAGTGTCTCCTTATACCTCTCTTAGCAATCAGTTCATTGAAGTTACTCTTCTTCACTTTTCTTCCACGTCTATGAAGGCAGAGACCATATGTGTCTGTCTTATAGATCCTCATTTCCACAAGCGCTAACATGCTGTTGCCATGTAATTAGGTGATCAGCAAATATTTTTTGACTGAACAGATAGATGTCCACCTGGTGCTTATCACAGTCCATATTTCATAGGAATCTAAAGTTCAAGTGACCAAAACCTTGCTCAGATTAGTTTAAGTGTGGCTTACATAACCAACAGGTCTAGAGTAATTGACTCCAGACATGACAGACTCCAGGTCATCACAAACCTCCCCCTATCTCCTGAGGTTGTTTTACTTCTACTGGCTTCATTTTCCAGTCCTGAGTCTGGGGGTCAGATAGTGTTTGGGTCCCTGGCGGACCCAGAGGGTTGGTGGTGTGATGAACTGGTAGAAAATGAAGCTGGCAAATTAACAGATGTCCTTCACTCTTACAGGCTCTAGGCTCCAAGTTCAGGGACCTCCTTCATCTCTGCGTTTCCAGTATCTATTCCAGAGCTTGGCCCACAGTAGGTGCTCAGGAATGTTTGCGAATGAACAGGCGTGTGATTTATTTCCTCTCACTTCTAGGAAGGAGCTACGAAGACAGATGGTCATATGTAAGCTGCCTTCTGCCTCATCTGCTGTTTTGCTTTCTTTTCACCCCTTGGCAGGATCCGACGTCTACCTTCTTCCAATTTGGAGCGTCCATCCAGCAGCAAGCCACAGTCATGCTGAAGATCATGCAGGATTACGACTGGCATATCTTCTCTCTGGTGACCACCATCTTCCCTGGCTACAGGGACTTCATCAGCTTCATCAAGACCACCGTGGACAACAGCTTTGTGGGCTGGGACATGCAGAACGTGATCACACTGGACACATCCTTCGAGGACGCAAAGACGCAAGTCCAGCTGAAGAAGATCCACTCTTCCGTCATCTTGCTCTACTGTTCCAAAGATGAGGCGGTTCTCATCCTGAGCGAGGCCCGCTCCCTCGGCCTCACCGGGTACGATTTCTTCTGGATCGTCCCCAGCTTGGTCTCTGGGAACACAGAGCTCATCCCCAAAGAGTTTCCATCGGGGCTCATTTCTGTCTCCTACGACGACTGGGACTACAGCCTGGAGGCGAGGGTGCGAGACGGGCTGGGCATCCTGACCACGGCCGCGTCTTCCATGTTGGACAAGTTCTCCTACATCCCCGAGGCCAAGGCCAGCTGCTACGGGCAGTCGGAGAAGCCGGAGGCCCCCCTGCACACGCTGCACCAGTAAGAGGGGCTCTTTGCTTGTCCCCCAAAGTGGGACCAGCGTTCTGTCGTGGTTGTTTGTTTCAGTACTAAGTCATACACGCTCATTGCTGAAAATGTGCACCGAGAATAGAGAGCGTTGTGTGTCCGCCTGTGGGATTTATCGGCTTGTTTGTTCTCTCCCCTCTTCCTCTCTTCTCATGTCCTTTTGTTTTTAAGTAGCATCATCCTTCCTTGGTTTTCTGCAACTTACTTTTTTTACTCAGCAATATACCTTGGAAACCTACACTTGAGATCTATATACCTACCTATCTATCCACTTTCTCTCTATAGTTATATCTTAAGTATGTATGTATATATATGTTTATATATGTGTGTATCAGTATATATACACACACTTGTACATAAATGTGTAAATATATATAGATGTATGTATTGACTGTGTGACTAGCAGTCACTCTTTGTGTCTGACTGTTTGTGACCCCATGGACTGTACAGGCTCCTCTGTCCATGGAATTCTCCAGGCAAGAATACTGGAGTGGGTAAGCCGTTCCCTTCTCCAGGGGGTCTCCCCCACCCAGGGCTTGAACCCGGGTCTCCTGCATTGCAGGCAGATGCTTTACCATCTGAGCCACCAGGGGAGCCCAGATGTATGTATCCATACATATGAATTCATATGTGTGCAGATGCGTGTGAACAGATATATATGGGTCTGCATGTGTATATGTAAATATATAGATATAGGAATACTTACGTTTCTTGTAACCTACATACTGCGTTCTTCAATAGGGCTATCCCATGGTTTATTTATCTAATCTTCATAACAATAGAAATTTATGTTGTTTCAGACTTTTTACATTAGAAACTAAACTTCAGTGATGATCACCCTGACCTGACTCTTCGTATACATGTACGAGTATTTTTCTAGAGTTGTTTCTAAGAAGTAGACTTTTGGGGTCAAGGAACATGTGCATTTTAAACTTTAAGTGTCTATTGTCAAATTGTCCCACAAAGTAACTGTATAACTTATGTTCACTCTAGCAGCGTGTGAAATCAACTCATCTTCTCACATCCTCACCAGCGTGTTCCACTTTGGGGAAAGTGCCCACACTGGTGCTCCTGGTCTTGGAGTTTGTATGTGAGTTTCTTCCCTTCGTATGTCCCAAGTATTTTTGTAGGTCGCTGGAAATCTTGGCAAGCATCACTTTTAAAGCTGCATTGTATTCCATCATGTGGCTGTGTCATAATTTAGTTAACGACTCCCATCTTCGTGGACATTTAAGTTAAATTTTATGTTTCTGAGAACCATTGTTTGTCTTTACAGGCCGTTGTTGTGGCTCAGCTGTTGAGATTTGGAAGGATCACTTCTACACTCATTGTGCTTGTTTTTGCCTGATGTTGACTGATTTAATCCATGCTCATTTCTTAGATAATGAGCAGGGTAGCACTGTGATGAAGGGACTGGGCTATGGAGTTAGACTCGCTGGCTTTCGAATCTTGTCGCATCCACTTTCCATGGAACTCAGACGGTCATTTTACCTTTCTGGGCCTCCACTGTGCATTGCAAAGTGGTAATAATAACAGTACTTTCTCGGTGGTGATTCTCACACTTCAACGTGCATCAGAGTCACTGGGTAGGCTTGTTAAAACAAGACGCTCTCAGAGTGTCTAGTTTCTGATGGAAAAAGTCTGACACAACGTAAACTTCTATTATTATGAAGATTGGATAAATAAAACATGGGATAGCCCTATTGAGGGCCCCATGCTCAGAGTATCTAATTTAGTAGCTCTGCACTAGGTGCCAAGAATTTGCAGTTCTAGTAAGTTCCCGGTGATGTTGATGTTGCCGATCTGGAGAACCAATGTTCTAGAAGATGTCATGAGTATTACATGAGGTGATGCCTGAAAAGTGCTGCTTAGCACAAGTGCTGAGCACTTGGCAATTACTTAATGACTGTCAGAGTGAGCAATGAAATTGTTTTGGTCAACAGAAATTTCAGTGCACAGACCCGGTGAGTTTATTACCCGAAGAATAACACATCTCTCTAAAATGTCTCAGGCATCCATGATGGTTCAGATGGTAAAGAATCTGCCTGCAGTATGCGAGATCCAGATTTGATCCCTGGGTCTGGAAGATCCCTTGGAGAAGGAAATGGCTACCCACTCCAGTATTCTTGCCTAGAGAATTCCATGGACCAAAGACCTTGGCAGGCTGCAGTCCATGGGACTGAAAAGAGTCAGGCTCAACAGAGAGAGTAACACTAAAATGTCTCTGGAA
This sequence comes from Odocoileus virginianus, assembly GCF_023699985.2. Lineage (NCBI taxonomy): Eukaryota > Metazoa > Chordata > Mammalia > Artiodactyla > Cervidae > Odocoileus > Odocoileus virginianus. The sequence goes on along the minus strand of NC_069706.1, from coordinate 8,362,416 downwards.
GGTTTTAGGACTTTAAATCTGCTACAGTTCAGAGATAATTTCTGGTCTGGGGCTAGATATGTGTATGTGTGTTTGTGTGTGTGTGTAATGGTTTAAAGATTTTACCTGAAATTGACATTTACCTGAAAAACGAACTCTTGGGTTAAGAAATCATGGCCCTTTGAAGTTTTCCCTTCCCCTCTCCTCTTTCCCTCTTTAACGATCTTGTTTCTATATTGCTACTTTCAGCATTTTAAATAATTGCCCAAGTATCAGGAAGGAACTCAGATAAATTGGCGTGAATCATGGGAGCATGTTACAGAGTCAGGATTGCTGCCAGCCCAAGACAAGGACTGTGCTAATGAATTCTTACTTTCCATCATAAGTGCCCTGCAGCTGGAATATTTGTATGATTCTGATGGAAACATAACTCTATTATAGGGCAATTGAAATATAACATATACAGGAAAAGGAATTTGAGAAGGATAATTGGCAAGACAGTCAAATCTCTCTCCAGTGACCACCCTGAATTCCATTCCTTAAAAAAAAAAATTCCGACTGCTCTGAAATGCTGGCCTGCTATTTCCAGGAGTCATGCTTTGAATGCAGCAATGTTGTAGGTGGTATCTCAGCCCCAGAGAAGGAATGCATTAAGTGTAGTGAGCCATCATCCACAGCCTGGTGTTTAATAGAACATCTCCCTACTGGAAGAGTGCCAGAGGGTTCAGTTCCTGTGTGATGCTCAGGGAAGTGTTTGGGGTCTTCGCCACACTTCCCGACTAGCCCAGCATTTCTTAAAACAATCCCAGAAAGAGTGGGACCCTGCTAGGCAAGGCAAGGACTAGCAGCTGGAGAGAGTCCCAAGAAGGTGGTTTTTAGGGAAGGGGTTAAGGGCACTATATCTCTGTCTTCCATCCATCACTCCTTCTATCCAGAGAACCATGTGTTTGCCTCCCAGAATCACACATGAATTAGCATACAACTTAAAGAATGTACAGTCTAATGAAGGTGTAGAAATTTGTCTAAAGACAAACTCAGGTAACAAGTAAAAGTGGAAGTCACTCAGTTGTGTCCAACTCTGCAACCCCATGGACTGTAGCCTGCCAGGCTCCTCTGTCCATGGGATTCTCTAGGCAAGAATACTAGAGTGGGTAGCCTTTCCCTTCTCCAAGGGACCTTCCCTACCCAGGGATGGAACCTGAGTCTCCTACATTGCAAGCAGACTCTACCATCTGAGCCACCAAGCCCAGGGTTAGGTAACAAGGACTCTTTTTTTTAAAGGAGAACATAGTATCAAGAAGTAGGGTCTGATGAAACACCCACCCCCACACTGGAGCCAGAGAACAAAGTGAACATGTCATATTTGTTTCAAGTGTTTGAGAGAAATAAAACATTACTGATCAGGTAGAAGTCCTGCTTATACCTTTCTCCGTTTCTCGCCATGGGAGAGAACAACAGAAAAACACCACAGTGAATTTAGCATGTAACCAAATCCATGCACATGTTCTGAAATTTTGATGTAGATATGTGCACGACCTTAGACCCAATGTGTGTGCACGCTCAGTTGCTCAGTCATGTCCGACTCTTTGTGACCCCATGGACGGGAGCCTGCCAGGCTCCTCTTGTCCATGGAATTTTTCAGACAAGAATACTGGAGTGGGTTTCCATTTTCTCCTCCAGGGGATCTTCCTAACCCAGGGATTGAACTTGCATCTCCTGCACTGGCAAGTGGATTCTTTACCACGAGCACCACCTGGGAAGCCTTAGACCCAATGGATAGCTCTTTTTAATATATATAAGTGGTATCTGATATGTTGGAATTTCCTTTAGCTCCACCTTATGGCTTCAAGCATGGTCTCTGAGGACACATAGAATTCTACCATATTCATCTTCGGTGCTTTTTTTTGTGTTCTGTTTTATGTGTTCCATCTTTTAGTTAATCATCCCCCTTTGATGGACATTTGGGTTGTTGACAGTAAGGAATCTTTAATCTCAGTAACAGAGAACATGGGCTTCCTTGGTGGCTCAGGCAGTAAAGAATCCGCCTGCAATTTAGGAGACCTGGGTTCGATCCTTGAGTTGGGGAGATCCCCTGAAGAAGGGAAAGGCTGGAGAATTCCATGGACAGTGGACCCTGGCAGGGCCGCAAACAGTCAGACACAGCTGAGTGACTAACACTGAGAGTCACTTTCAGCAGAGAACACGTGTGTCTGCATCCTGATTCATCCTTGTTCAGTGCAAGCCCATGACTCCAGAGTTAGGAGTTCTCACTTCGGGCTTTGAAAGTTACATTTTCAACTAGAGGAAAAAGTCTTAGTTTGCAAAGCAACTGTAAACAAATAGCTCTCATCACTCCCACTCTGTAGTGGGGAGGATGCAAACTAGCTTCTGAAGAGGTTCAGGTAAAGTCACACATGATGGTTTCATGATGAGGTCCTCAGGGACTGGGGTTCCTGCTTTGACGGGTTGAGTTCGACATCGTGGATCTAATTAGGCATGTCCTCTGGTGGTCCTCATGGACATTGCTGGGAGTCTGACGCATGGAGTTTGGGTAGTTAGGATACTGTACAGTTGCTCACTGCTGACAGTGCTGGACCAGGTATAGAAGACTGCTTGCTGGGTTAATGACCCCACTGTGGACCTGTGTCTGTTCTGGTTTCAGGAAAAAAAGAGTGGGGAAAAGGGGAAATGTTCCTGATGTTTAATGTTCCTGGTTTTAGAGATGGCACTTGGAAAAGAATAGTCAGCATTTTCCAAAGTTCAAAAATAGCTCAGCCATGTTACGTAACCTGTGCCTTGCTACTGCAAAGTTATTAAACATCTGTTCCTTCGCCAAGCCCAGAGCACATTGCTGGCAACTCCTGGAGCTGTGAAGGTAAACCGTTACCTGTTTCGTTGGCACAGAACCTAGGCTGCTCAGACCTGTCCTGTCCCGAGAAGGGCTCGGGTTTGCTAGTGGGTGGGGCCCCGGGAAGGAGCACGAGATCACAGTTAAGAGTGTGGGCTCCGGAGCTGGGCTGCCCGTGTGTGAATCTCTGATCTGAACTCTCCTGGATCTGAGACTCTGAGCAGGTCACTCGATTCCTCCAAGTCTGCTCCCTCAGATGTAACACAGGGATAAGAAAAGTTTTGTTTCTTAACCTAGAGCCTGGCATATGGAAAGCGATCTGTAAATGGTTATGTGTGTGCGTGCGTGTGTGTGTGTGTGTGTGCGTGCGTGTGTGTGCTCACTTGTGTCCCACTCTTTGCGACCCCGTGGACTGTAGCCCATCAGGCTCCTCTGTCCTTGGGATCCTCCAGGCAAGAATACTGGAGTGGGTTGCCATTTCCTCCCGGGATAAAAGGTTACTACTATTGATTGAATGTGTGCACACTTGTGTGTTTTCTCATCCACTTTGGAGGGGACACATTTTATATTTATTGAGGAGGAGGTCATAGAAGGGAGAAGGTGGGTGTTTTTAAGCCCTGAGTGCTCTTGCCAGAGGATTACCTTGGGAGGAATGCTGTGAAGAACACCACTAGTGGGAAGAAGGGTAGTGTGGAGGAGAGAAAAATTCAAGGGAAGGGTAATTGCCAGCTTGGTTTCGAATTAGCCATGTATTTACCAAGTATTAGTTACTAAGTGCTCTGAATTCAGGTTTAAAAAAAAAAGCCTCTGTGTGTGTGTGAGGTGTTGGGGGGAGTCATTTCTTTGTATTGTAGTAGAATTAAGTGAAAGTATATATGTCAGGCACTGATCATTATGCCTGGCATATAGTAGTAGTCGTTGTTCCATGGCTAAGTCGCGTCTGACCCTCTGTGACACAATAGACTGTAGCCCGTCAGGCTCCTTTGTCCATGGGGTTTCCCAGGCAAGCATACTAGAGTGGATTGCCATTTCCTGCTCCAGGGGATCGTCCCGACCCGGGGATCAAACCTGTGTCTCCTGCATTGGCAGGCAGATTCTTTTACCACTGAGTCACCAGGGAAGCCCCGCGTGTAGGTGGCATTTCACAAGTAACTGTAAAGTCGTTGTTGTCGTCTTCTTATGATGATCATGATCATTTTTATTACTTTAATTTTTGCTTATTATACTGCAAGCTGTACACAGACAGGAAAGAGAGAAATGGAGGTATATTTCAATCTCATTTCTTGCTGATTGAGTTTTGCCTCTGTGTCCTAGGGCTCCCATTTCAGTTAGGGGAGGAGGACGTGGAGATGTTACTACACTGGAAGTCAAATAGAAGCACTCAGGTAGATCTAAAGCCCAAACCAAGGTAAAAAAAAAAAAATCTTCTCTTGGATGAGTTATGAATTAGTATTGAAGGGAAGTTATTTGGCTTTAATTAATGATACCTGGCTTGACCACTTATGTGTTTTACATTAACTTCCTGATTTATGAAGTCCAGTTTCTGCTTTAAGAAGCAACAAGATTGTAAATTATCACCCGACAGGAAGGGAAATGGAAGGAAGATATATAAGTGAGAGTGAGTTTAATTCATATCCAAGTTACATTTGATACTTTTTTCATTCTGCCTTTCTAAAATAACCATAGGAAAAACTGCTGGTTTAATGACCCATTAAGAGACTGAGCTGAACCTGCTTGGCATATTTTTATTTGATAATCAGAATTATCACTGTTGGTTTCTTTTTTAATGCCAGTAAAGGAGCCTGCTCAGTTAATTCTCTGAGCTTGACCGGAGTTATAACTTCCCTGGGCGAATGTGATAACTCTCTGCAAATATTTATCTGTGGGATCACTGTATGCTCAACAAACATTTCTGGCAGTGACACCAGGCACCCAGGAGACCAGACCATCCTATGGGCCTGCGCTGTAAATCTGATTGGGAGTCTGGACTCAGGGATGGGGAAAAAGGCTGAGCCTCAAAGAGATATGCAGTGAGAGAATCCAGCAACTATGTGCCAAATTGAGAACCCAAAACATATTCTACAAGGCTATGTGACTTTGCGAGCTTCCCAGATGGCGTTAGTAGTAAAGAACCTGCCTGCCAGTGCAGGAGACATAAGAGACGCAGGTTCGATCCCTGGGTCAGGAAGATCCCTTGAAGGAAGGCATGGCAACCCACTCCACTATTCTTACCTGGAGAATCCCATGGACAGAGAAGCCTGGTGGGCTACAGTCCATAGGGTAGCAAAGAGAAGGACATGACTGAAGTGACTTAGCACACACATAACTCATGACTTTGTGGAATGTGGTTTAGGATAGTGCTTTGTTCAAACCATTTCCTTGACTCAGAGGAGGTTGTCCTGGGCAAATTACTTAACATCTTTGAGGCTCCATTTCCCCGAGTATATACAGAGATGATTCCAACCACAGAGGATTAAGGTAACATTTAAATCCATGTAATATATTTAGCTAAGCACCTAGGATGGAGTTGGCACCCTATAGATGTTAATTTTCCTCCTTCCCCAGGACCAAATGCACAGCTTGATCTAACACCTCTTGTGTCCTGACGGACCCACGAGAGGTGGGCTGTGCCCCCTGGGCATTCAGCTGGAGAACAAAATCAACAGCCTCTCCTCAGCATCATCTCTGTTTGTGGCATCTCTCCTGGAACATGGCCCTTTCTGTTTTCTGGCTGGAAGTCAAGAGTGCCGTATGCCAGCCCTGCAGTGCAAGTCAATCATTTCCAATTGGCATCCAATGAATAGCTCGACAAATGGTGGAAACCTGATGCTGGCAACTTGAAAGGATCAGAAATCGTCCATAACTTTACCTTGAGGGAAAGGTGGTTTGAAATGTTTTGAGGTCACACATAAAACATAAGTATTGTTCAAATTTGCCTTATATCAGATGCAAATTTTTAGATTCTGAAACCAGCATGCCAACAAAAATATATATTGATCTTTTTCCTCCAAGGTTGAATACTAGGGAAGGTTTCATTTTGAAACTTGTTAATTTGGTAACATAGACTAATGATTTGCTGCAGCTTCCTTCTGTGAAAAGATAATGCAAAGAAAAGCCCCATCTTCAGTGCTCTGGTGCCTGATGACAGAGAGTGAGTATGTTGGGGGCAAGGGGTCTTGATATGTAAGCAGAGAGACCAATTATGAGACCGTAACGTGAGTCTCTGTAAGGCTGTGGGTTCAGAGACAAGTGGGTGGGGTTATGCCTGTTTTGGAAGTAAAATTAACAAAATGTGATGGATGACTGTGAAGTGATAGAAGAGCTACAATATTATTTTTTCACTTGTACCGCTGAATAGATGGTAGTACCTTTTACAAAATTGGAGAAGAAACAAGTTGGGGGAGAGTGAGCCAGGAATGGCATCTAATTTCAAACACGTTCAATTGAACATACCTTGGAGACATCCAGATGGCAATCTCAAGTAGGCAATTGGAGAGAAGAGTCTGAGTTCAGGCTGAAAATACAACACAGAGGTTTTGAGCTCCTGATGGCGGTTAAAGCCTCAGAATTGGGTGACATCACCTAGGGGAGAGTGAAGACTCAGAGGTGGGACCGCGTCCCAACATTAATTGGTAAATCATTCCCCGAGGGGAAGGAGAACACTGGAGAAAATGAATTGGGCTGTGAATTTCAGCTGCCTTCCCCCTTTGGAGACTCTCTATTCCCAGCCTTGATTTTGCTGTGGAGCCTGGTGGGTGTCTGTATAGTATCTGCTATATGCTTTTTTGTTGTTCGTTCAGTCATGTCCAACACTTAGACTGGCAATAGGAGCTGCAGACCTCCCAAAGATCTACAGTCTACAACCATTTCTAGTCTACCTGGGCTTAGCACCACCTAGGAGAGTTGAATAATCATAATAATTTTGGCTTCCCAGGTGGTGCTAGTGGTAAAGAACTCATCTGCCAATGCAGGAGACAGAAGAGACTCGAGTTTGATCCCTGGGTGGGGAAGATCCCCTGGAAGAGGGCATGGCAACCCACTCCAGTACTCTTGCCTGGAGGATCCCATGGATAGAGGAGCCTGGCAGGCTATGGGGTTGCAAAGAGTCGGACACAACTGAAGTGCTTAGCCCTCACACACGCACCAATAGTTTTAATCAATATATGGAAGAAGTAAAATTTATCTCATAATGAACTGCCAGGAAGATCATCAGAGCAGGAAATGCTTTAAGTTAAAGGGAACCCAGTACTTGACTAGGCTGGAGCCATGACACAGACGGCGGGCCAAGCTTTTGGATCTGAAGCAGTGAGGAGGTCACAATCAGGAAGGCGCTGGGAAAAACCTCTGCTTTTGTTTCATTCTTGACATGATCTGGAAAACATCCGACGCCACACAAAACGAGTTAAAAATCCTGTCCAGCACCGGGGAGGAGCATATGGTGCAGTGTAGAGGGCCAGGCCATTTATAAGCTGCTCTTTGTTTTCTTTCCTGGAAGGGTGTCTGCCTCTGCACCTCCTCCTGGCATGTAGGGCAGAAGCCCACCCTGTCACTCCTTCCAGGTGGGAGCTAGACAGCCAGAATGGACCTCTCCACCTGTCCTCCGCCTCCCCCTTCTATTGCCTCTGTGTGGACGCTGCCTGCCTGCAGGTGTGACTGAGCCCCCGTGCAGACTCCCGGTGCTTGCAAGTGTGGCATGGATCCCAGGGATGAAGGAGTCACTGTCAGCCTGGTGATGCTCGCTAGGTTCTGCGTGGGCAGGGAGGCCAGCCACATTTCCACACAGGCCCCAAAGTTTGAATGAACTGGCTGATCTGCTCATGATCTGGTGTGCTCTTGGCCAAATCCCCATAGCCGGTTCTTAACAATTTGCTTCGTCTGATTAAATTCTATTGAAACACAGGATTAAACATATATCACTCAGTTTTCTACATGGTTGGAGGACTGCTCTCCTGAGACTCATTTCTTTTCCTATTAATAAAAGAACTTCTTAACAGTTTTATTAATACATTGCTCTGTGTTGAGGGGGGAGAAAAAGGGAACTTCAAGTTTCATTAAGTTACATTATGGAGGCATATATATATTTATTGAAATAGAGTTGATTTATGATGTGTTAGGGGCTTCCCCTGTGGCTCAGCTGGTAAAGAATCCACCTGCAAGGTGGGAGACCTAGGTTTGATTCCTGGGTTGGGAAGATCCCCTGGAGAAGGGAAAGGCTACCCACTCCATTATTCTGTCCTAGAGAATTCCATGGACTGTATAGTCCATGGGGTTGCAATGAGCTGGACACGACTGAGTGACTTTCACTTTCACTGTGATGTGTTAATTTCTGGTGTATAGCACAGTGAGTGATTCAGTTATATATATATATTCCTTTCAGATTCCTTTCCATTATAGGTTATTACAAGATATTAAATATAGTTTCCTATGCTATGCTATAGGACCTTTTTGTTCAATCTGGGGCAACATGGATGGACCTAGAGATTATCACACTAAGTGATATGAATGAGACAGAGAAAGATAACTATCATATGATATCATATGTGAAACTAAAAGTGATACAAAATGAATATAGACCCACAGGCATAGAAAACAAACTTAGGTTACTAAAGGTGATGAGGGAAGGTGTAAGGTGGAAGCATATGTATTTTAAAATCAGATATAATTGAAATGTTGAAATACCCTAATGATAAAACCTACCATGTATTTAGTACCTCCTATGTGCCAATCACTTTAAATGCATTATCTTTAATCCTTAGGTGTGACTAGTCACTTTAAATACACTGTCTTTAATCCTTACGTGTGAGTTAGGGTGTTTTTGCAACAAGTAATAATCAACTAAAAGTAGTTATGTGATTGAGTTATTTGATTGGAATCCCAGCGACTGGGTGGACTTCAGGTGCAGTATGGTCAAGGTTCTGGTTCTTTCCCCTATGATCGCCTGACTTTTCTTTGAGGAGTATAGTCCTTGATCTCAAACTGACCCCTTCATGACCTTAAGTTTGCTGTCAGAAGCACTTTGGATGACTTCCTTGTTCATGACCGCATTAGGTCTTGTGCCCACCTTTAATAGCCATTTTCAAAATGCCATATACTGACCCAGTTAATTCTGGACTGCTGACTCAGTCCCTGAGAGGTCACACAGGATCCAGTTCAGTCACTCAGTCGTGTCCAACTCTTTGTGACCCCATGAACTGTAGCACGCCAGGCTTCTCTGTCCATCACAAATTCCCGGAGCTTGCTCAAACCCATGTCAATCAAGTTGGTGAAGCCATCCAACCATCTCATCCTCTGCCATCCCCTTCTCCTGCATCAGGGTCTTTTCCAAACAGTCAGTTCTTCACATCAGGTGGCCAAAGTACTGGAGCTTTAACTTCAGCATCAGTCCTTCCAATGAATATTCAGGACTGATTTCCTTTAGGATGGACTGGTTGGATCTCCTTGCAGTCCAAGGGACTCTCAAGAGTCTTCTCCAACACCACAGTTCAAAAGCATCAATTCTTCAGCACTCAGCTTTCTTTACGATCCAACTCTCACATCCATACATGACTACCGGAAAACCAGAGCTTTGACTAGATGGACATTTGTCGACATAGTGATGTCTCTGGTTTTTAATATGCTGTCTAGGTTAGTCATAGCTTTTCTTCCAAGGAGCAAGCGTCTTTTAATTTCATGGCTGCAGTCACCATCTGCAGTGATTTTGGAGCCCAAGAGAATAAAGTCTCTCACTGTTTCCATTCTTGCCCCATCTATTTGCCATGAAGTAATGGGACCAGATGCCATGATCTTAGTTTTCTGAATGTTGAGTTTTAAGCCAGCTTTTTCACTCTCCTCTTTCACTTTCATCAAGAGGCTCTTTAGTTCTTCATTTAGGTCACACCAAACCAGACCTACTCTTAGAACTAAGATGGGGTACGCTTCCATTCCTACAAGTTCTATGGATTCTTACAGGAAACAAGAAGTATCAACAAATGTGATTTTCCATTGGAAAAGACCCTGATGCAGGGAAAGATTGAGGGCAGAAGGAGAAGGGCATAACAGAAGATGAGGGGGTTGGGTGGCATCACCAACTCAATGGACATGTGTTTGAGCAAACTCTGAGAGATAGTGAAGGACTGGGAAGCCTGGCATGTTGCAGTATGTGGGGTCACAAAGAGTTGGACAAAACTTAGCAACTCAACAACAGCAGCATTTAAGAATAAGGAAAAGGGAAACAGGCATTGGATAGATTACCAGCCGGTCAATTATAAATCATAACTCATATACAGATAAGGAAACAGAGGACCAGATAGGTTATGGTCCCCAGAGACCAAGGTCACATAGTTAATATGAAATGAAGTCAGAATTCAAATCTATTTTTTTTCTTGTCTGAACTGCATTATACTCTTTTATTTTTTATTTTTTGGCATGGCATGTGGGATCTTAGTTCCTTGACCAGGGATTGAACCTGCACCCCCTGCATTGGAAGCATAGAGACTTAACCACTGGACCACCAGAGAAGTCTGCATGCTGCTACTTTAAAAGGTTGCAAATTGACTTGAAGTTGTGATATTTCTTTTTTGACTTGAATGTCTTTACTCTTTTCAAAAGTTGAATAAATTCCCAACATTTTAAACCTGTAAGATTTCACAAAGAAATTATATTTTTAGCTAGCCTTGAAAACTATGAAAAGCTGATAATGATAATCCCACATTCCTATCTGGAAGTCTTAAAAGTTGGGCTTCCAAACTGTTCACTCTTCAGGGAGAAGTTGGAATCTGCTTTCTTGACTGTGTATTACTGTGCTGTGGATGGAGTATATGACAAGAAAGTATCTCAGCCTTTTGTACCCATTTGGATGTGGAGTGGGTGTTTTCCTGTTCGGACTTCCCAGGTGGTGCTAGTGGTAAAGAAACCACCTGCCAATGCAGGAGACATAAGAAATGCGGGTTCAATCCCTGGGTCAGGAAGATCCCCTGGAGGAGGGCATGGCCACTCACTCCAGTATTCTTGCCTGGAGAATCACATGGACAGAGGAGCCTGGTGGGCTGTGGTCCATGGGGTCACAAAGAGTTGAACCTGACTGAAGCGACTTAGCACACATGCATTTTCTTATTCAGTTGATGTGTAGGAGTCGCTCAGCTGGTTTCTGGATTTCTTTCAGAAAGAATTGCTCCATAACTGTAGACTTAAAGTATCCATGTGTGAAAGTGTTTCAAGAAAGCCGCCACCCTCTTGTACTTGAACCTTCCTCTTATTCGGAGATGGTAAACTGGACACAGATCTGACCTTCAGATCGAGAAGGACCTGCCCAGTTCATCTCAGGCCCCACCTGGACTACTGATTCATATCACCTCCATAGTCTCTTTAAGTGTTTTATTTTATCATAAGATGTCATGTATTTATTTTATTAATTTTATCATAATCCTCATTATTTATAAGCATTGCCAAATAAGACCTTGATGAACCTTAAGACTGGCAGATACTCAAATGAGTGATGATAAAAAGTTTTCATATCTCACTTAGAAGAATCACCTCTGGTACTAAGTGCTCATTTTATATGGCTGTAGGTCATAAACCTACTTCTCTGTTCAACTTACAGGTGAGAATTTGAGTTGTTTTTGCCAAGTGGCTTTCCCAAGACAAAAACTTACTGAACTATCCAAAGAGAGTTCCACTCATCTGACTGAACCAGTTTGTAGATGTTCCTCCAAAACTTGAAGAAAATATTTGTTCTGGTGGGGGTGGGGTGGGGTAGGTTTCCTGCTTTTCTACAGTCTGCTGAAATTTGTCAAATAAGCAGCAAACGAGGGAGTCTGATGGAACTCATGCAAGTTCTTAAGGATCATTGCTGAAAATATCAGTTTATTATCTAAATCTCGTAAAGTCTATGGTTCAAATCTGATTTTTCTTCTTTATGGCTCAGATTCATAAAATATATTATTAATTGTAACAAATTATTTTCAACTGGTGTTGCAACATTAAAATTATAAATTACTTCTCTATGCTTTATTACAGATGAGGAAAGTGAGGCTTGGAAGACTCAGGGTTCATTTTTCACTATTGAGAGACTGGCTAATGGCAAGGACACGCTGAGCCTAAGTTTTCTTTCTCTCAGACTCATATGTGTTGCTCCAAAGAATCAGTCCTCTTTCCTTATAGGTCCTTTATGATTAATAATAGTCATGTGGTGATGATGATGGTGGTGGTGGTGGTGGTGATAATGGTGATGATAGTGGTGATGATGATAGTGGTGATGAAGGTGATGATGGTGGTGGTGATGATGATGGTAATGATGGTGGTGGTGATGATGTGGTGATGGTGATGATAGTGGTGATAATGATGGTGATGGTGATGGTATGGTGATGATGATGGTGGTGACCATGAACTCCAGGGACCTTGTCCATTTTACCTGCATACCCCAGTACTCAGAATACTGCAGATACTTAAATATGTGTTGAATGAGTGAATCATGCAGTTGTAACACAGCACTTGACTGGATCTAAGGATTTTTACATACATTATCTTATCTTATTCTCACAACAACTCTGTGAAATAAGCAGTATTATTATTTTCATTTGTGAGAAAAAAAATCTCAGAGAGAAGAATGGCTTTTCCAGGGTCACTTAATAGTAGAATCAGTATCAAGATTGCCTCTCTGACTTCAGCATCTAATCCTCTGATTCTCTGGCCTCTCAGGGTAAGAAGATACCCTGGGCGTGTTTTCATGAGGCCCTAGAGGTCTTCCAGTGCCCTCAAGCTCATTCAAAGATTCTCCCATTGTGTTTATGAGTCATTTCACTTGTCTTAGAGGTTAGTTTATCACAAAAACGTGATGCATGGGATTTCATTTTGTAAACCACAAAACCTTCCTGAAAATGTTAATAACATCCTCACCATCAATATCAGTTATTATTGTTGTCATTATCATAGAGATTGATGTTTGGCATTGCCAAGAATAAAGCAAGTGGAGAAGAAAGGGAAGAAGCTAATCTTTCCTGGGAGAATTTTTATGAGAATAAGTCAAAAGCTCAGTTGCAGAGTCATCAACTCCCTTTAAATTAGTTCTAGAATGAGTCCCATCAGATTTTGAGCCTCCCTGAGGAATGCCAGTAAATATTAATTGGAAGCAAAGAATTGAGCAAAGATATCATCAAGGAAGTCTCAGTAATTCTGACTAGGCAGAAAGAAGGAAGTAAAAGATAGAAAGGAAGAGAGAAGCCAATATTTAATTTTGATACTGGGTGCATGCCAGGTCATAATGGGGTTGTCTGCCTTGATTTTTAAAGTATCCTATTCACATATATTCAGGAATGCTAAACTATTGGCAAACTCAGTATAAGGAGGAAGCCTTCATCCATGCCTCTAAACCATTTACAGATCTTGAGTTTAATAAATCTTCTGCTTTCAAAACAGAGCATTTCTTAAATAAGACTCTGAGCTCTGAACACAGGGCTGGGAGAAAGTGTTTGTCTTCAGCTGGCTAAGTGAAAACAAAACAAAACAAATAGAATAAAAACAGTCCCCTGACATCTGTTACCCTCATTCATCTACTGATTGCCTGGATCTCATTCTTTCATTTGTTCATTCATTCATTCATGTATACATGCGTTTGTTTTCATCTATGTATTTTTTCATGTAGTCAACACATAGTATGTGTCTGATGGGCTTTCCTGGTGGCTCAGATGGTAATGAATCTGCCTACAATGTGGGAGACTCAGGTTCGATCCCTGGGTCAGAAAGATCCCCTGGAGAAGGGAATGGCTACCCACTCCAGTATTCTTACCTGGAGAATTCCGTGAACAGAGGAGCGTAGCAGGCTACAGTTCATGGGATCTCAAAGAGTTGGACAAACCGAGTGACTAACACTTTTTCTTGTGTCTTATACCCATAGTATGTGTCACATACCCACTATAGGTATAAGATATGTGCAGTGATGAACAAAACAGACAAGGACTCCCTGCCTAAACCTCCTGTTCTAGAGAGGAGACCAAAAATAATTAAATAGACACAGAATGTCAAGTTAGTATTGACATGAGATGGGAAGAAAATTGGACAAACCAAGCTCCATAAGGTCTTAAAGGCCATGGTGAAGGTTTGGGGTTTGTTTCAAAAATTATGGGAAGCCGTTGGAGAGTTTTAGCAGGGGAAGTGGGTGAGATAGATGGCTACTGAGAACCCTGAACTTGCACAGGTTATTTCTGGAGCCTCATTTGCTTTTTCTTTGTCCTGTGCCATTTCATTTCCTATTAGAAACAAGCTTTGCTTAGTGTGGAACATAAAGTGATTTCCTAGGTTCCATTTTTCTCCTTCCCCATTATATGGGCTGTGGTGGGTGGGCCCTGTTTGGCCACAGCTATTTAAAAATAATCCCATCCATCTCGCTACAGCAATTGGTTCAGGAATGAACATGTGATATAAGTTGGTCTAACAGAGAGAACTTCAGGACTCTTTGATATATGGCAGATGTGCAGATGTAAGGCCTGGAATTTCTGCTGCTGGATTTTTGTGGGTTTTTTTTTTTTTTTTAACTATGAAGAAATCAGGTAGAGGATAATGGTAACTCACACATGGGCCAGAACAAGAGAAGGAGGATATAGAGAACAAGCCAGGGCATGATCAAACCATGTCTGGAGTCCATTCTATCATCAGTGTTTTCAGGTATTAACCATCAGACTTCTTCAGTGGTTTAAGTTGGTTCAAGTTGGCTTCTGCTAATTACAACCAAAAGCACTTTGATAAATATTCATATTTGGCAGCTAATGTATAATATTATGCTAAATAGTTGATGTATCATACATTAATGTGGTTGCCTTTAATAAAGCTGAATTTGACCAACAAGTAGATATTATAATTAAAAATCTTAGATTGTTTTACTGAGACAACTGTGACTCTGCTTCTGGGCAGAAAACTCCTTAATAGGCATAATTTGTGCTTTGTTGTGGCAACCCACTCCAGTATTCTTACCTGGAAAATCCCATGGACAGAGGAGCCTGGCAGGCTACAGTTCTTAGGGTCACAAAGAGTCAGACGTGACTGAGCAACTGAGCACATAATGTTTGTAGCCTTTGGAGAATTCCAATCTAATAAATCCCACAGACCTTGAAATCAAATTCTAGCTTTTTCTGCCACTCATTAGCAGTGGAACATCGAGCAGGTAACTAAAGTACATCTGGACCTCATTTGTGTCATCTGTACCATGGGGATGATGCTAGTTCCCACTCGGAGTGGGGAGTTTGTGAGAATTATACAAGGCATGGATTGCACTGGGCTCAATGTCTGATACATGCTAAGTGACCTGTGCATGTTAGTCCTTGTGCAATAATATAAAACTCAGAATGACCAAGAAAAAAGTGAAACAAAATTGCCACCTAGATGGCAGGATTGCTCTGCATATATTAATTGAGTTTCATTATTCTAACTCCCTGGGGCTTTTGAAAGAAAAATAGACTTTAAAAATTTAGAAAGGCATTCTCATTAACTAAGAGAGTGGGGAGGAGAGTCCGTAGGGAGTAAATGAGGAGGAGGAAGTGGTGAAACTGTGGATTAGAATACATTAGTATTGCTCCTAAACAGTAAATAGACAAAGAGAGCCACATAACCATGTTTTTTTCCAGACGATTTTTTTTTCAATGTAAGAAGAGCTTCAGTTCTACATAAGAATGAAATTTATTTTACATAATCTAAGACTCCAACAATTGTAAAAATTAATCTTTATTTCAAAAACAATAAAATGCACAAGTTGGGCATCTGAGAATCGGTGCAGAAAAGTTACAATGCCTCCCACGCCCAGTGCTCTAAGTACTTAAAAAGTAATCAATATTTTCATTTTATATATGAGAAATTGAGATTCAGGAAAGTTAAGTGACCTTTTCAGAGTCATATCATTAATGGCCAAGAGTCACCGTTGCATTCGTTCATTCACTGGAAGAGTTTATCTAGGGTTCAGTGTCAGTCCTGCCCGGGATACACCAGTGAATACAAGCGTATGCCGGGTCTTCAGGGGGTTGCAGTCTGCTGGGCAGTGCAGACAACAATGAGAAGGGGGTCAAATAAAGGAAATCATTACACTTCGCTGTGGCTGCTGAGGAGAGACAGGAGGCATTGAGATGGAGAACATCAAGGCTGGGAGCTGCACTTCTCTATTCAGGGTGCAGAGAATGCCCCTTCGTGGAGGATGAAGGACTAGACGTGCAAAGAACCAGGGGAAGCCGTGCCGGGCAAAGGGAACAGAGCATGCAAAGTCCCTGAGACGGGAAAGACTTTGGTGTTCATATGGAAATAAGAAAACAGATGTCCTGGTGGGCTGCAGGTTCAGGTCCTTCTGACCCCTAGGTCACACCGTTTTGAAGAAAGGGGCCATCATCGAGTGTTCAAAGGGTGAGAAAGGCCACGGGCCAGTGGCTATCCAAGGGGCGCTGGTCACTGCGTCATGTCAGCCACTTAATCCTCCAGAAGAGAAGTTCTTTGGGACATCATCTAACCAGCCCTGTCCTCAGCCTGTTAAAGCTGGAGGAGTTATTTGAAGGTGTCCATGTGAGGCATGTGGGGGAGTGATGACTGCCTCCATGAGATTGCCAAACGGAGGCTGATGGAACAAGAGCTGGGGGTGGACAGTGCTTGCTGACCTGAGCCATCCCTTGTCCGAGCTGGCTCCCCCTGGAGCATGAGGTGTCTGTTAATCCCACACAGCGGAAGGCACGCGGCTCTCATCCTGCCATGGCCCCGGCTGTTCAACTTGTGCCTCTTCGTCCTGAATGGCTTCACCTTAGAACCTTCTTTTCCACCAGGAGGTGTTGAAAATAAGGAAGAATGAGAATAGCTCAATTCACAAATGCCTGCCAAGTCAAGGTGTCGGAGAAGCTCCCACTCTCAGCCTCTTGGCCCACATGAGACGTCAGATGACACTTTGATGTAACGTACTCTTGGACTTCCTGGTGGTTCAGATGGTATAAATTCACCTGCAGTGCAGGAGACCCAGGTTCCATCCCTGGGTCGGGAAGATTCCCCTGGAGATGGGAATGGCAACCCACTCCAGTATTCTTGCCTGGAGAATCCCATGGACAGAGGAGCCTGGCGGGCAACAGTCCATGGGGTCGCAAAGAGTCGGACACAACTGTGCAACTAACACCGTCACTTTCACTTGCACCCTTTGACTTTTCCCAGGGACTTGCCATGAAGTTTGGGCTCTGTGGGAGGCTCTATGGCTAACAGGACCATCATTCTGTTTAGTTCCCCTTCAACACAATCACATAATGGATAGTTATTATTGATACAATAGTATTGTATAGAGCTTTTTGGATTCAAATACAGAATGGCCTTGAGTCCTCATAATGATCCTGAGTCACGTGAGATTATTCTCTTTTAAGAGATAAAGATAATAATGTTCATAGCGGTGATGTAATATAATCAAATCACACAAAGATATTGACTCAATGCTTAGGCCACCAGACCCAGAAGATAAAGGTTGCTGAGGATTGGGAGACATGATATTCTTTTGTGTCTCACAACAATCTCAGGGAGGAAATGATGTTGATTAATAACGAGTTTGACAAACATAAGCATCCGTCGTGTGCCTGGAGCATGCCTTGCACACTGTGCTCCATTCTTTCTATTTATCAATCAATTGACCCCTCACGACAACTCCACGAAGTAGGCGCTACTCTTGTCTCCAGTTAGCAGATGAGGAAGTTGAGGCTCAAAGAAGTGAAGTAACCACTTACCCCAGTTTACATAATCAGCAAGTTTCACAGAGAAAGAGTTCACAAACCCTAACAGCTTGACTCCAAATCCAGTGTTTGTCAGCCCCACTTAACTTGCATTGTGTAGGAGTCACACTAGTTCACTGCATTGAGCACACTTCTATTTGTGACGCTCCTCTCTTACTCTTGGTTAAAAAGAAATTAGAAGTTTTAGGAACAGGATACCATTATATTCTTACCACATAGGCATAGGGAAGCAAATAATTGGAGCACTTGCCTTGATAATAAATAATCAAGCTGCAGAGCTGCCGTCCTGGTAGAAATATGTGTTTATGTGTATTTTCTATTTTATCAGAATGTTTGGATGGTTGCCTGGCTCCATGCCATTCTTCCTAAGGCAGGGGTTTGTTTTTATTAAGGGGAGTAGACTCAATTCCAGCTTCCCAATTTTGATGTGTTCCTTAACCAGTCAATTCCTATTTTCCTGACTTGTACTTTGCTGTCAGCTTCAGCTTCTTCCACTGGCCTTTGCATAGTCAATAGGATGCAAAGAAATGGAAACATATGCACCTCCCTGCATGTGGGAAGTGTCACTTGGCCGTCCTGCCTGCGATGCTCTAGCTTCCAATTGAGGCTTCGCATCTTTGGGGGCTGATCTGACTGCTACTGACACATCCAGGTGATGGAGCTAATCCGACATTGGTGGCAAGTTCAGTTCACTAACTCCTCCCTCAGTTTGGGGCTAAAAGCCCCTTCTGGGTCCCTTTGCACATTTTCAGTGAACCTAACTTCTGTGCCATTGCCAATCCTACGCACGGGAGCTGGTTCCTGAACTGGGACGTGGGGAGAATGTTCCACTGTGCTTTGCCATGGTGGGAACTGGGGCAGCCCATGCTGTCCAGAAGCCAGATCTGATATCCAAGGCAGGTGCAGACCTGTCAGCCACACAGCTGGTTGAGTTAGCTCTAGCAGACAGAGTTGGACATTCCTGTTGTCTGAAATAGAAACCAGTATGGTGGCAGGCTGTCCATTTGCCAAATGGTACCCCTGTCGGGCTGGCTTAGGTCTGCCTCTCTTGTTGCTGCATCTGCTGGGTTTGGCTGCCAGCATGTTGAAAACTGGCAGTTCTCTAAAGTTTTCCTGTCTTTCTAGGTGTTTCTGTCAAGAAGAGAAATACTAAAACTTGACATTTTAAAAAATTAATTTATTTTTGATTGAAGGATAATTGCTTTACAGAATTTTGCTGTTTTCTGTCAGACTGCAACATGAATCAGTCATAGGTGTACATATATCCCCTCCCTTTTGAAACTCCCTTCCATCTCCCTCCCCATCCCACCCCCAAATTTGCCATTTTTTAATGATGACTTGGCATTTTGATTCCTGGCTCTACTTCCACTGGAAGAAATTAGCCTCTGATTTTATGTTAATGTCAGAAGTGCATTATCTTTTGGACTAAGAATGGCTTTCTACTTTTCTTATAAGTCATAGGTTCTCAGGAACCTCTGTTCTAAATTCTTTCTAAACACTTGGTTCCAATGCCCCCCACAGAATAGATTTTTGTAATTTTCCCCCTTCTCTTTTTCTTTTGAAAATCAGCCACAAGTAGAAAGAACCCCAGTGGATGAAATGCAATAGCCCTCCCAGAGAAGAGATGGAGATAGTGTTTTCTCAGACTTCAAGCCTGCACCCATGTGATCTGCCTTCCACATGCTTGGCAGGCTTTGAGGACTGAGATGGGAAATGCAAACGTAACCTCTTAGTTAAAGGCAAAGCTTAAAAAAAAAGGGAGGGGGACCTTGTCCATCAAATAGCTCTTACCAAAGGGCTTTTTTTTTTTTTTTTTAATGAATGAAGTGCAAGTGAAGCATAGAATAGAGCTCCTTTCTGGGATATGAGACCCAATTTCTGAAACATGCGAACACTCTCTCAATTGATTGTATTAGCTGCTTCGTTGCAAAGCGGCTGGGATGTGAAATACAGTGACTTATGTTCAGCACCCAGCACGGTGCCTGGCACATGTTGAACCCCCAGTTGAATATCATCATTAAGGATTCCTATGTAAAGGGGAAACATAAAGACACTGGTTTTGATTACTTCTTTGACATGAAATACAGGTTTGCTTACCTTGTTGTAGTTGAATGCCTGTCAATCTTTACATAAATGTTCCTGGGATAAGATTTCATTCTGATCATATTCTGAAAATCCCACATTCTGTCTGGAGAAAAGACAGAAGAATCTACCGGTGTGCTTTGGAATGGAAAGGAGTATTCATATCTAATATACACGAGCAATGGCTGGAGAATCCCACCAAATGGACTTCCAAGGGAGATACAGTACTTGTCTTCAGAGTTTTAAAGTTTTTTAGTCTCCTTTGCTTACAGTGGGGAAGTAGAGCCAGCAGGTTGAAGTGTCAAGGAAATGATTCTGGCTCTGTGGAAGGAAGTCTTTGCTAAACTCTTAGAGCTGTCGGTGAAAGGGACCCACCTAGGAAGTGGAGAGATGGCACTCAGCCACTGACTGGCACCTCCCAATAGGTGGGCAGCTGTTTGTCAGGAAGGGATTCTGCAGTGTGTGCCAGGGTCAAGTGTGGAGGGAGGCAGTTCTATCAGTTTAGATAAATAACCTTAAAACCCTTCTATGTGGAGTCTGTTTGGGTCCATTGATTTCTTTGCCTTAAAGTCTTCCATCCGCCTGTGCTGAAGAGCAGTCACTGCTGCCCTCCAGATGTGGAGTTCAGTGGCCTTTGTCCTTGGCTCTGATCCTCCCCTTAACTGTGCCCCTTAAAACCTAGACAGCATATTAAAAAGCAGAGACATAACTTTACCGACAAAGATCCATCTACTCAAAGCTACGGTTTTTCCAGTAGTCATGAATGGATGTGAGAGTTGGACCATAAAGAAAACTGAGCGTGCTTTTGAACTGTGGTGTTGGGGAAGACT
The DNA here is from genome assembly GCF_023699985.2 of Odocoileus virginianus. Classification (NCBI taxonomy): domain Eukaryota; kingdom Metazoa; phylum Chordata; class Mammalia; order Artiodactyla; family Cervidae; genus Odocoileus; species Odocoileus virginianus. The sequence continues at coordinate 8,341,972 of NC_069706.1, read as the reverse complement.
CTTGAGAGTCCCTTGGACTGCAAGGAGATTAGTCCATCCCTAAGGAAATCAGCCCTGAATATTCATTGGAAGGACTAATGCTGAAGCTGAAACTCCAATACTTTGGCTACCTAATGCTAAGAACCGACTCATTGGAAAAGACCCTGATGCTGGGAAAGATTGAAGGCAGGAGGAGAAGGGGATGACAGAGGATGAGATGGTTGGATGGCACCACCGACTCAATGGAGATGAGTTGAGTAAACTCCAGAAGTTGGTGATGGACAAGGAAGCCTGGTGTGCTGCAGTCTATGGGGCCATGGACATGGCTGAGTAACGGAACTGAGCTGACCTAAATGGCTCAGATAGTAAAGAATCTGCTTGCAATGCAGGAGACCAGGGTTTGATCCCTGAGTCAGGACGATTCCCTGGAGAATGGAATGGCAGCCCACTGTTTCTTATGAATGTATTCTTATCTGGAGAATTCCATGGACAGAGGAGCCTGGCAAGCTGCAGTCCATGGGGTCACAGTGAGTCAGGCACAACTGAGCAACTCACAATTTCACTTTTCACATACCAGTGATAACTAATGTTTATTTTTCAGTTATTATGTTCCAGGATCTGCATAAAGTGATTTCTGTACATTGTTCTTTTAACACAGCAGTCATATGGGATGAGTATTTTCTTAATTGAGATATAATTGATATATATTATATTAGCTTCAGGTGCACAACGAAGTGATCTGATATTTGTGTATATTGCAAAATGATCATCATAATAAGTCTAGTTAAGATCCATCACTGTACATAGTGATGAGAATGTATAGGATTTATGTCTTAGCAACTTTCAGATAGTGCCTTAACTATAATCACCATGCAACACATTACATTTGCCTGACTTATTTGTTTTATAACTGGAACTCTGTAATTTTCACCCCCTTTCACCTATTTTGCCCCACTCCCCACCCCCTGCCTTGAAAATGACCAATTTGTTCTCTGTAATCTGTGGGCTTGGTTTTCGTTTTTTTAGATTCCATACGTAAAGTGAGGTTGTAAGGTATTTGTCTTTGTCTGACTTAATTCACTTAGCACAATGCCCTCAATGTCCATCCATTTTTTTCACCAGTGGAAGAGTTTTCTTTTTTATGACTGATTAATATTCCATTATGTGTGTGTCACATTTTTTAATCCACACATCTGTAGATGAATTGTTGTTATTCAGTCACTAAGTCATGTCTGACTCTTTGTGACCCCATCAACTGCAGCATGCCAGGCTTCCCTGTCCTTAACTATCTCCCCGAGTTTGCTCAAACTCATGTCCATTGAGTCGGTGATGCCATCCAGCCATCTCACGTTCTGCCATCCCCTTCTTCTCTTGCCCTCAATATTTCCCAGCCTCAGATGGATACTAAGGTTGTCACCATGTCTTGGCTGTTGTGAATGATGCTGCAGTGAACACAGGAGTGCAGATACACATTCCAGATCCTCTTTCCTTAGAGGATCTAAGGATCCTCTTTCCTTAACCTGGAAGTGGGATTATTGTTAACTATTCCCACAAGGAATGTGAATTCCCAAGGTTCCCCTTTCTTCACATTCTTGCCAACAGTTGTTATCACTTGTCTTTTTATCTTTTTGATAAGAAACATTCTAAAAGGTATGAGGTGATGTCTCACTGTGGTTTTGATTTGATTTACATTTCCCTGATGATTAGTGGTGTTGAGCATCTTTGCATATACCTGTTGACTATCTTCTTTGGCAAAATATCTATTCAAGACCTTTGCTCATTTAAAAACCAGATTATTAGTCTTTTTCCTGTTTAGCTGTGTGAATTGCTTGTGTTTTTTCTATACTAACCCCTTATATGGTGTATAGTTTTCAAAGATTTTTCTCCCTTTCCTTAGGTTATCTCTTCTTATTTTAAATTTTTTTTTGCTGTGCAGAAGCTTTTTGTTTGATGTAGTCCCAATTGTTTATTTGGTCTTCCCTGGTAGCTCAGTTGGTAAGGAATCTACCTGCAATGTGGGAGACCCAGATCTGATCCCTGGGTCGGGAAGATCCCCTGGAGAAGGGATAGGCTACCCACTCCAGTATTCTTGCCTGGAGAATCCCCATGAAGACAGGAGCCTGGCGGGCTGCAGTCCATGGGGTGGCAGAATTGGATGTGACTGAGTGGGTAAGCACCGCACTTGTTTATTCTTGTGCTTTTTGTGTCTAGGCTGACCTTTCTATCAGAGAGGTCATAGAAATGATTCTTGGGTAGAAGTTTAGATCAAAAAAATTCTGGGATCCCTGATAAACCTCATATCCCAATTCAGACTACTTCTTGTACATTTTTTTTAAAACATGGTGTTTTAAGTTTTTATTGAATTTGTTACAATATTTGTTTCTGTTCTGTGTTGGCCCCTTGACCACAAGGGCTGTGGGATCTTAGGTCCCTGACCAGGGGCAGAACCCGCACCCCCTGCATTGGAAGGCAAAGTGTTAACCACCGGACCACCAGGGTAGTCCCTCTTTGTTATTTTCTATAAACAGTTTTTTAAAATCATATTAAAATACATATAACATAAAATTTACATAATGTAGCATACAATTTATGCAATTTATATTTATAAAATTTATATAACATATAATATAAAATTTATCATCTTAACCATTTTAAAATATACAATTCAGTGGTGATAAGTACATTCGAAGTGTTTTTCAGACATCATGACTCTCTAGTGCCAGATAGTGATTCCACAGGTCAGTAGTTCCTCTGTCTTTTGCATTACCCCAGACAATTCCTCTCCTAGTTATATAGCCCCTAAAGAATTGAAAACAATATTAAAAAAAAACTTGTACCTGAATGTTCATAGCATCACTACTCACAGTAACCAAAAGCTGTGAACAAATGTCCTTCAACAGAGGGATGGATAAGCTTAATATGTATGTCCATACAGTGGAATATTATTCGGCCATAAAGGAATGAATACTGATTAAAGCTACATCAAGGATGAACCTCAAAGACAGGATGCTAAGCGAAAGAAGCCAGACACAGAAAGGTCACACACGGTGTGATTCCATTTATATGAATATGTTTATTACCTTTTTCATATCTCTAAGCCCTCTGTGATATTTTTCACATAGTACTTTTTATTCACATTGATTTACTTTTTTAGAGATAAAATGTCACTGCAGTTTCTTCCTAAGCAATGATTTCTATGAAATAAGGGGTCTGAGGTGCTAGTTCCACTTTCAAATATATATTAAACAAATTTGATTCTACAAATAAAGTTATCCTATGCACTTACCGAAATGCATCTGTGTGCCACCTGAAGTGTACATTTAGGACGTTTGGGAAAACAGACTCCTGGTTCCTCTTGGTGATCAATTTGTTCCTGAATGTGATTCACACGGCTTCCAGACTTGAGCTGTCCAACACTGGCAGATGCAAGCCACATGTGGCTATTTTAATTTAAGCTAATTAAAATAAAATAAAACAGAAAATTCAGTTCCCCAGTCACACTCTCCATATTTCAAGCGCTCAGTAGTGCCAGGTGATGAGCAGCTGCCGCCACGCACATCACAGATGTATGAATTTCCATCCTGGGGGGAAGGTCTATTGGACACGGCAGGTCCAGAACTGGCTTTCATTCTTCCTGTTATCCCAGGGAGGCGCCCCGTCTCCCGGGTCCTGTGGGTAGGTCAGCGTCTCACTCAGCACCCTCGCTTCCCACCACTTGTTCCTGGCTGACCATTCATCTCCCAGCCAGGGCTGAAATTGACCTACTTTTCCAATGTCACCAGGGAGGGCACGGTGCCAAGGCACGGCACGGGGCCCCTTCCTGCTTCCTGTGTACCAGCTCCGGACTCCCTCCATCTTCTCTTTTTTCTTTTTTTAAAATTGGAGTATAGTTGCTTTACAACGTTGTTAGTTTCTGCTGTACAACGAAGTGAATCAGCTATATGTATGCATATATCCCCCTTTTTAAACATTTCCATCCCATGGAGGTCATCACGGAGCATCGAGTAGAGTTCCCTGTGTTACTGTAAGTTCTCTTTTTCCCTCTCTCTCTTCCTCCCACCACCCTCTCCAGCTTTCCTGAAGATCCCCGCTCTGCTTCAAACTCCACTTCATTTTATTATTCAAGTGGGCGAGAACCCCCCCCCCCCCCCGCCTTTTCCCAGGCTTCTCTGTCCACTCTCTTATTTGCCTGCCTTTCTCTGCTTTCCCCAGGCCTTTCCTTCCAACTTTTCTTCCTTCTTTTCCCCTTCCTATTCTTATGTTTCCTCTTCTTCTTCTTTCTACTCTCCCCACATTTATCTCCCTGGAGTTGTAAAATGAATCCTTGAAAGCGATATGGAAAACGAATAGGAAGAGGAGCGATAGAAAGAAAGAGCTGTATTCTTTCTATTATTTATAGAAAAAAAAAACCAGCCATCATTGAAACAGCAGTTCTTCTTTGGTCTTTAGGAGGTAAATACATGATTTTCTTCCCCACCAAGAAAGTGATCTAGCAGTTGTGGACGAAAATATGACTATTGGGGCAGGACCGGATTCTAGAGCTGAGTTTACCAGGGGGCACATTTCCACACCAGAAATCCATGGCAGGATGCGAAACATTATTACTGCTGGATTTACACAGGGCTGTCAGGTTTCATTATGAGATGAGGCAGCATTTAGGCCGCTATTTAGGCCAGGACGTATTTAACTCTGTCCTGATGGGTGTGACGTGTCACCCAGCACATCGGGACATTCTCTGTGCTACTGAGGGCTCCAGCTCTGGCCAGGTGAAAACCTGGTCCTGTTTTCAGTGGTCACTGATCACCTGCCATATGCTGCAGGCTGTGCTCAGGGAGCACGGCGTGCAGCAGCGCAGACACGGCCCCTGGACCCCAGGAATTTACCCTTCAGCCGAGGAGGGATGGATGGGTGTGGAATGTGCCCAGTAGGATGATGCGTGTGTATGTGGAAAGCTCTGCAAACACCAAGGTGGAGAAGGCAGCTGCAGAGGAAGTGATGGGAGTTCTGAGGAGGGTGGAGGGGACTCTCCTACAGGATCCGTGAACATTTTCAGAGGAGGTGAACTCTGCTGTTTTTTTGGAGGGGTCTGAATATGTGAATATTCAGGGGAGAAAAATCTTTGTACTCGTTGAAACTTTTATGACTTTAAATGATAGAAAACTGATTCTCATTAAGTTCAGAAAAAACAAAATAGGAACTTCTCTCGCATTTCAGTGATTAAGACTCTATGCTTCCAATGCAGAGGGCACGGGTTCAATCCCTGGTCAGGGAACTAGATCCTGCATGCAGTGGCCAAACAATTTTTAAAATAAATGAATATTTATTAATTTCATTCATAAGTAAATTTATTGATTAATTTTATTACTAAATAATTTATTTAAAATAAATTTAATTAATAATATTAATAAATATCATTGATTAAGAATTTATTAAAATAAGTCAAATTGATTTTTTATAAAATAAAATAAATTTAATTAAACAAGATGAATTGGTCTTTTCAACTGGAAAGAATATAGGGTGTATGTCTTACCTGCCAAATCTTGATCTAGGCTCAAATGATGTCTTCAAATCTCTGTCTGTCTGTCTCTCTCTCATTCTTTTCCTCTTTCCTTCTCCTTTTTCTCTGTTATTGTTTCATCCCAATGAGATGGGGAAGAGCATCATTTAAATAGGTATGGGGTTCACATACTTTTGTCACTGTATCTCCTTAAGTCAAAAGAGTGGGTATTCTCTCTAGTTTCAACAGGAAATTCCCAGAGAAGGATTCTGATTGGTTGAGCTTGAGTCATATGCCAATCCCTGAGCCAATCACTGTGGCCAAATGTACTCTTGTTGATCAGGTAGGGGAAGACGTATTATCTAGAAATGGCTGTAGGGAGAAATAATAGTTTTTACTGTTTTCTCAGTAGAAGAAATGTGGGAAAAATAACCAAGAAGTGGAAATTCACAAGGACACCATGAGTCATTTGAGTCTGCTCCAAAGCAGAGTCAGTAAAGAACAGTTTTAGGAAGGAAGGTTGAAAGCTAAAGTTGACTAAGGAGCATTAATTTTATTTTTGGACACTAAGGAGCCATTTCAAGCTTTTGTGCAGAGAGACATATAAAAAAAACTGAAGTTTAGAAACATTTATCTGGCAGGTAGTCTTACTATGAGTGTAAGGGATGATATACAGGGAGTCAAGAGACCAACTAAGATCTTTCAATAGCCTGGGTAGGAGCAAAATATTATTTAAGGTATTTAGGTAGTAAGTAACAGAAATTAATTCTAACTAGCTTAATTTAAACAAAAAGAGGTAATGAATGATAGAAAACCTATTGGGGATCTATTGGGACTTTACTGGAGTATCTTGAAAAATCAAAGTAAATGTTGAGCCGCCAAGATTTGGAAAGGTCAGGAGGTGAGGCAACATTCATTGATGAAACAAAGTTACTCTCACCTTGGATGAGGTTGAATAATTTCTGCTCATTATCTCAGCTATAACTTTTCAGATTCCTAGGTGAGAGAATCTGATGGTTCCAGCTTGGGACAGGGGCACTTCCCTCTCCCACCAGATCTACTTTTCTTATGGTCAAAGGAGAGGAGAAGCATAAATGTTCTGGGGTATATAGTGGTGGAGGGGTTAGCACTCTTCAAAATTAGGGGGCTCATTGTATGTCAGTAAGCCACCCTCCAAAGGGTGCAATCTTGTGAGCTGCACTGGCATAGAAGGAAGCAGGGTTTTTGCTAGAGGAAGAAATGTGAATATTCATAAGTTTAAATTTAGAACAGAGAGTTCAAATGAGTGGTTAGTAGATGTGCTATATTTCATTTACAATATTATTTTAAAAATAATTTGTTGAATGTCTTTTCACCATTCTCAATAATCTTGCATCTAATCCATTTTAGTCTTTGATGTTACCTGCCCTATTTTATACCTGGAAAGCATGAGAGTTTTTTTTTTTTTCCCAGCAAATTATTGCTTTACAATGTTATGCTATTTTCTGCTGTACAACAACATGAATGAGCTACATGTATACATATATCCCCTCTCAACTCCCCTACCCCTCTAGGTCATCACAGAGCACCAAGTCAGGCTCCCTGTGCTATACCTCATGTTCCTATTAGCTATTTATTTTACACATGGTAGTGTATATATGTCGCTGGAAAGCACGAGAATTTTTTTTTATTTTTTCAGAGAACTTAACTTGGTGTTTTCACTGAAAAAAAAAAGCAAGTAGAAATGGAATAATGGAAGAATAATCAGTATTCTGAGAGCTTAATGTTCCTATAGCATCAGGTACTTTAGTTGCGTATACATTACCATTTATTGGAATTATTGTATAATACCTGCTTTTTCGCTAAACTCTAAGTGACTTCATGGGAAGGACCACATGTTTTGTTTACTTGCCATTTTATCTCCTGCATGTTGCTAGCATATAGCGGTTACTGAACATTTGTTTAAATTGATTATGTATTTGGTAAATGAATTTGAAACCTTTCTGTAGATGTGCTTTTGAGGTGTTGCTCACTGGACCAAACTCTTAATTTTTGATCCATAACTTAAAGTCCTGGTTTTAGCACTGAATGGTCCATCCCCCAGGAAATCTCTCACTTCTGGGAAAACTGGCATAATTGTTCATACCGTTTGTGGACGTCAACCCTACCTGTTAGCTCCACCACCATGAAACTTCTCGTTAACTCTTTGTAATTGCTCTACACTGAATGTTTGCATTCTCCCAAAGTTCACATGCTGAAGCTCTTACCCCCAGTGTGATGTTATTTGGAGGTGGAGGCTTTGGGAAGAAATTCGGGTTAGATGAGGTAGTGAGGGTGGGGTCCTCATGATGGAATTAGTGTCCTGAAAAAGGAGGAGACAAGAGATCAACTCTTTGGCCATGGGAGGACACAACAAAATGGTGTGTAAACTGGGAAGAGGATCCTCTTCAGAGCTCATATCTATTGGGGCTTGACCTTGGACTTCCAGTCTCCAGAACCTTGAGAAATAAGTGCTTGCTGTTTAGGGCACCCAGTGTATGGTGTTTTGTTATAGCAGTGCGAACAGGCTAAGACAGCTGTGGTTTCCCCGTTGACACAGGAGTGAGTTTCCCCTCACTCCTGTGAGTTGGATGATTTGCTTAAAGGTACAGCATCAACCATGGTGGATTTAAAACTCAACTGCAGCTTGCAGATCCCTAAGCTGCTCTTCCTTCTATCTGATGATGTTCCTAGAGTTCAAAGTACTGAGTTACAAACTCCTGTTCTCGAGGACTTTGTAGCCCAAAGATAAAGTTTTGCAGGTGATGAGTAGCACAGGGGGCCCTTTCTGCATCACATTTATCACAGATTTGTGCTTTATTTTCACAGTTCTTCTGGCAGATGGTAGTATCGGGTTGTATTAGTCAGGGTTCTCCAGAGAAACAGAACTAGCAAGATATTTATATAGAGAAAGACGTTTACTACAAGAGATGGGCTCACAAGATGATGGAGGCTCAGAAGCCCCACAATCTGACCCCACCTTTCTCCCCTGCCTTCGTTACCTCATTGACTTTTCCTTCCCCCATTAGTATGTACTGAGCAGCTTCTCCATGCCAGCCACTGTTCCAGGTTCTGGAAGGAGCATACAGCAGGGAACAAAAGAGAAAATTCCCCTCTTCTCATGGGGCCTAAGTTCTAGGATGGGGAATACCCAGAGATTCTTGGATAAAGTCACACCTTGAATTGATCCTTTCTGCATTTTGGGGGAAGGTGAAGAGTCAGTATCCATGTACATCTGCTTGTTTGAGATCCTGAATAATCTGACCGCATAGACACAGGTGATCTAGGAAGCCTGTAGAAACTGCTTGTCATGTGGCCTACTTTTGTCCATCTCTCTTGGAATAGATGCTCATTGCAAGGAGTGGATCCACTGACCCCTGTGCCAGTCAGTTCCAAATGCTTAGATGAGGCAGTCATGAGGGGTTCATGGTGACATATTCGGTACTATTTTGATAGTGTTGCAAAATGCTATCCAGAATTTCAAGAACTTTCACATCCTCCACCAGGTTCCTAAAAGAACCAGGCATGTAAGGAGCAAGAGATCCTGAGAGCAGCTTTATTAATGGACCCTCAGTCTTCCAATAACTCCTGATAAAGTAGAGTTACAGCATACACACTAGATCCTAAGTATTGGAGCTTCAGCTTCAGCACCAGTCCTTCCAATGAATATTCAGGGTTGATTTCCTATAGGATTGACTGGCTTGATCTTCTAGCAGAAGCTCCAGTACTTTGGCCACCTAATGCGAAGAGCTGACTCTTTGGAAAAGACCCTGTTGCTAGAAAAGACGGAACGTACAAGAAGAGGGTGGCAGAGGATGAGATGGTTAGCATCACCGACTCAGTGGACATGAATTGAGCAAACTCCAGGAGATAGTGGAGGACAGATGAGCCTGGTTGTGCTGCAGTCCATGGGGTTGCAAAGAGTCGGGCAGCATTAAGCGGCTGAACAATGTTAGATCCTACCCCATAGATCCTGTTCCCACTGCAGACTTTTAGCCAAATGGGTCAGGCATCTTGTCAACTGATGGGATGAATAGAATAGTCACACTTTTAGAGAAAGCTTTGCCCTAACTTACTCCGTGTTTTAGACTTAGAAGTTATATTCAAAAGACATTAGGTAGGGCCTCAAAAATTGCCTTTGGCTCAGGTGTGCTCACCAAGGAGAGACAGGAAGCCCAAGAGACATGAAGGGCAGACTGGCATCTGGGTCAGCACCCTTGCATCATAAGCCAGTCCAGGGGTACCTGGAGCTCTGAGCAATCAGATCAGCCTGAGGTAGGGACCTGGAGGGTTCATTGCCTCCCTTCAGAAACAGGGATTAGCAGCCCCAGTGATCCTCCAGCATCTAAGAGAAAGCCCTTTAATTTCAAAATTTAGAAGGAGCAAAGATAATTATGTGAAACCATGACAACTACTGCTACCCCTGCTGTCATCATTTACCAGACACCGTTATGTGCCAGACACTCTGCTGGTCACATTACATACCTTCTCTCGTTAAATTTCATCTAATGTAAGCCCTGTGATTACACAGAGATGTGGCCATTATAACTTCACTTTTACAAAAGAGGAAATGGATGCTCTGAGAATTTAGGAGACTTACCTGGGATTGGAAGCCACAGAACTGCATTCTAACCCCGAGCTTTCTAATTCCCAAACTAAGCAGTTGTCTTGCAGAATTGCCTCTCTACAGTTGCACAGAAAATAAACATTGAATAAACAAGATCTCAGTGGCCTGTGGCCACTCATTCATTTGTTCCTTTATTCAACAAATACGTTTAAGCTCATACTGCAAGACAAGAAGGTGTTTTAGAATCACAGTGGTCAAAAGAAACATCTATGCCTTTATGGAGCTTACCTCACCTGTTGTAATTTTTTAAAAATTAGTATTGCTTAGCTGACAACTAACATTACTGTGTTGTTTTTTTTTTAATTTGGCCACAATGGAATTTGATAAAGAATAAATACTCTCTTTTTTTAACCCAGTTTTTTATTTTATTCTTTTTTTTTTTTTTTTTTTGCTTTTTCATAATGTTGTAGTTTCTGAGTCAGTTTTGAATGCCTTGCTGGCCTGGATTATGCAGATCTGTGTGTTGGAGTTATTATATTTCAGTCCTGACATTTAAGTCTCAGCTCTGTGGTCATACCTTTGGTAATCATTCAAGGGAAACTGGAAACCACCAATGAATATAAGACTGAGCACGGGGCAAAGAGGAAAGTACACTCATCAGGAGACTCGCTGAAAGGAAACAGTGTGAGGGTGTATTTGGGGACGATGTGGGGCAGGAGTTGGGAATTAAAAGTGATAAAAGCTCCACGAGTTTGCTCTAAAGAGAGGATTCATGCCCATAAGGGAAGGGTTAATGGAGGATGAGAAGGTGCTGGGAAAGGCATCCACGTGGAAGGGATTTCAAACCACCAGGAGGAAGCTGCAAAGAGCAAAAACATTTTGTAAAAACGAGAGTGTCTTGAGAACTGAAAAAAGGTTAAAGAAAACAGTGATTCTGTTTTCCGAAACATGTACATTAGATGACAAATGAAAAAAATGGTGACACCCAAAACAGTCTGAGTAGGCATTTAAGGGATAGTGTGATTCGGGGAAAGGCCTGGGGAACAAGGGAAATAGCAAGGCAAATGGAAAATTAACTGAAAATTGAGATACACTGAATGGGTTATGGTGGCATTTATGAAACTGTAAGGGAATTAAAGTCTGAAGGGAAATAGTGAATAATAAATATGTCTAGAGAACACTGCAAACAATCAAATTTGGGAAGTTAAAGGAGAGTTACGAGGCAAAAGAGAGAAAATAGAAATCTGGAGGAAGGAGACATTTTAAGTAATAGTTAAAAGCTTATGCAGCCCATATTTGGATGGCTTTTATTTTTTCTTTTCTTTTTTTTTTATTGGCCTCAGGTGGGACTAGTGGTAAAGAACTTGCCTGCTAATGTAAGAGACTCGGGTTTGATCCCTGGGTCGGGAGGATCCCCTGAAGGAGGAAATGGCAACCCACTCCAGTATTCTTGCCTGGAAAATCCCATGGACAGAGGACCATGGGGTTTCAAAGAATTGGACAGATGCAGACCGTATATGGATGACTTTTTTTCTTTTTGAGGGGGTATAATTGCCTTACGGTGTTGCGTTAGTCTCTGCTATACAAAGATGGGAATCAGCTGTGAGTGTGCATATGCCCCCTCCCTCTTGGACCTCCTTCCTGCCCCCCACCCCACCCCAGCCCCTCGGTCATCACAGAGCCCCGGGCTGGGCTCCCCGTGTGGCACGGCAGCTTCCCGCCAGCTTCCTATTTCACCCGTGGCCGTGTGTGTATGCCAGTCCTAATCTCCCAGTTCCTCCCACCCTCTCCTTCCCCCACTGGATCCACACATCTGCTCTCTACAGCTGTGTCTCTGTGCCTGCCCTGGAAATATGTTCATCTGTACCATTTTTCTAGATTCCACATGTATGCATTAATATGTGGATGGACCAAGAATCTGTCATACAGAGTGAAGTAAGTCAGAAAGAGAAAAGCAGATATCATATGGTTGGCTTTTGACAAAAAGAAAACACTCTGGTCATGAGTGAATGGAATGGCAGCAGTAAGCCTGGGTTTGCAGGGACTAACAATGAGGTTGTGTTTGGGGCAATGTGTTAGGAAATATGTCAGAGTAGAAAACTATTTTTAAAAATGCATGGAAGCTTCATGTAAAGGTTTAGCAACATCTGTGTACCAGAAATTGGACTGGATGTTTCTATGAACTATTGCTAATCCCACTCACAAAACCTGGGAGTTAGGGATCTGTTGGGTTAAACCACACGAAGCCATCACAGTTAGTTCATATGGTTTAACCTGATCCGTTTTTATAAACAAGGAAAATGGAAGCTCAGAGAATTTTAAATATACAACCCTAGGAGACACAGCTGGGGAGCAGCAGAGGCAGGTTTGATCCCAGCAATTGCTAGACAGCAATTCATTCTTTTATTCGTTCTGCACCTGTTTGTTTTAGCACCACCTATGTGCCAGGCGTTCTGTTCAGCACTGGAAATAAAATATAAAACAAGTCAGATGAGGTCCTGCCTTCATGATGGATCTACTGGCTAAGAAAACAACACAAAACAGCAGAGACCAGTCCTGAATAGCTGTCCAGTAGAAATATAATGTAAGCCATTTATCATCTTAAATTTTCTGGTAGCACTTCGAATAAGTAAAAAGAAGATGAAATTAATTTTAATAATGTATCTTATTGCAATCAGCATGTCTAAAGCATTGCAACATGAAATCAATATAAAATTATTCATGAGATTTTACACTTTTTTTTTTCACACAAAGTCTTCCAAATCCAGTTGTGTCATGCCCTTTCAGCACATGTTTATTCACACTAACCACATTTCAAAGGCTCCATAGCCACCTGTAGTTGGCGACTACCGTATTAAAGCAGATCTAGAAAGAGCTTGATTCTGACCCAATTTTTTTTGTGGTGATAATATAGGAAAAACAGTCCACCATGTTTTTCCATGTTGTTTCTGACCCACATACGCCAACCATTCATAGGGCACAAAATACAAGCAACAGAGAAACGTTTCTTTCACCTGGGACTTCAGCTTCATACACCTGAGGCTGTAGGTACCAAAGGAAACTTGTATGTATGTGCATCACGTAATTTACGTATTTTCTGTTACGTGTGTCACTGATTAAAAACAGCTTGGCACTTTACAATCAATGGACAATAATAATACAAAAATGGGTCCTCTGCAAACCATCAGAGCCTTCCCCACATCCACGTTTTGCCAGCATATCCTCGTGTGTTTATTGCTCCTGATAGAAATATTGAAGATGTAATTCGAAGCTTAGCAGCAGCCAGAATTTCTGACACTTTATCTGGTCACTAAATTTTGTAATCAATTTTCGAGAGATAAAACAGTGATAAGATTTTACTGTTTAATACAAGTGCCCAGCAGGTGTTAATGGGGTCCAAGCAGTGGGGTGTAGAATGGTTTTTCCCTGGGTAAAGAATTTTTCTCTAGAGTAAAATTTAAGTGGGAAGAAAGCCTGCGGAAATATGGATTGTCCTTCCTAGAAATTGGATGGTGGAATTGAAGGTAATAGGTTACTTGTTCCCTGCCAACTTCATAATGAAATTACTGTTGAGCAAAAGAAATTCTGTTGGAGGGCTTTTTCCCCTCCCAAGGGACAGAAGACTCTTAATAGGAAGAAAGCTAGAAAGAAAGGAAGGAAGGAAGGTAGATAATATAAACACTGAGTATATGGACTCATTAGCCCAGAATATTGAATCTTAAAGGAACACAGAACAATTGGAGTGTCATAATTTCCATACAGTTGTTTCCATATAATCTGAAGAAGAGAAATTGCATCTAAATAATGTCCCAGGTAATTCCATCTGATTTCACTACAAAATGGGAGGCAAGGGAACGAGTGGGGGAAACAGAAGTGGGGAATGAAAGAAGAAAGAGATTTAAGTAGATTCAACTGGCAAATCGGAAGAAGAGCAGGTGCTCGACAGGGCATGCCAGCTCCTAGATGAAAGCAGTGACAGCGACATCCGTTCACACAACGTAACCCTGTGAATGGCTCCCCCTGGGCCAGGTGTCCAAGTCAAAACCCAAGGATTCGACCCCTCGTCCGCTTTTCCAAACACATAATGAGCTACATATTTCCAAAGCTCTTGTTGATGGACTAAAGTTCTCGGTTTCACCTACATTTGGGGCATTAGTTAGACTGAACCTGAGCTCTAGTTACTTCAAGTTATTGTATAATCAAAACTTGGCTCAAGAGCTTATTGGATTACACTTAAAACAAACACAACCCCTTGGTGAATCAGCTGGCCTAACCATGAGTTTTAGACTGCAGATACAGAGCAACTTGGGGATGGATTTTTTTTTGCCAGCCCAGATAAAGTCCACTGGTGGGCTTTGTCTGTGGTTTCTATGCTGAAACTCCATGGGCGGTGTTCCGTCGTGATGTTTCATGGGTCTACGCCCTTGGCTTTTCAGTTTCCTATGTGCAGTGAGTCTCTCCTCTACTCAAAACCTTCCATGATCCTCACGGCCTTCTGAACAAAATCCAGACGCTTGAGGCCCCTATGCTCTGGCTCAAGAGAGGCTCTGTGGACGCATCCCACTACCTTTTGTTCTTACTAAGCTATTTCCTATGTCCTGTATCATCTGTCACTTCCTTTGCTGACTCTTCTTTGTTGAAGGTGACTCCTCTGCTCCGAATATTCTTCCCCACCTCTCGTCAACCCCTTTGCTCCTGAAGATTCCCCAGCAAGCCCTCCCTACATCACCGAGCTTACGTTAGGGACCCTCCCTCCACGTTCCCACGACTCCTCCTATTTACAGAGCACCAGTACACGAGTGACCTTCTACGTGCTAGCAACGTTTGCGTGTCTATGTCACTGAATTGTGAGAATGGAAGGGGTGGGATGGGCACTGTGTTTTCTATTTTTGTATTTATAGGACTCGCCGTAAGGCCTGGCACATAATAGACATCCAGTAAATAGTTGTTGAATCTGTAAATTATCGTCCTGGGAAATGATCAGATGTACCAAATAGGATGCTGATTGCTCTTTGCCTCTTCCAGAAGAGCAGTGTTTGATTTTTTTTTTCTGTGTTTAAACAAAGAGTATCTTTGTTAAAAATAAAAAGTATTTGCAGAAAATTTCAAGAGTACAAAGATAACACAAAAGAAAATAGAAAGTACCTGGAATCTTTCCAGGCATAGACAATCCCTATTTTTATCTTCTTTTCTGCTTGTTTAACAGTAAGCAGCGAGCATTATCTTCCTGCCATTAACTTTGCTTGAAAGACATGATTTTTTTAAGGACTCAAAGAGTCCATTGAATGGATACACAGAAATGTTCTTTGCCTTTCCCCCGGTTTCTTCACCTTGGAGACCTGATTCTTTCCCAGAGGACACAGTCAGGTCTTGTATACTGTGACTACCCAGGGGCAGACATGTGGTCAATCAGGCCAGTCACTCTACATGGAACCGTTTTTATAGTCTAGTCCTCTTCCTTAGTATTTTACCTCTTTGGCTGCTTTTGTTGTTAAGGGGCTATAAAGCAAGAAAATGCTCCAGCTTTGAGATACCCTGCCTTTCTGGGGGTGTTTGATTGCTTTTATCCACCATCCTGCATTTACTGACTATCTGCTAAGTGGTACGTTTTCCGGACATCTTTAACAGCATCACATTTTTCTCAAGCTGAAAAGGAAATGTGAATCCCTGAGAACCTTCCCTCCCAAATTCTGATAGTGAGCTCTGTCTTGCCTCACATCAGAGCTGAGCTGGGCTCCAGGCAAGTGGTTTTGAGGAGGGAGGGTCGGAGATGGAGTATTGTGAGACAGACAAGCATCCCTTGTGATAACGATAACTGATGGATGTATCGGGCAGACACTGAAGACCCATTGATGATGCTGCTCTCCTCCACCCTCACATCTGACCTGTCCCTTAATACCTGCTAAAAACTTCTCCACTGGGTCCTGTGTGTCGCTGCTCCTGCTCTTCCTTCTCCTCCTCTTTTGGGGTCAAAGCCAACATCATCTCTAACTTGGATTAATAAGAGCATTGTGACTGGTCCCCCGCACTCACTGTGATCCTCTGCAAACCTGTTCGCTACACAACCTTCAAGTCTGATTATATCACCTGTTAAAATCTTCAGTGTCCTTCTATTGTCTTAAAGCAAAGACAAAACTCCTTAAAAGGCCTGAAAAGCTTTGCACTGTCTGCCCCTATTCACCTTCTCACCCACACCACACCCCACACGCCCTTGGCTCTCTCTGCTTTGGCCGCACTGGTTTGCACTCAGCCCTCGGTAAGCACTATCACAGGGCCTTTGCCCATGCTGCCCCTTTTGCTTGGAGTATGCTTATGTCTTTTCTTACCTAGTTAATGCTGCCTCATCCTTCAGGTCAAGCTGCATGTCCTTTTAGCAGCCTGGTCTGACCCCCATTTCACTTTCATGGAGCACATACACCCACACTCCCACCATCGTAACACTTGTCACCTGTTGTTGTTTAATCATGAAGTCTTGTCTAAATCTTTGCAGTCCCATGGTCTGCAGCCCACCAGCCACTTCTGTCCATGGGATTTTCCGGGCAAGAATACGAGAGTGGATTGCCATTTCCTTCTCCAGGGGATCTTCCTGACCCAGGGATCAAACCCAAGTGTCCTGCATTGCAGACAGATTCTTTACCACTGAGGCACCTGGGAAGCCCAACACTTGTCATCTATCTGTGATTAACCAATTAATGCCTGTCCTCTCTCTTAGACTATAAGCTTCTGGAGAGCAGGGATCATGTCTGTTTTCTTGTTTATCCCCAGCCAACGCTGATTGCTGTCATGTAGCAAATATTTAATAAATATTAGTGGAATAAATAATGAATTAGTGGGATATCATTTCTTGGATGTTGTATACCATGTGGCTTGTGAGCAAGCAGTTTCCTTTAGAGTAGCTTATTCAAACATGC